>NC_090447.1:989350697-989975697 GCF_031143425.1 Pleurodeles waltl | reverse complement strand
GTGTATGAAATTTATGTTTAACAATGTAAAATCAATATGTTGTGGAATCCTGATTTGTCTATTTTTGTTGTAGGCCTGTAGGGACTTAAGGTATCAGCACTTCAGCCTTCCGAGCTCTATAACATTAAGCTTCTGATGTGTTACTTTTTTGAAAGGTGTTAAAGAAAAAATGGGATGACGTGTATTATTATGTATGTATGTATTATGAATAAACATTGAAAACAGGTGATTATTTTCTCTTTATTTTTTAATTTCTGTGTGAGAAAATGCTTTGTTCATGTGATACTCTCAAAGGATTAAATGAATCCATATGAATATAGGAGAGTTGATGTCTAAATACAGGTGTCTAGTTAGTGTTCTTATATAATGAACAAATAAAAAATCTGTAAGAAAGTTAATACGATGGTTTACATTTGAATAAACTGCCATTTAATTTTAAGGAAAATCATGCTTTTATTTCAAGACAACATTTGATATTAGGTGTGTATGTGGGTGTGTGTGTGTGTGTGTGTGTGTAAGCAGGCTGTTTCTAAAAGTGATTCATGACACATCCGCCTGTCTGCGGCTAGACAGACTATTTAGATTTACAAGGCCTTCTGGTTAAAGATTAGTTTCTTACTAAACACCTATAATAATGCTCTTGTGTGATTTAAATGTGTTCTAGAGAAGATTGATTTTTGTGCAGCTTTCAGACAGTTAAATGTATTGCAAACCATGGCCCTGATTTATACTTTTTGGTGCACTACTGCACTATCACAGTTTTGCACCAAAAAGTTTAGCACCGGCTTGCACCATTTCTGAGCACCAGCCGTGCACCCTATTTATGGAATGGTGCAAGCCGGTGCAAAGGGTAGGCTAGCATAAAAAAAAATGATGTAAGCTGGGTGGGGCTGGTGGTATGGAAGAAGGGGGTTTTGCTCCAAAAAATGACGTTAGGCAGGTTAGAGTAAAAAAAATGACTTTAACCAGCCTAGCATCATTTTTTGATGCAAACCATAAATAGCACATGACTCCTGTCTTAGAAAAGACAGGAGTCATACCCACCACTCCAAAGGCCAGTACAGGGGACCAGGGTCCCATGGGCATGGCCACTGCACCAAGTGCCATGTAGGGATTCCCATTTCGGGGTCCCCAATGGCACTTAAAAAAACATACTTACCTGTACTTACCTATACTTACCTGGGATGGGGTCCCTCATCCTCCGCTGTCCCTCTGGTGTGGGTGTCCCTGGAGCCTGGGGAGGGCACCTGGGGGCAGATTCCATGATGTTCCACCATGGAAATAGACCCACAGATCCCATAACGCCTGCCCTGACCCATGCGTTAAATAATGGTGCAAAGCATGCTTTGCACCATTATTTGACCCCTTCTCCTCCCGTGCGTGATTTTAGCATGGGTGGATAAATATGGCGCTAAGGCCAAAGAGTCATTTTTTGCAGGGGAACGCCTACTTTGCATCTCATTGACGCAAAGTAGGTTTCCATGTCCAAAAAACTCCATAAATTTGGCACTAGACGGGTCTAGCACCAAAGTATAAGTATGGAGTTTGTTTTGCACTGAATTTGCGTCAAAAATTATGATGCAAATTCAGCGCAAAACAAGTATAAATATGCCTCCATGTTTCAAAAGGCTGCGTGGTCTTTAAAGACCTAGGGCCAGATTTAAAGAAAAGTGGTGCAGCGCGGTGCTGCGCCAAAATTGCCAGCGCTGCGCTGCGTCACTTTAGAAATGCAGGGATGCACTGTATTTAAGGGAATATGGCGCACACCTGCATTTCCCCCTGGCTGGCACTAAATTTAGCTACCAGCGCCAACGCAGGCATCCTTGCACCAATGTGCAAGGATGTCTGTGTTGAGAGGTGTGATTGTTTATGTGTGGGAAGGTGTCCCTTCCTGCCCATAAACAATCACTAATGGCGTTTTGGCACTTCTGTGTGTGCTGCATTGTGCCAAAGCATAATTTTCAAATGATTGTTTATGTGCAGGACGGGACACCTTCCCACACATAAAAAAAAAATTCTGGCATTTTGCTTTTTCTATGCATGTGGCAGAATGCAGCATGCATAGAAAAAGCAAAAAACGAGGAGGAATAAAAGTATTCCTCCTCATTGCGCCCTGCTAACACCACCCCTAGGGGTGGCATTAGATTTTGGCGTTGCCTCAGGTTTATGAGATTTCATAAATCTGAGGCAGCATCAAAATGCAAAGGGTGTTGCTGTGGCACGCCCATAGCAACACCCATTGCACGCCCCTTCCAAGCACAGTGCTGTGTGGGAAGGGGCCGTATTTACAAGGTGGCGTTAAGCCACAAAAAGTGGGCAATCTTTACAAAGGGCTTGTTAATGAGATTCATTCAGGCTACAGCTATCAGGCTATTTAAGGATTTGTGCACAGAATGGGAGTGAGTGATGGTCTGTGGCTGATGCCACTTCTATTGAGGGTTGATCATTTATGTCAAACAAGGCAAACTGAATAGGTTGTGGAATCCTGATATTGATTAGTATGCTGTGGTGTTAAACACGGCAAATGTAATATGTTCTGGAATCCGGTATTGCTTTGTATGCTGTGATTTTTTACAATGCAAATTGAATATGTTGTGCAATCCTGATATTGTTTTGTATGTCGTGAAGGGGTTGGGGGCTGTGGATTCTAGGGTTCCAACCAGACAGGAGCCTGAGAGATTAAGCAGTTCTAGGTTAAAATTCCCAAGGGGCTTGGCAAACCTTCATCATTCTCAGGAAAAGAACAGGCTTCAGAGGGGTCACCTTTTGAAAGGGTGGCTTAAGAAAAGAAAGAAAGCAGTGTTGTAAGTGGAGATTATTGTTGTGGAATAATTTAATATTTTAATCAAATGTGTGTGTTGTTTTAGTGCAGTCTGTGCAGCCATCAGAGTGGGACATTGAGGAACTGCTTGCCTACATAAAGGGTACAGATGTATGTTTAGGGCTGCGTAGCTCTGATTCCATTGAAAACCTTATTCTAGCATTATCTTACATGCCCTGTTAAGGGGCTTGCTCTTGCATGTGCTAATGTGTTTTCTCTTTATAGTCAGGATTCAAAAATGCTTTCCTCAAGGTCGATGGGATCTTTGGACCCAGTGAGGAACGTGGTTAACTGCAGACAATCATTCCAATCTCGAGGCAATACAACAACAAATGATTTAAACACCAATGTTGCCATGGAAACAAAACTCCCATCTGTGAAAAATCTCAAAGCTCTATTATAACCACAGAGCCAAATTAACATAAATTGTGCACAGAATCAAATGATACAAATAAAGGAAAACCATAAGCTGACCAAATCCATGAAACAGGTTTAATCTACTTAATATCAATACCATTAAACATTCCAAAAGAATTACACATATTAGCAAAAAAACAATTTGTGCAGCAGAAACAGATTTCACGCCATTTGTTGATGACATCATTCAAGCCAATTTCACAGATCAAGACATCAAATTAGATGAGCAAGGTGTAGAGGCAACCTTCTACTATCGCAAATTAGTACCAGCATGTTTGGAAATGGGCCAAAACATGTGTGCTAAAAGAAAAGACAAAAATAATTTGGAAAAGCATCCAACTCGGGCTAAGTTAGTCTAACTAAAAAAATAAAATAGGCAGGTGTCAACATGCTAACTCCAATTACCAATAAAGCAAGGCAAGGGGAAACGATTAGCATTTCATTTAAATATACCTCTCCTGGGATCAGCATACAAAACAGATTCATCAGCAAAACAATAAATCTTCATCAAAGTCACTTAGAAGCACCATCAGGGGAAAATGTGCAGAGCACAGGCTGCACATGGAAATCAGGAAAAGCCCAAGGGGACAAGTTAACAGTTTGAAATTCAAAGGGGCTCTGCTCTCAACCTACGAATCCATTCATTTTTCTAAAATACTCTAAACAGTTTGATTGGTCAGTTCGATGAGTCCACATTACACAAAAAGAACAATATCCAATGATAATATAACACAAGATGAACTTGAAACACTGACGAAGATTCCCAGGTCTGGGTGAAGTAATCTCTACTTCTATGTGACGCCGACAATAACTAGCAACTCTGTAATTACTTGATACATTCCAACATCTTTCCATGGCTCACAATAGTTCCAATGTTTCTCATTAGAAAGGAGAGTTAAACAACAGGGTCTGTCTTGGTTCCCAAATCTCCAGCTCTCAATGTACCATATTCAATGTCAGTGTGGGAAAAGCTTACATATAATACAATAGGACTCTTTACTATTCATGTGATACAACCTAATGGAAAAATTCATGTTGGAGGAAAAGAAGATGACTTGACATTTCATGCTACTGCAGTATGAAAATCGCAGGCCTGGCTATGCTAACACAAAAAATTCAATGAGTTAATATCATCATTAATAAAACACTCATGATAGTTCATTCTAATGATTAAATATTTCAATATTGTTAAATCATGTTAGCACTTTGTCAGTTTTGGTGGGCACAACGTCTGCCATGGTAGGCAAAATGTCCACCATATTTTAAAATGTGTGCACTTCGAAAATACATGTTAGTGCATTTAGGCTTTTAAATGCAAATATAATATTTCTCAACATCGAGATGGGCAGCCTCTCTGGCAGCAATGTTTAATCACATCCTGGCAACAGGAGTTATCCCTGGAAGCTGGAAAGGCTTGATAATTCATCCTATCTTCAAGGGAGGCACTGCTTCCTCTCCAAACAACTATCACTTAATTGCACTTTTAGATGTAGATCTAAAGTACTTCTCCATGCACCTACTCCATGATCTAGAGGCATGGGTACCAGACATTGGCAGACTGCCATTCAACTAAACTGGTTTCACAAAGAGTCAAGGCACTCTAACAAATCTTCAGGCATTGGTACTTATCCTCAAGAGAACCCATGCCACTGGCACCCCACTTTTCATGTGTTTCGTGGATTTTAAGGCAGCCTTGGATTGTGTCCCTCACGGCCGACTATGGGGGAATTGCAACAATGTGGAATACCACCAAACATCCCAAGAGCCATTAGGTTGTTATATTCTGATATGTGGGTCAAGATTAAGCTCAGGAGGGTTCCCACCTGTCAAGGGAAGTAAAAACATCAACTGGTCTAAAACATGGCTGTGTTTTAGCACCACTTCTCTTCAACCTATATATTGCAGACCTTTCATCAGAACTAGACAGCCAGACAGCTCATGTACTTATCCTTGGTGACCATCAGCTCTCTAACATCCTGTCTGCAGATGATCTGTTGCTGCTCAGCAATACTAGAAAAGGCCTAGAGAGATTATTGAACTCTCTAGGGTCATATACAAAGAGAAATGAGCTGGAAATAAATCACAATAAACTGAAAGTGATCACTCTTAATCGCCGTATTTCAAATCAGCGTAAATGGCATCTTAATGGACATACAATTGATGAAACTTTTGCATATGTATACCAAAGAGAGGTGATAAAGGGGAAAGCTCAGGCTCTTAACCATGCCTTGACAACACCAGAAAGATCCAGTCAGGGGCCTAATCTTAAACCATTGGCACCAATACTGAAAGCTAAATTATTACCTACCCTTTCATTTGGCTCAGAAATATTGATTGCTGCAGAGACGGACCATCTTGGTAAACTAATGATAACATCTTACAAACTAGTTTTTCGGCTGCCTAGATCAGCATCACCTGCCCAAGTTAGGCTGGAATTCCAACTGATAAGGCAGTCATTCTCTAGGCCTGCAGCATTTATAAAATGTTGCCATAAACTGCAGCTAGCCGCCGAAGGCACGCTGGCAAAGCAATTATGGATTGAAATCAACCATGAAAGAGGCAATGGTGACTACAAAAAATATCTTTAAAAAAGTATTGAGAGGCTTGAGCTGGGTGATCTGTGGAACCATAACATATCTGGTCAAGCTTTTAGGAAGGCAATAAATAAATCTATTAAATTGCAAAGTTGACAGATGAAAAAGAGAAAGGGGGTGATTCTGACCCCGTGGCGGGAGCACCGCCAACAGGCTGGCGGTGCCCCGCAGGGCATTCTGACCGCGGCGGTTTGGCCGCGGTCAGAAAGGGAAAACCGGCGGTCTCCCGCCGGTTTTCCGCTGCCCTATTGAATCCTCCATGGCGGCGCAGCTTGCTGCGCCGCCATGGGGATTCTGACACCCCATACCGCCATCCTGTTCCTGGCGGTTCTCCCGCCAGGAACAGGATGGCGGTATGGGGTGTCGCGGGGCCCCTGGGGGCCCCTGCAGTACCCATGCCAATGGCATGGGCACTGCAGGGGCCCCCGTAAGAGGGCCCCAAAAAGAATTTCAGTGTCTGCTTTGCAGACACTGAAATTCGCGACGGGTGCAACTGCACCCGTCGCACCTTCCCACTCCGCCGGCTCAATTCTGAGCCGGCGTCCTCGTGGGAAGGGTTTTTTGCACTGGGCTGGCGGGCAGCCTTTTGGCGGTCGCCCGCCAGCCCAGTGCAAAAGCCAAAATACCCTCAGCGGTCTTTCGACCGTGGAGCGGTATTTTGGAGGGGGGAAGTCTGGCGGGCGGCCTCCGCCGCCCGCCAGACTCAGAATGACCCCCAAAGTGTCTAAGCTGTCTCATGGGTGGCTGGTACTATAATCCTATGACTCCCATAAATAGTAACCCATCCAGGATGCCACCTACTCCGTGAAGATAAAACAGAGATTACTGACCCTAAGATTCGGTGACATTCCAACCCTAGACTTTCTACCAAAGTGGAGGGAGGATGGCCAAAGAGGAGACCAGAAATGCTGCTTATGTCATCAGGCTCATGAGATATTGCTGCATCTTATCTGCATGTGCCCATCCCGGGCCGCACAGCGAAGAGGCTTGTAAATAATTTAACGCATTAGGGATCAGATTGTGTAAACAAGCGCTAATCAAGTCATTTGATCCAAGGAATATAATGCTGAACATTAGGCTTTTCCAGTTTCTGGAAATGTTTAAATCACTTATAAGGTTAGACCCACGGCTTCAGGTGGTTGGAAAAGATGAATGATGAAGATGGCCCCTGACAAAAAAAGTTTTGAAATGTACTTTTA
This sequence comes from Pleurodeles waltl, assembly GCF_031143425.1. Lineage (NCBI taxonomy): Eukaryota > Metazoa > Chordata > Amphibia > Caudata > Salamandridae > Pleurodeles > Pleurodeles waltl. The sequence goes on along the minus strand of NC_090447.1, from coordinate 989,968,666 downwards.
TTTAGTGGGCTGCTAGGATTTATGACCTGATGCTGTAACCTACCCCGCTAGCTTACTACTCTATTACTACTCTGATACACGTTGTTATGATTACAAACCACCTCTTTTGCACAGTTTGCATACATTTGCAGGTTGTAAGATACCTGTCACTAACACATCAATATGACAAATTGTACTGAATCGTATTTATGCTATGATGGGGCGCTAGGGGCCTTGATTGTCTCCTATCCCGCCAGGCCCTTTTAAATCTCTGCAAAATGCCTAAGTGATTAAAACTCCAGCCACTTTGCATGTTCTGTGCTAATAGGCATATTGTACTTGCCTTTGCCAGCTTTATACACTAAGCATTGGCATCCTTGGCTTTTGGTGTATAATGATGCCCATTGTGTAGGATCCAGAGGTTTCAGGAGTGATGGCTAGAATCTAATTTAGTAAGAAGCGTTCTCATGATTAAACTCTCTTTGCTCTATGCTTGTATATATAATAACAGGGGTAGGCAATTAGGCTTCTTCTGTAAAATGTTGTATGCCTAATTACCAGTATAGGTAGTATGTGAGGCCAGATAGGATTAAGATCTACCAAGCATTATGACTGCACCCCTTGGTTTGATTTTTGCATAGGTAATAACTGCAGTAAATCACTTATTGCATAGGCCACAGTGCAATTAAATAGGAATAGAAGATCCGCTAGCTGACTGCAAATGAATGATTTTATTCCTGAAAATGTTATGTATTTTTATGTAGTTATATGTTTGATTGGTATTTTCCTTTTTATGATGTTTATGGTTTTTATTAACTAGCAAACAAATGTATACACAAAAAATGCAAATATAAAAGTTGCTAAGTGCTGACGTCTGTGCCTCTAAAGCATTGCTAAAAATGTTCACCCCAAAACATGCTAACTTTCGAGCCTTATTCTTGTGCCATTCAGCATGCCCCCACTATCTGTCTAGCTCCTGAATGCTATTTTTCAACGCTTGTGCGCCATGCATCACAGCGCTATCATTTTTCCTCATCTTATGGTGCCACTTGTTCAATAGAGAGTTAAAACCTCCAGCCTGTGAGAGACACCCCTGGCATCAAAATAGGTCAAGTACTGACTTTTAACAGAATCCATTAGACACATAAGATGCTTGACGCCCTGCACTACTTACCCTGGTACAGCGATTGGAACTGCACTTCTGACTAGGGGTGTAGCCTGCCTAGGCAGCCCTGATCCAGACCCAAACACACCTCTGGACCTTTCCTTAAAAAAATCCCAATGCTTCCCTCCACAACCCACACTGTCATACCTGTCCCTAAACCATAACCCCATAGTCTGCAGATAATCCTACTGCCTCAGAGAGACCAAATGGAGTTGTACACAACATAGGATCTCCAGAAACACCCCTAAATGTCTTCACCAACCTAGGGGTTGAAGTACACAAGCCATCTGAGACAGCAGCTGTAGAAACAGGGTCCTTCAGAAATCTTAGGGAAGTGCAAATGCTTTCTAAGATACTCCCCTCAGCATCAACCCATGACAGTCTGTCTTTTCACGCAGGCAAGGAGGATCATCAGACGGTAGCTCATAGTCCCGGGGAGGCCCAAGGCAACGTAAATCTTACCTACTGAGATCAGAATCAACATCTTTACCAACATGTTTTGTCCTCAGTAACTCCCCCACATGCATACTCCCCAACTAGCTTGCATCATTCGTAACCATTCTACACCCCCCTCTTCAATCCATGAAACTAATACAGAATGGCCAGGGAGTCCTAAAGTAGAGTGCCTCCCAGAGTCATCCCTGGGAACAGGGAATGATGTACACCTGTGGTATTTGGAAAGTGGTTTGGACTTTCTTGAGCAAGATGACACAACGGTCTAGGGGTGGTGAGAAAAGAGCAATATTTAGGAAGATTCAAGGCAATATACACCCCAACCATATTCACAACAGTAACGCCCCGCAATACGGGGTTTTAGACCTCAAAAATGAGTTGGGAGCCTATATTAAAGAGATGCACATTGGTGTAAGAAAACTAATATCACACCACAACACTAAAGTTACTAAACTGTGGAAAAAGCAGCTCCGCAGGGTTAACAAAAACTACACAGATAGTGATAGACTTCATGAGATGATCTGTATATTACAATGGTGTAAAAGCGAGGTTCTCAATTCCAGTCAAAAAGCCTTGTCACACTTGAACAATATTTCATGCTGACGCCTGAGATATAGAGCCCTAGCGCTCTGGTGTACATTTTTGTTTAACAGGCCAAAATATACAGCTCAAAATCAAAAGAAAATAACGTACCACCTGCTAGACCTGGTCTAAAATGCACAACACCTTGCCCAAACCCATTAAAATGCAGCAGCAGAGAACCCGGAATAATAATTTAGGAGGCGTCTATAGACGCTGCAAATATTTTAAGAGCTTGTGGAGCAAAGCGAACAGAGCCGGGAATGCCAAAAAAACTGCTGGCTTCCAAGTAAATGATGGGACATGACGATAGTGGGACTTCAAGATCTACTTCTCACACCATACAAATTGGTGTGGGACAGGGTAGGCTAGCAAAAAAAGAAAAGTGGGCTACTAGCACCAAGCATCGTAGGCTTTTAATTAATAAACTGAAGAAAGCCAGAATTCTTGTCCCAAGGCAGATTAAAAAGGCTGATCATCAGAACCAGATTGAGCCTTCATAAAATGATTCAGCGGATATCCTTGTCTCCTATTCAGGTCCCCAAACTCAGGATTCAGAGACACTGTTTTTAGAGAGTGTCAGATGTGTAGAGAAATGTCAAGTAATAGAGTATTATGAAAAGTTCCGCTTTGATAACTCTGAATGCAAAAGATCCACGAAGCATGGTTTTTCATCTATTCACCAAGTCATACAAACTCTTATAGAGCATTTGCTGCAAGGCGTAGGGCCAAATGATTTTTTCCAGCTCCTCTTCCATGTTTAGGATGTTGACAGCCCAGGACATATTTGATGATGTGGAATGTTTTGAAAACCTTGCTAAACTTTTGCAAAGGAAAGCAGAAGTCACAGCTTTCGGCACCTTCAGAATAGTTGCCCTCTTTGTCTGGGGGTAACAGGGGAGGGGTGTCTACAGAACCTCTAAAAATACCCTTTACAGCAAAGTTGTTGAAAGAAAACAGCGGTGATTACCTAACATTAACTGCAGCAAGACCAACACGTGACTGGAGGAGAGCTTTGTGGGGCTACTCGCAGACCACAGCACTGCCAAGGTCACCGTACTGTCTAGAGGGGCCCAAGCCCATGCCAATCTTGAAATACCACCTGATAAACTGGTCAGTTTTGGTTAATTGGGTCTGTTTGAAAATTACTTTGATGTGACCGTAAAAGTTCTGTACCACAGCTGCTTACATGTCTGGAGAGCCTGTTAAAAGCAAGACAGTTTACATTCTACATCATGAAAATCATGTTTATTGTATCTTTAATCTGACAGGTTTTGTAGGTGCTAACTATGTATGTGGACACTGCAACCACATCTACAGCAACAAGTCTGCTCATCGGTGTGAATTGCATTATAAAATCGGTCAGAGGGATGGGTGAATCTCAGGCCAGGGTGCAAAACTGAGATGCAGTCGCTGTAATCTATTCTGTCACTCACAAAACTGTCTGATTATACACCGTTAAATGTAAGAGCTGGTTTGGTTCAGAGCACCCCCAAAGCTGAATGCTTGGGATGCGGCCAATACATTGCCATTGACCATGACAGTGGCGGTATGAAATGCCCCTGTTGTAAGGAGCATTTTATACCAGGAAAAGAACATCTGTCACATGACTAAAGACCACCCCAAGACCAAAACAGAACACTCTGTCATGTTTGATACAGAATGCACTCATGTGTGAACAATTTTCTTAACACTTTCGTGCAAACATATTTCAGGGGTATACACTGATGGCCCATAACTCTAAAGCCTATGACTCAGTCTTCATTTTAAAAATCTGATTTGCAAAAGGTTCTTGTAGATCTCATCATGCAAGGCTCAAAATTGGTGTTGCGCACAGCAAATCCTTCACAAATAAAATTCACAGATAAGCTGAATTTTCTGCACATCAAATTGAGTAAGTTGCCAAAGCCTTCAGTTTTCCAGGGTCTAAAGGTTATTTCCCACACTTTTTCAACACCTGAGCAAATCTAAATTCCATGTGACCCATGCCTTTTCCCTATAACCTAGGGCATAGAGTATATGAAGCATGATGAGAAGGAGAGTTTTATAAAATGGTATCATCAAAACCCCAAAAAGGCCTTTAATTGTCAAGCCGAGTTGAAAGCTTACTGTCAGGAAGATGTATTTATCTTGAGAAAAGCTTGCAACCTCTTCAGAGACGGGGTTGTAAAGATGATGATGCAAGAAAAGGTTTAGAACCCTAGAGATGACGAAATGCGTCAAGTACATCAGCCCTTTCCAACTTGTGGTGCTTCTTTCCATGTGCAAGCACATGTTTTCACAGCCTGGAAGCATAGCGTTAGTGCCCCGAACCTCTATAATGGTAAACAAAACCAATTGTTCTACACCCTCTCTTCAATGGCTCATGTATGTCTCCGAAAAGCGAAGCATATCTATTCAACACACTATGCAGGTAGTGAAGACCACATGGGGCCACATTTCCTGGATGGTTATGCTGTAACTAACAGCATGCCAGCAGCCTTTAAATAGAACAGCTGTTTTTACTATGTTTGTCTGCAGTGCTACAAACTCCACAAGTTTAAATCCTTTTTGGGTACCCATTTTGAGCACAAGTGTACTCTGTTAAAGGCAGAAAATGTTAAGAATGGTAGATTTGTTCTGCGATCCCTTTTGGACCATGAGTGGCTAGATGTGGTAAAGTCAGATGTGGAACTGTGCTCCTTCATCAAGAGCAGGGAATTACCAAAACCTCTTGAACCCCATACCACCTTATTTAGGGGGCATACTAACACTAGACAGCTGTACAAGCATGTGGGCAAGGTTGATCAAACGTAGCGTCTACCCTCCGAGGAGGCTTTATTTCCCCGTTCTGCTGCACAGATTTGAGGTTTAACTAATGTTTCTCTGTGTTGAACACAGGGCCGGCTCTAGGGCGGCGTAACCAGTTCCACCGCACCGGGTGCTGATTTTGGGTGGGGGTGCCGTGTTTGCAAGTGTATTGTGATTTTAAAAGCAACTTCTACCGGCAATCCTTGCCTCCAGATATTTTCAGGCAACAATAAAAATGTCAAGATAACTCCTTGATTAATGTTCGTTCTGGAGAGAGATCGGAGTTCTGTCTAGTGGAAGTTTTGACTTGATTGTAAGGGTTACTATGTCTGCTGCAAAGAACGCATACCATGCAGATTACAAAGTGCTCATAATGTAAAAAGGTCAGTGTTGCTGCTTTTGTAGGAGAGATCATTTTGTAACTTGCAGTGTACACGTCAAAATCCTAATATAGAACTGTCAGCTATTAACTGTCATCAAAGAGCCCTATGCAAACAGCAAAGTATAGATTAGAGCGTTATGATTTTTTCCCCAGTTTTTCATTATCCTAATGTTGCAAAAAGGGTTAATTTGGGTATAAATCAATTCTTGTTAATGAAGAGAACCCCCAACCATGGTGTTACATTTAAATTTTTGAGTTTGTGCTTCCCCAGAGCAAGCACTCTTAAACTATACTGCCTACCAGTATGGATGGCCTGTGACTCCTACACCCTGTCTCATGTCTAACAAAACATTTCCTATACACTGATTTACACATGCAGGATTGATTGTCTCTGTAGTCTGGCACCCTATCCTACACTAGTATGAGTGATGATATGAAACAAGTTAAATGTATCTGAGAGAGAGTGGTTTTGGAGATTTGAGTGGCCTTGTCAAAGGGTGGTAGTGAGGGAATCTATGGCAGAGATGGTCATGGGGGGGCACCTACAATCATTGTCGCACTGGGCTCCACCAGCGCTAAAGCCGGCCATGGTTGAACATGTGCAGAAACTAAATATACTAGCATGTGCAAACACGTTGATGAAGAAAGAGCTATCAGGGGTACCTGGTGTAGCATTGAGGTGCAAGCTGCCCTGAAGAAAAGTTACAAATTTGGAAAAATACATTAAATATGGCACTTTAAACAGACTACAAACAAGCTCTTATCTGCTTATAATAACTTCTTTCTCATAGATAGGCAAGAAGTGTCTAGCTTCCCACTATAGTGTATTAACAAGGACACAAAGCAAAAATATATTGATGATTAATAGACTCACAGGGGTATACAGTTGAGACCAGAAAACATTGAAGTCAACAGTGCCAGAAGGCAGTTACCTAAACTCTGCTTCAATTCTCTATGGATAAAATTCACTGAGTCAACAAACTTGTCAACTACCACGATCATCACAGATCCTGGTGAACTGTATAAACATCTTTTTGGCTTGTGTTATGAGGTCTCCAACTGGGAGTTTATTGAGGATGTACCGCATTTTTGTGCTGCAAGTACACTAGAGTATCCAACAACTTGAAACAATATAAACATCGTTAAAGTATGTTTTGAAACACCCCACGCTTACTTGGAGCTTTACAGCATCCTTGATAAGCTTCAAGACAGATGTCTATATCACAATGAAGACTTGGTTATTTTTGTGAACACATCCAAGAATGAAGACCCTCATCTCGGATTATTTGGGCGAATTGACCAGTGAGCTAGATCCTACTGAACACATAGTAGAGGATGTTTCTTCCAGTTCAAAAACGTACATGTTTTGCACCTCTAAAAATGTAATCTGTATGAAACTCAAAGGTACCACCCTAAATGTTAACAGTACCATCAACATCAATTTTGACAGTCTGAAGGATCTGTTGAATAAATATTCTGATAAAGCTATTTTGGTCCATTAGCCTAGCATCGTCAGGTCCAAACACCGGTGGCAAATTACAAATGTTCCTTTACATAAAACCTTGTGCATTGTGTTTGATGAAAGGGTCCTGACTGGCAACTACAAAACCCTGCCCTACGGGTATTGAGAGGAATAAACTCCTAGATCCAGCTATGGACACAAGGCTGCAGCACCCATTAACTTTCATATTAGACAGCCCCTCCAACAGCAGCAAATTTTATAAAGAAGTTTTTAGAAAATGTTCCCAGTGTTTTAACCCGTACCCCGTATTCGTGTTGGCAAGATCTTTATACAGAACTATCCAGAACTATGTAGAAGACTACAGACTCCGTACAGGTATTTTTCTATCTGATCTCTCTGTTGCTTACCCAGTAAAAAAAAAAACTCAAAACCTATAAAGGAATTGTTAAAGGGACTCCCGTTACATTTCCAGTCTAGACCTTATAGTACTGGTGTCAACAATGTTAGTGCATCTACGTGGAAATCTGAACCTTCTAAAAACCCTAGCCACAGCCAGCCCCAGCAAAGAAAGGATATCCTGTGTTTGGCTTCAGATGATTTAAAGGCTGCAACTTCAGAGATCGCCCTAGGCACCCTAAAAGGCAATGTCCCTATGTCAGAGCATTAGTTCCAAGATTTAAAAAAATGTTGAAGCTTGATCAAGAAGCCAAGTAATAAATGCATGGCCCTAGTTTCTAAAAAGAAATTGGTGAGACAGTCAGGAGGGTTTAAGGGCTTTTTGCTGGACATAGCAATTTACATTAATCACCAGCCTCTTAAACTCAAACTAACTGATGGAGTACACCCAAAAGATGTACTTGGCATCCCAACGCCAGCTAGAACAGTTGGGGGTACCCGCAAACAAAGAGTGGGACATTAGGAAAAATGAAACACAGCGCCTGGATGCCAAGATGAAAGACATTTTGAATTGCAGAAACTTAAAACTTCAGGACAAAGCCAACCTGCTTTCAAATGCTCTTCAAAACATTTAAAATATTACAGGGAGGGTCTGGATGGAACAAACAGGCTGACTGTATACACCCCGGACTCTGAAAATTCCCAGACGTCTGAGCCTTAAGAACCACACCTGACCGCATACCCATTTGTTGAAGATCTTTTAAAAAATATAAGTTTTAGGTACAGAGGCTTCACCCAAAAATTTGCTAAGTAAAATGACCACTTCTAAAGACATTACCTCCTGGAGTTAGAAAGGTGAACTCCTAGTGAAAGGCCCCACCCATCCCAAAACCTTATTGCGGCACAAAGAGACTCGAGGAGGGAAGCAGTTTCTGCATGCTTCTGTAGAAGTCGACATTTCTTAGATGTTTGTAGGTAATGCAGAACACCAGCAACAACATGAAAGCTTGAAAGATCCATCTTATTCCTCTCTACCTGTTGTTTTTCACCCTGTTCAAAGATGCCCACATTACCTTTCTTTCCTCAGCTGTCCTCCGAAAGGAGCGCTGAGGCTCTTCCTCTAGAAGTTAAAAAGACTTATTCAGATTGAAGATGTGGCTACCTAACAAATACATCTTTGAAATGTCTTAAACACCTATGTATATGTTGGTATAAATATGTTACTTCCGTTGTACATTTTTTACTTGTTTAGTAAATGTTAAATGCCCTTGTAGTATGAAAACTGGTTTGTAAATAAAACCCTTTTTAACTTTTCACAGTTTCTTTGGTATTTTTTAACTAACAAGTTATTTTTAAATCTTCAACATGTACATTTAAATGGGAAAAAACGAAACATACCAGGTAATCATATTTAACATTTTATGTTTTTTATTTTACATATGTAGCATGACACAAAAGGGTGCCTCGCATGGGCTTACACTTTTGCAAAACTGTGAAAGAATATTTAGCTGCGCCTGTTGTAGATCTTGTGGTTTCTTTCACATATTTCATAACTAGGAGGCTATTGTTATCAAGGTTGCTCCAATATATATTCTAAATGTAACACCCTCTGACATCTTACTAATAAAATATTTTCAATGCTCAGCGCAAGTAATGGAGAGAGTATACTGTATCTGTATTTTGTTATACTCTACCCTTTTAGCAGCCTTTTTCTGAATATGTAAACATAGGTTTTGTATAGATGTGGTTCGTGGGGAATGCAGTGGTGCTGTCAAACACTATAACCATGTCTTTATCTAAAAACAGAGCCGCCTAGTGAGTTCCTTCCTTATAGTGCAGATCTATGTTAAACACAAGAAGAATAGGCCTTTTATCCCAATTTTAACTGGTAACGTATCAATGGAAAATACCCCAAAAAAGTATTTCTTGGTGTATTTATGTTTGCTTAAGAAATCACAAATTACAATAGTTTAAAGATGAGCAAACAAAATCTGGTGGACGTGGTTGATTTGGATGACATTGTCAAACACGGAGAATATAACCTTATTCACATTCGCCGCCAGGGGTTGCTTAAAACGTACTTCAGCTTTTAGATTTCCATTCTTGTCCAAGTTGTAGTGATCTCCATCTCCCATATTGGGGCTCAAATCAAATGCAAACAGCAGATACCCCTGCCCTTAATTTTCTCTTGACACAACAGCTCCAGAGCCCTGCAGGTATTTTCCTATTATTGAAACCAGTCCTAGATGTTCCCTAAAAAATGATTGTCTTCAAGGCTGTGTGTGTTTGGTTTTTCAGGAATCACAGCACACTCATGGAACAGAGCTGCATAGGTGATATTGTAGTTTTTAAAAGTGAAATGGTTTGTGGTGTACAAACCACTAAAAGCTGTGTTATTGAGAAACCTTATGATAATGAGTTTCAGTAGTTGTCACCAAAATATATTTTGTTATTGGGTTAACCTTGTGCCTACGGGTATGCTGAATATCTTCAAAGCTACTCTTTTAACTGCATACTTTATGTTTGATAGCTTTAAAGCCTCAGGGTGTGTCAATCTGATGCTGGGTGACATTTTCACTCTCTTTACAAATAAATTAGTGGCCAGTATGACAGGTTTACACAGTTCCGCATTTCCACTCATAAGACAAAACGAGTCTCTGTTGTGGGTAAGTTTGATTTTAAGATTGATACCATTGACGAGTAACTTATCTTGGAAAAAGAGGTGAGAATGTATATGGCCGAGGATGACAACTTCCAGATGTGAAGCTAGCTCTCTGTACAAAACCTTTATTTGGTCCATCCAGCAACTTGTCTTCAAAATGTGCATAAGTGTTCTTGTAGAAGAGCCCAGCTGAGTGTCCAGGGCATCACTGCTGTAATTGAGATTACTCTTGAGGTAGGCTCTGTAGGCTCATACATGTTATCACTTTGAGTAATGAGACAATCGCCAAGAATAATGTCTACGTGGTTATATATGCTTGCTACGGGGTAAGCGATTGTCACCATTTTAGCATCATTGTCTATGTTGGTACTACTCGCTTTTGCGGTTTTACATACCAGATGTAGTAGAGTATTGTTGAGATCCAGATACATGTCGGTAGACCCTGACATAAAAAATTATTTGGGAGCGGGCAGAGTTAAAGCAGCTAGAGACGAGACTTCAATGAAAAACCTACTTTTGTTGCTAGTCTGCATTGGCTTGAGAGAAAATAGTTTGAGCTTAGATTTTGCGTGTTCTCCAGAGGCACAATGCACGAAGGACACGGCTGCTGTTGTTGAGTTTAAAAAAATATTTACTCTGGCTATTGTTTTCTTGTTCTTTGAGGTTCTCTTCTGGCTTGCGGGCCTTCTTTTGCGAGAGTTGTTTGAAGCACATCCCTTTTTTTAATAGGGAGAGGGAGGGACCCTCTGCTTTGATGCTTTTTGCTTCCTTTTCATACCTGTGTTACACTTGTAAACAAGTGCAGCTCCTTCTTGGGGTTGTTTGTTCATTCGCTCAGCTACTGCCGACTTCACAGACCCTACCACATCCATTGCAATATTTGTGGTGGCCACTTAAACGTGGGGTTATACAATTTCATAGCCTCTTTTCAAGAAAGGCAAAGCTCATCTAAACAAACTGTGAAAAAAGCTACACAGCTCGAGCTGTACATAACCAGGCCACCTTGAAAAATGGAGGTCAGCCATATCCAGCCTAGTGTCTGCAGTAGTCCCTGTACAGACTGGGGTTACTGTATGTTTTCATGAACACCATGGCAACTCCTTTAATATTCACTGTTGCGTTGCGGTCATAAATGAAGCTCGACAATCACTTTCCTGTATTTAAAGAATACCAGTTCAGACTGGTCGTCGAATATCATGATGGAGATAGCTTCAAAGTGTTTTTTAGAAATCGGTGCATAGTCTGGCTTGAAATATTCAGGGGCAGCTCCTCCATTAGGGCTGAGGAGCATCGTCCCCCCGCCAGCAGCGGCAGCTGCAAACGTTTTACCAAAAAACAATAATAAACTGTGGTTATTATCGTTTTTTGGTAAAAAGGGGCAGGCCACGAGGGTGACTAGCAACGAGGGGGAGTGCACAGCACTCCCCCTCAGAACGCATGTGTGTTTGGCTGGCCGTCTCGGGCCGGCCAAACACTCATGCGCACAGGGCTCTCAGTCTGCCTGGGAGCACCCTGGCTGGGCATTCCCAGCCAATCCTAACGCTGCTCTAAGCAGCGCCAGGATTGGCACAGAGCAGGCTGGGAGCCTGTGCCTGCCTGCAGCGAGGAGACCGAGGAGCGAAGTGATGCAGCGGTAAGGTAAGTGTTTTAAAAAATGTTTTAATTTAATTTAATCCCCCCCGCACCCCCACCCATTCTGCTTTAAGTGAGCCGCAACTGGAAATATTTAATATTTTCCAGCATCGTTGTCCAAATTAACAAGAGGGAATAACTATCCTCACCCTCTGAGGCTATATAATATTAATATATGAAGAATGTATACAACACTCTGTTACTATCAGGACAAGAAGCATCTGGCTCCACCATGCTTTTTATGTGTTGTACAGCCCTAAAACCTTGCTCAATATACCCATGCAGATGAACTCTGTATCAAGTCTGGGCATTATAAAAACAACTTTTCTTCTGACATTATCTTAATATACTGTAAATGTATATCGGAATATGCGTTGATGCTGACTAGGAATTTGTTGATGGCCTCAACCACTGCGGCGACATTGAGGTAGTATCTGGCAAGGAACCCTTTGTGGAGAATGAAGCCCTTCTGGTCATTCTTTATAGTAAACTTGACCTCTGCCCTGGTAAACGTGTTCCGTGTTCTGGGGTACTGGATTTTAGTTCGGCTGCCTCCCAGTCCCCTTTTAGGTCCACCAGTTTGGACAGTTTCACTGTAAAATTAGAAATGTGATTGTCGGGGAACATATCCTTTGATGTGTTGGAAGGTAAGGTGATATAAAATGACTCCATATTTTTGTTTCGCCTGCTTGTGCAGATAGCTCTATACTCACACGGCCTTTAGAGAGCTAGCCTGGATTCAACTGTTACATTTCTTGTGCCAACCCCACCATTTGACTAAGGTTTGCTTCTTAGCTCCTCTACCTTTCCTTTTAAGAATTTTTTCAACTCTGTAGACCTACTGGGGATTGGCTGGCACCTTTTGTAACTCTTTGTTGTAAAAGCTGCCCATAACTCCCTCAATGTCGTAATCTTTTCAGGTAAATAAATATACCTTCTTTATTCATGCCACTATAAATATTTCATCCTAAAAAGTTTGTTGGTAGCCTTTTGTAAAGACCCCTTTTCACTTAGACACACTAACATCGCCATCTTCTTTTACAAGGGGTTTCTTTGCTTTAATTGCAAACTGATTGTCATACACTGTTCTCCACACCGCTAAAGAAATTTGCGGCGTTACCAGTATTGGAACTATTTTGATGGTTTTGTGGTTGCAGGTATGTAAACAGGTATAAACCTCTGTAGTACATCCACATACCGGTATCTGTTGTAAACTGTGAAATACCTCCACATTTTGGATTTTAAAGTTCTGTTAAAATGTTCTATCATTGCAGCTTTGACCTCCGTGTGCATTTTAAAATGATGGCTTCAGTGTTATTTTAATAAGTTCTGAAATAGTTTCTTTAAAAATTATTTTCCTGCATCTGTCTGCAGTTACTGAAGGGATCTGCCTTTACTGAATATGGCTTTAAAGGCCACTGTGATGCAAGTTCCCTTCTTATTATGTGGCGCTTCTGCAAAGGTGTACTTGGACATTACATCTATGACTTTTAATACGTATTGCTCTCCGTATTGCGCTCACTTATTGTGTCTGGATGGACCTTGAAGACTGATGATGTCTGCCTGCCATTGATAATCTATTTGTGCACTAAGGATGATGGGTCTCTACCTGTAATGCTTCCTAGTGATCTTATGGAGGAAATATGCCTCTTCAATAGACAGCCACTCCTTCAACAGCTTTCTATTTGCCAGCTTTTTTTCAACTCATGCCCTTCTAAACGAAGCTTCTGCACTTTCAAAACTTCTGACACTACTTTTTTCATAATAAATTTTCCTTAATACATCATCAGCCTTGTTATCAGCTCAGTTATCCTGTGAAATGAAAGGCACATGTTTTGTGAGAGGTCATTTTATTCAAAAGAAAGAATGTACTGAACACTAAGGGGGTTATTCCAACTTTGGAGGAGGTGGTAATCCGTCCCAAATGTGACGGATTTACCACCAGCCGTATTACGAGTTCCATAGGATATAATGGACTCGTAATACGGCTGGTGGTATATCCGTCACTTTACCGTCACTTTTGGGACGGATTACCACTTCCTCCAAAGTTGGAATAACCCCCTAAATCACATGCAAATTTACAGTGTATTGATACGAGTATTGCAAATGTTGTACAGAATCAAGTTACTCACTCTATATACATAATATGACATGCATTACAGACATCATTTGGGTGAAGAGCGAAACATTGTTGCAGATTCACAAGTTTTGATATTTGTACAGCTACAAAGTCAACAGTTCTATGTAGGACTTCTCTGTCGCTCCTCCTATAACTATGCACACATAAGATGCTAACGACATTCAGAAGATCATACAATTCACTGTCACACAGTAAATAACCTTTATTACGGAAATAATCTTCAGTCAGAAAATTAAAGGTTCTTTGCAAGCTGACTGTCTGTGATAGTACTAAACCCCTCATATGGTACATGTACAAGTTCCAATATTCATCTGCTGCAGAAAACCATGCTTTGACACACCAGCAGGCTATACACGTAGGACTTCCACACTTCGGGGCCTCTGGTGGAACACAGACCTTCATTGCTGTATGTATTTTGGCTATTCTTTCTTTAAGCAACATATATATCCGTTCTGTGATGCACATGTATCCTGGCCTTATTGAAGTGTCAGCCTGCAGATGGTCATTCTGTAATTTGTCCTAGAAGTAAGTATTTCCATTAAATAACACAAAAACGCCCCAATAATGAGATCTTAAATGTTTAAAGAGCTATCTCCGGGCTTAAGCGCCTTCCTGCTGCCTATTTTTAAAATATACATCACACAGATTTTTTTCAACGGCTATTTAGACCATTTTCCTGACATACTTCAGATACTGCCCTTGCAAGCGCTAAGGTTTTATGCACAGCTCTCACGCGCATTGGATCTCTCTCAATGTGCTCGACAAGACCTTGATTATATCTGGATGGACTCTTTTTTCACCTGTCAAATGATACAACAGCTTTAGCAGATCATGGCCCTCATTACAACATTGGTGGTAAATCCCGCTTACTGCCGTGCAGAAGACCAACAATACAACGCTGCAGCGGCGGAAATCCGCAACAGCTATTACGACCCGCAGGCCGGAATCTGCCAAAATCCAGACACCCACACAAGTCCGCCACACCAAAGGTCAGTGATAAACTGCCAATAACCAAACCTCCACCGTCACGCCAACAGGAATACGCCCACACTATCACAACCCACGAATCCACGCGGTGGTCTTTCAACCGCGGTATTCCATTGGCGGTACACACGGCCGCGCTCAAAATACACACACATTTACAAAACACAACCACATTTGACAATTCGAAATACACACACCTGATCCACATACACACACCACTCCCACACACCCAATACAATATAAAACACACACCCACATCACCCACAAACCCTTACGACCAGAATTGCGAGAGAAGGGCAGAGAGAGACACCACCATCAACACACTAGCATCCACAGGCACACAACACCATCACTCACACAACATCCACGCACCTCACACAACACACACAAACACATCCCCTCACACATCACAACACACACCACCTCACACATCACCCACACCACACCATGGCACCGCAAAGATACCCCAGGTTCTCTGAGGAGGAGCTCAGGATCATGGTGGAGGAAATCGTCCGGGTAGAGCCACAGCTATTCGGATCACAGGTGCAGCACACCTCCATTGCTAGGAAGATGGAGCTATGGCGCAGAGTCGTAGACAGGGTCAACGCAGTGGGACACCACCCAAGAACACAGGATGACATCAGGAAGAGGTGGAAGGACCTACGGGGGAAGGTGCGTTCCGTGGTCTCAAGACACCAGATTGCAGTTCAGAGGACTGGCAGCGGACCCCCACCTCCTCCCCCACAACTAACAACATGGGAGGTGCAGGTCATGGCTATACTGCATCCTGAGGGCCACGCAGGAGTAGCAGGAGGAATGGACTCTGGTAAGTCAAATCTTAACTATTACATCCCCCACCCTACCTGCATGCTATCACATACCCCACCCTCACCCTCACCCCCTTCACTCCAACACCTCACATATGTCCCACTATCACAACCCACACATCCCACTACCAAGCCATGCATGCAACACCAAAGCATGGACACCCATCACAAAAGCATGCCCACTACAGATGCCCACACAGATCCCCAAACCACATATCACACAAGGTCCTAGACAAGAATGTAAGCACTGGGGTACAGGGTCACCCACCCATTGCACACGATGGCACAAACAGATGCAATAATCATGCCTTTACACCCCTGCAGGACCCCTACCCAACGTCACCAGACAGGAGGTTCCAGACATGTCCACACCCCCCACAGAAGAGGCCCACAGTGATGACAGCAGCTCTGTCCAACTGGATCTAGATGACCAGTCTGGCCCATCTAGGACCTCTGGACAGTCGGTTCCCCACACACTGGCACATGCCATCACAGAGCCGCCCCCCTCAGGAAACACCAGCACAGCACCCACCTAGCTGGCCCATACCTCTGTCCCCAGGACAAGTCAAGCAGCAGTGTGTCCACCACTACAGGGAACCCAGGCAAACCGACCAACCCAAGAACATCAGGGACCTGGGGGCAGTGGCAGTGGGCACACGGTTCAGGGGACAGAGGAACAGGAAAACAGGGGAACTGGGAGGACTGCTGTGCGACAGGGGGAGGACAGGCCCAGGGAACCCACTCTCCACGAGGCCCTCTCTCGAGCATACCATCATTCCCAGGAGACGATGGCAACGGTACTGGAGAACTTTCAGGAGACCCAGCGGCTGCAGGAGGAACAGTATTTGGGGATCAGGGAGGAACTCAAATCCATCAACACCACCTTTGTCACCATTGTAGGGGTGCTGAAGGGCCTTGTGAACACCAGGAGGGACTCTGTGGCACAACAAGGGGCCCCTGACACTAGCCTCGATGATGAACAGCCCACCACCTCCGCCAGCGCTAGTGGACAGGAGGCACAGCCACACGGCCACAACACCAGCACCCCACCCCCTGCAGATGGAGAACCACCCCACAAATGGTCCCTGAGATCCAGGACAAAGATAGAGAACAATGCCAAGACCCCCGCCAAGAAATGAGACCACCCTGAATGTCATCCTTCTGTCCCACTTCGTCACCCTGTCCATCCTTAAACTGCCCTAGCTCCACTTCCTATGCCCCTTTGGACAATGCACCTGTGAGACTAATAACTGGACTCTGCCATGGACATTCCTCCACCATCACCCCTGACCAATTTACAACCGCCCCCACTATTTTGCACTTAAATAAACACCCTTGAATCACAAAACAATCTGGAGTCAGTCTGTGCTTTCACAAATGTGTATTTGCTATAACTAAGGAAAATAGCAATGTCCATTGTATTGTCAACATACCTATGTCACACAGCTCTAGTCCATGAGGTAACATAGCAGAGGTCACACAGTGGGACCCAGCTCTGTGAAATGGAAATGCAAAGTGACAAGTCAGGGTCCATACACTGGGTGAAAGTGACAGACATATGATAGGTCGAACAATTGTATGAGATGTAGGAGGCAGTGATGTCTTCTTACCTGTGTCTCAATGGAAGTCTTGCTGGATAACGTTGTTTCTGTTGTCAATATATCCTCTTCTTCTGCCTCCTCTTCTTCACTGTCTACAGGCTCCACAGCTGCCACAAGACCTCCTTCTGAACCATCCTCCTGCAGAAAAGGCACCTGTCGTCGCAAAGCTAGGTTGTGCAGCATACAGAAGGCCACGATGATCTGGCACACCTTCTTTGGTGAGTAGTAGAGAGAGCCACCTGTCATATGGAGGCACCGGAATCTGGCCTTCAGGAGGCCGAAGGTCCTTTCGATCACTCTCCTAGTTCACCCATGTGCCTCATTGTAGCGTTCCTCTGCCCTTGTCCTGGGATTTCTCACTGGGGTCAGTAGCCATGACAGGTTGGGGTAACCAGAGTCACCTGCAAATGTTGAGGGACAACTGTAAGACACACACTAACCCTTAGGGACAACCCCAGACCCAGACAATCATTCACACGGTATAGGGTCCTTGTCCTCACCTATTAGCCACACACAGTGCCTCTGAGGTTGCCCATCACATAAGGGATGCTGCTATTCCTCAAAATGTAAGTGTCATGCACTGAGCCTGGAAACTTGGCATTCATATGGGAGATGTACTGGTTGGCCAAACACACCATCTGCAAATTCGTAGAACGGTACCCCCTCCTGTTTCTGTACACCTGTTCACTCCTGCAGGAGGGTACCAAGGCCACATGTGTCCCATCAATGGCACCTATGATGTTGGGGATATGTCCCAGGGCACAGAAGTCACGTTTCACTGTGGGCAAATCCTCCACCTGAGGGAAAATGATGTTTCAGCAGGGCAGACAACACTCTGGACAACACGTTAGAGAACATAGGCTGGGACATCCCTGATGCAATCTCCACTGTTGTTTGAAAAGACCCACTTGCCAGAAAATGGAGTACTGACAGGACCTGCACTAGAGGGGGGATTCCTGTGGGATAGCTGAAATCAGGTCTGGCTCCAACTGGGCACACAGTTCCTGGATTGTGGCACGATCAAGTCTGTAAGTGATAATGATGTGTCTTTCTTCCATTGTCGACAGGTCCACTAGCGGTCTGTACACTGGAGGATGCTGCCATCTCCTCACCTGCCCCAGCAGACGTACCCCATGGACGGGAACAGCGAGTACAGAGTCAGCCAACACTGAGGTATTACAAAAATATTTTATTGCACACATTTGTCAATCCGCAATGTGCCTGTCACTGTGTGTATACAAGGCCTAGATAGGTGTGACGCATTTAAAATTAATGCCATGTGGCCCCCTGAAATGT
This sequence comes from Pleurodeles waltl, assembly GCF_031143425.1. Lineage (NCBI taxonomy): Eukaryota > Metazoa > Chordata > Amphibia > Caudata > Salamandridae > Pleurodeles > Pleurodeles waltl. The sequence continues at coordinate 989,950,318 of NC_090447.1, read as the reverse complement.
CAACTGCCTGACCTGTAATGTGGGACAAGGGGATATGAGGTAACTGCGCTGGCGTTGTACACCGTCGCAGTAGGCGGTCGAAGACTGCGGCGCAATCCTGCATTGGTTAACATTGGATCCTATGGGTCCCAGGAGCCAATGACGATGTACTCTGGCGGTGACGGTACGCACTGCCGCGGACGTGACCGCCATTTTCTCTCTGTTCACTCACTTGATACCTGACCTTTGACAGGAGAGGACCTACACTGCAAGTGCTGCTGCGACCTCAGTCTGGAAGTGACGATGGCTCATTTGACTGGGGAAAGGGCCCCTGCCTTCACTTTGGAGGAGTTGGAGAAGTTAGTGAATGGGGTCCTCCCCCAGTACACGCTACTCTACTGTCCTCCAGACAAACAGGTGAGTACACTGTGAGCATGCTGTATGGGCAATGCCTGTTTGGAGTGGTGTGGATGGAAGATACAGGCGGGGGGATTGAGGCCTGCATGAGCGGACGGTGAGTGTATGTGCGTCAGGGCAAGGGTGGGAACGTGGGTCAATGACTGTGACGGTCCGGACGGTTAAAGATGATCCTTTTCCCCTGTACTATTCCTCTAGGTCAGCGTCCACCAGAAGAAGGACATTTGGCGTGCCATCGCCAAGGACGTCCGGACCCTGGGAGTCCACCACAGACGAAGCACCCAATGCCGGAAAAGATGAGAGGACCTTCGCTGCAGGAGCAAGAAGACGGCGGAGGCCCAGCTGGGGATGGCCTCCCAACGTGGGAGGGGTGCCCGTCGCATCATGACCCCCCTGATGTTCCGGATCCTGGCGGTGGCGTATCTGGAGTTGGATGGGCACTTGAGGGCATCACAGCAGCCACAAGGGGGTGAGTACAGTCAGATCCATCTGACTCTGCACGCATTACAAGGTGTCAGGGTGGGGGAGGTGGGCTGTGGGTTCCCCTAGGCCAGGGCGAGTTTTGTAGGCAAGGTCCCTTCGTGAGGCAGGCTATGTGGCACCACAACCCCACCAGTGGTAAGAGCCATCTACACCTAGTCAGGCTCCTGTGACTTCCATGTGTGCAGCAATCGGGCATAGGCCTTGTACCCCATGACCGTGTGATTAATTAGGGAACTCTAAGTGCATGGCGTAGTGCAGAGGGCTACTGTGTCTGTAGTGTCCGCCAACGGTAGCGGTATTGCATGCACTGAACATGTCTTTCTTCTTTCTTCCCCCCCCACTTTTTGTGATCTCCCTGTTCTTGTGTGCATTAGCATCATCAGGCGGAGGAGCAGTGCCACGGGAGCAGGAGGGAGCTGCACCCCACATGGCCCTGGAGGGCAAGACAACGGAGTCTGAAGCCACCAGTGGGACAGAGGGCGAGGGGAGCTCCACGGCGGGGACAGGAGGTGACATCAGCAACAGCGACTCCTCCTCTGATCGAAGCTCCCTTGCGGTGGCGGGCCCCTCTGTGCCCCCCCATCAACAGGTACAGCCACCACCCCCCCACCAGCACCGCCCTTCCAGCAGCCCCTCAGCGTGTGCCCCATCTTCTTCGCCCCAGGCACCTCAGGCCCTGTCCCAGTCAGCCCTGCTGCCCTCAGTGAGGAGGTTATTGACCTCCTGAGATCCCTCACTGTTGGGCAGTCTACCATTCTGAATGCCATCCAGGGTGTAGAGAGGCAGTTGCAACAAACAAATGCATACCAGGAGGGCATTCATTCTGGCCAGGCAGCCCAACAGCGAGCATTTCAGGCTATGGCCTCCGCACTGATGGCAGCAATTGTCCCTCTGTCCAGCCTCCCCCCTCCAACTTCCTCCACTCAGACCCAATCCCATGTACCTCAGCCTATCCCAAGCACACCATCAGACCAGCATGCACACACATCAACACACAAGGGTGGCTCAGGCAAACATAAACACCACACATCCCACAGGCACTCACACAAGCATCATACCCATGCACACATACCAACATCCACTGCCTCCACTATATCCACCTCTTCCACGTCTCCCTCCTACCTCCCTGTCTTGTCTCCACTCACACCTGCATGCACTACATCTTCAGCCACTACCTCCATCACCAGCACGCCCATCACCACACACCGCTCACGTGCACCCACCACCCCCACTACCATTCACACATCCCCAGTGTCCTCTCCCAGTGTGTCTGTGAGCCCTCCTCCCAAAGTACACAAACGCAGCCACACACCCACCCAACAGCCATCCACCTCACAACAGCCTCCAGCCCATGCACCTTCACCCAAAGTCAGCAAACGCACACCTCCTACATCCACCGCCTCTTCCTCCACTACCAAACCCCCTCCATCTACCCTTCCCAGTGTGTCTAAAAAGCTTTTCCTATCAAATGTTGACCTCTTCCCTACACCTCCCCCCGTTCGTCCCCTAGGGCCCGCCTTTCCAGGTCCCAACCCAGCACCTCAGCCACCACATCACCGACACAGTGGTGCCAGCAATAGCGGGATTTTGGAGTACGCCAAGCAACAGGGCTGTCAGTGTCCCACGGAGCGAGGGCAAGGCCATTCCACCACCTCCAAAAGTCAAAAACTTGCCCACATCCCGGAGGGAGAAGGCGAAAACACCTGCCACCAAGGGCTCAGGCAAAACAAAAGTGGAAAGTGGAAAGTGGAAAGTGGCAAAACAGCTCTGCCACCATCCAAGGTGGGGAAGGGCCAGAAAATCAAGGGCAGGTCCACGTCGACGCCAACCTGCACGGCGGACAAGACCGCACCCAGCACCGCCACCTGCACCGCCGCCACAGACAACCGCCATCACCGCAGACACTGAGGCCAGCACCGCAGTCACTGAGCCCGCCACCAACACCGCAGTCACTGAGCCTGCCACCAGCACCGCCGCCACAAAGACCGCAACAAGCACCACCGCCACAAAGACTGCCACCAGCACTGCCGCCTCAAAGACCGCCGCCAGCACAGATTCCACAGAGGCTGCCACCAGCACTGATGCCATGGAGCCCCCTGCCAGCACCGATGCCACGGAGCCCGCCGCCAGCACCGATACCACAGAGCCCACCACCAGCACCGATGCCACAGAGTCCGCCGCAAGCACCGCCGCTACTGACACCGCCGCCAGCACTGATGCCACTGAGGCAGCCGCAAGCACTACCGCGAATGACACCGCCGCCAGCACCACCAGCGGCCCTGCGACATCCTGAGCCAGTGGCACCACTGCAGACATGGCTGCTATCCCCAGTGGTCCGTCGTCCGAGGCTGGTGGTCAGTTCCAGGAGCCTGGGCAGCATGTTGCACCACCGTCAGTGGAGTGTCACATCCACTACCTCAGTCCTTGGCAGGATGAAGCACTCTGGGCACAAAGCCCCCTCCAGAACCAGTGGAGAAAGGCATCCACTACCTCAGTCCTTGGCAGGATGAAGCACTCTGGCCACAAAGCCCCCTCCAGAACCAGTGGAGTATCACATCCACTACCTCAGTCCTTGGTGAAATGAAGCACTCTGGGCACAAAGCCCCCTCCAGAACCAGTGGAGTATCACATCCACTACCCGAGTCCTTGGCAGGATGAAGCACTCTGGGCACAAAGCCCTCCCCCAGAACCAGTGAAGAAAGGCATCCACTACCTCAGTCCTTGGCAGGATGAAGCACTCTGGGCACCAAGCCCCCTCCAGAACCAGCGGAGAAAGGCATCCACTACCTCAGTCCTTGGCAGGATGAAGCACTCTGGGCACCAAGCCCCCTCCAGAACCAGTGGAGTAGCACATCCACTACCTCAGTCCTTGGCAGGATGAAGCACTCTGGGCACAAAGCCCTCTCCAGAACCAGTGGAGAAAGGCATCCACTACCTCGGTCCTTGGCAGGATGAAGCACTCTGGGCACAAAGCCCCCTCCAGAACCAGTGGAGACTGTTATCCACTTAAGAGACTGTGGCTTTGCACTCCCCAGGATAAAGCAGTAGGCAACCCACCCACTGGAGAGACTTGAGAGAATGTGTGGCTTTGCACTCCCCAGGATAAAGCAGTGGGCAAACCACCCACTGGGGAGACTTGAGAGACTGTGGCTTTGCACTCCCCATAATAAAGCAGTGGGCAAACCACCCACTGGAGAGACTTGAGAGACCGTGGCTTTGCACTCCCCAGGATACATCAATGGGAATGGAGCCCCCTCATGGAGCTGGCGTCGTGCACGCATCCGGCTGAGGTGCCCACCCCTTCCCTTCCCCCTGAGGTGCCTGTTTCATTTCAATCTGATGCCCCAGCAGTGTTCTCTCCGTTTGGAGTCTGGTATCGGGTGTGGGCCTCGCCTATGCATTTTGGGCCCAGTGGTCCACGGACTATGAATGGTGCACTATCCGGACTTGTATAGTTGGTGTACATAATTATTTATACTGTATTTCAAGTTTTGACTAATGGATTTTTATTGATTACAATCGTTCAACTCATTTCCTTTTGTCCTTGCGTTCTTCCAGGGGGGGTTGGGGGTGTAAATCTATTGTTGCCGCATGTATTGGTGTGTGTGTTTTTGTGGGTGAGGGTGGGGTGTGGGTGTTGGGTGTTGCGTGTTGCGTGTGTGTGTCACTCTCTTTTCCCTCCCCGTCCCCTGTGTTGTAGGTGCAGTACTCACCGTGGTCGTCGCCGCCGTCGTTCGTGTTCCTGGTAGAGGAGCAGGAATACTATCGCAGGGAGGATTTGGAGTTCTGGCTCCATGGCATCCTGGTTCCTCGAGGGTTGTGTAGAGGTGAGTGTTTTCCCTTCCAAGTTCTGTTTCTGCCGTGTTTTTGTTCGCGTTGGTCCCGCCCCGGGAAAGGTGGCAGATTGGCCTCTCACAAGAGTGTGGGCGGTACATTGTCTTCTGACTGTCTGTTGACGGTGACCGCCATGCTGTTTGTTTGTACTGCCATGGCGGTGGGAGTGTTAAAGTGGCTGTCTATGTTGGCGGTTTCCGCCATGGTCGTGATTCCATTTTTTTTACCGCCAGCCTGTTGGTGGTCTTACCGCCGCTTAAACACCGACCGCCAGGGTTGTAATGAGGGCCCATATACTTTGTAAGGGTCTAGCAAAACGCATATATAAGGGATAGTTCTTGATGTGTATGATGCGTGTAGACACTTGTGAGCCTCCTGCTGTGGATCATTGATTTTATGCCTGTGACAGAGTATAAGTCACATTTGAGACAGGAGTTCACAACACAGGCTGCAAAACGTTTAACAGGCCATATGTCCTCAAAGGGTAGGGACATGGCTTCCTCTTCGAAATCAACAATATAATGGATACAGGCACATTTCTTATATTGCTCTCTGCTTTGACTTGTGGAACTTTCAGTCTGTTTTGAACAGCATAAACAGTCAAGATTAATGGCAGTAACCGGCAGTGACGGAGTACTCTCTACCCCTTCTCTTTTTGATGATGCTTTCTGTGGGTCAAAAAAGAAAGACAATCTATTACTTGATGTTAAATATGTACATACATTTAAAAACATTGAATAAAAACATTTTACTCACTTCAGAGCATGGTACTTTTTCAAAAACACCTCCTAGCTCTTGAAAGTTACTCAGATACATCAATGCATAATCACCTTTGGAGCCTGCCCTCGGCCCTCGTATGTTAAAACCGTCAGAATATGACTGGGCCAAAGAACTCAGATGTTCATACATAGGCCAGTTAGGGGCTGTTATAGATCCTTCCGCTTCATCCATCTTGGTGAAATTGCTTCAAACTGATGCCTCGTTACTGGACACCATGCTGCTGTTTGATCCCTTAATAGGGGATATCAGGCGTGGCAATTCATTGAGGCTTAGGTCTGCAAACCTCAGGCACAACACCTCATTAAAACCTGTGACATTGTGACCTGCATCTCTAGAACCACTGTGCAGCAAAGTCTGGGCCATCAGTGTGGGTGTCACACTGCGGTAATAGTAATCAGTGCTGTTCACTCCATTTGTATCTACAGCTTTTTGGTGGTGTAGTTGTACTGCTTTATAATGGCGATGGGATCTCTTTTCCGGAGGAGCACAGGGGTCTGGCGGTCATTGCACAGCAAGCTCCTTATATGTATTCCCTAGACCAAAAGAGGGGTTTACTCCTCTACATCAGATCCTAGTCGTAAGGTCTTCAGGGGTCAGAAGATCGCAACAAGCCCAGGCATGTTTAGACACCCTAAGGGATGGTGTACGCCTCTTTATCACTTCCTAGTCACATGGTCTTCAACGGTCAGCTTACTAAAGTGATGTCACAACCAGAGTCACTTGCTCTTCCGGGTCGGGGTCCATTTATGATATCACCGCCGTCACGTGATCGGTCGCCTGAGTAAGAGAATGTCACACCCCAGCAGCCACATGACCGGTCACCTGACTAAGATGATGTCACATCCACGTCACCAAAATCAGGTCCCATGACTAAGGTGATGTCTCATACCATGTCACAACAGTAATGTCACACCACACGTGACCACACCACAGGTCACATGACCCAAACAGTCATGTGACCCAGATGGGACAGCCAGAAGTCCCGGCCACAGAAGTGATGCCAATTCCAGGGCAAGATATCTGTCACTTTTAGCTTGATGAAAGGTACCAATTTATTCTCATCCTGCTATCCTGATCTTTTCTGTCTGTGTGTGGGATGTGCATGAGTAGGATTCTTACAAAGAGGAGGTATCTGGGTGGCTGGTGGAAGGAGATGAGACTGTTCAGGTACGAGGTGGGGTCTCAGTTGTGCAGTGCCTTAAATGTGTGGGTAAGGAGTTTGAATTGGACGTGTTTGTGTATTGGGAGCCAGCGGAGTTGTCTGAGACGTGGTATATTGTGAGTTCTATGTCGGAGGTTGATGATGAGTCTGGCTGCTGAGTTCTGGAAGATTTGTGGTCTTCTAGTGAGCTGCTTGGTGATCCCAACATAGAGTGTGTTCTCATAGACCAACTAGGCATGAGTGACAGTTTTCCTAGTGTTGCGTGGGAGCCATGTGAAGATTTTTCTCAGCACAGGGTGTGGAAGCAGAATGCAGTGACCGTGTTGACTTGTGCAGTTGTGCCCAGTTTGCTGTTAATGGTTATTCCAAGTTTCCTGCCATGAGTTCTAGGTATGGGTTTGGCCAGCAACCAGTTGAATCCCATTCTGAGGTGTTCTTGCCATCTTTCACCTCAGTGCTTGACTCCTTTCCTCTCATCCTCCAACCCACCTTCTGTTGCATCAACTTTTTTTGCTGGTTTTGCCCACTTTAGATCAACGTCTCCCTCTTCCCTCTCTGCTCTTTGATCAGCTCAAGGTCCTCTTAGGGCCTCAGGCCTAAAATGAGCAGAGCTTTCAAGGAGACAATGTGGCCTAATCACTACACCTGCCCGCCATGCATCATGAGGAGCAACACTTGAATCCCAGCCTCATATCAGCATCCTGTGAATTCAAGCAAATGTTTGTGTTGGGAAAAAAATAACGTAGTCTGTGTGTTTTGTGAAGCATTCTTATGTCCATGACCAAGGGTTGTGCTATGTAAAACTGCAAAAAATACAATGTGGACCCTTCCTGACACCCAGACTTTAGTCTTGTCCCCCAAGAATTAAAGGCAGTAAGCTTTAATGTCATAACGAGATTACCATGTAGTTGCTGATTGCACAGTGAGAAACTGGAAAATCTAGGATGAATTCTGGCTTCCCTGTCTGACTGAATTGTGTGATCCTAGGCAAATGCTTCATTTTACTAACAAACATTTTACTCATTATCATACATCAGAGCACTTACAAATAAGTGCTTGGGGAGTGCACTGTACAGACACCTCTTGTGTTGATGTAATACACTAAGATTTTCCTCCATTAAGAGTCTAGCCCACATTTAGGGTACACATGAATCCTGACATGCCTCCTATGCAGGACCAAATGAATTATGTGATTTTTCTGTTGCTGCATTGTCTGCATAATTATGGATTTGCCATATTTGCCACATAATCCATCTTCTGCATAATCTGCAGATCTGAACAAAAAATAACAGATTAAACATTACTAAAATGCAGCAACCCACATGTTGCTGCCCAGTGGAAGGCCCTTTGCAAAGGTTAACTAGTAACCTTTCTGTCGCTTATTGCTCTATTTGGGTGTCAGACTGGAACTAATGAGATGAAACCTATGCTCATACAGTAATAATGTGTAAAAATACCAGTGAGTAAATACTATCACAAAATATGCTGCATTATGCCACACAATTTGCCTTTTCTTGCTGCATAAGTTAGTAAACACTGCTGCCTGATTTGTTTTTTTCTGCCACATAATTTCATTTGGAAGCTGCTTCAGATTAACATAGGCCACAATAAGAGACGCTAAATATAAGATCACCTCATTGTGCTGCAGAACTATGCGGACTGTTAATCTCTAGCAATATTCAATTTAAGGCTGGTGAAGCTGCGACGAGAAAATAGTGGGATGCTCCAACTAACATGCTAGGCTAAAAACTGCAGAGAATAATCACTCTATAACCTTGCTAGAAAAGAATTATAGAGTTGTAAACACACTGTCACTATACTGCCTACTGTAGTTTTTATTTTGGGGATTGAAGCTGGGGGTTGGAAAATTGAGATAGTGTCTGTATAGCATGTCAGCTTTATCCTGTTGAGCTAATATGTAAGTATTTTGTAGGTATGTAATGGACATGGTCTGTGGCAATTTTTATACTTACTCACAACCTTGACTAATAGGAAAAATAGAAAAAATATTTTATCATATGTTTTAACTAATCCAGTGTTGGAAATGGCCTTTTTTGCAGGGTCTTCCCTAAACTGTTTGTCTTCTTCCTCCTATTTTTTCTGACCAGTTTTTGTTGCTTTAGGACTCTGGGCACTTTACCACTGCTAACCAGTGCTACAGTGCATATGCTCTCTGTGTAAATTGTATTGGTGAGTGGTTTATCCCTGATTGGCATATTTGATTTACTAGTGAGTCCCTAGTAAAGTGCACTAGAGGTGCTCAAGGCCTGAAAATCAAATGCTACTAGTGGGCCTGCAGCACTGACTGTGCCACCCACATGAGTAGCCCTGTAAACCTGTCTCTGACCTGCCACTGCAGTGTCTGTGTGTGCAGTCTTGCACTGCCAATTCGACTTGGCAAGTGTACCCACTTGCCAGGCCTAAACCTTTACTTTTTATACATGTAAGGCACCCCTAAGGTGAGCCCTAGGTAGCCCCAGGGGCAAGGTGCAGTGTATGTTAAAGGACATGTACTGACGTGTTTTACATGTCCTAACAGTGAAATACTGCCAAATTCAGTTTTCACTGTGCAAGGCCCATCTCTCTCATAGGTTAACATGGGGGCTGCTGCTAAATATTATTAAAGTGCAGATTCCTTTTGAGAACAGATAGAAATTTGGCGTTTGATGTTTCTCAACTCACAATTTAATTGAAGTTGGTTTTTAGATTGTTAGTTTCAAAATGCCACTTTTAGAAAGTAGGAATTTTCTTGCTTAAACCATTCTGTGACTCTGCCTGTTTGTGGATTCCCTTTCTGGGTCAGTTTGACAGTTGGGCTGTTTGTGAATCCCCTCTAGACAGTGAGACAAAGGGAGCTGGTGTAGAGCCTGCATATCCTGATGAGCTATCTCTGCTAGGGTGCAGGGAGGGGTGGTCACTTACACCTGAATGGGCTGTGCCTGCCCTCTCACAATGCAGTCTCCATCCCCCTGGTGTGTGTCTGGGGCCTGGCCTGGGCAAGGCAGGATTTGGCAAACAAGAGAGAGTTCCCTTTGAAGTTTACCAACTTCAAAGGCAGAAAGGGGTATACGTTTTGGACACAAAACCCCTGAAAAATTAGATTACTTCAAGGATTCAAGAGGAACCTCTGCCTGGAGAAGAGCAGAGGAGAAGTTCTCTCCTGGCCTGTGACTGGGCTTTGTTCGGCTATCCTGCAGTTGCTGCTTCTGCCTGTGCAAAGGGACAGAGACTGGACTTTATTGTACATTTCTGCTTGAGGGGTATCTCCAAGGGCTTGGAGTAGAGTTTGCCTCCTGTCTTGAAGCCTCAGGGACAGCAAAGGCTTCACCATCCAGTTTTGAGTCTACATGCTGTGGACTCTAGCTTGCCAGGGAGTGCCTTTCCAGTTCCTGGGCCCCTGGAAGTGAATTTCTGGTGAAATCCTATCTATCGATGGCGTGCAACTTCACTAAGGACGCCACTGCACGGAAACCGCAACGCCACCTGCCTTGAAGCTGTGGACCTCAAAGAAGTGCGATGACCCCAACGACTCCGCAGGCCTCAGGCCGCCGCAGCCGCTGATCCCGCACTACTGCGCTGAGATCAGAGTGTTGTAAGTCCAACATCCGTGACATCTGACGCCATTGCACCGCCTGCAGCCCTGAGGTCACCCCGCAGCATTGTGACTTCGCCAGACTTTGTATCTGCCAAAATCAAGGGACCGACACCTCGCAACCGATGCCGCCTCACCTCCACCGCTCTGCAGTAAGGACCCAATGCCTCTTTGCGATGCCTCTGCTCCTTTGCCCCGTAGCATCGGAACCGACGCTGCATCGGATCCAGTGACGCCTCGCTCCCCGACTCTGTGCACCGGCCTGTTTTCTACTTCTTACAAATGTACTTACCTGGAGGTGCGTACAACTACATAAACGGCGCCAGTGGTGTCGCATATTGGGAAACAACTCCGTCACAATGACCTTGCTTGGACAGGGGGTAACCTGACTGCAAACCAAAGACCCCATTTCTAACAGCCAGACTTTTTTCTTTTTGATGCATTCATTTTGAATTATTTTGTAATTATTTTAAGTAACAGTACAATAAATCTCAATCTCACATAATTCCAGTGGTGTTGCTCTTAGTTCATAATACCATTACCATGAGGGTGGGAGTAGAAATGTTTCTCAGGTCATGTTTAAAAACTCTAACATTTAATAAATACATTTCAATTGAGGGACATGATCCAGTGTACTAAGGTGTAACACTTCTGTGTGTTAAAGAACTATACTTTTTTTAAAATTATGATGGAATGTCTCCCTTTGCTTCATTCTAGCTGAATAATGCCCATTGGTGATGGGAAACAATGCTTTTATTTGTTGCAAGCCCTGCAGGTCACCCTGCTTTTCATGAACTCAGAGGGGTGCCCTTCACACCTAAAGACACCTCAAGCACCTACCTAATTATTGGTATCAGGCAGATGTGGCAATTAGATTTCTGAAGCCCTTTCAGCCCATGGTTGCAATGTCCAGGGGAGGGGCTCCTCCCTAGTTACCCTGTGACTTGCAGGGCTGCATCTCTACTGCTCCCTGGTCCTCAGAAGACTGGAGTCTTTTAAAAGACAGTGCTTTGGTGTGGCCCTGTGGTTGTGAACAGCAGCGGGGCCCTGGGCAGTTGCCCTGCTGCCCCAGCCTAGCACAGGCTCTGATTTGAACTAAGTCAAATACTGCCGCTATCAAGGCTGGACTGGAACAAGCAATCAGCCCGGGCACTAAAATAAAAGTGTCCCCCTGTTAGTGAACCAGATAGCTAAAAAAGTGGGCCACTTTTGCAAATCAGGCCAAGTTTAAACCTTTGAAGACATTCTGTATGGGTATTTTGCAAAGTATGGGAGACTGCATTCAGTTGTTTTTACCTGAGAAAACATTTGTGGTAATATCAGGAAAATCAACAGTGAAACCTGGCCCACCATGCCATAAAACAAGCCTACAAACTGCTAGAAAACCATCAGACACAATATTCTGTCAGAACAGCCCATCAGGCACTGCCTCATTGCCCTATAGGCCAGCCCGACCCTAGGCACTACATAAATAAAGTTGAGGCACACTTTGTTGAACACTTCGGAACGATAGGAACCCAAGGTGCATATTTATACTTGGCTTGTGCCGTTTTAGCATCAACATTTGTGACGCTAAAATGGCGCATAGCCAACTCCATATTTATATTTTGACGCTAGACCTGTCTATTGTCAAAATATTGGAGTAAGCACCATGCTCGGGATGCGCAAAACCACCTTCCGTCAATGAGATGCAAGGTAGCCGTTCCCGTCCTAAACACAACACTAACCCCCTAGCACCATCTTTACTCCCCAATGCAAAAACGATGCTAACGAAGGAAGCAGACTTAAAAAATGGCACAAAGTCTGATTAGCGCCAACAATTTGCACCTGGTCAGACTAGGCGTTAAAAAGAGGCTCACACACCACCACTCAAGGAAAAAACCCAGAAGTAGCCTTAGAAACTGCCAGGAAAACATGGAGGTGCTACTGCTCCAGCTTGGCACATGCCGCAGACATCTGTAAGGACAGAAGATGCAACCACCACCACCGCAGCAAACTCAAACCCCACCACAACAGCCACAGAGGCAGCGCAGAAGGAGAGAGAGAATCTTTAGACAGCAAATTACCATCTTAGGAATGAGGGAACAAGATGTGGTCCGGATGTACAGACCCAACCGGGATTCCATTGTACGCCTGCTGCACCTGATAGCGCCACACATCACGGCTAGGCTGCAAATTACCCATAACATTCCACCCATGACAAAACTCACCCATGACATGTTGTCCTCCACATGATGGTGTCAGGATCATTCCAGGTGCTCTAGAGGCTGGAATCTCCCAGTCATCCTTCTCCGTCTGCCTACCAAACGTCCTGGATGCAATCCTACGCCTCCTGCCACAACACATCTGCTTCCCAAACACCCATCAGCTGCAGCAGGAGACCAAGCAAGGTTTCTATCAGATTGTTGGGTTTCCACATGTGGTGGGTGCAATGAACTGTACCCATTTTCAACTAGTGCCACCTACAGCAACAGTACACCTCTAAAGGAACTGCAGGCACGAACATTCCATCAATGTGCGGGCAATCGTGGCCCACCGTGGGCTCTTCAGCAACATCCTGGCAAAATATTCCAGCAGCGTCTATGAGGCATACATCTTTCGCCACTGCACCATCAACCAGCGGTCAAGGGTGGCGAATATGGAATGGCCTACTCATAGGTAAGTCACCATACCAATCATACCACACAACACACCAACCATCAAGGACAAACAAGACAAACACAACAATAAATACACATGGGCAGGTCCACAGAGATGTACAGGCAACAACACATACGCTACATGCCACACTACACTGCACACATTGCATGTCACAAACACACACACCCAAATCTACATAACACAGCAACACCCTGACTGGCAAACCACATATGGACAGGTGGAGCCAAGTCTCCTTTGCATGCAGAAGCTGCTCAAGAACCACTACAATTGTCCACAGGTTGACAACTAAATACAGATCACACACACATATTACACCAAACAAAGAAGCGCACAGGCATGTCAATGGCATAGGCTATGGTCATGTTGAGAAAGTCATACATAGACAAAGTCCCACATAAACCATGGTGTGCAGGTCTCGGGCAGAACCTAAATCCAATGCCACCCAAGTGGTGCCATAACCAAGTATACATCAGCTACACATACCTGACATTCCTGTAGTGTCTGCTACATTGTGTCCCACACATACATATGCAAACATATTTGCCATTGAAGACCACGGGGTTGAATCATGGGAAATGGGGCAGCACCTACTCCAATGCCACCTCACATGCACCCCTAGTGCCCACTAAGAACACTATGGGCCTCATTATGACCCTGGCTGTCTTCTGACCGCCAGGGTTAATGTGGTGCTATTACCGCCAACAGGCTAGCAGTACGTACCGCCACGTTATGAGATTGGTGGGTTGGCTGCACTTCTCCACTCATACCGCCATGGCGGTATGAGCCACCGGGCCGGAGATGTCTATCTCCAGCCCGGCGGGCAACATAGTACCGCCCATGGCATTCTGAGCCGGCCTACCACGGTGGTTTTCATGGCGTTAGCAACGCCACAATAACCATGGCGGTAGGCCCTGCCGGTGACAGGGAATTCCTTCCCCGTCACCGTAGGCGGCTCCCCTACCCCCAACACTCACCTGATGCCCCCCTCCCATCAAAACTCACCCCCCCACCCAGCAGATAGACAAACTAACCCCCACCCCCTTCTGATCCACTTACTCGCCCCCCACCCCCTCCGATCCACTCACTCACCCCCACCCCATACACACCCACAGACATGCACTCACCACACAACTGACACCACCCCCACAGCCACACACCCACACATCACCCCAACCACTACAGTCGCAGCTCCCCTCACCCCACACAGCCCCTCCCCGCATACACGTGCACAGACACCCACACGCACCACACATACACCCATTCACTTACACTGGCATACACGCATTCATTTACAAACTGGCATACATGCATACTTCCAGACATACTCACACACATTCTTACACACAATCACACTGACATGCAGACACGCACTCACTTCACCATTCGTACACGCATTCACTCACACGCATACAACCACGCACACAACACACACAGACGCATTCACACACACATTCACGCACACACTCAGACACACACACACAACACCTCCCCCCACCCTCCCACCGCCCTCCCCTTTCGGATGCCCTACTTGCCTTGCCTGGCAAGGAGGTCATCTGGCAGGAAACAGGAACTGCTACCGCCAGGAGCGCTCCTCTAGCAGAACACCGCCCAGCCGTATTGCTGGTCATGATACTACTGGCAGAGTCCTTCTGGATGGGCTGTGCTGGTGTTACCATCGCCAGATTACCTCCGTCCACCACCATGAGCACTACCAGATTTCACCCTTATTGTGCTGGAAATCCGGCAGTGCTCATAATATGGCAGATGGATGGTAGCTGCTGTGGTGGCATGTTGGTGGCCGTCATCGTGGAAGTAGGCGGTATTTACCGCCAATGTCATAATGAGCCCGCATGTCTGTTCCAACTACCAGAAATGGTCCACCATGGTTTTCTGTCTGTGAAAAAACACTAACATTTGTGGATGACATAGTCGGATGCTGTAGGTGTATAGTGGAGATACCTGACCTTATAGGCACCGTACTAGGGGACTCATGTGAAAAATAGCTGTGGCCCCTTCCAAAGCCTGCACTGTGTATGTGTTGAAAGTATCTGTCAGAAATCATGTAATAGAAGCTAGGAGATACTTCTGCAACAAATTACATCATCCTATCAATGTGGGATACACATTCCAGTACACTTCATGGCTGGCACAACCATCCTCTGCCACAAAGGGTCACTAGAACCCATAATTAAAGGAAAATGACGGAGTGCATTGCTACACCAAAATAGGCAGCACCGCGATCCCTCATTTACACAATGAAGGGATGCGCCTCATTTAACTGAAAACAGCACACCCCTGTGTTGTCCCCTGTGCTTGCACAAAAATTAGCTACCAGCACCAACGCAGGCATCCTTGCACCATCGTGCAAGGATGTCTGCGTTGAGGGCTGTGATTGTTTATGTGTGGGTAGGGACACCTTCCTGCACATAAACTACCAGGTCTGGCATTTTGCTCCTTCTAAGCATCCAGCAGTATGCAGCACACATCGAAATAGCAAAAAACAAGGAGGAATAAAAGTATTCGTCCTCGTTGCGCCTTGCTAATGCCACCCCTGGGGTGGGGTTAGGTATTGATGCTGCCTCAGGTTTACAAAAACTTGTAAATCTGATGCAGCAAGAAAATGCTATGGGTGTTGCTATGGCACGTCCACAGCAACGCCCATTGCACACCCCTTCCATGCAAAGGGCTGCGTCTGTAGGAGCCGTAATACATGGTGGCATCAAGCTACAAAAATTGGCATAATGCCACCTTTAAAATACGGGGCAGGGCATAGCACCGCCAGAGCTTCAATAAAAGTGATGCTCTGGTGGTGCTAAGGGCTCTTAAAAATGCCTCTAAGTGTCACACTGCATGCATAGTGCAACATGGTAATATGGACAGCACAATGTAAGAATACTACACTGCTCCAAATATGGACTACACAACACATGGGCCCAAATCATGACCATCACTTCTGGGCACAACATAAAAACTTCCCAAGCCCTTGAGCCACTACCCAAGTTTGTCATGGCCATCAAGACAGTCCAAATAAACAATTTCACAAGAACAGGAGCATACACTACACCACAAGCAAGTTTGTGTCACAACTCCAACTAAAAATTACAACTGCCAAGGGGTGTTCCAAACCACTATCAATACTTACCAAAACATATCCTCTCTATGCTTTGCAGCTGACCAAGGGTATAGCATCCAGCCATGGGTGATGAACCCTTTTGCAATCTGCAATGTGGTGGAGAGGACATTTGGCCTTCTGATATCCAGGTTCAGGTGTCTGTCCCTGACAAGAGGAAGCCTCTTGTATGCTCCACCACTTGTTTGCAAGATCATCCTGGCATGTGCAACCCTGCACAACATTTGTGTCCGGACAAATATCCCCTAAGATGAACAGGATGATGTTCACAGCGAAGATGAGGATGGAGCAGATAACGTGGAGGGGGGACAAATCAACACTGCTGCCGGAGTTCGTAGGAGACTCCACATTGTGGAGAACTTCTACACATAACCACAATACTTTAAACATCACCTTGTAAATAGCACTAATAAATCACTTTGCACCTGAATCTTCTTGGTCTACTCATTCTCCACTACATACACCATTGGAATGTGACTCTAACCTCGGTGAGCAGGTAGGTAACACAAAGGTGACCAGTATGGTAGCAACAAAATTTTCTGACATGAGTGGGTCTACTGCCACCATCTCAAATGTGACACGCAGTTTGCAGGCATGTGAATCCTGAAGGTCTAGATCAATGCACCACCACATATATTGTCCCGTCAAGTGGAAAAGGTGCTAATACCTAGTCCATCCACCACAACACCATGCATAACAGGATGAATGCAAGGGGGCACACATGAGGTAGGGGCTGTCAACAAATGGATATCAAGTCATGTAGGAACAGTACACTGTCACAACTCATGGTGACAGTAACATTGCCTGCCAGGTACATGTGTGGCAAGGGCGGTACATCATTGTGAACTGTGGTCCCTCAGTTAAAGCCCAGGGATTGTAACCAATGTCCGATGCTGAGCCGGAACAGATTATCCATAAGAATGTGTCCAAAGTGCACAAACCGGGCACGTGGTGGGCTGTACCTCACGTATGGCACACACATGTTGACTGTGGAGTGTGCAATGGGTTGCCTTGACTACATAAGCAGCTATGGGTGCAGAATCACAATCCAAATACATGACCCATTGTCACCATCCATGGATATTTTGGGACAATGCACCACATATTCAACTGGATTGAATGTAGGCAGAGTAGCAAATATTCACGATGTACATAAGGTGCACACTTGTCACACAAATCTCCTGTCCTGACACATGGCTAGCCCAAATCTAGGCAAACATGTGCAGACTGATGTGTGTCTGTATGTTCTAGGCAGCAACGGTTTTGCTAGAATCAACAATGCTTGATGTGTCAGCATGTATATCTAGTATGCTGTGTACAAATACATCACACAGCACAAAGCAATACACACCACACATTGACCAATTGTCACCCACATGACAGGACAAGTGCATGATGGCAACATTAACAATTAGTCCCATACATGTCGTGAGCTCAAACATCGTAATCAAGTGTGGGATGTGCTACTCTGTCTAGAATTGTTGAAATATGTCTGATACACAACGCCAAACAGAGTGGGAGTAGACATACTTATATATGTTGGAATTGACTAATTAACTCTCCAGCACTGAGATGACGTGACACCTCAATATCAGTCAGCCATGGTAAGAGTTACCTACGCTGGGCCATGCTGGAAGAAATGTAAACACATGTACAATGGACATGCTGGATGGACTGCTTCCAGACACATAAACATACTTGCAAATACAACATGGGATGTCAAATGGAGACAACAGAAGTGGTGCGGCAGGAGTGATCTCATGTGTGTGTGGAACTCTTGACAACTCACAAATACTGACAATGGAACTGTACCTATCAAGTTGGCAGGAGAAGGAGATGTAAACATCTTCCATGAACACAAGTCACATGTTGCATCATGTCCATGTATAAATAGACAATGTTGCAGTATGAGATGTGCACAAAGTGCAAACAGACTAAAGAATGGGAGCAATGTAGGTGATAATGCATGCCTCACCAGTAGTGCAGGAATACATAAAGAAGGGACACACGTAGACCAACACTGACTGTACAACACATCAATGTCTACATGTCAACATTTCACATATGTACAGCGATGGTGGCCAAGTCAGTACATCACCCAGTCATGTTGGCCACTTGGATACTATGGTATTTGCCCATCGTATGCCACCATGACATGAGGCTCCGACAGATAACACCCTCTGTACCCTGCCACGTTTCCAATGTTGAAATCACAACAGAGATACAAGCCAAAAAAGATGCCCTGGCACGTTTCCAATGTTGAAATCACAACAGAGATACAAGCCAAAAAAGATGCCCAAGGGAAATGCTAAGGACATCCAAACATGTCACATTCACAAAATGTCCAAGACCCGAGAGATGTACGTGAGAGGGAAAAGCTGACATCAAGGACGGCAGTGATAAATGTGAGATCCAGGACTGTATGACCACAATTGTGCATGTGTCTGTATGCTGGGGAGTGTGCATAGTAACATGAAGAGGCTAGGTCACCCGTCTCAATGAACGCACACACCACTGCTCTAGCTACATGAACATATCACATTTTCACGGGGCCTGATGCAAGCACACAGGAGGGTGATTCAACTGGGGCTCCATTGACTTACCTTTTCACATGCAACTATGGGTTTGTGTTGCCATAGGAACTCACATTGTTGTGATGATGAGTAGGCTGGCAGCTATGCCAGATTGCAACACTGTGACACCGTGTTATGCCATTGTTTGTGACAGTCATTATTAACCTGATGTGGACAAATATGGGTGCCTAGTTGATGGCATGCACACATATGCCACATATGTCAGTATGCATAGACCACTGTATTGGCTCAGGCATGGAAATGTGTAAGGCTTGAGAGTAAAATGCAACCTAGCACAAAAGTAGGGCATAGGTATCAATAGATCGGTGACTGTCAGAAATGAGCTACACATGTGTTTCAACATACGGAAACATGGGTGGCACTGATGTAACAACAGATGCATTTGTCAAATCGCAACATGTGTCCATGCAGGAAGATAGTAATGTGAGGTTTCACATCCCATGAACACATCACTGTCGTCATATGTGACAGAAATCACAAAACATGTCCATAAACACACACGGCAGACCAATCTTCCACAACACATGTGTACATGACACCTCCTGCAACTACAGTGCATGGGGGCACAAATGGCAAACATGTAGCAGAGCAACATGAAGAGAAATCCAACGATACACCACAGAGTGAACACACATGCACAGGCAAATTGGCTGGGTTGACATGATGTTAATGCAGTCCAAGTCCACTGAGTACTGTGTGTAGAAACTTTCATGGGTGTCACATGCATTATCATGTGTTGGACATAGGCCACCAAACATGTTTGTTGTTGTAGGTATGTGTACATCTGTATCTCAGACATAACAATGTAGTCCACACCCAAATTAGTTTACGTACACCTGTATACACACATAGCACACATGTGCCAACATGTCTGTGGACACAGTGTAGCTACACATGCATATGTGATGAGGTATTGAGTAATCGCAAGCATCAGACTCACAAACAAACCCATAGGTCCATCATGCTATTGTCACTGTAATGACAGTACTGGGCATACACACACATGTTGCCATAACACATATATACCATAGTTGCACACCCCATGTAACATGCGAAGTCAATAACAGACACCGCCACACTCAGAAAGTCCATAGATAATTCAGTCTTTCAGTTGAAAACAATTGCGAAATTATGTAGCATACAAAGAAGTGCCAAAGCGCCATTAGTGATTGTTTACGTGCAGAAAGGGACACCTTACCGCACATAAATAATCACACCCCTCAACGCAGACATTCTTGCACGATGGTGCAAGGATGCCTGCTTTGGCACTGGCAGCTAAATTTAGCACCAGCGCAGGAGACAACACAGGGGAGTGCCGTATTCAATTAAATACGGCGCATCCCTGAGTTGTGAAAATGACAGAGCGCGGCGCTGCCAATTTTGGCGCAGCGTCGAGCTCTGTCCTTTTCCCATAAATATGGGCCCAGATGTCTGAAATGTTCACAACACGGTCCTGCCACCATGATAATTGTGACTGATGTAGGTCACATCACATATGCATATGATGTGAATCGTCTGTGTGTAGCTGGTACCTTGATGATGTATGACATGCATGTGCTAATGATGTAACATGTTTCAAGAAACAGTTGCAGCACTCAATGCAGTGCCACTGTGGGTTTATGGCCAACCATACAGCCACCTTGTGTGTGCCGTTTAACACATGTAGGACTACATAGCACAGGGTAGGGGACTTCAGTTCTATAATGTGTTGACAACTGTGATGTGAAGCGCAGGCTTCGACAACCTTTCTTCTGCCAACATTGCATCAGTTGTACATGTGGGCCCATAATGGGAAATGGCATGGCCCCTTGTAACATATGCTCAGGCCAAGTCTTACACCAGGACACATGAATGTAGATTTACCAAACCTTAGAATAGCAGGTTGATAGTTAGCAACCCCACTAAAATATGGGCCACAACTTGACTCCATAATGAGTGGTCAGGCCTTGATGTATCACCAGGGGTGTTGAGGAGATGGATAGCATGCTCAGCCCCCTTTATGGCCAGAGAGACAGTAAATTGAGAACTGTAGAGGCACATGATCCTCACAAGTTAGATAACATGGATGTTGATGAGGGTTGTATTTGTTCCTATCATCTATGGGCCCTTTTGATTAACTATGGATTGCCGTCATCTCACTGACATGTACATGATTTTGGTGATGTCTGGTTGGTAATAGACATAGATGAGGAGGAAGTCATTGTTGTGGAATGTGTGTGGGACTGTATGTGTTAGTTGCTGTTGCAGTGTAATTTAAAACTCTGTACAAACTCCACCCAGTGCTGATACTGATGCTTGCTTGTTAACATATTTCATCTGCCAACATGACTCATGAGCAGAGGCGCATGTTTGTGAAGAGAGCAGAACGTGCAACATCATTGAGGCGGAAGCGGGATACCACAAGAATGCCAGGCGTTTCAGGCATGAGAAAGCTTCAGGGGAATGGCGTGCCTTTGCACATGGTGGCCCAACAAAGCAGGCACCAAGGGACACAGGAGCAAGCTCCTCAGTGATGCAGGGGATCACAGCTGGACCTACACCCTCAGGTCCGCCTGTCACCACACAGCCACATGTACTGCCACCAGCAGCCGGTGTACTGACTCAACTTGAGCTGTACCTCAGAAGGGACCTGAATGCAATCCTCAAGTGACAGGACAAATTGGAGGAGGAATCGGCTAACAACAGGAGGATCTTGAAGTTCATTAAAAAAAAAAAGCAAAAAGAAAAGGAGCTTTTGGACTTGTGGACTACCTCTCATTTCCTTCCCCTCCCTATTGAAGTTTTGTTCGTTTTGGGCTGGGTTTTAGATAGTTAGTATTAGGTTAATGTAGTGTAGGCATACGTTAAGTTAAGTATAGTGGAGGGGTTTATTATGTTTTTATTGTTGGGGGTTGGATGGGGGGTCATGTTGGGGTATATGTGTTTATGAGTAAAAAAATATATATATATATTCTTAAGGGGGTGGGGAGCAATGTTTAGAGTGTGGTGTTCCATGTGTAAGATAAGTTTATATTAGGTTAGATAGATGTAGTTGTTTGATGAGTATAGTTAGTATAGGTTAGGTTGGGATAGGGTAGGTATTAGGAAATATATAGGTTGATGTTATTATAATAAATCCCCTTTATTATAGCATACATTTTGTGTAAGTTGTCTGAGCATCTGGGTCTTCTCATGAGTGCACTGGGCAAATTGGGGGAGTGGCCTATGGAATCCTTACTATCTTGATATCCCTGATTTACCATGTGATTCCCCAACTGACGAAGGAGCTTTCACATTGGCTGCAACATCACGTCTACTGGTCCATGCATTTGCCATCCGGTGTAACTGCCATTCACAATGTCTATGTATACTTTGTGTTGGACAGGTAATTCTGGTACTTCAGCTGTCATTGGTGGGGTCCTGTAGATTCAATATTGGGAACTGTGATACATCAGACAAGAGGCACAATTGGAACTGTATCCTGCAGCATTGACAGGTGCCCATCACTGATGAGGTTAGCTACCTCTGTACCACACAAATACGTTGTTCTGGGACTCCTAGCTGTCTATATTGGCATTGACTTGGTTCTCAGCCATGCCTGCTGTATATCAGAGGTAAATGATATATGCATATGTTTTTGTTTTTATACTCAGTGATTTGGTTGTATCATACACCTTTCTCATGTTATCCTCCTTGTGTGTAGCTTGGTGTCCCACAGTTTGGCACTCATGTACTGCTAAACTATAATCATTGACCTGGATTTACACAATTCAATCATTTAGCTGAGTAGATGGATCACAGAAAACATAGACATGCTAAATGTGTACAGGGTGTTTATATACAGGTGGAAGTGTGAAAGTGAAATATTTACAATGTCCAGGTCTGATAATCCATTAGTGAACGTCATGGATATGTGACACAATCAGAGTCCGGGGTTTAGGGACATGTCATGAGACATGCTTAGGAGTAGTGTCCATTAGTGATGAGGAACAAAATTTGCCAATTGGTATGTCAGAGACAATGACAGTACATAGCAGACAAGTCAACAGTGGGTGGGTGAAGAAAGCACATTTCCTATTGTCACAACACTGGCATGATCTTAAGGCCAGAACTAAGGAGAATTGTCCATGTGGCACAGACTGGTGCTACCGGGTACTCTTCCTACTGAGAGTCATTTGTTCCACATCTTCATCCTCTGATGTCTGTGGTGCCTCTTGTGCCATTGGTGGTGCTGCTGTAGAGGTAGAGGGGGCCACACACCCTTCAGGGGATAAAGATGTGCAGTCCAAGTTCCCAGCAGCTTCCATTTGTGATAAGACATAAGGCATCACTGCAGCAAGGAGGAACTGCTGATTTTTCAATATAGCTGCAACATTGCTGTGGTAGACAGCCATGTCTTCCCTGAGGGAGGCCACTTCCTGCTGAAACGACTCCAGCCTGTTGTCGGCCAGGGACTGCTGGGGTCCACTCAGGGGGAAGTGTATGCCTCGGATGGCAGCTGTGTTTTCATTAGGTGTTATGAGGCACGTCCTCACTCCCTCTAGGCTGCATGCCACGGTCTCCATCCCCACCTGCACCTGCTTGGCCAGCCCCCGCTGGACTCCTACCACTATCCTCTGAAAAGCTTGTCTCTGGATCCCCGGAGTCCAGGGCTGTGTCAGTACTGGCAGGTAGTATATTTTGATTGTTGGCTGGTTCATGTGGAGACCCCGCAACACTGTGGGGGTCATTGACCGCCGGGGCCGGGGTCGGCGGTAGAACCGACAACAGGCTGGCGGTGCTCCGCCGGGCATTCTGACCGCGGCGGTACAGCCGCGGCCAGAAACGGAAAGTCGGCGGTGTACCGCCGACTTTCCGCTGCCCATGGGAATCTGCCATGGCGGCGCAGCTTGCTGCGCCGCCATGGGGATTCTGACCCCCTCACCGCCATCCTGTTCCTGGCAGTTTCGACTGCCAGGAACAGGATGGCGGTGAGGGGTGTTGTGGGGCCGCTGGGGGCCCCTGCAGTGCCCATGCCAATGGCATGGGCACTGCAGGGGCCCCCGTAAGAGGGCCCCACTTTGAATTTCAGTGTCTGCTCAGCAGACACTGAAATTCGCGACGGGTGCTACTGCACCCGTCGCACAACTTCCACTCCGCCGGCTCCATTCGGAGCCGGCTTCATCGTGGAAGGGTGTTTCCCGCTGGGCTGGCGGGCGGCCTTTTGGCGGTCGCCCGCCAGCCCAGTGGGAAACCCAGAATGACCGCCGCGGTCTTTTGACCGCGGTACGGTCTTCTGGCGGTCCCAGCCAGGCCGGCGGCTACCGCCGCCGGCCGGGGTCAGAATGACCCCCTGTGTGTCCTCCTTGAAACTGGAGGTGGTGTCTGGAGGGATCCTAGGACATCCTGGAGAATCGGTTCATTGATGGTTGTCAGCTGGTCATCTAGGTCATCATTGAAATCCAAGACAGGCAGGTCGGCAGGAAGAAAGCCATCATCCTCTGCAAAGTGATAGTATAAAATCAATCTTAGATTGTTGTTGCAGTTGACATGGCACATCATTTATTTGGTAGGGGAGGCTCAGTGACTAGTTAAAGGCCCAAGGCTGTTATTGTACATTATGTGGCATATATTTTAAGCCCCTGGTGCCACTATAGTGTCACATGAAGGGACGCTCCGGTTCCACTATGGGCTGCGTCGTATTTACTAGGTGGCATTAAGACACTTAGGCCCTCATTCTGACCTTGGCGGGCGGCGGAGGCCGCCCGCCAAAGTCCCGCCGTCAGGTTACCGTTCCGCGGTCGAAAGACCGCGGCGGTAATTCTGACTTTCCCGCTGGGCTGGCGGGCGGTCGCCTTCAGGCCACCCGCCAGCCCAGCGGGAAAGAGGCTTCCACGATGAAGCCGGCTCGGAATCGAGCCGGCGGAGTGGAAGCTGTGCGACGGGTGCAGTTGCACCCGTCGCGTATTTCACTGTCTGCGCAGCAGACAGTGAAATACATTTAGGGGCCCTCTTACGGGGGCCCCTGCAATGCCCATGCCAGTGGCATGGGCACTGCAGGGGCCCCCAGGGGCCCCGCGACCCCCCCTACCGCCATCCGGATCCCGGCGGTCGGACCGCCGGGATCTGGATGGCGGTAGGGGGGGTCGGAATCCCCTCGGCGGCGCAGCAAGCTGCGCCGCCTTGGAGGATTCAATGGGGCGGCGGTACACTGGCGGGAGCCCGCCAGTGTTGCCGGTCCGACCGCGGCTTTACCGCCGCGGTCGGAATCCCCATTGGAGCACCGCCGGCCTGTCGGCGGTGCTCCCGCGGTCCCCCGCCCTGGCGGTCTTTGACCGCCAGGGTCAGAATGACCACCTTATTGTGCCTTGACACCACCTCGTGAATACTGCCCCTCCCATGCAGCACTTTGCATGGAAGGTGCATGCATTGGCTGTTGCTGTGGGTGGGCCACGACAACACCCATTGCATTTTGATGCTGCCCCAGATTTATGTGTTTTTGTAGACCTGAGGCTGTGCCAATATCTAACACCACCCCAGGGGGGACATTAGCAGGGCACAATGTTGACATATACTTGAATTCTTCCCCATGTTTTCCTTTCTCAGTGTGTGCTGCATTAAACTGCCCACATGGACCAAGCAGATTGCCATATCAGTTTCCTACACAACAGTATTCTCCCCCTCAACCCAGCCATTCTTGCACTATGGTGCAAGGGATGCGGCGTTGGGGGCTGGACAACTAATTTACCACTGGCACAGGGTTGGACACAGGAATGACCCATGTGCTTTTGGTTTTTGGTTAAGACTGCGTTTTCTAAATGTCAGTGCGTGATCCAGCCCAATTTGGTGCACAGGCATCCACTTTCATTTCCAGCATGATCAGGGCCTTAATCTTGTCCCAGATTTTTCTCTTGTGGCACAGTTCAGATCATCAGCAATATGTGTAGCTCAACACTGCACCAGGTTAGTTACGCAGGGATGTGCCACGGTTACTTGGATATGGGACAGCCCTGCAATTCCCCCTGCAGATGCACTGATTTGTTCTTCCTGCACAGACACAGGCATTGTTGCAGCATGATGTAGGAGTGGCTACCATGAGGGGTTGAATTGTTTATGTGCAGGGTGGTCTCCCTTCCTGCACGTGTACAAGTCATGTTAGCTAAGGTGGCATTTCAATGTGTGCTGCAAGATGAAACACATGTGTAATGGCAAGGCAACAAGGAGGTAGGGAAGCATTTTTGCACAATATACCACCCTGAGCCCACTCAATGGTATTGACTTCCGTCCAAGTCTCAGATGTCTAAGATGTGTGGGTACAGGAAGTTTGACAATATGCAAGGGGTGTTGTGATGGCACAGGCACAGTAATTGCATGTCCCTTCCAGCCAATGTGATGCATATTTACGTGGTGGAGTATAGCCCTGGTGATTGGCGTATATCCATGTTGTGTATATGTTGGGGGGCATAGCGCAACCAAGGCGTGTGTACATGTGTTGCTTGTATGGGCACCCACCTTCATTTCCAGCTTGATCAGGGCCTCAATCTTGTTTGATGGTAGGATTGCAACTGACTGCCTGTTTTATTGCTACATCTGTCTAAAAAGTTGAGGGAATATGCATTGATGGAAAAACGTATTTTGGATCCTTTTTTTGTCTTTGCACCCCCTTGATAAATCAATGTGTAACTTTACATTGCCTGCCAATGTAGTAAAAGCAATAGATTGGGAAACTACAGAGTGGCTACCATATATATCTATATATTGAATAGAAAAACAAAGCATAAAGCTTAGTTATAGTAAGGAAAATATTTTTCCCTATACAAAACAAACAAACTACATAAACATTATAAATTCTAAAGTTAAATTTATAACTTTTATTTACAAATTATCCACCACCTTCAAATTATTTTAAGTAGCGCACCACCATAACACTCTTTTCAGCTCGCTAACCAGACAATTGAACTGTAACTCTCCATACTACAATGCACTGTGTTCTCACAAATAATGACACTCCGCTGTATGACGCTACACTGTACAACACTCTCTGCCACTTTTTTGGATGGCACTCCACTTGACACACTGACCTATATGATACTTTACTCCACTGAGCTCCACTGTATGCCTCGACTCGACTCAGGAGACGGGCTAGCTTGTCCCCAGCCCTTTTTTATTGGTTTTGGCCCAATAGGGTGCTATTCCTGGGGCCTAAGGAGGCTTGGAGAGGGGGCCATATGACCCCTTCTCTTTTTTTAATGACATTTGGCCCTGGGGGATGGTGTCCAAAGTGACTCATAATGTTCTCCTTAGAATTCAGCTGCCGGCAACGAAGTCTTCAGGGACTATTAAGGCTAAGGGTGGGGGACCAGCAGACCCCTTCCCCTTTGAATTGAATTTGGTCCCAGGGGATTGGGTTTCTGGGGCCTAATGAGGCCAAGGAGAATGCAGCAGGGGATGTTTTTTGTTTTGCTAATAACTTTGGTGCTGTTTCATGAATCTCCAGAAAACTTTCCAATAAAAGGTTAATGCATCTGAGCTCCTTCCTGGAAAGTTTTGGGATGATGCTTCAAGCAGGAGCCTAGTAAAAAGAGGATCCCAAAAATCATCTTTTTCAGCACTACAGCGAAAACATTGGAAAAGATTTACACCAAATTCAGCAGAAAGCAAGATCTTTACCCATAAAGTAATCAATTTGTGATTTGGTGAAAATCCATTCAGTAGTTTTGGAGAGATTAAGATTAAAAATATATAGATATATTGACAGAAGGGGGAGGTAGACAGGACACACCCAATGCATGCTAAAGGATTGCATGGGGACACATGCGTCCTGAATCTAGATGCCCCATCCCCATACAAGCAACACATGTACACACGCCTTGGTTACGCTATGCCCCCCCAACATATACACAATGTGGATGTACGCCAATCACCAGGCCTATACTCCACCACGTAAATATGCATCACATTGGCTGGAAGGGACGTGTAAATACTGTGCCTGTGCCATCACAACACCCCTTGCATATTGTCAAACTTCCTGTACCCACACATCTTAGACATCTGAGACTTGGATGGAAGTCGATACCATTGAGTGGGCACAGGGTGGTGTATCGTGCAAAAATGCTCCCCTGCCTCCTTGTTGCATTGCCATTACACATGTGTGTTTCATCTTGCAGCACACATTGAAATGCCACCTTAGCTAACATGACTTGTACAGGTGCAGGAAGGGAGACCACCCTGCACATAAACAATTCAACCCCTCAAGACAGCCACTCGTACATCATGCTGCAACAATGCCTGTGTCCGTGCAGGGAGAACACATTGGTGCATCTGCAGGGGGAATTGCAGGTCTGTCCCATCTCCCAGTAACCATGGCACTTCCCTATGTAACTAACCTGGTGCAGTGTTGAGCTACACATATTGCTGCTGACCTGAACTGTGCCACAAGAGAAAAATCTGCACTAAAGCTTTCAACCTGTGAACACAACACATACAGGGTGAACCCACAGCAACTCAGACACAAGCATATTAATCACATGGGAATGGGCAAACAATAGAACAAATACAACACATGGTGCATGTCTGTGAGTGTTATGGTGCCCATTAAGACATTGGATCCAGCTGAGGCTGCCCACCAAAGTTCTGTGTTCAAAAGACCACCAGTGTGGTCTTTCCTCCGCGGTAGGCATTACGAGACTCCGGCTGGGACTGTGGGTGGAAACCATGTCTCGGGCTGCCAGTTCTGTGGGAAACTCACCACAACATTGACGCTGGCTTGTAATATAGCAAGCGTCAATGTTGGGGTGCGCTTATCACTGCCAGTAAATTGGGCAGTGGAAAGCGCAAAGGGGCTGCACATGGGGGCCCCTGCACTGCCCATGCCAAGTGCATGGTCAGTGCAGGGGCACGCAGGGGCTCCCCACATCTTATTACCACCAGCCTTTGCATGGTGGACGGACTGGCATCCAAAGGCTGGTGGGAAAGTGGGATAATAATCTGGAAAGCAGCGCTGATTGCAGTTCTGGCCTTGACGATGAAGACTGGTGGCACCGCCAGCCCACGGGCTGGCGACAACCTGGCAGTGCCAGGCCATTGGACTGTGGTGCTTAGACCATGGTCCCAATGTGCTGGTACGACCGCTGCTGTTGGCGGTGGTCCGAGCACCACTACAAGTCTGGTGGTCGTAGGACCACAAGACTCGTCATGAGGACCCATGTGTGCAAGCAGTCCAATGAACCACTGCCTACTCTGAAAACCCGAAACCAAATGGTTTCATTATTTTTTTGTATTGCAACTCGTTTTCCTATAAGGAAAACGGGCTGCAACACAAAAAAAAAACTGCTTTATTTAAAAAGCAGTCACAGACATGGAGGTCTGCTGTCTCCAGCAGGCCACCATCCCTGTGAGAGCAGGGAATCTCAATGGGGTCGCAAAATGCGACCCACCTCATTAATATTAATGAGGTGGGTCTTTGAGACCCCATTGCGATTCGCAGACGGTGTCTGAAACACCGTTCTGCATCTGATTTTGCGATTCAGAATTTGAGAGTCGCACCGACTCGCAATTTCCGAATCGCAAAATTGGAATTTGCTACATCTGGCCCATAGTGAATTACATTGTTGTTTTTACTTTTTTACATATTCAATTATATTTGAATTTTACATTTAATTTACTTTCTGGGTTTCGAGGTGAAATATAGTCTAGTACAGTCTACCTAAAAAATAAAATAAAAAAATGTAAAAAACTTTTAAAATATTGCATTAGACAATATTTCCACTTATAACCTAGAACGCACACTAAACGTGGTCTAAACTATATTTAGCTTTTTCAATTTCAGGGGGGCAAAATTTTGTTTAGCAGTCTGTTACACTGTAGTCCACATTGTAAAATACCTTTGTAAATGGCAAACAATCATAAACATACACAAAAGTGTGAGTTTACCTTTGTGAATCAAGCCCTCAAACTTTAGAAACTACTGAAATAATTTAGATCTACTATCAAAAAGGAGCCTGTATCCTCCATGATCTAAATTTCTGACATGTTGACTAAATCCATTCAGCCATTTTCACACTACCTCTGTTTAAACAATACTTCATGACACAACACTTCACTTCCCTTCATAACACACCACTCTACTCTACTCTGTGACACATCACTCAACTCTACGATAACCCACTCCACTCTACAAAAGTCAACTCCACTGCATGACACTCGACGCCACTCCAATCTACGGCACTCCACTACACTCTACCATACGCCACTTGACGAAATGCTACTCCACTCCACTCGCTGACATGTCACGCCACTATAACACACGCCACTCATTTCAACCACATGCCACTTCACTCTATGACATGTCACTTCACTCTACCCAACTCCACGACATTCTAGTTTACTCTATGCTACTCAACTTTCTGCCCTTCCACTCACTCTACCCCACTCCATGACATTCCAGTTTTTTCTATGCTACTCCACTTTATGCCCTTCCACTCTAAGAGACTGTACATACACCACTCTATGGCACGCTACCCCACTCTACTGTCTGACTCACCACTTTATTCAGTGCCACTTGACTGTACATCACACCAGTCCAATCTATGACAGTCCACTCCACTGGATGACACTCCATACTACTCCACTGTATACGTACCACTCTACTCCACAAGATGCCACTGTAGTCTACATCACACTACTCTACACCACTCCACTCTAAACCACTCTACTCTATGCAATTCTACTCTGCGTCATGCCATTCTACCCAACTCCAGTCCATGCCATTCCAAACTATGCTACTCCACTCTACGCCACTCCACACCATGTCACTCCAGTCCACACCACTCCATTGTATAGCACTCCACTCTATCTACTTCACTCTACACCCCTCCACTCTACCACATTATACTCCACTGTATAGCATTCCACTGTACAACAGTCTACTCCAGACTATGTCAGTGCATGACACTCTACTCCAGTCTAAGCCACTGTACAATGTTCCAATGCACTCTACAACACTCCACACGACCCCCTCTATGCCACTACCTCCCAGTTTACTGCATTCTACTCTAAAACACGTGTGCACTCTACTCCACAACTCCACTCTACAATACTCTATGCCACTCAACTCTATGACACTCTATGCTACTCCACTCTAACATACCGTACCGCACTCTACCCTACTCTACTCCACTTCACTCCACAAGACACTATGGCAGTCCACTCCACAACACTTTTGGACACTCTAAGACATGTTTCACTCCAGTCCACTGTACAACACACTACTCCACTGTATAATATGCCACTCCACTCTACTTCATTTCACACTATTCCGCTCTATCACAGTTTACTCCACTACGTGTTACACTACTCGACCTCACTCCACTCTACTCCACTGTACAAAACTTTATCTCAGTCTATGTAAATGCATGACACACAACTCCACCACACTCTATGCTACTCTACAACACTCTTCTCCACTGTACAAGACTGTACTCGACCATATGTCCCTGTATGACACTCTACTTTACTCAATGCCACTCTATGATAATCTACTCCATGCCACACACTTCTTTGTATGCCACTCCACCCTACTTTGGTCCACTCTATGACAATATACTCCACTCTACTCCACTACTTCATTGCCACTCTTTTCTATTCCACTCCATTGTATGGCACACCACTCTCCTGTACAAGACGCCACTGTAATCTACATCATACCAGTCTACTCTAATGCATGCCACTCCACCCTATGCCACTCTATGTCACTCAACTCTACTCCACTCCACTCTATGCCACTCTACTCTACACCACTCCACTGTATGCCATCCACTGGACGCTATTCAACTCTATACCACTTCTCTCTTTGGCACTTCACTGCACAGTATTCCAGTCTATGCCACTCCACTTTATGCCACTCCACCCTATGCCACTCCACCCTAGTCTACGACACTCAAAGGTACACTACTCCACTGTACAACATGCCACTCACCTATACAATAATACACTCTACTGTATAACACTCCACACCACTCCTCTCTACGACGTGCCACTCCTTTCTATATTATGCCACTGCAGTGTAACACATGCCACTCCACTGTGTGACATGCCACTCCACTCTACGCCGCTCCAGTCTACCCTATTCAACTCTACACACTCCACTCTACGCTATTCCACAGTATGCCACTCAACTCTAAGCCACTCCACTCCATACCACTACACTCTGTTTTTCAACTGTACACCAATCCACTCTATGTCACTCCACTCTACACTGTTCCACTATACGCAAATCCTGTCTACACCACTCTATTCTACACCATTCCACTCTACTCTATGACACACGATTCCACTGCACACCTCTTCACTCTATGGCACTCTACAACACACCACTCCATGTTATGCTATTACGCTGTATGCTACTCCACTGTACCCCACTCCACTCTAGGCTATTCCACTGTACATGACTCCATTGTGTGCCACTCCACTGTACGCTATTCCACTGTATGCCACTCCACTCCATGCCACTCTACTCTATGTTATTCAACTGTACGCAACTGTACTCTACACCACTCCACTACATGCTATTCAACCCTTTGCCACTCCACTCTACAATACACTACTCCACTCTATGCCATTCCAGTCTACCACACTCCACTATATGCTATTCCACAGTACTCCACTCTACACCACTCCACTCTATGCTTTTCCATTGTATGCCACTCTACTCTACCCCACTCCACTTCACATCACTCCATCCTACACGACTCCACTATATGCTATTCCACTTTAGGTCATACCATTCTACCCAACTGCAGTCCATGTCACTCCAAACTATGCTTCTGCATTCTACGCCACTCCACTCTGTGTCACTCCAATCTACATCACTCCACTGTATAACACTCCACTCAACACCTCTCCACTCTACCACACTATACTCCACTGTATATCCCTCCACTGCACAATAGTCTCCTCTAGACTATGTCAGTGCATGATGCTGTACTCCAGTCTATGCCACTGTACAACACTCTAATGCACTCTACAACACTCCACGCAACTCCTTTTATGCTGCTTTCTCCCAGTTTACTGCATTCTACTCTATGACACACTACAACACTTTATTCATCTACACAACTCTACACTACTCTATTCCATTCAACTCTATGACACTTTATGGCACTCTACTCTAACACAGTCTACTGCACTCTGCTCTACTCCACTCCACTCAACAATACACTATGGCAGTCCACTCCATGATGCTTTTGGAAATTCTATGACACGTTCCACTCCAGTCCACTGTATGACACACTACTCCACTGTATAATATGCCACTTGACTCTACTTCATTTCACACCATTCCACTCTATCACAGTTTACTCCACTACCTGTTACACCAGTCTAGCCCACTCCACTCCACTTTACTCCACTGTACAACACTTTATCTCACTCTATGCAACTGCACAACACACCACTCTATGCCGCTCCACTCTACAACACTCTACTCTACTCAACTCCACTCTATTATACTCTATGCCACTCTACAACACTTTACTCCACTCTATGTCCCTACACTCTGCTGTACAAGACTGTACTCCACAGTATATCCCTGTAGGACACGCTACTTTACTCTATGCCACTCTATAAAAATCAACTCCATGCCACACACTTCTTTGTATGCCACTACACCCTACTTTAGTTCACTCTATGACACAGCACTCCACTCTACTACACTGCACTGTATGTCACTCCATTCTATGCCACTCTATGTCATTAGAATCAATGACACCCTATGCCACTCTTCTCTACCACACTGTACAACAGTCTAGTCTACTGTGTGCCACTCTACAACACCACTCTAGTCCACTATATGCCACTCCACACTGTCCTAAGAAACTTTCCACCTCTCTATGACACACCACTCCACTCTACTCTATGACATTTTGCTCTGCTCTATGAAATTTTATTCCACCACATGCTACACCACTGCACTCTATTCCACTCCACTCTATGACAATTTAACCAACTCTACACCACTGTGCAATACTCCACGCTAAGCCGCTTCACTATCCAACACTATACTCCACTGTTTGCGACTACACTTTACAGAATTATACACCCTTCAATGCCACGCTACTCCACTCTATGCCTATCCACTTTACACCACTGTACTACATTGTATGACACTCTGTGACACCCCACTCTACTATATGATAAGTACTCCACTCTTCAACACCCTCCTCTACTGTACTCCACTGGCCAACACTCCACTCTACGACACTCTACTCCACACTACTCCAATCTAGGCCACTCCACTGTAAATACTCTACTCCACTCTATGCCAATGTACAACACTGTATTCGACAACACTCCACACAACAACACTCCCTTTGACAACAATGTATGACACATGTCTCGCTATAACAATTCGGTCCAATCTATGACACTCCACTGTACTCCAAAACAGGTCACTTCACTCTACACTACGCCACTCTAGAAGTCTCTGCTCCACTGGATGCCCTACCACTGTACTCCATTGTACAACACTCTCCCACATTCCACTGTAAGACACGCCACTCTACGACACACCACTCTACGACACTACACTGTACGAGTCTCTATGCCACTCTACTGTACAATACTCCATTTGACAACACTCCACTCTATGACACTGTGCTCCACTGTACTCCACTCTATGCCACTCCACTACAGAACACTCTACTCCAATCTATGCCACTCTACTCAACAATGCTCTACTCCACAACACTAGGGTTCATGCCACTCCACTGTATGACACGCAACTCTACTGTACAAAACACCACTCCACTGTACAACACGCCATTCCATTCCACTCTACAATACTCTATTTAACTGTACAACACACCACGCCACTCCACTGTATAACACTTTACTCCACTGTGCACTACACCACTCCACTCTATGATACTACACTCCACAACACTAATGTTAGACCTGACAGCCTTAGGGTGGTCACCCTCACCTTTTTGCCTGCCTCCCTTGACTTTTTGACACTGTTTTTGCTGGTTTTAGGACTCTGTGCACTTTACTACTGCTAACCTGTGCTAAAGTGTGTAGGAAAGTACCATCTTGCCTGGCATGTTACGCCCATTTTTACTGTATGTATGTTTGTTTTTGCCTATGTGTCACTGGGATCCTGCTAGCCAGGACCCAAGTGCTCATAAAGTATGCCCTGTATGTGTTCCCTGTGTGGCGCCTAACTGTATCACTGAGGCTCTGCTAACCAGAACCTCAGTGTTTATGTTCTATCTGCTTTTAAAATTGTCACTGCAGGCTAGTGACTAATTTAGTCAGTTCTGATTGGCACACTGGAACACCCTTAAAATTCCCTAGTATATGGTACCTAGGTACCCAGGGTATTGGGGTTCCAGGAGATCACTATGGGCTGCAGCATTTCTTTTGCCACCCATAGGAAGCTCAGACAATTCTTACACAGGACTGCCATTGCAGCCTGAGTGAAATAACGTCCATGTTATTTCACAGCCATTTTACACTGCACTTAAGTAACTTATAAGTCACCTATATGTCTAACCCTCACTTAGTGAAGGTTAGGTGCAAAGTTACTTAGTGTGAGGGCATCCTGGCACTAGCCAAGGTGCCCCCACATTGTTCAGGGCAAATTCCCCGGACTTTGTGAGTGCGGGGACACCATTACACAGGTGCACTACATATAGGTCAATACCTATATGTAGCGTCACAATGGTAACTCCGAACATGGCCATGTAACATGTCTAGGATCATGGAATTGTCCCCCCAATACCATTCTGGTATTGGTGGGACAATTCCATGCATCCCCGGGTCTCCAGCATAGAGCCCGGGTACTGCCAAACTAGCTTTCCGGGGTCTCCTCTGCAGCTACCGCTGCTGCCAACCCCTCAGACAGGTTTCTTCCCCCCGGGGCCTGGGCAGCCTGGTCCCAGGAAGGCAGAACAAAGAATTTCCTCTGAGAGAGGGTGTTACACCCTCTCCCTTTGGAAATAGGTGTGAAGGGCCTGGAAGGATTAGCCTCTCCTGGCCTCTGGAAATGCTTTGAAGGGCACATATGGTGCCCTCCCTGCATAAGCCAGTCTACACCGGTTCAGGGATTCCCCCAGCCCTGATCTGGCACGAAACTGGACAAAGGAAAGGGGAGTGACCACTCCCCTGACCAGCACCTCCCAGGGGAGGTGCCCAGAGCTCCTCCAGTGTGTCCCAGACCTCTGCCATCTTGGATGCAGAGGTGTGAGGGCACAATGGACAGCTCTGACTGGCCAGTGCCAGCAGGTGACGTCAGAGACCCCTCCTGATAGGTGCTTACCTTTCTCTGTAGCCAATCCTCCTCTGTGGGCTATTTAGGGTCTCTCCTGTGGGTATCTCACCAGATAACGAATGCAAGAGCTCACCAGAGTTCCTCTGCACTTCCCTCTTTGACTTCTGCCAAGGATCGTCCGCTGACTGCTCCAGGACGCCTGCAAAAACCTCAACAAAGTAGCAAGAAGACTACCAGCAACATTGTAGTGCCTCACCCTGCCGGCTTTCTCGGCTGTGTGTCTTCTGCTCTTCCGGTCTTCTGCTCTTCCGGTCTTCAAGCCTTCCAGTCTTCTGCTCTTCTGTTCTTCTTTTCTTCTGTTCTTCTTTTCTTCTTGTCTTCTTGTCTTCTGCCTTCGGCTCTTCTGCCTCCTCCGTCCTCTTCTCCCCGCGCCTGCCCTCCTGCTCCTGCCTCATCCCCCTCCCCCACTCGCATCCCCCCCTCTATCTCCCCTATCTAACCCGTTCACTTTCTCCCTCCCTCACTCCTCCTATCTACCTATCTCTCCATCTCTCTATCCCACTATCCAACTCCCTCACTCTCCACCTCCTCCTATCTTCCTATCTCTCTATCTTTTTCCCTATCTATCGATTTCTCTATCTACCTTTTCTCTCTACCTATTTCTCTATCTCTCCCCCCCTCCCGCCACCCCCTCTATTACCTATCTTCCTATCCCCTCACTCTACCTCTCACCCTCACCCACCTCTACAACCCCCCCTCCCCTATCTTCACAACCCTACACCTATCTTTCTCCCTAATCTCCTAAACCTCCTAACACTCTCCCCCCTCCACCCTTAAACCCCCCTCCCCCAGCTCTTCTCACTCTACCTGTCCCCCCCTCCCTCGCGCTTTCCCGCCGCGACCTCCTGCACGCCCCCGCCCCCCAGCTCCCATTCGCCCCCAGCTGACCCCTCCCCCCCTCCTACCTCATATGGCAGCCGCTGCGCGACAGTGGTAGCGACCCTTGACCCAAGGGTAGGTCGCTCCCCCTGCCGCTGCAGCTCCTCCAGGTTCCTGAGAGCCACCCCACAGTAAGTACCCCCCCACCTCCCAGCCCCTCGTTCTGCCCCGCGCTACTCACCCTCTCTCCTGCTCCTGCTTCTTTTCCTCTTTCCTTCTTCTCTGTTCTTCCTCCTCGCTCCTCGTCTGTATTCTTCTTCTGTACTCCTCTTCTCCCCGTCTTCTCTCCTCTTCTCTTCTTCCTCATCTTCTGCTGTGGTATTCTGCACTCTGTTTCTTCGTTTTTTGTATCTCCCTCCGTGTTCTTCTGTGTTCTTCTGTGTTCCTCTGTCTTCTTCTGTCTTCCTCTATCTTCTTCTGTCTTCCTCTGTGTTTTTCTGTCTTCCTCGGTGTTCTTCTGTCTCCCTCTGTGTTCTTCTGTATACTTCTCTGTTCTTCTGTCTTCCTCTGTCTTCTTCTGTCTTCCTCTGTGTTCTTCTGTATTCTTCTCTGTTCTTCTGTACTCCTCTCTGTTCTTCTGTGTTCTTCTGTGTTCTTCTGTGTGTCTTCTGCTCTTCCGGTCTTCTGCTCTTCCGGTCTTCAGTCCTTCCGGTCTTCTGCTCTTCTGTTCTTCTTTTCTTCTGTTCTTCTTTTCTTCTTGTCTTCTTGTCTTCTGCCTTCGGCTCTTCTGCCTCCTCCGTCCTCTTCTCCCCGCGCCTGCCCTCCTGCTCCTGCCTCATCCCCCTCCCCCACTCGCATCCCCCCCTCTATCTCCCCTATCTAACCCGTTCACTTTCTACCTCCCTCACTCCTCCTATCTACCTATCTCTCCATCTCTCTATCCCACTATCCAACTCCCTCACTCTCCACCTCCTCCTATCTTCCTATCTCTCTATCTTTTTCCCTATCTATCGATTTCTCTATCTACCTTTTCTCTCTACCTATTTCTCTATCTCTCCCCCCTCCCGCCACCCCCTCTATTACCTATCTTCCTATCCCCTCACTCTACCTCTCACCCTCACCCACCTCTACAACCCCCCCTCCCCTATCTTCACAACCCTACACCTATCTTTCTCCCTAATCTCCTAAACCTCCTAACACTCTCCCCCCTCCACCCTTAAATCCCCCTCCCCCAGCTCTTCTCACTCTACCTGTCCCCCCCCATCCCTCGCGCTTTCCCGCCGCGACCTCCTGCACGCCCCCAGCTCCCATTGGCCCCCAGCTGACCCCTCCCCCCCCCCTTCTACCTCATATGGCGGCCGCTGCGCGACAGTGGTAGCGACCCTTGACCCAAGGGTAGGTCGCTCCCCCTGCCGCTGCAGCTCCTCCAGGTTCCTGAGTTCCTGAGACCCACCCCACAGTAAGTACCCCCCACCTCCCAGCCCCTCGTTCTGCCCCGCGCTACTCACCCTCTCTCCTGCTCCTGCTTCTTTTCCTCTTTCCTTCTTCTCTGTTCTTCCTCCTCGCTCCTCGTCTGTATTCTTCTTCTGTACTCCTCTTCTCCCCGTCTTCTCTCCTCTTCTCTTCTTCCTCATCTTCTGCTGTGGTATTCTGCACTCTGTTTCTTCGTTTTTTGTATCTCCCTCCGTGTTCTTCTGTGTTCTTCTGTGTTCCTCTGTCTTCTTCTGTCTTCCTCTGTCTTCTTCTGTCTTCCTCTGTGTTTTTCTGTCTTCCTCGGTGTTCTTCTGTCTCCCTCTGTGTTCTTCTGTATTCTTCTCTGTTCTTCTGTCTTCCTCTGTCTTCTTCTGTCTTCCTCTGTGTTCTTCTGTATTCTTCTCTGTTCTTCTGTACTCCTCTCTATTCTTCTGTGTTCTTCTGTGTTCTTCTGTGTGTCTTCTGCTCTTCCGGTCTTCTGCTCTTCCGGTCTTCAGTCCTTCCGGTCTTCTGCTCTTCTGTTCTTCTTTTCTTCTGTTCTTCTTTTCTTCTTGTCTTCTTGTCGTCTGCCTTCGGCTCTTCTGCCTCCTCCGTCCTCTTCTCCCCGCGCCTGCCCTCCTGCTCCTGCCTCATCCCCCTCCCCCACTCGCATCCCCTCCTCTATCTCCCCTATCTAACCCGTTCACTTTCTACCTCCCTCACTCCTCCTATCTACCTATCTCTCCATCTCTCTATCCCACTATCCAACTCCCTCACTCTCCACCTCCTCCTATCTTCCTATCTCTCTATCTTTTTCCCTATCTATCGATTTCTCTATCTACCTTTTCTCTCTACCTATTTCTCTATCTCTCCCCCCTCCCGCCACCCCCTCTATTACCTATCTTCCTATCCCCTCACTCTATCTCTCACCCTCACCCACCTCTACAACCCTCCCTCCCCTATCTTCACAACCCTACACCTATCTTTCTCCCTAATCTCCTAAACCTCCTAACACTCTCCCCCTCCACCCTTAAACCCCCCTCCCCCAGCTCTTCTCACTCTACCTGTCCCCCCCGTCCCTCGCGCTTTCCCGCCGCGACCTCCTGCACGCCCCCGCCCCCCAGCTCCCATTCGCCCCCAGCTGACCCCTCCCCCCCTCCTACCTCATATGGCGGCCGCTGCGCGATTGCGCAGCGGGCGCGCGCAGCGGGTGCGCCGCTGGCGCGCCAGAGGCGCACCAGAGGCAACCCCGTCTGCACCCGTCCGCGCCTGGCCCGCGCCCAGCGCCATGACCCCTGGTCCCCAGCGCTCCCAAGCCCCGATGATCCGCTATGACCCCACCACCCTCCATGCCCTCAACCCAGGACGCTCCAACACCTGCTTCCAAGCTCACCCCAAACGCACCCATGGACCCTTTGCCTGCAACTCCTGCAAACGCATCTTCCACCACACAACAACTACGACCACAAGCCCACGCGCCATCAACCACCTCAAGTGCATCCTAGTCAACGCTCGCTCCGTTCACAAACACGCCGTTGAACTCTGGGACCTCCTAGACTCCACAGCACCGGACGTCGCCTTCATCACGGAGACCTGGATGAACGCCTCCTCTGCTCCAGACATCGCCACCGCCATCCCCGAAGGCTACAAGATCTCCAGGAAAGACCGCACCAACCAAGTAGGAGGAGGTATCGCCATCGTCTTCAAAGACTCCATCAGCGTCACCACCTCCACTGAAGACTCCCCTCTTGCCGCTGAACACCTGCATTTTCAGATTCGCACCGACCCGAGGACCACCCTCAGAGGATCCCTCGTCTACCGTCCTCCCGGACCTCGCGCCCCTTTCAGCGACACCATCGCCGACTTCATCTCCCCGCACGCCCTCGCCTCACCGGACTACATCCTCCTAGGCGACCTCAACTTCCATCTGGAACAAAACAACGACCCCAACACCACCACCCTGCTCGACAACCTCGCCAACCTCGGCCTCAAACAACTGGTGAACACTGCCACCCACATCGCCGGACACACACTCGACCCTATCTTCTCCGCCAGCAAACACGTCTTCTTCAGCCACGCCTCCGCCCTTCATTGGACCGACCACAGCTGCGTCCACTTCACATTCCGACGCGAGACCCGCCACCTCCGCACTCAACCCATCCCTCGCCGACAGTGGAACAAGATCCCTGAAGAGCAACTCTTCGCCGCACTCGCCGCCAACCAACCCACCCTCACCACCGACCCCAACGTCGCAGCCCTCAACCTCACAAACTGGATCTCCAACTGCGCAGACAACCTTGCTCCCCTCAAACGCTCGCAGCGACAGAACAACACCAAGAAACCCCTCTGGTTCTCTGACACCCTCAAAGAATCAAAGAAAACTTGTCGCGCACTTGAGAAAGCCTGGCGCAAGGACCGCACCGCTGACAAAATGACCGCCCTCAAGAACGCTACCCGCAAACACCACCACCTGATCCGCACTGCCAAAAGGAATTTTTTCACCGACAGACTGGACAAAAACAGCCACAACAGCAGAGAACTCTTCAGCATCGTCAAGGAGTTCTCCAACCCCAGCGCCAACGCCAACGCCGTCACGCCCTCACAGGATCTATGCGAATCCCTCGCCACTTTCTTCCATCGCAAGATCAGCGACCTCCACGACAGCTTCGGACACCAGACCCAACCTAACACCACCGAACCCACATCCCCGACCATCACCCTCAACAACTGGACCCACATCAGCACGGAAGAAACCAAATCCATCATGAACTCTATCCACTCCGGCGCCCCTTCGGACCCCTGCCCGCACTTCATCTTTAACAAAGCCGACAACATCATCGCCCGCACCTCCAGACTGTCATCAACTCTTCTTTTTCTTCTGCTACCTTCCCCGAATGCTGGAAACACGCCGAAGTCAACGCCCTACTAAAGAAACCTACGGCTGACCCGAGCGACCTGAAAAACTTCCGCCCCATCTCCCTTCTGCCTTTCCCAGCCAAAGTAATAGAGAAGACCGTCAACAAACAGCTGACCACCGTCCTGGAAGACAACAACCTGCTCGACCCCTCACAGACCGGATTCCGAACCAACCACAGCACTGAAAGCGCCCTCATCTCAGTCACAGACGACATCAGAACCCTGATGGACAACGGTGAAACAGTCCCCCTCATTCTTCTCGACCTCTCGGCTGCCTTTGACACCGTCTGTCACCGCACCCTAATCACCCGCCTCCGCTCCACCGGGATCTAAGACCAGGCCCTGGACTGGATCGCCTCCTTCCTCGTAAACCGCTCCCAAAGAGTCTACCTCCCTCCGTTTCGCTCAGAACCCACTGAGATCATCTGCGGCGTACCTCAAGGCTCATCACTCAGCCCAACACTCTTCAATGTCTACATGAGCCCCCTCGCTAACATCGTACGCAAGCACGACATCATCATCACTTCCTACGCCGACGACACCCAACTTATACTCTCCCTCACCAAGGACCCCGCCAGCGCCAAGACCAACCTACAAGAGGGTATGAAGGACGTCGCAGATTGGATGAGGCTCAGCCGCCTAAAGCTGAACCCTGAAAAAACTGAAGTCCTCATCCTCGGCAACACCCCGTCCGCCTGGGACGACTCCTGGTGGCCCACGACCCTCGGCACCGCACCGACCCCCGCAGACCACGCCCGCAACCTCGGCTTCATCTTGGACCCCCTTCTCACCATGACCAAGCAAGTCAACGCCGTGTCCTCCGCCTGCTTCCTCACCCTCCGCATGCTCCGCAAGATCTTCCGCTGGATCCCCGCCGACACCAGAAAAACCGTGACCCACGCCCTCGTCACGAGCCGCCTGGACTACGGCAACACCCTCTACGCTGGGACCACCGCCAAACTCCAAAATCGCCTGCAACGCATTCAAAACGCCTCAGCCCGCCTCATCCTCGACGTACCCCGCAACAGCCACATCTCCGCACACCTGAGACACCTGCATTGGCTCCCAGTCAGCAAAAGGATCACCTTCCGACTTCTCACCCACGCACACAAAGCCCTCCACGACAAGGGACCGGAATACCTCAACAGACGCCTCAACTTCTACGTCCCCACCCGCCCCCTCCGCTCCTCTGGCCTCGCACTCGCCGCCGTCCCTCGCATCCGACGCTCCACGGCGGGTGGGAGATCTTTCTCCTTCCTGGCGGCCAAGACCTGGAACTCCCTCCCCACCAGCCTCAGGACCACCCAGGACCACTCCGCTTTCCGGAGACTCCTAAAGACCTGGCTGTTCGAGCAGCGATAACCACCCCATTTGTCCCTAGCGCCTTGAGACCCGCACGGGTGAGTAGCGCGCTTTATAAATGCTAATGATTTATGATTTATGATCTGCCTTCACCCTGCACTGGAAGCCAAGGAGAAATCTCCTGTGGGTCGACGGAATTTTTCCCCTGCCAACGTAGGCACCAAACTACTGCATCACCGGTCCTCTGGGTCCCCTCTCATCCTGACGAGCGTGGTCCCTGGAACACAGGAGCTAGGTCCAAGTGTCCCCGACAGTCCAGTGGCCCTTCTGTCCAAATTTGGTGGAGGTAACTCCTTGCCTCCCCACGCTAGACAGTAATCCTGTGTACTGCGTGAACTGCAGCTGCTCGGGCTTCTGTGCATTTTGCAAGACTTCCTTTGTGCACAGCCTAGCCCAGGTCCCCAGCACTCCGTCCTGCATTGCCCAACTCGCTGAGTTGGACTCCGATGTTGTGGGACCCTCCTTTGTTGCTCTGAGTCGACCGTCATCCTCAGATCTTCTAAGTGCCTGTTTAGGTGCTCCTGCGCGACTCTTGCAGCTAGCAAGGCTTTTTTGCGGTCTTTCTGCGTGGAAACAACTCTGCATCCTCCAGGACGCCGTGGGACATCTTCTGACCAAAGGAGAAGTTCCTGGCACCTTCCGTTGTTGCAGAATCTTCAGCTTCTTTCACCCGGAGGCAGCCCTTTCGCACCTTCATCTGGGGTTTAGTGGGCTCCTGCCCCCCCTGGACACTTGCGTGACTCTTGGACTTGGTCCCCTTCCTTTACAGGTCCTCAGGTCCAGGAATCCGTCTTCAGTGCTTTGCAGTCAGTTGTTGTCCTTGCAGAATCCATCCCCTATCTCGACTTTACTGTCTTTCTGGGGTAGTAGGGTAACTTTACTCCTACTTTTCAGGGTCTTGGATTAGGGTATCTTGGACACCCTTAGTGTTTTCTTACACTCCCAGCGACCCTCTACACACTATACTAGGCCTGGGGTCCATTTGTGGTTCGCATTCCACTTTTGGAGTATATGGTTTGTGTTTCCCCTAGTCCTATTGTCTCCTATTGCATTCTATTGTGTCCTACACTGTTTGCACTACTTTCCTAACTGTTACTTACCTGATTTTGGTTTGTGTGTGTATATTTTGTGTATATTACTTACCTCCTAAGGGAGTATATCCTCTCAGATACTTTTGGCATACTGTCACTAAAATAAAGTACCTTTATTTTTAGTAACTCTGAGTATTGTGTTTTCTTATGATATAGTGCTAAGTGATATAAGTGGTATAGGAGGAGCTTTGCATGTCTCCTAGTTCAGCCTAAGCTGCTCTGCTATAACTACCTCTATCAGC
Organism: Pleurodeles waltl; assembly: GCF_031143425.1. Lineage (NCBI taxonomy): Eukaryota > Metazoa > Chordata > Amphibia > Caudata > Salamandridae > Pleurodeles > Pleurodeles waltl. The sequence goes on along the minus strand of NC_090447.1, from coordinate 989,906,520 downwards.
CTAAGCTGCTAGAACACCTCTAATCTACTAATAAAGGAGAACTGGACCTGACACAAGGTGTAAGTACCACAAGGTACCCATTATAAGCCAGGCCAGCCTCCTACAAAGTGCATATGCTCTCTCCCTTAAAACATGGTGACATTGTCTCATACCCAATTGGCTTATTAAATTTACTTATAAGTCCCTAGTAAAGTGCACTACATGTGCCCAGGGCCTGTAAATTTAATGCTACTAGTGGGCCTGCAGCACTGATTGTGCCACCCACATGAGTAGCCCCTTAACCATGTCTCAGGCCTGCCATTGCAAGGCCTGTGTGTGCGGTTTCACTGCCAATTCGACTTGGAATTTAAAAGTACTTGCCAAGCCTTAAACTCCCCTTTTTCTACACAATAGTCACCCCTAAGGTAGGCCCTATGTAACCCATAGGGCAGGGTGCTGTGTAGACAAAAGGCAGGACATATACCTGTGTAGTTTATATGTCCTGGTAGTGTAATACCCCTAAATTTGTTTTTCACTGCTGTGAGGCCTGCTCCTTTCATAGGCTAACATTAGGGCTACCCTCATATACTGCTTGAGTGGTAGATTCTGATCTGAAAGGAGTAACAGGGTCATTTTTAGTATGGCCAGAATGGTAATACAAAATCCTGCTGACTGGTGAAGTTGGATTTAATATTATTATTTTAGAAATGCCACTTTTAGAAAGTGAGCATTTCTCTCCACTTAAATCTTTTTGTGCCTTACAATCCAAATCTGGCTGGGTTAGTTGGCAGCTCCCTTGTGCATTTCACTCAGACAACCCCAAACACAAGATGCTCAGTCACACCTGCACACATCTGCATACTGAATGGTTCTTCCCGGGCTGGGAGGGTGGAGGGCCTGACACTTACATATCAAAGGACAGTGGCCTGCCCTCCCACAATGGACTGTCAAACCCCCTACTAGGACCCTGGCAGACAGGATGGTACTTAAAGGGGACCTTGTACACTTCTAAGTCACTCTTTGAAGTCTCCCCCACTTCAAAGGCAAATTTGGGTATTTAAACCGGGTCTTTGACCCTACCAACTAAGAGCACTTCTTGACAAGATACTGTAGTGAATTCTAGTTTGTTTTAATGGGATAACAGGAGTTAGCTTTGGTTTGCAGACTCGTGCCCCTGTCACCTAGTGACTTTTAACCTACTTAGCTTGCTCTGTCTTAGACCATTTATTTAATTAATTCTTCTAAAATGGCTGCCTTGTTTATAGTTAGGCCCTTTTGTTTAGAGTTGTGTTATCAGTGTCACCTCGCTAAGGCGTCAAATCAAGCGACAAAGACAAACAAACTGTAGGTGCTCACATTAGAAATTACCATCCCAAGCATGTGACTTTATCTACTGTTTGGGAACAACATACGTCAGGGGTCCAAGTAGTTCTGTATAAATACATCACACTTGAGACAGATAATCAGAGGGATTCCGACCAGATACCATTGCTGCTATCAATGCTGCACGTCGCCTTAATGCTGACCTGGACTTCGCGTCCCTACGGAGTCTGAGCTAGAGACCTTATTCCAAAGTAACGAGGGTTGGGGGCTCCTTTCAGGGACAGGCATTGGCAGATTAGGTTTAACATACCAAGCTCTACTTTAGGTAGAAGGTTAGGCATTTGACGATAGGGTATTAGGACATATTACACACTTAGGGGTTCATTACAACCCTGGTAGACGGTGTTAAAGCGGCGGTAAGACCGCAAACAGGCCGGTGGTAAAAAAATGGGAATTATGACCGTGGCGGAAACCGCCAACAAAGACAGCCACTTTAACACTCAGACCGCCACGGCGGTACAGACAAACAGCGCGGCGGTCACCGCCAACAGACAGGCGGGAGACAAAGTACCGCCCACAGTATCACAACCTACCAATCCGCCACCTTTTCCGGGGCGGATTCACCGTGGATAAAAACACAGCGGAAACAGCCATTTCAAAGGGAAAAAGCTCATCTCTACACAGTCCACGAGGAAGGAGGACACCATGGAGCCGGAACTCCAAATACTTCTCGCACTAGTCTTCCTGCTCCTGTACGACCATCATCAACGCCGGCGCCGAAGACAACGGTTAGTACTGCACCTACGACATAGGGGAGGGGGAGGCAAAAGTCAGGGACACACACACGCAACACCCCCACCCCCACCCTCACCCACTACAACACACACACCAATGCATATCCAAACATTACAGTAACAACCCCCAACCCCCCTGGAAGAATGCAAAGACAAAAGGAAATGAGTTCAACCATTGTAATATATCAAAATACAGGAAGCAAATATATACAGATATATATACACATTCAACAAAATATACATCACGATTAGTAGTGCAGGAAATGCACCATTCATTGTCCGTGGACCACTGGGCCCAAAATGCATGGGCGAGGCCCACATCAGATACCTGATCAAAACGTAGAGAACACTGCCGGGGCATCAGATAGAAATAAAACAGGCACCTCAGGGGGAAGGGAAGGGGGGGCACCTCAGCCGGATGAGTGCACCACGCCAGATCCACGACGGGGCTCCATGCCCATTGATGTATCCTGGGGAGTGCAAAGCCACAGTCTCTCAAGTCTCTACAGTGGGTGGTTTGCCCACTGGACCATCCTGGGGAGTGCAAAGCCACAGTCTCTTAAGTCTCTACAGTGGGTGGGTTGCCCACTGGACCATCCTGGGGAGTGCAAAGCCACAGTCTCTCAAGTCTCTACAGTGGGTGGGTTGCCCACTGGACCATCCTGGGGAGTGCAAAGCGACAGTCTCTCAAGTCTCTACAGTGGGTCGGTTGCCCACTCGACCATCCTGGGGAGTGCAAAGCCACAGTCTCTCAAGCCTCTACAGTGAGTGGGTTGCCCACTGGACCATCCTGGGGAGTGCAAAGCCACAGTCTCTCAAGTCTCTACAGTGGGTGGTTTGCCCACTGGACCATCCTGGGGAGTGCAAAGCCACAGTCTCTCAAGTCTCTACAGTGGGTGGGTTGCCCACTGTTCAATCCTGGGGAGAGCAAAGCCACAGTCTCTCAAGTGGATAACAGTCTCCACTGGTTCTGGAGAGGGACTGGTGCCCAGAGTGCATCACTCTCCCTGTGACGGTCCCAGTTCCGTCACTGGCCCTGCCGATCATGGGCTAGCGGTGCTTGAGTTGGCGGTCTTTGCCCTGTTCAGCGGTCTTTGCCCTGTTCAGCGGTGCTTGAGTTTGCAGTGTCTCAACTGTTCAGCGGTGCTTGCCATGATGGTCTTTGCCCTGTTCATCAGTCTTTGCCCTGTTCAACGGTGCTTGAGTTTGCAGTGTCTGACCTGTTCAGCAGTGCTTGCCATGGCGGTCTTTGCCCTGTTCAGCAGTCTTTGCCCTGTTCAGCGGTGCTTGAGTTTGCAGTGTCTGACCTGTTCAGCAGTGCTTGCCATGGCGGTCCTTCATTGCCCAGCTGGGCTGGGGCTGGCGGTCCTTCATTGGGCAGCTGGGCTGTGGCTGGCGGTGGCCTCCTGGCCAGTGACGATGGGCTGCCCTCCTGGGCACTGACCCTCCTGGGCACTGACTCTGGCGGTGGCCTCCTGGCCAGTGACGATGGGACTGCCCTCTCGGGCACTGACTCTGGCGGTGGCCTCCTGGCCAATGACGATGGGACTGCCCTCCTGGGCACTGACTATGGCGGTGGCCTCCTGGCTAATGACGATGGGGCTGGCGGTGGCCTCCTGGGCAGCGGGGATGATGGCGGTCTTCTCCGCCGTGCTGCTCTTCCCAGACTTTGGCGATTTCTTCTGCCCCTTCCCTACCTTGGGAAGAGTCACAGCTGAGTGGACACTCCCCCCGGGACCCTTATGAGCGGCTTTGCTGGCTGGAGTCTTCCCCCACTCCCGCCGGGCACTGTCCAACTTCTGGTGCTTCACAGGGGGGGGGGACTGGCTGTGCTGTGGCTCTGTGTCACACTGGCTGCGGGACCTAGTGGCTGTAGTGGTGGTGCATGCAGGTGAGAGTGTAGACGACACTGGGAGGGAGGAGGGAGACGGCGAGGAAGGCGACACAGTGGAGGCAGTGGATGTTGCTGTGTCTGTATGTGTGTGATGTTTACGTGAGTGCCTGTGGGATGTGTGGTGCTTATGTTTGCCTGAGCTTCCCTTGTGTGTTGAGGTTTGTGCAGGGTGGTCTGATGGTGTGCTTGGGATAGGCAGGGGTACAGGGGATTGGGTCTGGGTGGAGGAAGTTGGAGGGGGGAGGCTAGAGACAGGGACAATGGCTGCCATCAGTGCTGAGGCCAGAGATTGCAGGGTTCGATGATGGGCAGCCTGACCAGAATGAATGCCCTCCAGAAATGCATTAGTGTGTTGCAACTCCCTTTCTACACCCTGGATGGCATTCACAATGGTAGACTGTCCAACAGTGAGTGACCTGAGGAGGTCAATGGCCTCCTCACTGAGGGCAGCAGAGGTGACAGGGGCAGGGGCTGAGGTGCCTGGGGCGAAGGTGATGCCCACCCTCCTGGGTGAGCGGTCACGGGGCAAAGTCTGAGGGGCTGCTGGGAGGGCGGTGCTGGTAGGGGGGGTGGCGGCTGTACCTGTAGAAGTGGGGGCACAGATTTTGCCGCCACCACAAGGGAGCTCCCATCGGAGGACGAGTCGGTGTCGCTGGTTGCAGATCCGGTGCCGCCGTGAAGCTCCCCTCACCCTCCGTCCCACTGGTGTATTCTGAGTCCGTGGTGTGGCCCTCCATGGCCATGTGGGATGCAGCTCCCTCGTGCTCTGGTGTCACTGTACCTCTGCCTGATGATGCTGATGCACACAAGAACAGGGAGACCACAAAAAGGGGGGGGGGGGGGACGACAGAAGAAATACAGGTTGAGTGCATGGCTTACCGCTACTGTTGGCGGACAATACAGACACAGCAGCCCCCTGCACTACACCGCGCTGTTGGGCTCTACAGATGCAGTTCCTGGGATAGGTCCTACATGGCTATGGTCGACATCTGCACACATAGATGACACAGGGGCATGTATACCTGTATTTGGCACTCTACAGAGGTGGGGTGGAGTGCCACATGGCCTGCATTACGGAGGGGCCTAGCCTACGGAACTCGCCCTGGCCTAGGGAAATCCACAGCCCTCCTCCCCGACCCAGACACCTTCACTGCGCGCAAAGTCAGCAGAATGATGTTTGACTCACCCCCTTGTGTCTGCTGTGATGCCCTCAAGCGCCCATCCAACTCAGGGTAGGCCACTGCCAGGATCCGGAACATCAGGGGGGTCATGGTGCGACGGGCACCCCTCCCACGTTGGGAGGCCATCCCCAGCTGAGCCGCTGCCGTCTTCTTGCTCCAGCGGCGAATGTCCTCCCATCTGTAACGGCAGTGGGTGCTCCGTCTCTGGTGGACCCCCAGGGTACGAACGTCTTTGGCGATGGCACGCCAAATATCCTTCTTCTGGTGGGCGCTGACCTACATGACATGGACAGGGGAAGAAGAGAAGTCATTACCAACTGCACCGTCAAAGTGAGTGGCCCACATCCCTACCCTTGCCATGTGGCACATGCATTCACAGTCCTTCATGCATGCAGAACTGTGGCCCCTTCCTTCTTACAACCAGCCCCCTCCACTCAGGCATAGCCCATACAACGTGCTCCCTGTGTACTTACCTGTTGGTCTGGAGGACCGTAGAGTAGCGTGTACTGGGGGAGGACCCCGTCCACGAGCTTCTCCAACTCATGTGCAGTGAAGGCAGGGGCCCTTTCCCCAGATGCACGAGCCATTGTCTCTTCCAGACGAGGTCACAGCAGCACTTGCAGTGTAGGTCCTCTCCTGTCGAAGATCAGGTATCGAGTGATTGAACAGATAGAAAATGGCGGTCACGACCGCGGCGGTAACGTCCGCGGCGGTGCATATCATCACCGCCGGCGCACTTCGTCATTGGCTCCTGGGACCCATAGGGTCCAATGTTAACCAATGCAGCATTGCGCCGCGGTCTTTGACCGCCTACCGCGACGGTGCAAAACGCCAGCGCAGTTACCTCACATCCCATTGTCCCAGTTTAGAGGTCAGGCAGCCGCCATTTCAGGGGCCCACTGTAGGAGGCTGGACTGGCTTGTAGTGAGTACCAAGGGGTACTTGCACCTTGCACCAGGCCCAGTTATCCCTTATTAGTGTATAGGGTGTCTAGCAGCTTAGGCTGATAGATAATGGTAGCTTAGCAGAGCAGCTTAGGCTGAACTAGGAGACGTGTGAAGCTACTACAGTACCACCTAGTGTCATATGCACAATATCATAAGAAAACACAATACACAGTTATACTAAAAATAAAGGTACTTTATTTTTATGACAATATGCCAAAGTATCTTAGAGTGTACCCTCAGTGAGAGGATAGGAAATATACACAAGATATATATACACAATAGCAAAAATATGCAGTATAGTCTTAGAAAACAGTGCAAACAATGTATAGTTACAATAGGATGCAATGGGGAAACATAGGGATAGGGGCAACACAAACCATATACTCCAAAAGTGGAATGCGAACCACGAATGGACCCCAAACCTATGTGACCTTGTAGAGGGTCGCTGGGACTATTAGAAAATAGTGAGAGTTAGAAAAATAACCCTCCCCAAGACCCTGAAAAGTGAGTGCAAAGTGCACTAAAGTTCCCCTAAGGACAAAATAGTCGTGTTAGAGGGAAAATGCAAGGAAAACACAAATCAGCAATGCAACAACGATGGATTCCTGACTGAGGGTACCTGTGGAACAAGGGGACCAAGTCCAAAAGTCACAAGTAACTCGGAGATGGGCAGATGCCCAAGAAATGCCAGCGGTTGGTGCAAAGAAGCTCTTACTAGGCTGAAGAACTGTGAATACTGCAGGAACGACAAGGGCTAGAGACTTCCCCTTTGGAGGATGGATCCCCCACGCCTTGGAGAGTCGTGCAGAAGTGTTTTCCCGCCGGATGGACGCTAACAAGCCTTGCTACACGCAAATCGTGCGTTTGGCGTTTTTGGACGCTGCTGGGGCCCAGGAGGGACCAGAAGGTCGCAAATTGGACCTGCAGAGAGAAGGGACGTCGAGCAAGACAAAGAGCCCTCACTGAAGCAGGTAGCACCCGGAGAAGTGCCAGAAACAGGCACTACGAGGATGTGTGAAACGGTGCTCGCCGAAGTTGCACAAAGGAGTCCCACGTCGCCGGAGACCAACTTAGAAAGTCGTGCAATGCAGGTTAGAGTGCCGTGGACCCAGGCTTGGCTGTGCACGAAGGATTTCCGCCGGAAGTGCACAGGGGCCGGAGTAGCTTGCAAAGTCGCGGTTCCCAGCAATACAGCCCAGCGAGGTGAGGCAAGGACTTACCTCCACCAAACTTGGGCTGAAGAGTCACTGGACTGTGGGGGTCACTTGGACGGTGTCGCTGGATTCGAGGGACCTCGCTCGTCGTGCTGAGAGGAGACCCAAGGGACCGGTAATGCAGCTTTTTGCTGCCTGCGGTTGCAGGGGGAAGATTCCGTCGACCCACGGGAGATTTCTTCGGAGCTTCTGGTGCAGAGAGGAGGCAGACTACCCCCACAGCATGCACAAGCAGGAAAACAGTCGAGAAGGCGGCAGGATCAGCGTTACAGAGTTGCAGTAGTCGTCTTTGCTACTATGTTGCAGGTTTGCAGGCTTCCAGCGCGGTCAGCGGTCGATTCCTTATCAGAGGTGAAGAGGGAGATGCAGAGGAACTCGGCTGAGCTCGTGCATTCGTTATCTAAAGTTTCCCCAGAGACAGAGACCCTAAATAGCCAGAAAAGAGGGTTTGGCTACCTAGGAGAGAGGAAAGGCTACTAACACCTGAAGGAGCCTATCACAAGGAGTCTCTGACGTCACCTGGTGGCACTGGCCACTCAGAGCAGTCCAGTGTGCCAGCAGCACCTCTGTTTCCAAGATGGCAGAGGTCTGGAGCACACTGGAGGAGCTCTGGACACCTCCCAGGGGAGGTGCAGGTCAGGGGAGTGGTCACTCCCCTTTCCTTTGTCCAGTTTCGCGCCAGAGCAGGGGCTAAGGGGTCCCTGAACCGGTGTAGACTGGCTTATGCAGAATTGGGCACATCTGTGCCCAACAAAGCATTTCCAGAGGCTGGGGGAGGCTACTCCTCCCCTGCCTTCACACCATTTTCCAAAGGGAGAGGGTGTCACACCCTCTCTCAGAGGAAGTTCTTTGTTCTGCCATCCTGGGCCATGCCTGGCTGGACCCCAGGAGGGCAGCTGCCTGTCTGAGGGGTTGGCAGCAGCAGCAGCTGCAGAGAAACCCCAGGAAGGGCAGTCTGGCAGTACCAGGGTCTGTGCTACAGACCACTGGGATCATGGAATTGTACCAACAATGCCAGGATGGCATAGAGGGGGCAATTCCATGATCATAGACATGTTACATGGCCATATTCGGAGTTACCATGGTGAAGCTACATATAGGTAGTGACCTATAAGTAGTGCACGCGTGTAATGGTGTCCCCGCACTCACAAAGTTCAGTGAATTGGCTCTGAACAATGTGGGGGCACCTTGGCTAGTGCCAGGGTGCCCTCACACTAAGTAACTTTGCACCTAACCTTTACCAGGTAAAGGTTAGACATATAGGTGACTTATAAGTTACTTAAGTGCAGTGTAAAATGGCTGTGAAATAACGTGGACGTTATTTCACTCAGGCTGCAGTGGCAGGCTTGTGTAAGAATTGTCAGAGCTCCCTATGGGTGGCAAAAGAAATGCTGCAGCCCATAGGGATCTCCTGGAACCCCAATACCCTGGGTACCTCAGTACCATATACTAGGGAATTATAAGGGTGTTCCAGTAAGCCAATGTAAATTGGTAAAAATGGTCACTAGCCTGTCAGTGACAATTTGGAAAGAAATGAGAGAGCATAACCACTGAGGTTCTGATTAGCAGAGCCTCAGTGGGACAGTTAGTCACTACACAGGTAACACATTCAGGCACACTTATGAGCACTGGGGCCCTGGGTTACCAGGGTCCCAGTGACACATACAACTAAAACAACATATATACAGTGAAAAATGGGGGTAACATGCCAGGCAAGATGGTACTTTCCTACACCCACATGGCTTCATTTTCAACTGTGTCACACATACCTAGGCCTAGACTCAACACACATACAGACAACTTTTTGGATTATGTTTCGTGTTCTGTGTAGACTGTGGGTATATACCTCTGAGTTGTTTGACTCTGTGGTCGCTGTTGTCCTTCCTAGGCACAGTCCGCTGGGACATGTGAGGAGATGGCGGAATCCTCCGGTGTACTGATCGCTGGTGGACCTGTTGACAATAGAGGAAAGACATTTAATCATCACCTACAGGTTTGACCGTGCCACAATCCAGGAATTGTGTACCCAGTTGGAGCCTGACCTGATGTCAGCAATCCGCCATCCCACAGGGATCCCCCCTCATGCAGGTGCTATCAGTGCTCCTTTCCTAGCAAGTGGGTCATTTCAAACAACAGTGGCAATGGCATCAGGGATGTCCCAGCCTATGTTTTCCAACGTGTTGTCCAGAGTGTTGTCTGCCCTGCTGAAACACATTCGGAGCTACATCGTTTTTCCTCAGGTGGAGGATTTGGCTACAGTTAAAGGTGACTTCTATGCCCTGGGACATATCCCTAACATCATAGTTGCCATTGATGGGACCCATGTAGCTCTGGTCCCCCCCCACAGGAGTGAACAGGTGTAGAGGAACTGGAAGAGTTATCATTCTATGAATGTACAGATGGTATGTTTGGCAGACCAGTACATCTCGAGGGTAAATGCTATGTTCCCTGGCTCTGTGCATGACGCCTACATCCTGCGGAATAGCAGCATCCCTTATGTGATGGGTCAACTCCAGAGGCACCGGGTGTGGCTATTAGGGGACTCTGGTTACCCCAACCTGTCATGGCTACTGACCCCAGTGAGGAATCCCAGGACCAGGGCAGAGGAACGCTACAATGAGGCCCATAGGCGGACTAGGAGAGTGATAGAAAGGACCTTCGGCCTCCTGAAGGCCAGGTTCAGGTGCCTCCATATGACAGGTGGTTCCCTATTCTACTCACCAAGGAAGATGTGCCAGATCATCGTGGCCTGCTGTATGCTTCACAATCTGGCTTTGCGACAACAGGTGCCTTTTCTGCAGGAGGATGGTCCAGATGGCGGTGTTGTGGCAGCTGTGGAGCCTGTGGACAGTGGTGAGGAGGAAGCAGAGGAAGAAGACATTGACAACAGAGACTCAGTTATCCAGCAATATTTCCAGTGACACACAGGTGAGAACACATTCCTGCCTACTACAAGTACTATCACACTTCTACCTCTATCCTGTCTGTCGATTTCAACCAGTTTATGGTAACTGAGTTGTACATTTCCCTTACGGTTTCACAGGTGTGGTTACCAGCGTGTGTCATCTGCTTAGATTCCTCATGGACTTTAGATGTGTGACATAGGTATGTTGACATTACATTTGAGAACGGATTTTGTCACTGTCATTGGTAATACACATTTTCAAAATCACAGACTGACTCCAGATTGTTTTGTGGTTCAAGGGTGTTTATTGAAGTGCAAAATATTGGAGGGGGGTGGTAAAATGGTGAGGGGTGATGGTGGAGGAATGTCCATGGCAGAGTCCAGTCTATTAGTCTCACAGGTGCACTGCCCATATGGGCATAGGAAGTGGAGCTGGGGCATTTCCAATATGGACAGGGTTACAAAGTGGGACAGTGGGATGACAATCAGGGTGGTCTCATTTCTTGGCGGGGGACTTGACATCTTTCTCTGTCCTGTTCCTGGATCTCAGGGACCGATTGCGGGGTGGTTCTCCGTCTGCAGGGGGTGGGGTGTGGTGTGGTGGTCCTGTGGCGGTGCCTCCTGTCCACTAGCGCCGGCGGAGGTGGTGGGCAGTTCTTCGTCCATGCTAGTGTCAGGGGCCCCTTGGAGTGCCACGGTGTCCCTCCTGGTGTTCAGTATCTCCTTCAGCACCCCTACGATGGTGCCCAGGGTGGAGTTGATGGATCTGAGTTCCTCCCTGAAGCCCAAATACTGTTCCTCCTGCAGGTGCTGGGTCTCCTGAAACTTGGCCAGGACCGTTGCCATCGTCTCCTGGGAGTGGTGGTATGCTCCCATGATGGAGGAGAGGGCCTCGTGGAGAGTGGGTTCCCTTGGCCTGTCCGCCCCTGTCGCACAGCAGCCCTCCCAGTTCCCCTGTGTTCCTGTGCCTCCGTCCGCTGGACCGTGTGCCCACTGCCACTGCCCCCAGCTCCCTGTTGTTGTTGGGGTGGTGGGTTATCCTGGGTTCCCTGTAGTGGTGGACACACAGCTGATTGACGTGTCCTGTGTACGGAGGTATGGGCCCGCTGGGTGGGTGCTGTGCTGGTGTTACCAGAGGGTGGAAGGTCTGTGGTGGCCTGTGACTGGGTGCGGGGAACCGACTTTCCTGAGGCCCACGATAGTCCGGGCTGGTCATCTGGATCCAGTTGGACAGAGCTGCTGTCATCACTGTTGGCCTCTTCTGTGGAGATGGCTGGACCCTCCTGTCTGGTGACGTTGGGTAGTGGTCCTGCAGGGGTGTAAAGGCATGATTATTGCATCTGTGTGTGTCATGGTGTGCAATGGGTGGGTGAGCGTGTACCCCAGTGCTAGCATTCCTGTGTGGGGGCTTGTGTGATGATGGTTGGGGGGGTGTCATGGGTATGTGCAGTGGGCATGCTTTAGTGATGGGTGTCCATGCTTTGTTATGTCATGCAGGGCTTGGTGTTGGGATGGGTGGTTTGTGTTATTAGTACATATGTGAGGAGTTGGAGTGATAGGGGTGAGGGTGCGGGTGGGGGTATGTGATGGCATGCAGGTAGGGTGGGGAGATATGATAGTCAAGATTTGACTTATCAGAGTCCATTCCTCCACCAACTCCTCCGAGGCCTTCGGGATGCATAATGGCCAAGACCTGCTCCTCCCATGTTGTTAGTTGTGGGGGAGGAGGTGGGGGTCCGCTGCCAGTCCGCTGTACCGCGATGTTGTGTCTGGAGACCACGGAACGCACCTTCCCCCGTAGGTCGTTCCACCTCTTCCTGATGTCGTCCCGATTTCTTGGGTGCTGTCCCACTGTGTTGACCCTGTCGACTATTCTTCGCCATAGCTCCATCTTCCTTGCAATTGAGGTGTGCTGCACCTGTGCTCCAAGTAGCTGTGGCTCTACCAGTACGATTTCCTCCACCATGACCCTGAGCTCCTCCTCCGAGAACCTGGGGTGTCTTTGCCGTGCCATGGGGTGGTGTAGGTGATGTGTGGGGTGGTGTATGTGGTGATGAGTGTGGTGATATGTAGTGGTGTGTGGTGTTTTGTGCATGGAAGTAGTGTGGGTGATGTTGTTGTGTGCCTCTGTGTGGTGGGGTTGTCTATGCTGTGCTGTCTCTCTGGCCTTCGTCAAAATTTTTGGTTGTAGGGGTTTGTGGGTGTGTGTTTTATATAGTATTGAGTGTGTGGGAGTGGTGTGTATATGTGTATCAGGTGTGTGTCTTTCGAATTGTCCAATGTGGCGGTGTTTTGGAGATGTGTGTGTATTTTGAGGGCGGCTGTGTGTACCGCCAATGGAATACCGCGGTTGAAAAACCGCCGCGTGGATTCGTGGGTCGTGATAGCATGGGCGTGTTTCTGTTGGCGTGACGGTGGAGGTTTTGTTTTCGCCAGTTTATCACTGACCTTTGGTGTGGCGGACTTGTGTGGGTGTCTGAATTTTGTCGGATTTCGAGATGTGGGTCATAATAGCTGTGGCAGTATTCCACGGCCGCAGCAGTGTATAGGCGGTCTTCTGCACGGTGCTAAGCGGCTTCTACCGCCAATGTTGTAATGACCCCCTTAATGTATTTTTGTATTAGTGCAAGATGGTGGGGGTCTTTCTAATAATGACTCTTGTCTTTACCATTCTGTTACTTGCATTGTTCGTTATCCTAATCATTGCAGCCCATACAACTTATCGCAGATTGCAGTTGTGTTAAATGAAAACTATTGAAACCTTACTGCATCTTCGTCATTGCCTGTGTTTGATTGAGACATGATGTATCTGTGAGAAAGAGGTAATCTCCGTTTAACCACGACACTCACTGAAATGTCATACTTCTGAGTCCATGCGTAACGGCTGCCATAAATCACCCTTAACTGTGTGGGTTTTGGTGAAGTGCTGCTAAAGAGCCGGAGGGGTTGGGATTACAGTTGCGACTTGTTGTAGGATAGGCATAGTCAACTACAAACATAAGTACTGTCATCCTCAAACCAGCAGTCTTGCCTAGAGCAAGAGTCCAACTACGACATGGCGCCACCAATGATGGTGTTTAGGCACTAGTTTACGGATACCCCGACTATCACTGTGTCACAGACGACAGGTACCCTAAGTACAATTATACGGAGACGTCCGTGGTCTTTGGGAAAATCCTCCTCAGCTGAACAGGGAACACCTAATTAGGCTGTAGGTTGTTCGAGCTCGAACTCTTAAACGGACTCCACTCCCCACTTGGTGTTCCATCTCTTCACCCATTTCTTACAATATGGCTAAAGCCATAGACATTCTTGAGAATGCTAGACAAGCATTAACTTTACATCTAGTAGCGCATGGCTTAACAGACGAGGGCGAGGACATCACTTTCATAGTAGAAGCTAATGAAGCTTACCCAACAGAAACATTCTACTCCTGGGTCACCACAGGTCAGTCACATTCCACACATATAGGCTTGCAAACGTACCTCAACGGTACCAAGCATACCAGTATCATGAAATATCGCTCACGTATCAAGAGCATCAGAACTGGTTTGAAGGCGCCCTACCACATGTAATACAATGAGTGAGATTAGGTCCTTTAGGAAATGATGGACCCACGTGGCCCATGTTTGCCACATACACTCCTCACCCAGGCATACAAAACATGCAAGCAGCAGATCTGCGAAATTTATACGATGAGATAGTAACATTATACAGACAACTTGCTCAGTTCGTAATGCAGACTTTGAACACAACACCAGTGCATCCGGCACCACCAGCACCTGCTGGATACCAATTGGCTACTGGGATTAATCCACAAACAGTGCATACTATTATGGGTAATGTTACCACAGAACAGGAGAAGATACCATACTGGATAGCCCAGAAAACAAATCAGCTGGAAGCTGTGTTTCCCCATACGGAACCACAGGAAAAACATAGGATTCTCACAATGTGCTTGCCCTTTGGGATGGTTCCCTCAGTGGATGGCTGCACCACATGGGGTACAGTCTTTGCTGCAATATATACCACCACACATGGTACCCCGACGCTTGCCAATTTACCGGAAGTGTTACGACAAATACAGAATGAGCATGGGGCAGCACCTGCCCTAGATTTGGGGATAAAACTAATGCACAACTTCGACGCAGTTTCCTCAAAAATACTCAGTAACATTAAAAGGGGAAGCGGTTGCACAGGCTATACACCAGCGTCTCTGAGAAACTCCACATTTGGAACAAGAGAGACAGCTACCGAAAATTATTTCTGATACCTATACTAGTATAGGACAGGTCAGTTTGGGAGCGAAGCCAAAGAAGCTGGAAATACAGAATACCGCCCCTAAGGAAGGTATGAAACAAACACAAAGGGGTTCTAAAAAGTGCTGGGAAAAGCGGAGACAATTTAAAGACAGACAAAAGCAGAGAGCAGACTCTCCACATCCGGAGAATTCCGAAAGGAGATACACTCTCAGAAATAGGGAGAATATAAAAACTCCTGACAGATATACTGATTCACGTCCCTCTCGTTCCTTTCAGGACGCACCGGATAGACGTAGCGAGAGAGGGACCGTCCTGATCGACGTCTTGAATATGTGAAACAAAAGAAAGACTTGTCGCAGTCTGCAGTCAAAAAAGAAGAAAAGACTATACAACAAAAGCCACAATTTAAAAAGAAAAAGGTGGCAGCACTATCAGTTAAAAATGCCGGTACACTTGAGAACACTTCTGAAGAACAAGACGTGGGCAGTGATACTGCTAGACAGCGCAGCAGAGGTCACAATATGTCGCCAGAGTCTGAAAAATCATCTGGATGCGACAGCAACTAGCGATTTTATTGTGGTTGAAACAGCGGACGGGCGCGTACTCCCACCAGATAGACTTTATGATTTAAAGATTCAAATTGAGGGAGATGTAGAGCGCACCATTGGTGTGATATTTTGTCACAAATGTAATTGTGACATCTTATTGGCCGAAAGAGATTGGCGGCCCGAACATGTCCGTAAACTCCCACATGTGGAAAATGTCATTTGGCCTTCTTTTTCTAATATTGTTCCAGAAGCAGAAAAAGAAGCCTGCACTGTCAAATGGGCTTTAGCACAAGCACCGGCGTTATACCGCAATCATGTAGGTTGGGACAGGGACTATCCATGTCATATAATACCTATCAGGTCTACAACCCAGCCTCAGCAACAGTATCCAGTTAAGCACGAGGCAAAGGCTCCAGTGAGTGAAAATACTCACTCACCTAGAATATCAGGGGGTAATTGAGCCCTGTGCCTCTGCAATGAATAACCCGTTATTCCCGGTTGCATGGCCAGACCATTCATATAGAATAGTCTTAGATTACAGACATTTAAATAGTCATACAGTACATATGCAATGCAAAATTCTCGTAGCTCAGCACTAATAAACAATATTGTGCGCAAAAAATATAAAACAACGTTGGATATTTCCAACATGTTTTTCTGCCAGAATTTAGCAGATGAAAGTCGGGACCTGAGTGCATTCTCATTTGGCTCACAAAAACACTTCCGACATTTGCCCCAAGGCTATAAGAATAGCCCAGGTCTGTTCTCAGCCTGTGTTATATCAATATTACATTATATTGATTCCGAGGCATTGTCCTATGTGGATGACATCTATCTCATGAAGGACGACCTCAACATTCATCTTGTCAGGGTCGATCGGATCATTTTAGGATTCGCAGCCTTGGATACAAATTCAATTTTAGGAAACAAAGATAGCCTTTCTCAGTGTACTATTCCTGGGATACAAGCTATCAAAGGGGAAGAGCCTGGCCCGCACTTTCTAGAGAAATGTGCACAACTGCACCCAGCAAACACTTTAAAGAAACTGCAGTCTTTACTTGGTTTCTTTAATTTTAGCAGAACATACATTCCTGACTATGCACAACATATCAAGCCATTATACAAATTAAAACGTCCTGATTTTTCTAGCAGACACTGGACAGTTGAACACACAAGCATCCTTAGGGAGTTACAAAGGGACATGCTGGAAGCTAAACACTTGCACACAAGTGACAATAAACAAATTTGTCTATCAGGATAATTGCTGGTGCTATTGGGTTTACTTACGTCACCTTCAATGAGGGTGACATGGTGCCCATAGCATATAAATCAACTTTATACTCAAATGCAGAACAACGTTTTACGCCCACAGAAAACATTCTAACTGCAGTTCAGATGGCTGTCATAAAGGAGAGGCCACTTGCCCAAGGGAAACGCATTATTGTTGTTACCCCAGTGCCAGCCTTAGAGGCCGTCACCAAAGCGAGCATTCTGAACGCTAAAGCACTACATCCACGTTGGATTCAGTGGGCAACGTCCCTGACTGCCACTGATGTTGACTACATCTTTGATCCGAAACTACAGACACAAGAATTTCTCCAATACGAACAGGAGTGCCCCGCTCCTCTAGATCTTTTGCCTTTAGACAACTACCATATTGTCACCTATACTGATGGTTCTGCCCAACCAGCAGTAAGTACCAAACATCAATACTCAGCCGCTTGCGCAGCGGTAAGTGGAGTGATGAAGGATGGAATTTTTCACCCTCGCAACACCTACACACAGACTCTAGGGGACTGCACAGCTCAGCTGCCTGAACTTAAAGCCCTTATTGTAGCACTACAAAAAACAGAAACAGGAAAACTGACCTTAATTGTCTGTGACGTATACTACTGTGTGCAGTCCTACAATGATTATCTTAATCATTGGAAGCTAAACAGGTTTAGAGATTCTAAAGGGAACACCATAAAATACAAGACACTGTGGGGGACGGTGGCTGATCTTAAGGATAAGCTACTGTGTGTCCATGTAGTACATACATTGGGCCACCAACGTGTAGGAGTACACGTTACCAGTAATACTTTGGCTGACGAAGCAGCCAAATCCGCAGTAGCTACGGCTTCTGTGGCTGCAGTGACTCGTTCCCATACGAGATTGGATAATGAAATTTTGACTGCCGTGAAAGCTTTGGTTGACGGCAAGTCTCTCCCGAAAGGGTACCGTACAAACTATTCCTACCACATCAGTGCACAGAATGTTGCCTATGCAACAATTCCTGGGGTTGGAGATCGGGTGATCCCCAACGAAGACCAGAGATTAGATCTAGTGAAAGCAGCGCATGAGGGTGTCGCTTCTGCTCATGCTGGTATTTCATCCACAATAACACTCTTACAGAAACGCTTCTGGTGGCCTGGTCTATGCAAACAAACAAAACAATACATCCTGTGTTGTGACATTTGCCAGCAAATAAAGGGCTCCAATATCAAACGGCCACCACAGACGTCCCTCGTAGTGTCCAGCAGGCCACTACAATGTGTGTACCTGGACCACTGCGGTCCACTTCAACCTGATGGTGCATACAAATATATCTTAGTCGCTGTAGATTCTTGTTCTAGATTCCTGTGGGTATGGCCGCAGTGGTCGGCTGACGCTCAAACTGTTATAAAAGAATTGCTGATCTTTATCGGTACATATGTGGTTGCAGCATTCCATTCGGACCAGGACCCTGCATTAGCCTCTAAGACATTAAGGGGCACCATGGGAACGATGGGTGTTGAACTCCATTACTCCTCACCATACCATCCCAAAGGAAATTTGGTTGTGGAGAGGCAGAACCGTGATCTAAAGCAGTCCTTAACAGCTAGGGTATTAGGTTCTGGCCGCAGCTGGCTACATCACCTACATGGGGTCCAGAGAGCACTGAATAATCTGCCAAGACGGTCCTTGGGGGGACGCACATCCTATGAGGTTCTCTTTGGGATACCTATGTATGTTCCAGATCTTAATGGTTCTGGTATGGTGGCAGCAGAAATACCTTTTGACATAAATGAACTTCTCACTGTTTTACAGGAGATTCAGTAATTTCGTGATGATAAATCATTCACCAGTGCTGCCACCTTAGGAATAAGGGATCTACCAACAACTTCCACTGGCTGGATTCCTAAAGTTGGGGATCTGGTTCATGAAAAGATTGCTGTGAAGAAGGAATTCGGTCCATCCTACAGAGCACCGGTTTCAATCCTAGGAACACAAGGTACCAGAACTGTTATCTTGCCACCGTTGCCTGGTTCCTGAGGAAACAGATTTGTTTCAATTGACAATGTAAAACTTCCACATGTGGCCAGTCCTGCACAGTAGACCCAGAGGTCCCTTGGGTAGTTTCCGATCCCCTCTCCCTACCCAACAGGACAAACCTCTTCAGAATAGAGTGAACAACATTATTGTGGACTATGCAACAATGTCAAACAATGCTACGAATTCCTCCTCGACCATGAGGAGGGCAGAAAATGAGCCCTTGCTGGTCCCTGTTACCACCTCGACGACAACGCCTGTCCAAAACCTGGCCGTTTTATACACCAATACAACACAGACTGATGACACCATCTATTATGACCCTCCGCGTGAAGTGGACCCATCAACGAGTACTGCAATTGCTCCCGTATTTGCAGAGACTACCTCTGGTTATTTCATCGATATTTATGACTTTTCTTCAGACACATCCGCTCCAGTGATTGAAAATATTTCAAAGACATGTAAACTATATAAATGGCTTAGAATGAATTACTTAATATACCCATGGAACTATTTATGGTTCTGCATGACATTTTCTACCTTATTTCTATGGATTGGTTTTGTGACTGTTTTCTTCTTGCTCATAAATGGTCATTACATTCCTGAACGCGCCTTAGTAGCACCCGTAGATGAGGTCTTAACTCCATATCATTCCTCACACAAGGTCCGCAGAGACTTTTCCCCAGTGAACATTTCAGCTCTCCCCATTTCTGATGGGATTGTATGGGACAAAGTTCCATTTGAAATATACGGGCCTACTGAGGTTATTCAAATACCATATGTATTCAAAATATCTATGACAGATGTTATTACACCCAGTGTTGTATTTGATAATTGGGATGTCCAGACAGTTGATTCTATGTTAACTGAAATGAAGGACTATTCAGTATTTGAAAGTGATGATGTATATGTAAATACAATGAATTACGGGGAAATGTTCTGCTACAATAATTGGGGACATTACTACCTGCACCGTGCAACTAGACATTGACCGGTACTTAATTACACACAGTGGGAACATTGTTCGACACCACCAGTGGGGAGTCCGAAAAGTTATTTAGCGAAATTCACTTATTTTCCTGGGCATGATACAAAACATTCCGAATCATATTATTTCAAGTTACCTCCTTCCAAAATTCAGAACATTTTGCGAACAGACACAAAACTGATTTATTCAGCAGACTTTGTTTATCGTCTTGCTATCAAAGGTTATGATCACTGGAAGAACACTATTGATTTAAAGAGTGTATGGGGAACACACGGTTGGCAGATAAAGGGTAGGGGCGCTTTATTCAGAGCAGGCCTGATTCCTGTCCAAAGGATCTTTTTAAGTGACACAATTCAACAGACGTCCTGCCTAGGGTTAGCAAAAATAAAGGAAATTAACACACCCAGTATTTCCACACCGGCAAAATGTAATAATTGCCAATACTTCTTGAATAACACTGAAGAAGAGCTAGATGCAAAGGTTCAGGCTGGTACCTATAATTCTTCACTTTCCAGTCCCGGTGGGTGGTTAATCTGGCCAGAAGACACTAATGGTTGTCAGGCACATTCTTTGAATTTCTCAGGTGTGTTCAAGATTAGCCGGCCAGATCCTCGCTTTATCTCAGGTCAACACACGGGGATAGTTACTACATATAATATGTGGGTAAACTGTGCCAACAATGGGTACAGTCTAACATGTTAGCCACAGTTAAAGAACACCTTAACACACTTTCCGATTATATAGACTTGCAAGACTTCTTGTTAGGTTCTAGGAAACAGCGCTCTAAAAGACTCATCTATGCTATGTGTAATGAGATATGGAAACTTTCTCAGATTGAAGTTGCTGCACGATTAAGGCAATTAGATAAGGAAAACTTAGAAAAGGCTTTGGTAGTTGTCGATAACGGCATGAACACTCTGTTCAACAGAATTTATTCATTGACAAATATAGTGTCGTCTACGATAGACATCGTTCAGACGGACATGTCCCGTTTATACCATGGACAAAGTCAGCTGCGTTCCATCATGCAGCTTGGTTGGACGATACAAACATTGAAAAATGGCCATATTCCATGGCGATACATTAACGGTAGTGAATTGTTCACTGCTTTTAATTTCTCCAGGGAACAAAGGACAATGGCTAAAAGGGAAGCGAGTTCTACCATGCTTTATATAGAGAAGTTAGATAAGTTGCCTTTCATGGTCGCGGAAAGTCCTTCAACAGTTTGGCTCCTACATGGCATCATTAATCTTTCCATTTCCACTTTTCGTTTTTTCAAAATGTTTGAAACATCTTGCCGTGGGCAGGTACGAGCGACTGGGGGATAGCTATATTAAGGAAGAGTGAGAGCTGCCTTTTCAATACAGATGTCTGAGTGGCGAAACAGAGGTCTTCCTTAGTGGAAGCGAATGTGAGACTACTGTTGGTCATTCAAGGATCTGTAAACAGGTGTCTCTTCACGGCCACTGCAATGCAGGGGTCACAAACTTGGCTTTGTTTTCTGAAGGGTACTCCTGTGCCTTTGATTCGTCCAGCATTTCATGTACTTTCGAATGGAAGTTATGTGGTGCTGAGCGACCAAAGCTGTTGTGGTATGCGACCAGGAATTGCCTACGTGATTTCATTATCTAAGGTCGTTACGTGCTGTGGACATGTTTTATTCCCCCCCAAACGAGAAATAAAGGTTTCAGAAATGTGGCCTCACATTGATACTATTAATGTAAATTATGACAAGCTGAGCAGACTAAAAGCGCTACTGAAACAGGTCGCGTTGACATCAGCTAGAGAGACGTACGCTCTCCAGATTGCGAGATCTTCAGCCGAGATACAATCCCTATTAAATACCAACTTCCCCAAGCACTTTGGTGAGCTGGCATCTAGGATTTTCAACACCTCCAGTACTACTGGGATTGTCCATTTCTTTAGGGCTGTCAGGTCTGGATTTGTGTCAGTCTTCCAGACTATCTTCGGAGTCATCCCGTCGGCCGTCCATTCACTCTTTTCAAGTGTGTTTGGTGGCTTTCCTATGATTTTGGCATTAATTGGTGGAATGCTACTGCTATTTCTTCTGATTCACAGTGGTTGTTTCTTTACACCTACACGGAGCGAAGGAGCAGCTGCCACCAGCACAACTGTGCCGTGAACGCATAGTTCAGATCTTCAATGTTTCCTTACTGGAGGAACTAGAGTGGAATTGGTCATTGTCATTCAGACCACTCCTGTGGTGCGTGCAGCCTGTCTTTCGCTGCGTATGGTGCTTCTTCGAACAATTGCCAGCAGTGTGTCTTGCCGTCACGCCAGTGCCTCCTGTGGACCAGGAACCACTGATGTCCCCGATGAGGGTTCATACACGGTCGTGCCCAATGAGAATAAGGCTGATCGTGAGGCCACCTATGAACACTCTGTGTTGACTGAGTTAGCTCTTCATTCTACGGAGGTTGGCACTAATGCAGGTGGACCTGCACAAGAGACTACGGCGCACTTCTGCTCCATGAATCCATCCGCCCATGTGATCGATCTTATATCTGATGATTTGGCCTCATTTTTTGATGACTTTTTGGTCGGTGACTTCGGAGCTACTCTTCAAGATCATGACTATAGTTCCACAAAATAATGATTGGCTTTTTATATCAGACTAAAAATTCAGAGTATTCTTTATTGTCATTTACTTTGGTCTGCTGTGCCTGTCATGGTCAACATTAAGGCCCTCATTCCGCCGCGGGTCACGGAAGCACCGCCAACAGGCTGGCGGTGCTTCCTTGCCCATTCTGACCGCGGCGGTAAAGCCGCGGTCAGAAAACCGGCTGGGCGAATCCGCCATGGCGGCGCTGCAAGTAGCGCCGCCATGGGGATTCTGACCCCCTTCCCGCCAGCCTGTTTCTGGCGGTTTTTACCGCCAGGAACAGGATGGCGGGAACGGGTGTCCTGGGGCCCCTGGGGGCCCCTGCACTGCCCATGCCAATGGCATGGGCAGTGCAGGGGCCCCCTAACAGGGCCCCAGCCTGCTTTTCACTGTATGCCTAACAGACAGTGAAAAGCGCGACGGGTGCAACTGCACCCGTCGCACACCTGCAACACCGCCGGCTCCATTCGGAGCCGGCTTCAGTGTTGCAGGCCCCTTTCCCGCTGGGCCGGCGGGCGCTAACTTGGCTAGCGCCCGCCGGCCCTGCGGGTAAGTTGAAATGGCCCCAGCGGTCTTTTGACCGCGGAGCGGCCATATGGCGGTTACCGCATGGCGGTTAGAATGAGGGCCTAAGTCTCTTTGTATGTTTTTTAAACTATACATTTTTTAACTATGTTTTTTTAGCTTTGTTTTATGCTTCGCTTTTAGTCCAGAGCTGCTTTTTAGCTTTTGGATTCCCTCACCTTCGGTGGCGTCCGGTAATGGCGGCATACTTGTTACGGCAATGGGGAGGGTGTAGTGAATCCTAGTTTGTTTAATGGGAGAACAGGAGTTAGCTTAGCTTTTGGCCTGCAAACTCGTGAACCCGTCACCTAATGACTTTTAACCTACTTAGCTTGCTCCGTCTTAGACCATTTATTTAATTAATTCTTCTAAAATGGCTGCCTTGTTTATAGTTAGACCCTTTTGTTTAGAGTTATGTTATCAGTGTCACCTCGTTAAGGCGTCAAATCAAGCGACAAAGACAAACAAACTGTAGGTGCTCACATTAGAAATCACCATCCCAAGCATGCAGCGTTATCTATTGTTTGGGAACAACATACGTCAGGGGTAAAAGTAGTTCTATAAAAATACATCACACTTGAGACAGATAATCAGAGGGATTCCGACCAGATACCATCGCTGCTATCAATGCTGCACATCACCTTGACGCTCACCTGGACTTGGCATCCCTACGGAGTCTGAGCTAGAGACCTCATTCCAAGGTAACGAGGGTTGGGGGCCCCTTTCAGGGACATGGCATTGGCAGATTAGGTTTAACATACCAAGCTCTCCTTTAGGTAGTAGGTTAGGCCTATCATGATAGGGTATTAAGACATATTAACATTAAAAGGGGAAGCGGTTGCACAGGCTATACACCAGCGTCTCTGAGAAACTCCACATTTGGAACAAGAGAGACAGCTACCGAAAATTATTTCTGATACCTATACTAGTATAGGACAGGTCAGTTTGGGAGCGAAGCCAAAGAAGCTGGAAATACAGAATACCGCCCCTAAGGAAGGTATGAAACAAACACAAAGGGGTTCTAAAAAGCGCTGGGAAAAGTGCAGACAATTTAAAGACAGACAAAAGCAGAGAGCAGACTCTCCACATCCGGAGAATTCCGAAAGGAGATACACTCTCAGAAATAGGGAGAATATAAAAACTCCTGACAGATATACTGATTCACGTCCCTCTCGTTCCTTTCAGGACGCACCGGATAGACGTAGCGAGAGAGGGACCGTCCTGATCGACGTCTTGAATATGTGAAACAAAAGAAAGACTTGTCGCAGTCTACAGTCAAAAAAGAAGAAAAGACTATACAACAAAAGCCACAATTTGAAAAGAAAAAGGTGGCAGCACTATCAGTTAAAAATGCCGGTACACTTGAGAACACTGCTGAAGAACAAGACGTGGGCAGTGATACTGCTAGACAGCGCAGCAGAGGTCACAATATGTCGCCAGAGTCTGAAAAATCATCTGGATGCGACAGCAACTAGCGAATTTATTGTGGTTGAAACAGCGGACGGGCGCGTACTCCCACCAGATAGACTTTATGATTTAAAGATTCAAATTGAGGGAGATGTAGAGCGCACCATTGGTGTGATATTTTGGCACAAATGTAATTGTGACATCCTATTGGCCGAAAGAGATTGGCGGCCCGAACATGTCCGTAAACTCCCACATGTGGAAAATGTCATTTGGCCTTCTTTTTCTAATATTGTTCCAGAAGCAGAAAAAGAAGCCTGCGCTGTCAAATGGGCTTTAGCACAAGCACCGGCGTTATACCGCAATCATGTAGGTTGGGACAGGGACTATCCATGTCATATAATACCTATCAGGTCTACAACCCAGCCTCAGCCACAGTATCCAGTTAAGCACGAGGCAAAGGCTCCAGTGAGTGAAAATACTCACTCACCTAGAATATCAGGGGGTAATTGAGCCCTGTGCCTCTGCAATGAATAACCCGTTATTCCCGGTTGCATGGCCAGACCATTCATATAGAATAGTCTTAGATTACAGACATTTAAACAGTCATACAGTACATATGCAATGCAAAATTCTCGTAGCTCAGCACTAATAAACAATATTGTGCGCAAAAAATATAAAACAACGTTGGATATTTCCAACATGTTTTTCTGCCAGAATTTAGCAGATGAAAGTCGGGACCTGAGTGCATCCTCATTTGGCTCACAAAAACACTTCCGACATTTGTCCCAAGGCTATAAGAATAGTCCAGGGCTGTTCTCAGCCTGTGTTATATCAATATTACATTATATTGATTCCGAGGCATTGTCCTATGTGGATGACATCTATCTCACCAATGACAACCTCAACATTCATCTTGTCAGGGTCGATCGGATCATTTTAGGGTTCGCAGCCTTGGATACAAATTCAATTTTAAGAAAACAAAGATAGCCTTTCTCAGTGTACTATTCCTGGGATACAAGCTATCAAAGGGGAAGAGCCTGGCCCCGCACTTTCTAGAGAAATGTGCACAACTGCACCCAGCAAACACTTTAAAGAAACTGCAGTCTTTACTTGGTTTCTTTAATTTTAGCAGAACATACATTCCTGACTATGCACAACATATCAAGCCATTATACAAATTAAAACGTCCTGATTTTTCTAGCAGACACTGGACAGTTGAACACACAAGCATCCTTAGGGAGTTACAGAGGGACATGCTGGAAGCTAAACACTTGCACACAAGTGACAATAAACAAATTTGTCTATCAGGATAATTGCTGGTGCTATTGGGTTTACTTACGTCACCTTCAATGAGGGTGACATGGTGCCCATAGCATATAAATCAACTTTATACTCAAATGCAGAACAACGTTTTACGCCCACAGAAAACATTCTAACTGCAGTTCAGATGGCTGTCATAAAGGAGAGGCCACTTGCCCAAGGGAAACGCATTATTGTCGTTACCCCAGTGCCAGCCTTAGAGGCCGTCACCAAAGCGAGCATTCTGAACGCTAAAGCACTACATCCACGTTGGATTCAGTGGGCAACGTCCCTGACTGCCACTGATGTTGACTACATCTTTGATCCGAAACTACAGACACAAGAATTTCTCCAATACGAACAGGAGTGCCCCGCTCCTCTAGATCTTTTGCCTTTAGACAACTACCATATTGTCACCTATACTGATGGTTCTGCCCAACCAGCAGTAAGTACCAAACATCAATACTCAGCCGCTTGCGCAGCGGTAAGTGGAGTGATGAAGGATGGAATTTTTCACCCTCGCAACACCTACACACAGACTCTAGGGGACTGCACAGCTCAGCTGCCTGAACTTAAAGCCCTTATTGTAGCACTACAAAAAACAGAAACAGGAAAACTGACCTTAATTGTCTGTGACGTATACTACTGTGTGCAGTCCTACAATGATTATCTTAATCATTGGAAGCTAAACAGGTTTAGAGATTCTAAAGGGAACACCATAAAATACAAGACACTGTGGGGGACGGTGGCTGATCTTAAGGATAAGCTACTGTGTGTCCATGTAGTACATACATTGGGCCACCAACGTGTAGGAGTACACGTTACCGGTAATACTTTGGCTGACGAAGCAGCCAAATCCGCAGTAGCTACGGCTTCTGTGGCTGCAGTGACTCGTTCCCATACGAGATTGGATAATGAAATTTTGACTGCCGTGAAAGCTTTGGTTGACGGCAAGTCTCTCCCGAAAGGGTACCGTACAAACTATTCCTACCACATCAGTGCACAGAATGTTGCCTATGCAACAATTCCTGGGGTTGGAGATCGGGTGATCCCCAACGAAGACCAGAGATTAGATCTAGTGAAAGCAGCGCATGAGGGTGTCGCTTCTGCTCATGCTGGTATTTCATCCACAATAACACTCTTACAGAAACGCTTCTGGTGGCCTGGTCTATGCAAACAA
Organism: Pleurodeles waltl; assembly: GCF_031143425.1. NCBI lineage: Eukaryota > Metazoa > Chordata > Amphibia > Caudata > Salamandridae > Pleurodeles > Pleurodeles waltl. The sequence continues at coordinate 989,880,121 of NC_090447.1, read as the reverse complement.
ACAAAACAATACATCCTGTGTTGTGACATTTGCCAGCAAATAAACGGCTCCAATATCAAACGGCCACCACAGACGTCCCTCGTAGTGTCCAGCAGGCCACTACAATGTGTGTACCTGGACCACTGCGGTCCACTTCAACCTGATGGTGCATACAAATATATCTTAGTCGCTGTAGATTCTTGTTCTAGATTCCTGTGGGTATGGCCGCAGTGGTCGGCTGACGCTCAAACTGTTATAAAAGAATTGCTGATCTTTATCGGTACATATGTGGTTGCAGCATTCCATTCGGACCAGGACCCTGCATTGGCCTCTAAGACATTAAGGGGCACCATGGGAACGATGGGTGTTGAACTCCATTACTCCTCACCATACCATCCCAAAGGAAATTTGGTTGTGGAGAGGCAGAACCGTGATCTAAAGCAGTCCTTAACAGCTAGGGTATTAGGTTCTGGCCGCAGCTGGCTACATCACCTACATGGGGTCCAGAGAGCACTGAATAATCTGCCAAGACGGTCCTTGGGGGGACGCACATCCTATGAGGTTCTCTTTGGGATACCTATGTATGTCCCAGATCTTAATGGTTCTGGTATGGTGGCAGCAGAAATACCTTTTGACATAAATGAACTTCTCACTGTTTTACAGGAGATTCAGGTGGTCATTCTGACCTCGGCGGTAAAAGGCGCTTACCGCCGGTCAGAAATCCTCCATAATTCCGCTGCGGTCGCGGTAATCCGCCACGGTCATTCTGGCCCGCAGCAGGCAAACCTCCGAAAATCCGACAGCCACAACAGACCGCCAGACCAGCGGTCGGCAGAAAAGTGGAGGTGACCAAACCTCCACCGTCACGCCAACAGAAATACGCCCATGCCATTCTGACCCACGAATCCACGCGGCGGTCTTTCAAACGCGGTTTTCCATTGGCGGTACACACCGCCGTGGTCAGAATACACACAAACGAACAAAACTCAGCCACATTGGACGATTTGAATTCCACACACCTGATACACATACACACACCACTCCCACACACACAATACAATATAAAACACACACCCACATCACCCACAAACCCCTTCGACCAAAATCCAAAAAGAAGCACTGAGAGACACAGCAGCGATCATAGAACACCATCACACAGAGGCACACTACACCATCACCCACACAATATCCACACACAAAACAACACACACCACCACACTCAACACACTTAACTACACATACTCCACCCCACACATCATACACACCACTCCATGGCACCCCAAAGACACCCCCGCTTCTCAGACGAAGAACTCAGGGTCATGGTGGAGGAAATCGTTCGGGTAGAGCCCCAGCTCTTCGGCACACAGGTCCAATACACCAGCATTGCCCGGAGGACGGAGCTATGGCAGAGGATTGTCGACAGGGTCAACGCTGTGGGACAGCACCCCAGAAATCGGGAAGACATCAGGAAGCGATGGAACGACCTACGGGGGAAGGTGCGTTCCATGGTATCCAGGCACAACATCGCCGTGCAGAAGACTGGCGGATGACCCCCACCTCAACCCCCACAATTTACAACATGGGAGGAGGAAGTCTTGAACATCCTGTATCCTGACGGCCTCGTAGGAGTCGGCGGAGGAATGGATTCTGGTAAGTTGAAGCTTCAATACTGCTTCCCCCCCACCTGCATGCCAAATCATACCCCAACCCTCACCCCCATCCTCGAACCCCACCCTCACCCCCACCCCCATCCTCACCCCCACCCTCACCCCCACCACCATCCTCACCCCCACCACCATCCTCACCCCCACCACCATCCTCACCCCCACCCCCAGCACACCTATTCCCTGCCAATGTCTCACCATCACAACCCACACATCCCAAAACCTAGGCCTGCATGCGTCCACTAAGCATGGACACCGATCACCAAAGCATGCCCAATGCATATACACATCCCCCCCACAAGCCACCCTCACCAAAGCCCCCACACACGAATGCCAGCACTTGGGGACACGGGAACCCACAGATACACCCATATGGCACACATTGAAACTATAACCATACCTCTATACCCCTGCAGGACCCGACCGTCAACACACCGCCACGGAGGGCCCAGAATTCTCCACACCCCCCACCCAAGAGGCCGTCAGCGATGACAGCAGCTCTGTCGACCTGGACACTGATGACCAGCCCGGACCATCGGGGACCTCTGGACAGACGGTTCCCCTCAGACAGCCACAGGCCACTACAGACCCAAACCCCTCTGGGAACACCAGCACAGCTCCCACCCAGCGGGCCCATGCCTCTGTCTCCAGGGCGCGTCAATCAGCGGTGTGTCTACCACTACAGGGCACCCAGGATAACCCACCACCCCAACAACAACAGGGACCTGGGGGCAGTGGTAGTGGGCACACCGGCCAGGGGGCAGAGGCCCAGGGAAACAGGGGAACTGGGAGGGCAGCTGTGCGACAGGGGGGGGACGGGCCCAGGGAACCCACTCTCCACGAGGCCCTCACCACCATCATGGGAGCATACAACCGCTCCCAGGAGACGATGGCGACGGTACTGGCCACGTTCCAGGAGATCCAGGTACTGCAGGAGGAACACTATCGGGGGTACAGGGAGGACATCAGAGCCCTCACCTCCACCCTGGTTACCATGGTAGGGCTGCTGCAGGAACTCATCAACACCAGGACGGACACTCAACAACAACAAAGGGCCCCTGCCACTAGCCTGGACCAAGAACAGCCAACCACCTCCGCCGGCGCTAGTGGACAGGAGGCCCCCGCACAACAGCAGCCCACCAGACCCCCACCTCCTGCAGGAGAAGAACCACCCCGCAAGAGGGCCCTGAGATCTCGCAAGAAGACAGAGTAGGATGTCAAGACCCCTGCCAGCAAAGGATACCACCTGATGTCATCCCACTGTCCCACATTGTCACCCTGTCCATCCTTGAACTGCCCATGCTCCATCTCTCCACAGGCCTATGGACAATGCACCTGTGTGACTGTTACTCTGGACTCTGCCATGGACATTCCTTCACCATAGCCCCCACCCACTTGAAACCACCCATCCCATTTTGAGCACTGAAATAAACACCTATTTTGCACAAAACTATCTGGAGTCTGGCTGTGATTTCAAAATATTGTAATTGACATGACAGTGCAAATATGTCCTTGTACATAGTGTAGTCAACAAACCGCTGCCACAAAGCTGTAGTCCATGGGGAAATGAAGCACAGGACTCGTAGTGGGGACCCCAGATCTGAAATAGGGAGGGAAAAGCCACAACTCAGTCATCATACACTGGGGCAAATAGACAGGCAGCAGAGATGCAGGAGAGTAGTTTACATTTACTAAATTATGTTTGAATTGTTACCTGTGTCCTATTGGAAGTACTGTGCAATGATTCTGTCCCTGTTGTCTGTTTCAGCCCCGTCGTCTTCCTCCTCGTCACTCTCCACAGGTTCCACAGCTGCCACAACACCACCGTCTCGACCATCCTCCTGCAGGAAAGGCACCTGGCGGCGCAAAGCCAGGTTGTGAAGCATGCAGCAGGCCACGATGATGTGACACACCTTCTTAGGTGAGTACATTAGGGATCCACCTGTCATATGCAGGCACCGAAACCTGGCCTTTAGGAGGCCGAAGGTGCGTTCGATCACCCTCCTAGTACGCCCATGGGCCTCATTGTACCGTTCCTCTGCCCTGGTCCGGGGATTCCTTACTGGGGTCAGTAGCCACGACAGGTTGGGGTACCCAGAGTCCCCCAATAGCCATACACGGTGTCTCTCTAGCTGTTCCATCACGTAAGGGATGCTGCTATTCCTTAGGATGTAGGCGTCATGCACTGACCCAGGTAATTTGGCATTGACATGGGAGATGTACTGGTCAGCCAAACACACCACCTGTATGTTCATAGAATGGTAACTTTTCCTGTTCCTGTACACCTGCTCACTTCCTTGGGGGGGAACCAAAGCCACATGGGTCCCATCAATGGCACCAATGACGTTGGGAATATGTCCAAGGGCATAGAAATCACCCTTCACTGTAGCCAATTCGCCCACCTCTGGGAAAAGGATGTAGCTCCTCATGTATTTCATCAGGGCAGACAACACTCTGGATAACACCTTCGAAAACATGGGCTGAGACATCCCAGAAGCAATTCCCACTGTTGTCTGAAATGACCCACTTGCCAAGAAATGGAGTACTGACAGGACCTGCACCAGAGGGGGAATCCCTGTGGGTTGGCGAATGGGGGACATCAGGTCGGGCTCCAGCTGGGCACACAGTTCATGTATAGTGGCACGGTCAAGCCGGTAGGTCAGGATAATGTGGCGTGCTTCCATTGTCGACAGGTCCACCAGCGGTCTGTACACGGGAGGATTCCTCCTTCTCCTCGCCAAACCCAGCGGACGGTGCCTAGGAAGGACAACATGGAGCACACAGTCAAGCAACCCACAGGTACGTACTCACAGCTTGCACAGTAAACGATTCTCTATGCAGTGAATGGCGTGTATGAGTGGCTATGCAAGGCCTAGGCCTGTGTGACGCAGTTGAAATTGAGCCATGTGGACCCTCGAAATGGCGGCTGCCTGACCTGTGAAGTGTGACAATGGGATGTGAGGTCAATGCGCTGGCGTGGCACACCGTGGCGGTAGGCGGTCGAAGACCGCGGCGCGAAGCCGCATTGCATAACATTGAAGCCTATGGGTATCAGGAGCCAATGGCGAAGTGCGGCGGCGGTGGCGGTACGCCCCGCCGCGGTACGCACTACCGCGGGCGTGACCGCCATTTTCTATCTACTTATTCACTCGCGACTTGAACTTTCACAGGAGAGGACCTATACTGCAAGTGTTGCTGTGACCTCGGTCTGGAAGGGACAATGGCTGCTGCGACTGGGGAAAGGGCCCCTTCCTTCACTGGAGAAGAGTTGGAGAAACTTGTGGATGGGGTCCTCCCCCAGTATGCGCTACTCTACGGTCCTCCAGACCAACAAGTGAGTTTAATTCAATATAGATTTGGGGCCACTGGCTGGCCTGGGGGCCTGGCGGGGGGCATGTTGGGCCTGGCGGGGTGCCTGGCGGGGGGCCTGGCGGGGGGCCTGGCGGGGATGGGGGGCATTGGGCCTGGCGGGGGGGCATGGCGGGGGGCCTGGCGGGGATGGGGGGCATGTTGGGCCTGGCGGGGGGCATGGCGGGGATGGGGGGCATGTTGGGCCTGGCGGGGGGCCTGGCGGGGATGGGGGGCATGTTGGGCCTGGCGGGGGGGCATGGCGGGGGGCCTGGCGGGGATGGGGGGCATGTTGGGCCTGGCGGGGGGGCCTGGCGGGGATGGGGGGCATGTTGGGCCTGGCGGGGATGGAGGGCATGTTGGGCCTGGCGGGGGCCTGGCGGGGGGCCTGGCGGGGATGGGGGGCATGTTGGGCCTGGCGGGGGGCATGGCGGGGATGGGGGGCATGTTGGGCCTGGCGGGGTGCATGGCGGGGGCCTGGCGGGGATGGGGGGCATGTTGGGCCTGGCGGGGGGCCTGGCGGGGATGGGGGGCATGTTGGGCCTGGCGGGGGGCATGGCGGGGATGGAGGGCATGTTGGGCCTGGCGGGGGGCCTGGCGGGGGGCCTGGCGGGGATGGGGGGCATGTTGGGCCTGGCGGGGGGCCTGGCGGGGATGGGGGGCATGTTGGGCCTGGCGGGGGGCCTGGCGGGGATGGGGGGCGTTGGGCCACTGGCAACGAAAATGCAGACAAACTTGAACGTGGTATTTCTCCCTCCCTGTACGTGTCACATAGGTCCGCGCCCATGAGAAGATCGGGATTTGGCGTGCCATCGCCAAGAAAGTCCGGACCCTGGGGGTCCACCATCGACGGGGCACCCACTGCCGCAAGAGGTGGGAGGACATCCGCCGCGGGACCAAGAAGACCGCCGAGTCTCTGCTGGGGATGGCCTCCCAACGTAGGCGGGGTGCCTGCCGTCAACTGACCCCCCTGATGTTCCGGATCCTGGCGGTGGCCTACCCTGATTAGGATGGGCGCGTGAGGGCAGCACAGCAGACACAAGGGGGTGAGTACAAGCATAATCTACTCTGTTGTCGCGCAGTGGAGGTGTCTGGGTGGGGGAGGAGGGCTGTGGGTCCCCCTAGGCCAGGGCGATATCTGTAGGCTGGGCACCCCCGTAAGCCCCTGTGTCCCCAGCCACCACCCTCAGTAGTGTGCCAGTACAGCCATCCCTGGGCTGTGTCATCCATGGGTGCAGTTGTCAACGCTAGGCGTGTAGGGCATGTTCCACGGAATGCGTAGCGGACCCCAAGTGCGCAACTTAGTGCAGGGGGCATCTGTGTCTGTCATGTCCGCTAACTGTACCGGTGATCCATGTACTCAAAATCTCTTTATTTCTCTCTCCCCCCCCCTTTTTGTTTGTCTTTCTGTGCTTGTGTGCATCAGCATCATCAGGCGGAGGAGAAGTGGCATCGGGGCATGAGGGAGCTGCATCTCACATGGCCCAGGAGGGCCATGCCACAGAGTCTGACTGGACCAGTGAGACGGAGGGCGAGGGGAGCTCCACAACGGGGACGACTGGAGCCTGCAGCGACACGGACACGTCCTCGGAAGGGAGCTCCCTTGCGGGGGTGGCAACATCCGTGCCCCCCGCCATTACAGGTACAGCCGCCACCCAGCGCACCATCTCCGCCCTCCCAGCAGCCCCTCAGCGTTCGCCCTGTGCCCGCTCTGCCAGGAAGCCGGGCATCTCCTTCGCCCCAGGCACCTCAGGCCCTGCCCCTGTTACCCCCGCTGCCCTCAGTGAGGAGGTCATTGACCTCCTCCGAACGCTCATTGTTGGGCAGCCTACCCTTTTGAATGCCATCCAGGGGGTGGAGAGGGAGGTTCATCGCAGCAATGCGTACCTGGAGGGCATTCATTCGGATCAGACTGCCCATCAACGATCGTTCCAGGCTCTGGCCTCAGCACTGACGGCAGCCATTGTCCCTGTCTCCTGCCTCCCTCTACTAACTCCCTCCTCCCAGTCTCCTGTTCCTCTTCCTGTCCCACCCACACCATCAGACCAGCCTGCACACACCTCAACACCCAAGAGCAGCTCATCCAAACATAAGCACCACAGATCACGCAGACATTCACACAAGCAACATTCCGATGCAGACATGCCAACAGTCACTACCACCTCTGTGACCCCGACCTCCTCGTCTCCCTCCTCCCTCCCTGTGACGTCTACACTCACACCTTCATTCACCTCACCATCAGCCAGTGTTTCCATCACCAGCACACCCACCAGAACACTCCGCACACGTGCAGTCACCACCCCCACTGCCATTTACACGTCCCCTGTGTCCTCTCCCACTGTGTCTGTCACCCCCTCTTCCACACCACACAAACGCAGCCACCCACCCACCCAACAGCCATCCACCTCACAACAGCCTATCCCTCCTGCACCTGCACCCAAAGACAGCAAACGTCACTCACCTACAACCACATCCTCTCCCTCCACTCCCATTCCCACTGTACCTATCACTCTCCATTGTCCCAAGAAAATCTATCTCTCTACTGCTACCTTCTTTCCTGACGCTGAGCCCCCCCCTCCTTCTCGTCGGGGTAAAAAGAGCACCTCAGCCACCACTAGCCCTGCAGCCCCCTTGACAAGGGTGCAGGGGTATGGAGCCCACCAGCCCGCATGTCTGGATCTTCGCCCAGCAGCAAAGGGACAGGCAGCCCACCCCCTGGGAAGAGGAGCAGAAGGCGGAAGGGCCGCCGCAGGAGCCCGGGTTCTATATCCCCCCAGGACACTAGCCAGCCACCGACAACAGCCACAGCTCCAAAGGGAGGAAAGGGCCACAGACTCCCGACTAAGGAGGGCAAGGGCAGCAAGGCGGAGAAGTCAGGCAGCAGGCCTGCTGCCCATGGAGGACCCGTCACAGCTGCCCAGGAGGAGCCCACAACCCCCATAGCCGCTGCCCAGGGAGGAACCGTCACAGCTGCCCAGGAGGAGCCCACAACCCCCATAGCCGCTGCCCAGGGAGGAACCGTCACAGCTGCCCAGGAGGAGCCCACAACCCCCATAGCCGCTGCCCAGGGAGGAACCGTCACAGCTGCCCAGGGAGAGCCCACCACCCCCATAGCCGCTGCCCAGGGAGGAACCGTCACAGCTGCCCAGGGAGAGCCCACCACCCCCATAGCCGCTGCCCAGGGAGGACCCAGCCCAGCTGGCCAGGAGGGCCCCACCACCCACAGCCCAGGTGGGCATTGAAGGAGCACCATCCCCGCTGCCCAGGAGGGCACCACCAGGCAATGAGCAGTTGGCCATAGAATGGCCGCCGTCTCCAGCACCGCTCCGCTGGGGACCGCCGTCTCAAGAACCGCTGAACTGGGCCCTTCAAGGCAAGAACCGCTGAACTGGGCCCTTCAAGGCAAGAACCGCTGAACTGGGCCCCGCCGTCTCCAGCACCGCTCCGCTGGGGACCGCCGTCTCAAGAACCGCTGAACTGGGCCCTTCAAGGCAAGAACCGCTGAACTGGGCCCTTCAAGGCAAGAACCGCTGAACTGGGCCCTTCAAGGCATGAACCGCTGAACTGGGCCCCGCCGTCTCCAGCACCGCTCCGCTGGGGACCGCCGTCTCAAGAACCGCTGAACTGGGCCCTTCAAGGCAAGAACCGCTGAACTGGGCCCTTCAAGGCAAGAACCGCTGAACTGGGCCCTTCAAGGCAAGATCCGCTGAACTGGGCCCTTCAAGGCAAGAACCGCTGAACTGGGCCCTTCAAGGCAAGAACCGCTGAACTGGGCCCCGCCGTCTCCAGCACCGCTCCGCTGGGGACCGCCGTCTCAAGAACCGCTGAACTGGGCCCTTCAAGGCAAGAACCGCTGAACTGGGCCCTTCAAGGCAAGAACCGCTGAACTGGGCCCTTCAAGGCAAGAACCGCTGAACTGGGCCCTGCGTCTCCAGCACCGCTCCGCTGGGGACCGCCGTCTCAAGTACCGCTGAACTGGGCCCTTCAAGGCAAGAACCGCTGAACTGGGCCCTTCAAGGCAAGAACCGCTGAACTGGGCCCTTCAAGGCAAGAACCGCTGAACTGGGCCCTTCCAGGCAAGAACCGCTGGCCCTTTGGCAGACGTGGCAGGGCAGGATCTGTCTCGGGCAGGGCTGCAGGATGTCCTCTGGCCAACATGCCTCCTCCAGTGGCAGTGGAGTCTGTTATGGACTGTTTGGACTGTGGCTTTGCACTCCCCAGGATGGCCCAGTGGGCAGGCCACCCACTGTATGGACTGTATGGACTGTGGCTTGGCACTCCCCAGGATGGCCCAGTGGGCAGGCCACCCACTGTATGGACTGTATGGACTGTGGCTTTGCACTCCCCAGGATGGCCCAGTGGGCAGGCCACCCACTGTATGGACTGTATGGACTGTGGCTTTGCTCTCCCCAGGATGGCCCAGTGGGCAGGCCACCCACTGTATGGACTGTATGGACTGTGGCTTTGCACTCCCCAGGATGGCCCAGTGGGCAGGCCACCCACTGTATGGACTGTATGGACTGTGGCTTTGCTCTCCCCAGGATGGCCCAGTGGGCAGGCCACCCACTGTATGGACTGTATGGACTGTGGCTTTGCACTCCCCAGGATGGCCCAGTGGGCAGGCCACCCACTGTATGGACTGTATGGACTGTGGCTTTGCTCTCCCCAGGATGGCCCAGTGGGCAGGCCACCCACTGTATGGACTGTATGGACTGTGGCTTTGCTCTCCCCAGGATGGCCCAGTGGGCAGGCCACCCACTGTATGGACTGTATGGACTGTGGCTTTGCACTCCCCAGGATGGCCCAGTGGGCAGGCCACCCACTGTATGGACTGTATGGACTGTGGCTTTGCTCTCCCCAGGATGGGCCAGTGGTCATGGAGTCCCCTCGTGGATCTGGCGTCGTGTACTCAAGTGGCTGAGGTGCCCCCCCTTCCCTTCCCCCTGAGGTGCCTGTCCTTTTTTCTTTCTGATGCCCCTGCAGTGTTCTCTCCGTGGAGTTCTTGTCGTGGGACTGGGCCTTGCCCCTTTGCTCAGGACCCCTGTGGTCCACGGACAGTGGTTGGACTACATATCGTAGATGTATATATTTTGTACATAGTTTATTTATTTATTTGGATTACTGCTGTCCATTTTTCAATATATCTGCCCGTTTAAGATCTCTTCTTTTGGTCTTTGCATTATTTCGGAGGGGGAGGTTTGTGGGTTGTGACAGTGATCTGTGGGAATGCATTGATGTGCGTGTTGTAGTGGGTGTGGGTGGGTGGGTGTGTGCCGGTAATCTTTTCCCTCCCCTGTGTCGTAGGCGCCGCCGGGCGTGCTCCTGGTACAGGAGCAGGTATAGGAGTGCGGGGATGACCTGTAACTCGGGTTCCATACTGCCGGAATCTCGCGTGGAGTATGTGGAGGTGAGCGTTTTCCCGTTCGTAGTCTGTTTCCGCCGTGTTTTTATCGGCGGGGCTCCCGCCCCGGAAAAGGTGGCGGATTGGTGGGTCGTTATTGGGTAGGTATTGTCTCCCGCCGGGCTGTTGGCGGCGACCGCCAGGCTGTTTGTTTGTACCGCCGTGGCGGTCGGAGTGTTGAAGCGGCGGTCTCTGTTGGCGGGAACCGCCAGGGTCAGAATTCCATTTTTTGGACCGCCAGCCTGTCGGCGGTATGGTCGCGGCTTTAACACCGACCGCCAGGGTTGGAATGAGGGCCTCAGTAATTTCGTGATGATAAATCATTCACCAGTGCTGCCACCTTAGGAATAAGGGATCTACCAACAACTTCCACTGGCTGGATTCCTAAAGTTGGGGATCTGGTTCATGAAAAGATTGCTGTGAAGAAGGAATTCGGTCCATCCTACAGAGCACCGGTCTCAATCCTAGGAACACAAGGTACCAGAACTGTTATCTTGCCACCGTTGCCTGGTTCCTGAGGAAACAGATTTGTTTCAATTGACAACGTAAAACTTCCACATGTGGCCAGTCCTGCACAGTAGACCCAGAGGTCCCTTGGGTAGTTTCCGATCCCCTCTCCCTACCCAACAGGACAAACCTCTTCAGAATAGAGTGAACAACATTATTGTGGACTATGCAACAATGTCAAACAATGCTACGAATTCCTCCTCGACCATGAGGAGGGCAGAAAATGAGCCCTTGCTGGTCCCTGTTACCACCTCGACGACAACGCCTGTCCAAAACCTGGCCGTTTTATACACCAATACAACACAGACTGATGACACCATCTATTATGACCCTCCGCGTGAAGTGGACCCATCAACGAGTACTGCAATTGCTCCCGTATTTGCAGAGACTACCTCTGGTTATTTCATCGATATTTATGACTTTTCTTCAGACACATCCGCTCCAGTGATTGAAAATATTTCAAAGACATGTAAACTATATAAATGGCTTAGAATGAATTACTTAATATACCCATGGAACTATTTATGGTTCTGCATGACATTTTCTACCTTATTTCTATGGATTGGTTTTGTGACTGTTTTCTTCTTGCTCATAAATGGTCATTACATTCCTGAACGCGCCTTAGTAGCACCCGTAGATGAGGTCTTAACTCCATATCATTCCTCACACAAGGTCCGCAGAGACTTTTCCCCAGTGAACATTTCAGCACTCCCCATTTCTGATGGGATTGTATGGGACAAAGTTCCATTTGAAATATACGGGCCTACTGAGGTTATTCAAATACCATATGTATTCAAAATATCTATGACAGATGTTATTACACCCAGTGTTGTATTTGATAATTGGGATGTCCAGACAGTTGATTCTATGTTAACTGAAATGAAGGACTATTCAGTATTTGAAAGTGATGATGTATATGTAAATACAATGAATTACGGGGAAATGTTCTGCTACAATAATTGGGGACATTACTACCTGCACCGTGCAACTAGACATTGACCGGTACTTAATTACACACAGTGGGAACATTGTTCGACACCACCAGTGGGGAGTCCGAAAAGTTATTTAGCGAAATTCACTTATTTTCCTGGGCATGATACAAAACATTCCGAATCATATTATTTCAAGTTACCTCCTTCCAAAATTCAGAACATTTTGCGAACAGACACAAAACTGATTTATTCAGCAGACTTTGTTTATCGTCTTGCTATCAAAGGTTATGATCACTGGAAGAACACTATTGATTTAAAGAGTGTATGGGGAACACACGGTTGGCAGATAAAGGGTAGGGGCGCTTTATTCAGAGCAGGCCTGATTCCTGTCCAAAGGATCTTTTTAAGTGACACAATTCAACAGACGTCCTGCCTAGGGTTAGCAAAAATAAAGGAAATTAACACACCCAGTATTTCCACACCGGCAAAATGTAATAATTGCCAATACTTCTTGAATAACACTGAAGAAGAGCTAGATGCAAAGGTTCAGGTTGGTACCTATAATTCTTCAGTTTCCAGTCCCGGTGGGTGGTTAATCTGGCCAGAAGACACTAATGGTTGTCAGGCACATTCTTTGAATTTCTCAGGTGTGTTCAAGATTAGCCGGCCAGATCCTCGCTTTATCTCAGGTCAACACACGGGGATAGTTACTACATATAATATGTGGGTAAACTGTGCCAACAATGGGTACAGTCTAACATGTTAGCCACAGTTAAAGAACACCTTAACACACTTTCCGATGATATAGACTTGCAGGACTTCTTGTTAGGTTCTAGGAAACAGCGCTCTAAAAGACTCATCTATGCTATGTGTAATGAGATATGGAAACTTTCTCAGATTGAAGTTGCTGCACGATTAAGGCAATTAGATAAGGAAAACTTAGAAAAGGCTTTGGTAGTTGTCGATAACGGCATGAACACTCTGTTCAACAGAATTTATTCATTGACAAATATAGTGTCGTCTACGATAGACATCGTTCAGACGGACATGTCCCGTTTATACCATGGACAAAGTCAGCTGCGTTCCATCATGCAGCTTGGTTGGACGTTACAAACATTGAAAAATGGCCATATTCCATGGCGATACATTAACGGTAGTGAATTGTTCACTGCTTTTAATTTCTCCAGGGAACAAAGGACAATGGCTAAAAGGGAAGCGAGTTCTACCATGCTTTATATAGAGAAGTTAGATAAGTTGCCTTTCATGGTCGCGGAAAGTCCTTCAACAGTTTGGCTCCTACATGGCATCATTAATCTTTCCATTTCCACTTTTCGTTTTTTCAAAATGTTTGAAACATCTTGCCGTGGGCAGGTACGAGCGACTGGGGGATAGCTATATTAAGGAAGAGTGAGAGCTGCCTTTTCAATACAGATGTCTGAGTGGCGAAACAGAGGTCTTCCTTAGTGGAAGCGAAAGTGAGACTACTGTTGGTCATTCAATGATCTGTAAACAGGTGTCTCTTCACGGCCACTGCAATGCAGGGGTCACAAACTTGGCTTTGTTTTCTGAAGGGTACTCCTGTACCTTTGATTCGTCCAGCATTTCATGTACTTTCGAATGGAAGTTATGTGGTGCTGAGCGACCAAAGCTGTTGTGGTATGCGACCAGGAATTGCCTACGTGATTTCATTATCTAAGGTCGTTACGTGCTGTGGACATGTTTTATTCCCCCCCAAACGAGAAATAAAGGTTTCAGAAATGTGGCCTCACATTGATACTATTAATGTAAATTATGACAAGCTGAGCAGACTAAAAGCGCTACTGAAACAGGTCGCGTTGACATCCGCTAGAGAGACGTACGCTCTCCAGATTGCGAGATCTTCAGCCGAGATACAATCCCTATTAAATACCAACTTCCCCAAGCACTTTGGTGAGCTGGTATCTAGGATTTTCAACACCTCCAGTACTACTGGGATTGTCCATTTCTTTAGGGCTGTCAGGTCTGGATTTGTGTCAGTCTTCCAGACTATCTTCGGAGTCATCCCGTCGGCCGTCCATTCACTCTTTTCAAGTGTGTTTGGTGGCTTTCCTATGATTTTGGCATTAATTGGTGGAATACTACTGCTATTTCTTCTGATTCACAGTGGTTGTTTCTTTACACCTACACGGAGCGAAGGAGCAGCTGCCACCAGCACAACTGTGCCGTGAACGCATAGTTCAGATCTTCAATGTTTCCTTACTGGAGGAACTAGAGTGGAATTGGTCATTGTCATTCAGACCACTCCTTTGGTGCGTGCAGCCTGTCTTTCGCTGCGTATGGTGCTTCTTCGAACAATTGCCAGCAGTGTGTCTTGCCGTCACGCCAGTGCCTCCTGTGGACCAGGAACCACTGATGTCCCCGATGAGGGTTCATACACGGTCGTGCCCAATGAGAATAAGGCTGATCCGTGAGGCCACCTATGAACACTCTGTGTTGACTGAGTTAGCTCTTCATTCTACGGAGGTTGGCACTAATGCAGGTGGACCTGCACAAGAGACTACGGCGCACTTCTGCTCCATGAATCCATCCGCCCATGTGATCGATCTTATATCTGATGATTTGGCCTCATTTTTTGATGACTTTTTGGTCGGTGACTTCGGAGCTACTCTTCAAGATCATGACTATAGTTCCACAAAATAATGATTGGCTTTTTATATCAGACTAAAAATTCAGAGTATTCTTTATTGTCATTTACTTTGGTCTGCTGTGCCTGTCATGGTCAACATTAAGGCCCTCATTCCGCCGCGGGTCACGGAAGCACCGCCAACAGGCTGGCGGTGCTTCCTTGCCCATTCTGACCGCGGCGGTAAAGCCGCGGTCAGAAAACCGGCTGGGCGAATCCGCCATGGCGGCGCTGCAAGTAGCGCCGCCATGGGGATTCTGACCCCCTTCCCGCCAGCCTGTTTCTGGCGGTTTTTACCGCCAGGAACAGGATGGCGGGAACGGGTGTCCTGGGGGCCCCTGCACTGCCCATGCCAATGGCATGGGCAGTGCAGGGGCCCCCTAACAGGGCCCCAGCCTGCTTTTCACTGTCTGCCTAACAGACAGTGAAAAGCGCGACGGGTGCAACTGCACCCGTCACACACCTGCAACACCGCCGGCTCCATTCGGAGCCGGCTTCAGTGTTGCAGGCCCCTTTCCCGCTGGGCCGGCGGGCGCTAACTTGGCTAGCGCCCGCCGGCCCTGCGGGTAAGTTGAAATGGCCCCAGCGGTCTTTTGACCGCGGAGCGGCCATATGGCGGTTACCGCATGGCGGGCGGCTACCGCCGCCCGCCGCGGTTAGAATGAGGGCCTAAGTCTCTTTGTATGTTTTTTAAACTATCAATTTTTTAACTATGTTTTTTTAGCTTTGTTTTATGCTTCGCTTTTAGTCCAGAGCTGCTTTTTAGCTTTTGGATTCCCTCACCTTCGGTGGCGTCCGGTAATGGCGGCATACTTGTTACGGCAATGGGGAGGGTGTAGTGAATCCTAGTTTGTTTTAATGGGAGAACAGGAGTTAGCTTAGCTTTTGGCCTGCAAACTCGTGAACCCGTCACCTAATGACTTTTAACCTACTTAGCTTGCTCTGTCTTAGACCATTTATTTAATTAATTCTTCTAAAATGGCTGCCTTGTTTATAGTTAGACCCTTTTGTTTAGAGTTATTTTATCAGTGTCACATCGTTAAGGCGTCAAATCAAGCGACAAAGACAAACAAACTGTAGGTGCTCACATTAGAAATCACCATCCCAAGCATGCAGCGTTATCTATTGTTTGGGAACAACATACGTCAGGGGTAAAAGTAGTTCTATAAAAATACATCACACTTGAGACAGATAATCAGAGGGATTCCGACAAGATACCATCGCTGCTATCAATGCTGCACGTCACCTTGACGCTCACCTGGACTTGGCATCCCTACGGAGTCTGAGCTAGAGACCTCATTCCAAGGTAACAAGGGTTGGGGGCCCCTTTCAGGGACATGGCATTGGCAGATTAGGTTTAACATACCAAGCTCTCCTTTAGGTAGTAGGTTAGGCCTATCATGATAGGGTATTAAGACATATTACACACATAGGCCCTCATTACAACATTGGCAGTAAATGCCGCATACCGCCGTGCAGAAGACCACCAACACACCGCTACGGCCGGTGAAATCCGCTACAGCTATTACGACCCACAGGCCAGAATCCGCCAAAATCTAGACACCCACACAA
Organism: Pleurodeles waltl; assembly: GCF_031143425.1. Lineage (NCBI taxonomy): Eukaryota > Metazoa > Chordata > Amphibia > Caudata > Salamandridae > Pleurodeles > Pleurodeles waltl. Next base: position 989,864,056 of record NC_090447.1, on the reverse strand, counting down.
GTCCGCCAAACCAAAGCTCAGTGATAAACTAGTGATAACAAAACCTCCACTGTCACGCCAACAGGAATACGCCCACACTATCACGACCCACGAATCCATACGGCGGTCTCTCAACCGCGGTATTCCATTGGCGGTACACACCGCCGTGCTCAAAATACACACACATTTACAAAACACAACCACATTGGACAAATCGAAATACACACATGATACACATACACACACCACACCCACACACTCAATACAATATAAAACATACACCCACATCACTCACAAACCCCTACGACGAAAATTGAGAACGAAGCACAGAGAGAGACACCACCATCAACAAACTAGCATCCACAGGCACACAACACCATCACTCACACAACATCCACGCACCTCACACAACACACACAAACACATCCCCTCACACATCACAACACACACCACCTCACACATCACCCACACCGCACCATGGCACCGCAAAGACACCCCAGGTTCTCTGAGGAGGAGCTCAGGGTCATGGTGGAGGAAATCGTCCGGGTAGAGCCACAGCTATTTGGATCACAGGTGTAGCACACCTCCATTGCTAGGAAGATGGAGCTATGGCGCAGAACCGTAGACAGGGTCAACGGAGTGGGACACCACCCAAGAACACGGGATGACATCAGGAAGAGGTGAAACGACCTACGGGGGAAGGTGCGTTCCGTGGTCTCATGACACCAGATTGCAGTTCACAGGACTGGCGGCGGACCCCCTCCTCCTCCCCCACAACTAACAACATGGGAGGAGCAGGTCTTGGCTATTCTGCATCCTGAGGGCCTCGCAGGAGTAGCAGGAGGAATGGACTCTGGTAAGTCGGATCTTAACTACTTGATCCCCCACCCTACCTGCATGCTATCACATACCCCAACCCTCACCCTCACCCCCATCACTCCAACACCTCACATATGTCCCACTATTACAAACCACCCATCCCAACACCAAGCCCTGCATGCAACACCAAAGCATGGACACCCATAACCAAAGCATTTCCACTACAGATACCCACACAGATCCCCAAACATCACACAAGGTCCCACACAAGAATGTAAGCACTGGGGTACAGGACCACCCACCCATTGCACACAATGGCACACACAGATGCAATAATCATGCCTTTACACCCCTGCAGGACCCCTACCCAACGTCACCGGACAGGAGGTTGCAGACATGTCCACACCCCCCACAGAAGAGGCCCACAGTGATGACAGCAGCTCTGTCCAACTGGATCTAGATGACCAGCCTGGCCCATCTGGGACCTCGGGACAGTCGGTTCCCCACACACTGACACATGCCACCACAGAGCCTCCCCCCTCAGGAAACACCAGCACAGCACCCACCCAGCGGGCCCATACCTCTGTCCCCAGTACACATCAAGCAGCAGTGTGTCCATCATGACAGGGAACCCAGGCAAACCCACCAACCCAAGAACATCAGGGACCTGGGGGCAGTGGCAGTGGGCACACGGTTCAGGGGACAGAGGCACAGGAAAACAGGGGAACTGGGAGGACTGCTGTGCGACAGGGGGAGGACAGGCCAAGGGAACCCACTCTCCACGAGGCCCTCTCCAACATCATGGGAGTGTACCATCATTCCCAGGAGACGATGGCAACGGTACTGTCCAAGTTTTAGGAGACCCAGCGGATGCAGGAGGAACAGTATTTGGGGATCAGGGAGGACTTGAAGTCCATTAACACCACCCTGGTCACCATTGTAGGGGTGCTGAAGGACCTTGTGAACACCAGGAGGGACACTGTGGCACAGCAAGGGGCCCCTGACACTAGCCTTGATGATGAACTGCCCACCACCTCCGCTGACGCTAGTGGACAGGAGGCACCGCCACAGGACCACAACACCAGCACCCCACCCCCTGCAGATGGAGAACCACCCCGCAAACGGTCCCTGAGATCCAGGACAAATCCAGAGAACAATGCCAAGACCTCCGCCAAGAAATGAGACCACCCTGAATATCATCCTTCTGTCCCACTTCTTCACCCTGTCCATCCATCAACTGCCCTAGCTAAACTTCCTATGCCCCTTTGGACAATGCACCTGTGAGTCTAATAACTGGACTCTGCCATGGACATTCCTCCACAATCACCCCTGACCATTTTACAACCCCCTCCACTACTTTGCACTTAAATAAACACCCTTGAATCACAAAACAATCTGGAGTCAGTCTGTGCTTTCACAAATGTGTATTTGCTATAACTAACGAAAATAGCAATGTCCATTGTATTGTCAACATACCTATGTCACACAGCTCTAGTCCATGAGGTAACATAGCAGAGGTCACACAGTGGGACCCACATCTGTGAAATGGAAAGGCAAAGTGACAGGTCAGGGTCCATACACTGTAGGAGGCAGTGATGTCTTCTTACCTGTGTCTCACTGGACGTATTGCTGGATCACGTTGTTTCTGTTGTCGATATCCTCTTGTGCCTCCTTTTCTTCACTGTCCACAGTTTCCACAGCTGCCACAAGACCTCCTTCTGGACCATCCTCCTGCAGAAAAGGCACCTGTCGTTGCAAAGCCAGGTTGTGCAGCACACAGCAGGCCACGATGATCTGGCACACCCTCTTTGGTGAGTAGTATAGGGAACCACCTGTCATATGGAGGCACCGGAACCTGGCCTTCAGGAGGCCGAAGGTCCATTCGATCACTCTTCTAGTTCGCCCATGTGCCTCATTGTAGCGTTCCTCTGCCCTTGTCCTGGGATTTCTCACTGGGGTCAGTAGCCATGACAGGTTGGGGTACCCAGAGTCAACTGCAAATCTCGAGGGACAACTGTTAGACACACACTAACCCTTAGGGACAACCCCAGACCCAGACAACTATTCACAGGGTATAGGGTCCTTGTCCTCACCTATTAGCCACACACGGTGCCTCTGGAGTTGCCCCATTACTTCAGTGATGCTGCTATTCCTCAAAATTTAAGCGTCATGCACTGAGCCTCGAAACTTGGCATTCACATGAGAGATGTACTGGTCGGCCAAGCACACCATTTGCACATTCATTGAATGGTAGCTCTTCCTGTTACTGTTCACCTGTTCATCTCCTGCGGGGGATACCAAGGCCACATGTGTCCCATCAATGGCACCTATGATGTTGGGGATGTGTCCCAGGGCATAGAAGTCACGTTTCACTGTGGACAAATCCTCCACCTGAGGGAAAACGATGTAGGTGCGCATGTGTTTCAGCAGGGCAGACAACACTCTGGACAACAGGTTTGAGAACATAGGCTGGGACATCCCTGATGCAATGGCCACTGTTGTTTGAAAAGACCCACTTGCCAGGAAATGGAGTACTGACAGGACCTGCACTAGAGGGGGGATTCCTGTGGGATGGCGGATAGCTGACATCAGGTATGGCTCCAACTGGGCACACAGTTCTTGGATTGTGGCACAATCAAGTTTGTAAGAGATAATGATGTGACTGTCTTCCATTGTCGACAAGTCCACCAGCAGTCTGTACACCGGAGGATGCTGCCATCTCCTCACCTGCCCCAGCGGACGTGCCCTATGGACGAGAACAGCGAGCACAGAGTCAGCCAACACTGAGGTAGTAAAAAAATAATTTATTGCACACATTTGTAAATCCGCTATGTGCCTGTCACTGTGTGTATGCAAGGCCTAGATATGTGTGGCACATTTAAAAATAATGCCATGTGGCCCCCTGAAATGGCGGCTGCCTGACCTGTAATGTGGGACAAGGGGATAGGAGGTAACTGCGCTGGCGTTGTACACCGTTGCGGTAGGCGGTCGAAGACCCCAGCGCAATCCTGCATTGGTTAACATTGGGCCCTATGGGTCCCAGGAGCCAATGACGATGCACGGCGGTGACGGTACGCACTGCCGCAGACGTGACTACCATTTTCTCTCTGTTCACTCACTTGATACCTGACCTTCGACAGGAGAGGACCTACACTGCAAGTGCTGCTGTGACATGTGTCTGGAAGCGACGATGGCTCATGTGTCTGGGGAAAGGGCCCCTGCCTTCACTTCAGAGGAGTTGGAGAAGTTAGTGGATGGGGTCCTCCCCCAGTACACGCTACTCTACGGTCCTCCAGACAAACAGGTGAGTACACTGTGAGCATGCTGTATGGGCAATGCCTGTTTGGAGTGGTGTGGATGGAAGATACAGGGGGGGAACTGAGGCCTGCATGAGCAGAGGGTGAGTGTATGTGCGTCAGGGCAAGGGTGGGAACGTGGGACAATGAGTGTGATGGTCCAGACAGTTAAAGATCATCCTTTTCCCCTATACTATTCCTCTAGGTCAGCGTCCACCAGAAGAAGGATATTTGGCGTGCCATCGCCAAGGACGTCCGGACCCTGGGGGTCCACCACAGACAGAGCACCCACTGCCGGAAAAGATGGGAGGACATTCGCCGCTGGAGCAAGAAGATGACAGAGGCCCAGCTGGGGAAGACCTCCCAACGTGGGAGGGGTGCCCGTCGCACCATGACCCCCCTGATGTTCCGGATCCTGGCGGTGGCATATCCGGAGTTGGATGGGCGCTTGAGGGCATCACAGCAGCCACAAGGGGGTGAGTACAGTCACATCCATCTGACTCTGCACGCATTACAAGGTGTCTGGGTGGGGGAGGTGAGCAGTGGGTTACCCTAGGCTAGGGCAAGCTTTGTAGGCAATGACCCTTTGTGAGGCAGGCTATGTGGCACCCCAACCCCACCAGTGGTAAGAGCCATTTACACCTAGTCAGGCTCCTGTGACTTCCATGTGTGCAGCAATCAGGCATAGGCCTTGTACCCCATGACCCTGTGATTAGTTAGGAAACTCTAAGTGCATGGCGTAGTGCAGAGGGCTGCTGTGTCTGTAGTGTCCACCAACTGTAGCGGTATTGCGTGCACTGAACATGTCTTTCTTCCCCCCCCTCCTTTTTGTGGTCTCCCTGTTCTTGTGTGCGTTAGCATCGTCAGGCAGAGGAGCAGTGCCACCGGAGCAGGAGGGAGCTGCATCCCACATGGCCGTGGAGGGCAAGACAACAGAGTCTGAAGTCACCAGTGGGACGGAGGGCGAGGGGAGCTCCACGGCAGGGACAGGAGCAGAGACCAGCGACACCGACTCCTTCTCTGATGGGAGCTCCCTTGTGGTGGCGGGCCCCTCTGTGCCCACCGCATCTACAGGTACAGCCGCCACCCCCCCCTACCAGCACTGCCCTCCCAGCAGCCCCTCAGCGTGTGTCCCGTGGCCGCTCACCCAGGAGGGTGGGCATCTCCTCCGCCCCAGGCACCTCAGGTCCTGCCCCAGTCAGCCCTGCTGCCCTCAGTGAGGAGGCTATTGACCTCCTGAGATCCCTCACTGTTGGGCAGTCTACCATTCTGAATGCCATCCAGGGTGTAGAGAGGCATTTGCAACAAACAAATGCATACCTGGAGGGCATTCATTCTGGCCAGGCAGCCCAACAGCGAGCATTTCAGGCTCTGGCCTCTGCACTGATGGCAGGCATTGTCCCTGTGTCCAGCCTTCCCCCTCCAACCTCCTCCACCCAGACCCAATCCCCTGTACCTCAGCCTATCCCAAACACACCATCAGACCAGCATGCACACACCTCAACACACAAGGGTGGCTCAGGCAAACATAAGCACCACACATCCCACAGGCACTCACACAAGCACCATACCCATGCAGACATACCAACATCCACTGCCTCCACTGTGTCCCCCTCCTCCACATCTCCCTCCTCCCTCCCTGTCTCATCTCCACTCACACCTGCATGCACTACATCTTCAGCCACTACCTCCATCACCAGCACGCCCATCACCACACACCGCACACATGCACTCACCACCCCCACTACCATTCACACATCCCGTGTCCTCTCCCAGTGTGTCTGTGAGCCCTCCTCCCAAAGTACACAAACGCAGTCACACACCCACCCAACAGACATCCACCTCACTACAGCCTCGAGCCCATGCACCTTCACCCAAAGTCAGCAAACGTACACCTCCTACATCCACTACCTCTTCCTCCACTCCCAAACCCCCTCCCATCTACCCGTCCCAGTGTGTCTAAAACGCTTTTCCTATCAAATGTTGACCTCTTCCCTACACCTCATCCCCCCCGTCCGTCCCCTAGGGCCCACCATTCCAGGTCCCAACCCAGCACCTCAGCCACCACATCACCGGGCACAGTGGTGCCAGAAATAGCGGGATTTTGGAGTGCCCCAAGCAACAGGGCTGCCAGTGTCCCAAGGAGCGAGGGCAAGGACATTCCCCCACCTCCAAAACAGAAAAAGTTGCCCACATCCCGGAGGGAGAAGGCGAAAACACCTGCCACCAAGGGCTCAGGCAAAACAAAAGTGGAAAGTGGGAAGAGAGCTGCACCACCATCCAAGGTGGGGTAGGGCCAAAAAATCAAAGGCAGGTCCATGTCGATGCCAACCTGCATGGCGGACAAGACCTCCACCGGCACCGCCACCTGCACCACAGCCACAGACACCGCCATCAGCACCGCAGACACTGAGCCCTACACCAGCACCGCAGTCAGTGAGCCCGCTACCAGCACCGCTGCTACTGACACCACCGCCAGCACCTCAGTCAGTGAGGCCGCCACCAGCACCGCAGTCGGTGAGCCCACCACCAGCACTGCCGCCACAAGGACTGCCGCCAGCACCGTTTCCACAGAGCCCGCCGCCAGCACCGATGCCACAGATCCCGCCACCTGCACCAATGCCACATAGCCCGCCGCCAGCACCGATGCCACAGAGTCCGCCGCAAGCACCACCGCTACTGCCACTGCCACCAGCACCGCCGCTACTGACACCGCCGCTACTGACATGGCTGCCAGCACCGCCAGCGGCCCCGCGACATCCTGAGCCAGTGGCACCACCGCAGACATGGCTGCCATCCCCAGTGGTCAGTCGTACGAGGCTGGTGGTCAGTTCCAGGATCCTGGCCAGCTTGCATGTTGCACCACCGTCAGTGGAGTGTCACATCCACTACCTCAGTCCTTGGCAGGTTGAAGCACTCTGGGCAAAAAGCCACCTCCAGAACCAGTGGAGTATCACATCCACTACCTCAGTCCCTGGCAGGATGAAGCACTCTGGGCACAAAGCCCCCTCCAGAACCAGTGGAGAAAGGCATCCACTACGTCAGTCCTTGGCAGGATGAAGCACTCTGGGCACCAAGGCCCCTCCAGAACCAGTGGAGGGTGGGGGTTGGGGTGTTGCGTGTGTGTGTCACTCTCTTTTCCCTCCACCCTCCACTGTGTTGTAGGTGCAGTACTCACCGTGGTCGTCGCCTCCATCTTTCGTGCTCCTGGTAGAGGAGCAGGAATACTATCGCAGGGAGGATTTGGAGTTCTGGCTCCATGGCGTCCTGGTTCCTCGTGGGTTGTGTAGAGGTGAGTGTTTCCCTTCCCAAGTCCTGTTTCCGCCGTGTTTTTGTTCGCGTTGAATCTGCCCCGGAAAAGGTGGTGGATTGGCCTCTCATAATAGTGTAGGCGGTACATTGTCTTCCGCCTGTCTGTTGGCGGTGACCGCCATGCTGTTTGTTTCTACCGCCGTGGCGTGTCGGAGTGTTAAAGTGGCTGTCTATGTTGGCGGTTTCCGCCATGGTTGTGATTCAATTTTTTTTACCGCCGGCCTGTTGGCGGTCTTACTGCCGCTTTAACACCAACCACCAGGGTTGTAATGAGGGCCTTATTGTCTTTTTGTATTATTGCAAGATGGTGGGGGTCTTTATAATAATGACTCTTGTCTTTACCATTCTGTTCCTTGCATTGTTCGTTATCCTAATCATTGCAGCCCAGACAACTTATTGCAGATTGCAGTTGTGTTATATAAAAAATATTGAAACCTTACTGCATCTTCGTCATTGCCTGTGTTTCATTGAGACATGATGTATCTGTGAGAAAGGGGTAATCTCCGTTTAACTACGACACTCCCTGAGATGTCATACTTCTGAGTCCATGCGTAACAGCTGTCATAAATAAACCTTAACTGTGTGGGTTTTGGTGAGGTGCTGCTAAGGAGCCAGAGGGGTTGGGATTACAGGTGCGACTTGTTGTAGGATAGGCATAGTCACCTACAAACGTAAGTACTGTCATCCTCAAACCAGCAGTCTTGCCTAGAGCAAGAGTCCAACTATGACAATACCTACTGGTAAAGGAACTCTGAACCAGAACCTGCAACATGCTAAGAGAAGCTGTCTGGCTGCCCAAAGGACTCACCTGACTGCTTTGATGTAAAGGATTGCTGCCTTGCTGTTGCCCTGCTGCCTTGCTGTCCTCTGGCTCTGCTGAGAGGTACACTCCAAGAGCTTGGATTGAGCGTGCCTCCTATTTCCTGAAGTCTCAGAGCCAAAAAGACTTAGGCGGTCATTCTGACCCTGGCGGTCAAAGACCGCCAGGGCGGAGGACCGCGGGAGCACCGCCGACAGGCCGGCGGTGCTCCAATGGGGATTCCGACCGCGGCGGTAAAGCCGCGGTCAGACCGGCACCACTGGCGGGCTCCCGCCAGTGTACCGCCGCCCCAATGAATCCTCCAAGGCGGCGCAGCTTGCTGCGCCGCCGAGGGGATTCCAACCCCCCCTACCGCCATCCGGATCCCGGCGGTCCGACCGCCGGGATCCGGATGGCGGTAGGGGGGGTCGCGGGGCCCCTGGGGGCCCCTGCAGTGCCCATGCCACTGGCATGGGCATTGCAGGGGCCCCCGTAAGAGGGCCCCTACATGTATTTCACTGTCTGCTGCGCAGACAGTGAAATACGCGACGGGTGCAACTGCACCCGTCGCACAGCTTCCACTCCGCCGGCTCGATTCCGAGCCGGCTTCATCGTGGAAGCCTCTTTCCCGCTGGGCTGGCGGGCGGCCTGAAGGCGACCGCCCGCCAGCCCAGCGGGAAAGTCAGAATTACCGCCGCGGTCTTTCGACCGCGGAACGGTAACCTGACGGCGGGACTTTGGCGTGCGGCCTCCGCCGCCCGCCAAGGTCAGAATGAGGGCCTTAATCTCTGCAAAGAACTCCTTGTGTGGCAAAAATCGACGCACAGCCTTCCAGAATCAAAACACAGTCTGCCCTTCGGTGAGAAAATCACTGCGACGCTGAACCAGAACAACGCAGACTGGCTCCCTGATTGGAGATCGACTCAGCTCCAGTGCTGCGACCGGAACTTCAACACACGCCCCACTGGATCGACGTATCGCCAAGCCGGAATGACACAACCCGACTTCCTGTGAGAGGAATCGATGAGGCCCCTGCTGTGTGAGCAAAATTTCCCTGCATCGCCGGACGGATTGATGCAGCTCCTGTGACTTCATCCTGCATGCCCAGGATTTCTCTGCATCCTCCCCGGGGCGTCCAAATACCCCGCATCCTGAAGAGTATCCAAGTCTGCGCAATGGAAATCAACACAAAGACCTTGTTGCGTGGAAAAGCATCAATGCATCGTCTGTGTCCACCCGGAGAAACCAATGCACACCTCCCTGTTTTCCACGGAACTCCTCCTCTGCGGTCCGGTGCGTATAATTTAAACGCAACCCAGGTACTTTGCACTCGCAGGAGATCATTGTTGTTTTTAAGAAGTATAAGACTCTATTTATCAGCACAAAAGTGATATTTCAACTTGTATTTATCAAATCTTGATCGTTTTGACCTTAATCTACTCAGATAAATATTCTATTTTTTTCTAAATCTGTGGGGTGTATTTTTGTAGTGTGATTATGATTTACTGCACAAATACTTTACACATTGCCTTCTAAGTTAAGCCTGACTGCTCAGTGCCAAGCCTCCAGAGGGTGGGCACAGGATAATTTAGATTGTGTGTGACTTACCCTGACTAGAGAGAGGGTCCTTGCTTGGACAGGGGGTAACCTGACTGCCAACCAAAGACCCCATTTCTATCAACTACTCTCTACAACACTCTTATCCACTGTTCCTCTACAACACTCCACTTAACTACACTACACTCATTGACACTTTAAACTACGATTTGAATTATTAAATAAAAACTATTGAACTTCAATTAAGAAAACCAATAAACCAAAAAAACTGAAAATATAAATGTAAGTTATAACTATAACTTTAGAAATTCTAATCTTTGTGTAGTTTATGTTGGGTTTGTATAGAAAGAATAAGTAAAGTTTTCCTAACTATAATTTCTCATTAACCTTTGCTTTTTTATTGAATATATCTGTGTGTGTGCATGTGTGTGTGTGCATGTGTGTGTGTGTGAGTGCATGCATGTGTGCGTGTGTAGTATATTACCTACTGGCGGTCGCCAGTAGGTAGTTATAGTTAGGACCATGTTTCCATAGAAAAAGCGTTTTATGACTTACTTATATCTTTGGGGCCATTTGACAAATCTTCACAAACTTTTCCCAAAAAAGTGTACCAGTGATTCTTGTTGCACACGAAAGGTTTCAGGGTGAGCTGTCAGGCCGAGGCTGAGAAAATAGGGGGGGATCAAAAACCGTGCGTTTCCTAGGTTAATTCCCATAGGAGCTGTAAACACAACTACAGCCGGAACCACTGGATCGAATTACACCAAATTTGGCAAAGAGCTATCCGAGTTATAGTTACTTGAAAGAACTCTAACTATAAATGTTGAATTTCTATGGTTTTGTACGAGTAAATTCAGAACCTAACCATAACGTGCCAATGAGGTTGCGAATTCACTGTAGATATTTTTTAACGTATTTTCAGTGAATTTCTGTAGTTTTAACCTAAAGTAATTTTAATTATTATACCTTATTCCAACCCCCACCATGCATGGCCTTTGGCTGTGCGCGGTGGGGATTGGTCGCCAGGCCTGGCCTTGCAGCCAAGCCCTTATAACCACCCAGCCCCGCATCACGCATGGCCATAGGCATCGCAGGTTTGTCGCATGGCCTGTCTCGGTCAGTGGATGGTGTGAGTGGGTGTGTGAGTGTCTGAGTGGGTCTGAAAGTGGATGTGTGAGTCTATGAGCGGGTCTGAGTGGGTACATGAGTGTCTGAGTGGGTGTGTGAGTGGGTGCATGAGCCTCTGAGTGTATGTATGAGTGAATGAATTAGTGTATGAATGAGTCTGTGGTTTTTATTTCAAATGTTTCCATATTTGCGAATATTTTGCACATAAATTGCAGAAGTTTGTGAAAATTTGCAAATATCGCTTGTCGTGATGCAAAATTATACTAGACCTATATTTTGCCCCTAAAACACAACTATATCACACCACCTGGGTCAGGGGACCTTCACCCTGATCTCTTATGCCACTTTGAATTTCAATTTTCACCCTGGGGACCGTGTCCCATGAAATACAGTAAAATGGTGGTCGCAACTTTCTAGTCTGGTTGCGGTCAGCCAATTGCAATGCTTCTTTTCCCATGCATATTCGTGAAAATTCACAAATTTCACGATTAGTTGCGGCCAGAGATATACACATTTATTTGCCCTTATATATCTCCTAAGCTATTGAACAACACACAACCACAATCTGTGTACCAGCAGGTAGCTTTCTGGCAAATTTGATGTAATTCTTTCCAGTGGTTCGGACTGTAACCGTGTTGACAGGTCCAATGGGAATTAACATGGGAAACTCACCATTTTTTGAGTCCCTGTTTTCTCCCCGCTTGACGGATCACCCCAAAACTTCCTGTGCGCAACAAGAATCACCAGGCCACTAGTTTTGGAAAATGTTGTGATGATTCATCAAACGGTGCTGAAGGCAAGACAAAAAAAGCTTTTTCTATGGAAACATGGTCCTAACTATAACTACCTACTGGCGACAGCCAGTAGGTCATATATATATATATATATATATATGCAAAAAAAGAGAATAGAGAACTCTGGGTAGTTCCCAAGTTTAGGTGGAGAGCAGCTCCAGTAAGGAGCACCCTGCAACACCAGCGACACTCTAGATTTGCTCACCTCAAATGTCTCTTTTTTTGCATAATTTATGCGGCACTCTAACCCTGAAGGGGATTTGTTTTGAGATATATATATATATATATGACCTACTGGCATATATATATATATATGGGCAGGGAAACCATAGACTAGTGGTGGTAGTGATAGTGAGTGGATGAGAGATATAGAGAAAAGTGATGCACTCCCATGGTGTGCTGAAATGCTGGAAAAAAACTATAAAAGTAGTCCCCTTACATCAGCAGTGAAAGGATATACAACTTCTAATCATAATTGATGTAAAGAAACTGGTTACAGAGCAGGATAAAAAAAAATAATATGGGGTAAACCATGGAATAAGGAGCAGAGAACAGAAATTAGACAAGAAAGTAGTCCGTTCATGGTTAATGGTCTGAAACATAGCCCACTTTGTACATGGCACTGTAGAGAATCATGGCCTCATTTACAAAATGCATTGCATCGCGGCATTGTGGCAGCGATGCATCAAAAAAACTTGTGCTGCTTCAAAAATGTTTACGATGCCTTGGATGCGTTGTATTTACAATTCGGCGCTCCATGGCGTAGGGTTCCAGGATGCGTCAGAAATACTAACGCATCTGAGGGATGGCTGCCACAAAGCATCCACTCAAAAAGTGACACATTGCTGGAGTTGGTGTCAGAACTGATGCAACATCGGCAATGCATCAAAAATTGAGGCGATTAGTCAGAGCAGGTTGATGCATGGAGCCTAATGTGTTTGGAACACTGTAAAAGACTGTAAAATGTTGGAATATCACCTTCTACACTTTTACATTGGTCCTGTATGTAAGAGGTAATGTATGCAGTAAGGCTATGTGTCACATTACAGTGGGCATAGTCTACTTATGTGTATGTACAGAACTGAGTATGTGTAACATAGTGAGTGACAGTACAATGTAAGTAAATACAAGTATGTGTTGGAATGTGAAGTGGCAATACATGTATTACCTACCTTATGTGTGTACGTACCTGTTGTGCTTTGGAGTACGCAGGTGTGGACTTGGGGACCCCTTTCTCAATGGAGAAGTGACAATCCTGGCCTGACCCTTACAAATAGTACACAACTTCACATTGCCTTGCTACAGTGGATGATGGAATCATAGGTGTCATGGTCCCAGGTTGGTCAAGGGGTCCCACAACATGATTGGCACATGTGTAGACCTACTACAACTAGTGAGGATGTGAAGTGACTTCAAATAGTCATATTCCTGTTTTAAAGCCACTGTGCCAGTCCTTACGCCTGGGTTTTGGTGGCATAGGTGTTCTGATGCACTGCAGGCTATGCGTGATGCATCTGACAAATGAGTCAAACAAGGAAAATGTTGCCAATAACAATGCATCAGTTGTAAGTGACTTTTTCCAACAGAACTTCCACTCTGCATACATTAAATGTAATGTGACGCAGTTGGATACCCGCACAGGATTTTGACCCATATTTATACTTTTTGACGCTAAACTGCGCTAACGCAGTTTAGCGTCAAAAATTTATGCGCCGTCTAACGCCATTCTGAAGCGCCATGCGGGCGCCGTATTTATGGAATGGCGTTAGCCGGCGCAAGCAGACCGGCGCTGCCTGGTTTGCGTGGAAAAAAAACACGTACACCAGACAGCGCCGGCGTAGGGGGAAAATGGCGTATGGGCGTCTTAAAATGGGGCAAGTCAGGTTACGTCGAAAAAATCGTCGTAACTCGACTTGCGCCATTTTTTTTCGACGCCCATCCCCCATCAACATGACTCCTATCATTGTAAAGATAGGAGTCATGCCCCCTTGCCCAATGGCCATGCCCAGGGGACTTATGTCCCCTGGGCATGGTCATTGGGCATAGTGGCATGTAGGGGGGCACAAATAAGGCCCCCCTATGCCACAAAAAAAAATTGAAAAATAACAAAAAATATACTTACCTGAACTTACCTGTACTTCACTGGGATGGGTCCCTCCATCCTTGGGTGTCCTCCTGGGGTGGGCAGGGGTGGCAGGGGGGGTCCCTGGGGGCAGGGGAGGGCACTGTGGGCTCATTTTGAGCCCACTTGTCCCTTAACGCCATCCCTGACCCAGGCGTTAAAAAGCGGCGCAAATGCGCCGTTTTTGGCCACGCCCACTCCCGGGCGTCATTTTTGCCCGGGAGTATAAATACCACGTAAAGGCCTGGGAGTCATTTTTTAAGACGGGAACGCCTCCCTTGCATCTCATTAACGCAAGGAAGGTGTTCACGCTAAAAAATGACGCTCACTCCGGGCACTTTGGCGCCCGAAGCGTCTAACGCCATAGTATAAATATGGCGTTAGTTGGCGTTAGTTTAGCGTCGAATTTGCGTCGAAAAAAACGACGCAAATTCGGCGCAACCAGAGTATAAATACGGCCCTTTATTTTTATGCAGGGCCAGGAAAAGTGACGCATTTGACCAAATTTGTCACGTTGTAAATATGGAGCTATCACAGCGCCGCTACTGCATCAAAAAAATGATGCAACAGCAGCTCAAGCTCCCTGTAAATAATCCCCTCAAACTTCAACAGTAAACAGTTAAAGCTGTCCGTAAGCAAGACCTAAAATATAAATGGTTGGGCTGTTCCACACAACTTTTTGCACTTGCAGCACAAGATCAATATTGCAAACACGAACTTACTGACATGCAGATTCAACATAGTGCTACTCCTGCAATATATGCAGTCTGATTGTCCGTTGTGCTGTATTTCACAAATAAAGCTATAGAAGAAGAGAGGGTGGTCTTTCTGTAGTGGGTGCTAAATTGTTATCATTAAAAATTTGCAGAGAGAAGAAACAGGGAGTGATATGGGCCCTAATGCAAGCAATACAAAATACCTCCCTTTATCACTAGTTAAAGAGTGAAAAACAGTCATAATTGTGGTGTAATTAAGCTGTGATCCTCCTGGCCCCTATGCCACTGTGCCTGCTGCACTAATGGCAGGCATCCCCCTTCCCTATTAGTCTCCCTCTGTGACTATGAGATTGTTGTCAAATGACAATGCGTATTCCCATCCGTACTGCTCTGTCAATTGTTTTCTATACTGAGGTACAATTTATCATACTCTTATCTGTGAATACTGTTAGTTGTGTCAGACCTTCACCTGCACCATGCTTGATACAGCCACCATTGTACACAGTTGAATTACTCTGTGAATATGACTGGTTACGCTTTCCGTTTTCTTTCAAATTCACTTATTTTATTTTTACTCACTGTGACGCAGATAGTTTTAGCCTTACGGTCCACATTTTCAACTCCGCTCACATTCTCATTATAGTCATCTTGGCACTTTGGTTGGCATGTTGATACATTCTGAAAGCATCTTCCTCACTTTTATCTCTCTTACCTCTTTACAGGGGGTGCCATCGGGGCCCATATTATTATAGATAGGGCACGCTGTCCCTGTTTACACTTCAGCGCACCTGTAACTAGGTGCCTCGGGCACCAGCAAGGACAGTATGCCTTATTATTGCACATAATCCTCTGGGTAGGAGCACAGCGTAGTAGTAAAAAGTGGACTGGTTGTTCAAAGAAGCAGTCTGTCTTTCTCTGTGCATGTTTTAAAAAGGGGTACAGAGATACCTCGTCATGCGTGTACACTGAGTAACTGCATCCAACTCAGGAGGTGGTCTAGGGGGTGCATGGGATCCACTTCACCCCTCTATAGACTCCTTTCAGGGTGTGTAAAGTCTGTGACATATTTTTGCAGAGCACAGTCAGTATGCCTCCTGACAGCTTTTTGCCTCTGCGCATGCATTCATACAGGGAGTGCAGAATTATTAGGCAAATGAGTATTTTGACCACATCATCCTCTTTATGCATGTTGTCTTACTCCAAGCTGTATAGGCTCGAAAGCCTACTACCAATTAAGCATATTAGGTGATGTGCATCTCTGTAATGAGAAGGGGTGTGGTCTAATGACATCAACACCCTATATCAGGTGTGCATAATTATTAGGCAACTTCCTTTCCTTTGGCAAAATGGGTCAAAAGAAGGACTTGACAGGCTCAGAAAAGTCAAAAATAGTGAGATATCTTGCAGAGGGATGCAGCACTCTTAAAATTGCAAAGCTTCTGAAGCGTGATCATCGAACAATCAAGCGTTTCATTCAAAATAGTCAACAGGGTCGCAAGAAGCGTGTGGAAAAACCAAGGCGCAAAATAACTGCCCATGAACTGAGAAAAGTCAAGCGTGCAGCTGCCACAATGCCACTTGCCACCAGTTTGGCCATATTTCAGAGCTGCAACATCACTGGAGTGCCCAAAAGCACAAGGTGTGCAATACTCAGAGACATGGCCAAGGTAAGAAAGGCTGAAAGACGACCACCACTGAACAAGACACACAAGCTGAAACGTCAAGACGGGGCCAAGAAATATCTCAAGACTGATTCTTCTAAGGTTTTATGGACTGATGAAATGAGAGTGAGTCTTGATGGGCCAGATGGATGGGCCCGTGGCTGGATTGGTAAAGGGCAGAGAGCTCCAGTCCGACTCAGACGCCAGCAAGGTGGAGGTGGAGTACTGGTTTGGGCTGGTATCATCAAAGATGAGCTTGTGGGGCCTTTTCGGGTTGAGGATGGAGTCAAGCTCAACTCCCAGTCCTACTGCCAGTTCCTGGAAGACACCTTCTTCAAGCAGTGGTACAGGAAGAAGTCTGCATCCTTCAAGAAAAACATGATTTTCATGCAGGACAATGCTCCATCACACGCGTCCAAGTACTCCACAGCGTGGCTGGCAAGAAAGGGTATAAAAGAAGGAAATCTAATGACATGGCCTCCTTGTTCACCTGATCTGAACCCCATTGAGAACCTGTGGTCCATCATCAAATGTGAGATTTACAAGGAGGGAAAACAGTACACCTCTCTGAACAGTGTCTGGGAGGCTGTGGTTGCTGCTGCACGCAATGTTGATGGTGAACAGATCAAAACACTGACAGAATCCATGGATGGCAGGCTTTTGAGTGTCCTTGCAAAGAAAGGTGGCTATATTGGTCACTGATTTGTTTTTGTTTTGTTTTTGAATGTCAGAAATGTATATTTGTGAATGTTGAGATGTTATATTGGTTTCACTGGTGATAGAGCGGAACGTGGTAACAATTTACCTGCGTTCGGATGCTCTTTAGGTCGATGAATCTTTTGGCTAAGTGGGAACTCTCTGTACTCTTAATTGATCAATCACCTCTTATCGATAATCAATAACGAACGTAAGCAACACCTTGAACAACATAACACTTAACAATTAATCAAGAATACATTTCGGCGAACCCTGACCTTTCAGCCAGGAATAACCACACCAGTTTATTGCAAAGTTAGTGAATTTATTTCCCTATATTAACAAAGCTAGCACAATATAAATGTGTCTCAACACCAAATGATAAACATAAATGAACATTAATAGCTGTCCATATCGCCGAAACAAGTGTAATCTATGTAGCATTTGAATCACAAGGCATTCGATAGTGGCAATGCAAAGCACTAATACGATAATCTGTAATGGGCTAATTGCGTACATTTAGTCAGCATAACAAGATCTCCAATTGCATCGTGTGACATATGGAATCCTCGTCTAACCTCAAATTAGCATCTGCATGTGGGACTTCATGCAAAAACAATTTGGCAACATCAATTTAGAAAACTCCTAGCTAGGGCCCTTATCAAAATCAGCAGTTGGTTACCTAAAGGAAACACAATGCAATTTTACAATTTTCCTTTCATATTTACCAATTCCAATCAGCAATCAATGAAGTCTTCGTCTCACAGGTACCATTTCTCGATCAGCATGGGACGGGACAAAGGGGCAGGGGTGAACGGGGCAATTGCCTCACGGCGGCAAGTTAAGGCTACTACTTCATGCAAAGGGACAAATCAAAGTTAAAGTCTCTAGGGCAAGAATCATTAAAGTCCCTTTCTCTCGACTAGAGAAAGCATCAAAGTCTCTCAAAATGGCGTCGCAGCAAAATGGGTCATAGTAGCTACGAAGTCAAAATGGCGGGATGTCCGAAGATAGAGAGAGCTTCCCTCTCCTGCACCTGGGTTTTATAGACAACAATTCAAGTCCTGTAGGGTCTCCATTGGTGGGTTCATAGGTTAGCTTCAAATTGACCAATCAAAAACGACAGTTCTCAAGCTTTTACTTAAGCATACATTATCCTTGGAGATGGGTACGCAATTTGCAACATTGTTTCTCGATTAGCTTACTCTCAGAGGCTCCATTGTCCGCACCTGCAAGCCGACCTTGAATTTAAGAGAAAATATGCCATGCTGGCACCAACTTTAAGATAAGCATGCGAGCAGTCTCTGTGGAAAAGTACAGCTTCAAGCAGAAATACACGTTTAATAGCACAGTGGAAAAAATACGAACATTTAAACCGTGAGACCAGGCAACTAGGCCAAAGCCTCCGCTAAAGTAATGCTAAGCTAAGGCATTTCAAATAAGCAAATCGTAGCACACGATTATGATTATGTCGAATTAGTGCATTCCTAATACACCACGTTATATAAAGCACGCGTATAAATGATGGCAAACTACTCTGAGGGCACATTTTGTCCCCGTACAATCTTTATTAATTCGGCTAATGTCACACATGATTATTTCAGCACTACGTTTATGCGTTAATAAATCAAAACCTTCATTTTCTGCTTCATCAATCCCTCCTCTGATGACTACTTGTCATCACACAAATTTAGCCCACAAATTTTATCTCATTAAAATTCTGTCAGCTCCCTTTTCCTTTTAGTTCCCCTAGTTTGCTCTTTGTATTCTTCTGCCATTCTTTTCATTATTTTCTCCTCCTTTCTTCTTTTAATTCTCTCCATAATCATTATTATTCCCCTTTTTATTCCCCAAATTCCAAATACACAAATTATCACTATTAATATCCCTTCTATTATTTTCAATAATATTCCATTCCAAATTCCCCCAATCCAATGTCCCACTGAAGCAAGTCCCTTTCCAACCTTCTCCCACACTCCTGGTTCTTTTAGTTCCTTCAAATCTGCACTTTCTTTTGTTAGATTAGCAAGCATAGTTTTAATTTTCACACTATTATCGGGTATATAGGTGCAGCAGTGACGTGCACCAATCATTTTGCAAACGCCTCCATCCTTTGCTAAAAGAATGTCTAAAGCAAGCCTATTTTGAAGAGTCATAGCTCTTTCCGCTGCAAGTTCAGCATCCATCAGGATTATAGCACCTGAAAACTTTGTCAACATGTTATCCACTATAGTAGACAACTTCCTTATTTTGATGGAATTCAGCACAACTCCCAATGAAGGAATCATGGCTCCAAATATATCACCTACCACAGCAGCTGCGGTCTCTCTTTTCTGGATACGGTGGGATCCAGGTGTCTTTTTAATCATTGATATGTCATCCAGTTGATAAACCTTCGGAAACACTATACCCAAATAACATCTTCCCCACCATCCCTTTGGAAGACGATAATAGGCATTATGCCCACAAATGTAATACACCCCTGGAATGACAGGGTCAAGTCCGTCCATCATGAATGTCCATTTGGCCTTAAAAATAAACGTATGTTTGCATTCACTCGCTCCTACAAAAATATTGTCATAGTAAGATTCACCTCGATATATACAAAACTTCCCTACATGCCAAGCATCTAAAGCTATTTTCCCTTGTGTCTTTATAGCAGCAAAATCATAATTATCTACAGAAGTCCTCTTATGCAGTTCTTTTTCTAACTTCGCCTTCATTTGAGCCCTTCTATCATCTGTGCGATCTAAAAAACTTATTTCTACAGCAGAAACGGAGCAAGTAAGGTTCTCCCTATGAGCATGAGCCGTTTCAAAAGGTTGCATTGGCTCGAAAAAGTCCCTCATAATTTTGTAATCCCAATATTTTGCAGTCTCGCTTAGCTGAGCTATTATAGGAACATAAGCAAAGGTAACATCATAATTTGAGAAAAAATACTGTATGTTAGATTGACCATAAAACCTAGACATTACTATACTACATGTAATCCCATATGTAAGAGGCATGTGGTGATAAGTCACCCCTTCCTTTACTGATGTCGGTATCTGGGTACACACATAACAATCTTTCGCATCCATAGTCTCAACATACTCTGTTAGTAAGCGATAGAAAACGTTATACGAAAGCTCTTTCTTATCATGCAAGAGCCTCTCATCCATTGCTAGTCTTTTCAATGGTGTTAGTTCAGTGACAGTAACAGGAACAATAGTAGAAGCAGTAATAGTCTCATTCTCACCCTTTCCATGCATTCCAAATACAATTGCCATTATTATTAGTACACATGTTAGTACTAAGCCTATACACACGTATTTACAATACTTCTTTCTATTGTTTTGCATAGCGTACCCAGGCATGATCTGTATAGAATCAGAGAGCTAGAAGCACTTATAAATGAAACTACTTAGCAATTCAGTTACAAAGCTGAACGAGCACAATGTTCACACCGTCTTCTTCAAAAGGCCAGTCACTTTTCGGTTAGCAGCATTTGTCTCAATTCGGTTTAGCAATGTCTCAGCTTGTTGTTTATCTCACGTTAGATTGCAGCGAGCAATGCCATTTACTTCCGTTTCAATCAACAGAGTCTATGAAACTTTTCTTTTCTATTTGTATCTCTTCTTCTTCTTCGTTCTCGATGCTTAGAGATACAAACTCATCAGTCCAATCATCATTGACTGCATATGCCCATTCAGGACCGGAATACCTCTTGTTTGGTATTCTTTTCCTTTTCAATTTTGCTTCTCTCTTTGATTCTGCTTCGCTGGCACTCTCCTCCTTTGCCAAGTCCTTTTCTTCACTTGACGATTGTTCCACGACAGTCACTTCCTTTCTTTTCTCTTTCACTTTTGGCCTTCCTCCTTCGTTCAAACCTTCTTTACCCTTTTCCTTTATCGGTGAGATACTTAGTCTTCTTTTTGCACCGTGTCCGTTTGATGGACCTGCGATCTTTTCTGTAGATGTTTGAGCTCTTTCGTTCTGCTCTTCTTTGTCCCCACCTTCAGGGTAATCAGTCACGTTTTCTTTTTCTTTTTCTGTATCGTCTATTTCTGGGAAAGCCCCCTTCTGCTCAGGCTCTCCTGCCTTCTCACTCTCCTCGAGCCCTTCGTCACCGTTACTTTCTTCAGGCTCTGTATCACTTTCAGCTGCTTCAGGTTCCTTGTCACCTTCAGCTGCTTCAGGCTTTTTGCTACCCTCAGCTGCCTCAGGTTCTTTGTCACCTGCAGCTTCGTCGTCGCTGTCTGAACTTTCTCCTTGGTCTTCCCCAAGTGAGTCGGACTCTTCGTTCTCCAATAATATCTCTTTTTCTCCTGCTGTTGCTTGTTCGCTTTCAGTTCGCTTTTGTTCTGTCTCAGCACTCGGCACCGTTTTATCAGGCACTGGTAGTTTCAGCGCTTCAACTTCCTCATCTGTGGGACACAGCACCTTCTTTGTATGACTGGCGTGAATCCAGTTGGGAACCCCCGCGCACTTCACAGCGGTAGTTGTCGTCAGGATCACTTGGAAAGGGCCTTTCCAACGGGGTTCCAGGCACGACTTCCTCACGTGCTTCTTTATCACGACCCAGTCACCTGCTTTCAGTGCGTGTCCTGGACCTTGAATCGGTGGCAAGGTGGTCGCCTCCACCTGGTGAGAGAAAGAGCGAACCACGTCAGCCAGACCTTTGCAGTAGTCTAACACCATATCATCTGTAATATTCAAAAGCATGTTTGCGGGAACTGCAGGAAGTCTCATAGCCCTGCCCATGAGAATTTCGTGCGGAGACAATCCAGTTTTTCTATCCGGAGTGTTTCTCATTGACATCAGCACTAAGGGCAATGCGTCAGGCCATTTCAAATTTGTTGATGCACATATTTTTGCCATTCTCGATTTCAGCGTACCATTCATCTGCTCCACCAGTCCTGATGCCTCAGGACGATAGCTACAGTGCAGCTTTTGCTCAATGTTCAATGCTTCGCAAAGTAACTTCATCACCTCGTTATTGAAGTGACTTCCCCTATCTGATTCTAAAGAGATCGGGAATCCAAAACGTGGTATTAACTCCCTCAATAATAGCTTGGCAACTGTAAGACTGTCATTTCTACGTGTGGGGTATGTCTCAATCCAGTGACTAAAAATGCACACAATCACCAACACATATTTCAGACCTCCATGCACAGGCATCTCAATGAAGTCCATCTGCATTCGGCTAAAAGGACCGCTTGCCCTACCAATGTGGCTCGCGTTCACAACTGTTCCCTTTCCTGGGTTCATCTGTTGGCAAGTGACACATCGATGGCAAACTGCTTCCGCAGCTTGGCGAAATCTGGGGTTAAACCAATCAGTTTTGAACAATCTTATCATGGCATCTCTCCCTAGGTGAGCTTGCCCATGATAGAACCGCGCAAGCTGTGATAAGAGACTATTTGGCAAAACAAATTTTCCCTCATGTGAAACCCATAGCTCGTCTTGTCTTTTTATGCATTGTGATTTAATCCAGGAATCTCTCTCATCCTCCCTGACATTACTTTGTAGTGCTTTTAGTTCTTCTATTGTATCTACGACCTTCAAGGCAAATGCTTCAGCTGGTTCGAGTTCTGGTTCACTTATTGTATTCCAATCATCCCTTAACAATATACAGTTCAAGGCACAAAATCTTGCGACTTGATCTGCATAGGCGTTTCCCAAAGACACATAGTCCTGCCCTTTCGTATGAGCACTGCACTTTACCACTGCAACTTCAGCTGGTACTTGAATGGCATGTAACAATTCCCTTATTCTCTCCCCATTTTTCACTGGGGATCCTGAAGAAGTCAGGAAACCTCTCTGTGACCACAGTTGTCCAAAGTCATGCACAATCCCAAACCCGTATTGGCTATCAGTGTAAATGGTGACTTTCATCAATGCAGACAATTGACATGCTCTAGTAAGGGCTACAAGTTCTGCTACTTGTGCAGAATAGACTCCTTGGAGCCATCCCGCTTCCAAGACCCCTGTTACAGTACATACAGCATATCCTGCTTTCAAAATTCCCACCCCATCTCTTAGACATGAACCATCAACAAAAAGAATTTGGTCATTTTCATCAAGTTTTGTATCCTTTATGTCCGGTCGGGGTTTTGTGCAAAATTCAGTCACCTGAAGGCAGTCATGCTCGACGTCTTCAGCGTTCTCAATTTCAGCATTTTCTCCAGGAAGCAAGGTAGCTGGATTCAACGTAGTGCACCTTTTCAGCTGCACATTCGGTGAGCCCAGAATAGTCGTTTCATACCTTGTGAGTCTTGCTCCAGTCATGTGTTGCGTTCGGGAGCGGGTCAAAAGTATCTCAACTGAGTGAGGGACCATGACTGTTACTGGGTGTCCCATCACTATTCCTTCACTCTGAGTGAGGCTGATACCAACTGCTGCTACGGCGCGCAAACACCCTGGGAGTGCTGCTGCAACCGGATCCAGAGTAGCTGAAAAATACGCTACTGGTCTGTTTACGCCACCATGGGCTTGAGTCAAGACAGACAAAGAACATGCATCACGTTCATGGCAAAACAATGTGAAAGGCTTTGTGTAATCAGGCATACCTAAAGCTGGAGCCCTGCACATGCATTCCTTTAATTCAACAAAAGCCTCCATCTCATCCCCTTTCAGTTCGATCTGATCCAAAGCATCCTTCTGGGTCAATTTCAGTAAAGGCTTTGCTAGAGACGAGAAGTTGGGAATCCACTGGCGACAGTATCCCACCATTCCCAAAAACTTCCTCACCTCCTTCCTTGTCTTTGGTGGACTCATTTGAAGTACACTGGTAATTCTTTCCTTCATTATTTTCCGTGACCCTTTCTCTATCTGGTGACCCAAGTATTTCACTTTCTTCTGACAGAACTGCAGTTTGGAAGGAGACACTTTATGTCCATTCTCTCCCAAATGGTTCAACAGAGCAATGGTATCGGCTGTGCAGCCACTTTCTGTCTTTGATGCAACCAGTAAGTCATCAATGTACTGTACTAGGGTTGACTCGAATGGCAACTCTAACTCTTCCAAGTCTCTCTTTAGAACCTGATTGAATATCGACGGTGACTCAGAAAACCCTTGAGGAATTCGGCACCAACTGTACACTCTGTCTAGGAATTTGAAACAAAAGAGGAATTGGCTGTCCTCATGAAGAGGCACAGAAAAGAATGCTTGTGACAAATCGATGACTGAGAACCACTCAGCTTCGCAAGGGATCTGAAACATTATCACAGCTGGATTCGGTACGACAGGGCAGCACTTGATTATGATGTCATTTATTTTTCTCAAATCCTGTACAAGTCGGACTTTCCCACTTGGCTTTATTAGTCCCATTATCGGTGAATTACATGGGCTGCTTAATACTTCTTTCAGTACTCCCTGCTTCACGAATTCGTCAATAAGTTGGGCAACTTTCATGAGGGTATCTTGTGGCATGTGGTATTGTGGGGTCTGGGGAAAGATCGCATTGGGTTTTACCATCACTTTTACTGGTTCTACTCCTTTCATCAATCCCACCTCTTTCCCTGTCATGTCCCACACTTTCTCTCCGACTGTTTCCCGTAGTTCTGCTGGGATATCTTCTTCAGTTATCATTGGTAAAAGACAAATCAGAGGATACTCTTCGTCAACTGTTTCTATCTCATCCCCCTCTACACTGTCCTCGTCTTCCCCATCATTGCTCGTCTCTATTGTTATTCCTTCGTTTGAACACATGATCGAGCAACCCAATTTACACAATAGGTCTCTTCCTAACAGTGCTATCGGGCTTGAGTCACACACCACAAACTGATGTACCCCTTGATAGTTACCAATGTTGACTGGTATCGGATCTGTTATTGGGTTCGTCAGATGCCTGTTTGCTACTCCCACCACTTGAACTGTCCTCCCTGAGAGTGGCAAATTTGGTACTTCACTGCTCTTAACAGTTGAACGTGTGGCTCCCGTGTCAACCAAGAATGAAACACGATGACCCATTACTCTTCCTTCTACGTACGGACCCTTTTGATCAACTTCTAGGGATGCCGCAAGCACACAATCTCCTTCCTCTTCTGAGCTTTCACTCTCCCATACATTGTTTATTCCACTCTCACTGTGTAATGGGAACTGTTGTACTGTGCCGTTTGTGCTCATTACCTGACCCGTTACCTGTGGAGGAACCATCATTTGCTGCTGACTCATTGGTGCCAAAGGTATTTGCATTTGCTGATTAGGTACCATAGGTAACTGCTGTTGCATCGGCTGCATTTGCGTCATCTGCACACGGGGCATCTGCATCTGCTGCGGCTGCATAGGTTGTAATCCCTGCAATTGATTCATGGTCTGAAAATTTGGGTTTGGACCCCTCATTTTCGGTCCTCTCATTGTCTGAAATGCATTGACATCATTGTTTTGCTGACCAACACCTACACCTGCACCTGCACCTTCTTGCACCACCATCGGACACTCGCGTTTCCAATGACCTACGTTTCCGCACGCGTGACACGGCATCACTTTCTTCATTGCCTGCACACCTGTCACAACAGTGTTCAAATCCGGACCATTATTCACAAAACCTCCTCTACCTCTGCCTCTGCCCTGTGGCTGAAACGCCATGTTTCCTTGCAACTGCGGCTGCTGTTGCTGAAACACCATGCCTCCCTGCAACTGCGGCTGCTGTTGCGGTACCTGCTGTTGGAACCCTTGCATCCCTGGCAACCCTTGCAGTCCTTGCAGACCTTGTAAGCCTGTCTGAGCCGCTTTAAGCTGCATCATCATCACCTTCTCTTTCAGCTTTTTCTGTTTCACCTCAATTTCGTCGCTACAGTATTTCGCATAAGTCAAGACTTCATCAATCGGTTTCGACTGCCAGCAGATCAAATGCGATTTTATCATCTGACTTATATCTGGTCTCAGCCCTTCCACAAATCTGAACACAAAGTGAAGCATATCTTTCGCCTCGATTGCTTCTGTGCCACTGTAATTCTTGAACGCCTTCAACAACCTCTCATAGTAACTATGAATCGATTCTTTAGCCTCTTGGGCAGTTCGATCAATTTTCTGCCAATCCACATTTTTGGCGGCAACCTTCGTCTTCAAATGTTCAATCACCTTATAGTACAGACACATCACCATAGGTGATGGTGCACCCGTCTCTCTGTCTCTCTCTGGTTCACTTGTCGGCCAACCTACAGCTCTTTTGCAATCCTCCCACAAATCTGCCGGAACCACAATCTCGAATAGAGTGTTCAGGTCTTCCCAGAGACATTTGGCAAGCTTTACAAACCTATCAGTCTGTTGATACCATTCGATCGGCTTCTCCCTCAGTTTGGGAAAATCGTTCGTAAAAGACTGAATATCACTCCTGTGCCATGGTACATGTACTAACTTTCCCCCTGCTGTCTCCCTCATTGGTAACATAGTTACTGTATCACTGCTCTGTGGTCTTTTCTCATTGTGTTCTGTAACACTGTCCCTCCTCTTGTCCTTCCTCTTTACCCATCTGCTTTCCCACTTGTCTAAGCACCTCCACACTTGGGCACTCTGCAACAATTCTCTAAGGTGTGCCTTCATGCCTGCTGATCTCATGTGTTCAAAATCTGTGGTTCCAAAATCCAACCTATAGCTCCTGCTCAAGTGTTTCGTCTTGCCTATCTCAATCCCGTTCCTGTCTGCTACTTCCTGCAAACTTTTATGTACCTTGTTTACCTCTTTCGTGATCTTTGGACATAGATACCTCAACTCCTCTTCCGTGTAGGATTCTAACCTGTTCACACCCATATTCCCTTCCACCAATTCTTGTGCTTCCATGTTCAGCCTCATCCTGCTCAAGTAATAGTCTCCTTTCCCACTGTCTGAACTTTGTGTGGAATTTAAACTGTTGAACCATTGTGTCAGCTGTTGCGCATTTACCCCCATCAGTGTAGCATTCACATCGACTGCCATCGATGGTTGCGGCAACTTTTCAGTGTTCGATGTTAATGGTATTATCAGTGGGGGGCTCGACCTCACCAGTGTCGATTGAGCGCATACGGGACTAAACTCCATCAAGGACCCAGACCCAGTTGGCTGAGCCGCTATCGGAGTTATCCCTGGAGTGTTTTCTATGCACCTTCTTTCTGTCCCATTCTGCAGCATCTGTCCCTGACTGCTCATACCTAAGTTGGGCTGACTATACAAGGGTACCACTGGACCTACAGTAATGGGCAGTGATATTGCATCTGGATTTTGTCCATTTCCCATATTCTGAGGCATGTTCATCCCCATATTATGGGCCATCATTGCCGGCATGCCCATCTGACTCCCCGTCATTTGAGCATGAACACTTCCTCCCTGCATCTGCTTTTGAGGCATCATAAACTGAGTTGATTCAGCCTGTGCCATTGTTGGGTTGTAACCATTCCGTACGCCCCTTACGGTTGGATCTAGAATCATTCCTCCACTGTTATCACTGCTGTAGTACCCTGACATCTGCGGCTGATAGTGTTCTGCTGGTTTCAACACGGGCACATCTGGATACATTCTCCTGATCTGCGGTATCTGTGGAGTGAGCAGTAAGCTCGGATCCTTAGATCCCGATGGTACTCCTGTATTCTGCGTTTCCCCGTTCTGTACCGATGCCGGAGGGGCAGAACTGGTACTTGGACCTTGTCCATTCTCTGCATAAGGTGGTGGACGGTCGTTCAGCAACTCCATTATCAATTCCTCATCCTCTAGCTCCTCTTCTTTTCTCAACTTTTCCTCGTCCTCTCTGTCCTTGGAACACTTCCTGTCTGTCTTACAGGTAGCTTTCTTACCTGTCTCCTCTTCATCTTTAGTAATTGCGGGGAACAATTTTATTCCCTGCAATACGTCTGACCTCCACACCTTCTGTGCATTATCCCACCTAGCATCCGCTAGTGTCTTTTCTACCTTCCTCATCCTTGTTTCAAACTTGTTTTTCTGTTGCTGCCTAGCCATGAGTTCCCATATTGCTAGAGCCTCAAACTGTGCTGGCCTTGGAGGTACTTTCATGTCATACATCGTGAATCTCAAATTCTCTAGGACCCTTATATTGAATGTCCCATGTATCGGGAATGCTACGCTCCCATGTTTCTCTGTCCACTTGTGCCATTGTTTTAGCCAAAGGCACGGAGCTACCCCTTTTTCCTCCATTACAATGTAAGCTGGTGTACCCTCGGGCGGCGTTTCCTCTCCTACGCTCGCTTTAATGTAAGTCTCCCCCTTCATCGCACTCCTAAATGCTTTAAGGAATTTCATTTTCTCGTCTTTTAATTCACAAAGTTTACTGTTATTCCACAAAATTTGTAATCAATAGGTGACTTTAATTCCCGGAATACTCTTCACCTGCCTTTCCCCTTCCAATCGAGTGCCACGGACTGCGTCCAATCCGTGCGCGACCCTTCTTTCCAACCAACCTATCCCAGCGCGGCTCTTAGTGACGTCACACTCACACACACTGCGGCTGACAAAGCCTCGCGGCTAATCCTCCTTCACTCAGTTCCTCCCGTAACAGCTTTTGCATGTATCGCGAGCTACCAAAAACTAAGACAGATCTGTCGGTTTACTACAGGAAGGGTAACACAATCGCTTCAGGACCTTAGGGACTTTTCACTAACCTCGACCACTATTCGATCTGTTTCACCAGCCTCGGCCGCTATTCCGTCTTTCTCAATCCCCACATTCGCAAGCAAATCTGACCCGCAGACCTACTCTCAACTTGTCAATGATCTGTTCTAGTGCACTTAGAATCTTGTCAAAGCCCGAAGTCGAAGTTCCTATCACTCCCTAACACACGTACCCACTCGTTGACCACGCCCGATCAACCTACTAAACCGCCCAGACCACAACATGGATCAACATACTCCGGAGTCTCTTGACCTCGCAGGGCCCGTCTCAACAACAACAACCACGTGGACCTTTTTATGCACAAAGCGCCAGACGCACATGAAGTTCGACGACTTCCCTACTCTCACACTCGGAGCCGCACCTCCGTTACTCTATGAAGTTCGACGACCTCTCTACTTCTACACTCGGAGTCGCACCTCCGCTATCCTTAAAAAGAAAATCCTCGCAACCCTTTCACACACCCTGCGGCAATAAGCTGTGCAAGCGCAAAACCCTAACTTCACTCATACCATCACTAGTACCGCCAACGCTGTTTCCACATCTCCTTTCTCTCCATTCGCAAGCTCCGAGATCCCGGGAAAGTCGCGGTGGACCTAGCCCATCATCATCTTGTCAATCAGTTTTATCCAGGAAAATCTAATTCAACTTTTCGAATGGGGTCTCAAAATGCGTAACCGTTAATTCGACACCATGTACTCTAATGGTACAGGGTCCCAAAAGACGAAACCGTCCTCTGCTACCATCTACTGATAGAGCGGAACGTGGTAACAATTTACCTGCGTTCGGATGCTCTTTAGGTCGATGAATCTTTTGGCTAAGTGGGAACTCTCTGTACTCTTAATTGATCAATCACCTCTTATCGATAATCAATAACGAACGTAAGCAACACCTTGAACAACATAACACTTAACAATTAATCAAGAATACATTTCGGCGAACCCTGACCTTTCAACCAGGAATAACCACACCAGTTTATTGCAAAGTTAGTGAATTTATTTCCCTATATTAACAAAGCTAGCACAATATAAATGTGTCTCAACACCAAATGATAAACATAAATGAACATTAATAGCTGTCCATATCGCCGAAACAAGTGTAATCTATGTAGCATTTGAATCACAAGGCATTCGATAGTGGCAATGCAAAGCACTAATACGATAATCTGTAATGGGCTAATTGCGTACATTTAGTCAGCATAACAAGATCTCCAATTGCATCGTGTGACATATGGAATCCTCGTCTAACCTCAAATTAGCATCTGCATGTGGGACTTCATGCAAAAACAATTTGGCAACATCAATTTAGAAAACTCCTAGCTAGGGCCCTTATCAAAATCAGCAGTTGGTTACCTAAAGGAAACACAATGCAATTTTACAATTTTCCTTTCATATTTACCAATTCCAATCAGCAATCAATGAAGTCTTCGTCTCACAGGTACCATTTCTCGATCAGCATGGGACGGGACAAAGGGGCAGGGGTGAACGGGGCAATTGCCTCACGGCGGCAAGTTAAGGCTACTACTTCATGCAAAGGGACAAATCAAAGTTAAAGTCTCTAGGGCAAGAATCATTAAAGTCCCTTTCTCTCGACTAGAGAAAGCATCAAAGTCTCTCAAAATGGCGTCGCAGCAAAATGGGTCATAGTAGCTACGAAGTCAAAATGGCGGGATGTCCGAAGATAGAGAGAGCTTCCCTCTCCTGCACCTGGGTTTTATAGACAACAATTCAAGTCCTGTAGGGTCTCCATTGGTGGGTTCATAGGTTAGCTTCAAATTGACCAATCAAAAACGACAGTTCTCAAGCTTTTACTTAAGCATACATTATCCTTGGAGATGGGTACGCAATTTGCAACATTGTTTCTCGATTAGCTTACTCTCAGAGGCTCCATTGTCCGCACCTGCAAGCCAACCTTGAATTTAAGAGAAAATATGCCATGCTGGCACCAACTTTAAGATAAGCATGCGAGCAGTCTCTGGAAAAGTACAGCTTCAAGCAGAAATACACGTTTAATAGCACAGTGGAAAAAATACGAACATTTAAACCGTGAGACCAGGCAACTAGGCCAAAGCCTCCGCTAAAGTAATGCTAAGCTAAGGCATTTCAAATAAGCAAATCGTAGCACACGTTTATGATTATGTCGAATTAGTGCATTCCTAATACACCACGTTATATAAAGCACGCGTATAAATGATGGCAAACTACTCTGAGGGCACATTTTGTCCCCGTACAATCTTTATTAATTCGGCTAATGTCACACATGATTATTTCAGCACTACGTTTATGCGTTAATAAATCAAAACCTTCATTTTCTGCTTCATCACTGGTAATAATAAATAATTGAAATGGGTATATATTTGTTTTTTGTTAAGTTGCCTAATAATTATGCACAGTAATAGTCACCTGCACACACAGATATCCCCCTAACATAGCTAAAACTAATAACAAACTAAAAACTACTTCCAAAAATATTCAGCTTTGGTATTAATGAGTTTTTTGGGTTCATTGAGAACATGGTTGTTGTTCAATAATAAAATTAATCCTCAAAAATACAACTTGCCTAAGAATTCTGCACTCCCTGTATACAAGGGTGCAAAGGCAAGTGTTTCCTTCACTGGCCCTGAGCCACACCTCCATACGAATGAGGAAATGCTCTCTTCAGATAGCCCCAGCAATCAGCATTAGTGGAGCCATAATAAAACGAGCTGAGTGCCGGTGTCTTTTTTTGCATGGGAGGTGTCTAGGGTTCAAACATATAACTCGGATTTTTTTCTGAGTTAGAGAGAATACATTAAAACAGAGAGAAACAATCCTAATCCTTGATCACTGTTTCTGACTTGTTTTTTAAGTATTCTTTTAATTTCATGCGTTCACTTGGAGAAATTACGAGTTACATATTTCAACTTTAGACACTTGATGCTCAAAATAATACTGGAGCCAGGCCCATCATGATAAGGCACCAGAAGAGGCTGCACAAGTTTTTGTGACCATCTATGGCCCCTTCTGTAATATAACAGTTCCTCAGGGCACTGTTACCTTCCATTTATTTTCAATATGGGTGATGTGTGAGAGTCTATTACAGATATTTTTCAGAGAGATGTGTTTATGTTTCACGCAACATCCATTAAAACGTTTCTTTTAGATCTAAACAGGACCGCACATATGAGAAATGGCTGGGTGTCACAGAGATTATTTGCAGTAATATTAGTGAGCTGCTGCTGTGTTTCAATAACACACGTCACTAGCGGTGAACATTAGAAGTAAATACATTTAAAATTTGGTAGAGCGTGCCTGTTCACTTTCAATGACCTGACCAAAGACAGCATGATAGAGCAGAAACTGGTTCATAAATTCAAAGCTGTTCCGAACATGGCCCCACAAAATACGTTTGGACCAGGGCTCCCAAAAGGCCTCTAAACTCATTTAGATGTCCATAAGTGAAGCAAATGCCGTGGTGCTAGATTTGAGCGATGTTGTTAAGTCCAAACTGAACCCCAAATATGGCTGTCTTTTACTACACAATGATGGGTCAATTTTCCTTTCTTGCATTAGGGCCCACGCCACTGTCTGCTTCTCTCTCCTGCGGTACCCATCACATATGTCTCTGTGTACTATTTCAGTTTTCACTGCAGTGAATTTTGCTGGCAAAGATCCGAACAATTCGGGCCACTGAACAATTACAACCACAATGAGAGATTTCGGTTCTTTAATACTGAATTTCAATTCCCTTTTCCTCCAACCACGTCAGGAAATGGTGTCAGGAAATGGTCGAAAGGAGTTCATAGGTTAGACGGTAAAGTTTTCCTTAGAACACAGCTGGGAAGCACACGATATGCTTGTAAAAGCTATTTACCGGCTGTTTGTCTAGCAATTGCACATTTTTTACACCACTAGTACTTCCATGATATCCCAGTATTGAATTATGATTAGTGAAACATAATTTTATTGTTGTGCCCTTTTCAGGTACCTGATTCAACATTTAATATTCATTTTATGTAGCGTTTAAACATCATGATTAAATGAACTGTGGCAAAGCCTATAGTTTTGGCATACTAAGCAGTTGCAGTGGATAATTCTTTGGCTTTTTTTGTAATGCAAGTGAGAGAGCATAGCTTATATAATCTATATTAACATGAAATGTTTATGAATCAATGTGTGATAATGCTGCATAGAAACTATAATAATAGTAATTTTGCTTAGACGTGCACTTGAATTGTGACCACGGGCAGTGGCCACCAATGTATACGTAGACTAATAATAATGACTAAAATGTTTATATTATGTTTAAATAAGTTTGTACTAATGATTGCTTATTGAATCTGTGCGGAAATCCTCATAGGCCTTAAGTTAGCATGAGCCGAAGCTTAGCTGCTTGGCTCTCATATTAAATGCATTTTTCTATTCTTCAGTATGCTGACTCACAAAGGGACACGACTCTGAGTGTTCTTTTCTTCAAATTAGAAGACGAATGTAACCATGTTAGATCCGTTCTCAAGCATTCTTCAGTGTGTGCAGAGTAAATCTTAAAAAGCAAATTGAAACAGTGTAGATTAATGTAATGTACAAGGTCATTCAAACCGATGAAGACAATGGAACTGCTGACCAAAAGATGTGCAAAGAATTACAGAAAGATGAAATCATACCGGACGTGCCACCTCGGAAGACATCAATTATGAAGAACAATCAAAGACTTGTAAAATAATATGGGGTGAAGAGTTGGGTTACCTAATGTATTTTCTGATAGGTCAAAGATAGTGGGGTATAACAGATGACCAGTAGAATTTTGGGGGATTGTACAATGAAAAAAGGATAAAAACCCATGTCACGGGGAGTCATTTAGGTGGGTTAGGGAATGCTATTGATTTTATCCAGAAACTCTGTCACTCTGTTTGGTGACTTGTTACTTTATTAAAACCATCCTTGCCCTTAGTTTTGTCCATTTACACTTTTCCTCCTTATGAGGGAAGTGCCCTTTTGCCCCGGAGCCGAGTCCTGACTGATGGCGATTTGACTGATGTCCTGAGGACGAAGACTGAACCTGTGCGCTGACCTAAACTTTGGAGGGTAATTATGACAATGCAATTGTGACTTGTCTGTTTGCTTTTCCTTTCTAGGTACCAACTGCTTACTTTTGACAGAGACCTTAGACAGATGTTTTCCAAATTAGTGTTCTAAATTGTTTGCATGAAGCCCAACATGCTAATGCTAATCAGTGGTTAGGACAGGTGTTCACCAAAACTTACGCAAATAGACAAATGACCGAATCTATGCTATGTTGAACTGACGCGTTATTGACACTCTGCTGAATTGATCCATGTTCACGCCTTGTTATGTTCTGATGTTTGTGATTCTTGCTTTAATGAAATCTTACCAAAGTTGCCATATCGTGACTATGCTATTGTGTTTCTTGGTGTTGAAATTAACGCATCTGCTTCTAGATTGTAATTAATAGGGAATAAAACTTATAAAATTCTATTAAACTGGTGTGATTATTCATGGATGAAAGGTCATGGTAGCGTCTTGAATTGATTAATGACTTTGACTAAAGTGAAATGTATTATTGTGATAAATATTGATGACATTATTGACGTATTAATTGACATATTGATTAGCTATCTCGTCCTAAGGTGTCTCTCAACTGGGTCAAAAGATTCATTGTCCTAAAACGAGTGCTGATGTGTAATAAAATATCATAAAGGGACGCATTATCAGGTTCTGGTAGCAAAGCGACGGTTTGGCCCTTTCGGGCCCTAGGACGGAGAATCATTGTTTAAATTGTTTTTCTGAGATAATGCAAATTGGAGGTATGATGTGTTTCTAAATTCACCATGACTTTCCCGGGATCTCTGAGCCTGCCTAAGTGAGTTGGGGATGTTCTCGGCGTTCTAGTATGTGTGATTTAAGATTTGCGCTTGCTCAGCTTATGCATTTTGCAGGTGATTTGTGAAGTTTGTGTGTATGTAGACCAGGTAAATGTTGTTTTAGTAGGAGTGGGCGTACTCCGTAGTATGAGAGTAGGGAAGTCGGCGTACTTCATATGAGTGTGGCGCTTTGTGCTCAAAATTATCCACGTGGTTGGTTGTTCATGTACGGACCTGTTGTGGTCTAAGACTCCGGAGTATATTGACAAGTGTAGGAGACACTTGGGTTTATGTTGTAATTTGTGCGGTTTAATTAGGTTAATCGGGCGTGGTTGACAAGTCGAGATTGAGTCAAATTGTATGTGTGAAACCTTCGATGGAGATTTGGCAAGTTCTAAAGTGCACTAGGACGAACCATTGACAAGTCGAGAGTAGGATTTGCGGGTCGAATTCTGCTTGCGGGTGCGGGAACTGAGAAGGAGAGAGTAGCGGCCGAGGCTTTAAGTGAAATCTCTGTAAAGTTCTGAAGCGAATGTGTACCCTTCCTGTAGTAAACCGGCAAATTTGTGTTGTTGTTAAAGGTGCTCGCAGTAATTTTGCATTAGTTTGGTGTGAATCCAGTGAGGGGAGGACGAGCCGCAAGACTTTGTCAGCCGCAGAGTGTGAGTGTGACGTCAGTGGTGCCGCGCTGAGATAGGTCAGTTGTCGAGAGGGGTCGCGCACGGATTGGCTGCATCCGTGAGAGGCAATAGGTTGAGAAAGGTGGGTGAAGAGTGTCCTGGGAACTAAAGTCACTTCTTGATTAAATACAAACAAAAGAAAAGACGTAAAATGAATTTTGTCAAAGCTTTTAAGAGCGCTCTGAAAGGAGACACATACATTATGGCGAGTGAAGGGGAGCCTACACCGCCTGAAGGTACTCCAGCTTACATAGTCATGGAGGAAAAAGGTGTCGCGCCTTGCGTATGGATGAAACAGTAGCGCAAATTGACAGAAAAAGAGGGATGTTTAGCATTCCCAGAACACGGGACGTTCAATACGAAAGTTCTAGAGAATTTAAGGTGGATGTTAAGTGTACAGAAGCCACCTCCGAGGCCTGCTCAGTATGAGGCTTTGGCAATTTGGGATCTAATGGCTATTAAACAGAGACAAGAAAAATTCCAAAGAAGAATAAAAAGGGCAGAAAAGACTCTAGCGGAAGCCATGTGGGACAATGAGAGCAAAATGTGGAGACGAGGAATAGTTGATGGATTAAAATTGTTCCCAGCTATAACACAGGGAGATGATACGCAGGGAAAGAAAGCCACATGTAAAACAGATAAAGACTCTAGTAAGCCTAAAGTAACTAAGAGATCTTGGGAAGAAGAAGATGATTCATATAACGAAGAATTCCTAAATCAGATATTACATGATCGCCCGCCACCTTATGCAGTAAGCGACAATGTCCCGAGCACTAGTGCGGGTCCTGGGAACAAGACACAGGAGAAGGGAGTTACTGATACAGCACAGACTAGTGATATGGGTTTGATACAGAATGGTGTCAGTGTACCCACTGCGCCAGACATGCAGATACAGTTGCAACCTCCACCGCAGATACAGAGAATCTATCCAGACGTCCCAGTACTAGAGACTACTACAAATCTGATAGTGCCGCCAGACCCGATATATACAAAATCGAGGTTAGTGCAGATTGAGTCAACTCCACAATTGCTGCCCCAACCACAGCCACAACTGATACCAGGGTATAATCCAGCAGCAGGTCCTCCATTAATACCTGCCCCGGCTTCAGAAAATCAGACCTTTGGAGCTGCTGCTCCACGAGGTTTGGGACCAGGTCAGACACCAGCTGCAATATCATTGCCAATTACTGTTGGTCCACCGGTGCCATTGTATGCACAAGGTAAGCCTGGTGTATGTGATCAGGGAGTAATGACCCAAGATGTAATAAGAGGAGGGTCCATAGGAACCCCTCAGTTAATGGCCCCAGGAGAACAAGCGGTTGAAAAACCAAGGTCTTTGATAGGCCTTAGCCCAGTTGAAGCACCGTTGGAGGCAATGAAACAGGCAGGGCTAGGAGTGTTAACCCCACAGGCCATAAGTACGAGTGCTTCACAGTCGCCAATGATGCATGCAGGGAGCATTTCATTGCAAGGTTTTATGGTACAACAGTTGAATGAGTGGTTAGAGAAGACCTTTACTACGCAAAAGGCTACAGTAACTGCAATGGAACCGGAAAGAGCGGAGAAAGATGATTACCTGAACTTCGTGAGACTGAGCGTGGAAGCGGCTGAACTAGTGGATGGAACAATGGGGGTAAACAGATTAGAGTCATACACAGAAGCAGAATTGAGATATCTGTGCCCTAAGATTACTAAGGAAGTAGGCAAGGTACATCAGAAATTAGCAAACCTGGCAGACAAATACAATATTGATATTGAGAATACTAAACATTTGAAAAGAAGTTACAGGTTAGACTTTGATTCAAAAGACTTCGAGCACATGAGGTATGCCGGAATGAAAGCGCATTTAAAGGAAATATTGCAAAGTGCGCAAATCTGGGGAGCATTAGAAAAGTGGGAAGGCAGATGGGCTAAGAAAAGAGACAAGGAGAAAGGTGACAGCCCAGGATCAAGTAAAGCTAAAACTACACCAGATACGGAATCAGTAAAAATGCTACCAATGAGAGAAACAGCTGGTGGGGTTTTAATTCATGTACCGTGGTCCAGGGGAGACATCCTATCCTTCACTAATGATTATCCCAGGTTGAAGGAGAAACCGATCAAGTGGTACCAACAAACAGATAGGTTTGTGAAGCTTGTGAAGTGTCTCTGGGAAGACCTGAATACCTTGTTTGAGATCATTATTCCGCCCGACTTATGGCTTGAGTGCAAGCGAAGGGTAGACTGGCCGACGCAGGAGCCGGCAAGGGATAAGGTGACCGGAGCACCCTCTGAGGAGGTGATGAAGTACTATCATAAAGTGATTGAGTTTTTGAAGCAGAAAGTGTCGCCAAAAGTGACTGATTGGCAGAAAATCGACCGGACCTCACAGGAGGTTAAGGAATCAATACATGCTTACTATGAGAGGTTGTTGAAGGCATTCAAACATTATAGTGGTACTGAGACAATTGAGCCGAAAGACATGAACCATCTTGTGTTCAGACTTGTTGAAGGGCTGAGACCAGA
Organism: Pleurodeles waltl; assembly: GCF_031143425.1. NCBI lineage: Eukaryota > Metazoa > Chordata > Amphibia > Caudata > Salamandridae > Pleurodeles > Pleurodeles waltl. Next base: position 989,826,552 of record NC_090447.1, on the reverse strand, counting down.
GGTTAGCCAGATGATTAAGAATCATTTGATCTGTTGGCAAGCGAAGCCGATTGACGAGGTGTTACAGTATGTGAAATACTGTAGTGATGAGATTGAGCTAAAGCAGAAAAAGTTGAAGGAGAAAGTGATGGTGATGCAGATAAGGGCTGCGCAGGCAGGAATGCAGGGAAATGGAATTCAACAGATGATACAGCAGCAACCGCAAGGGAATGGTGTATTTCAGGCACAACCAAGAGGTCAAGGTTTTGTGAAATCGCGGACCAGACTTGAATACTGTTGTGGTTCAAAATGACGCACAAGGGATGAAAAAGATGTCACCATGTCACGCGTGCGAGGGTGTGGGGCATTGGAAGCGGGAATGCCCAAATGTGGTGCAGGATGGTGTCGTTCAATAAAGCACTAATGTCGGTACATTGCAAAATATGAGAGGTCCAAAATATAGAAATCAAAACCCGAACTTTCAAAATAACATGGTCCAGATGCAAGGGTTACAGCCCATGCAGCAAATGCAAATGCCGCGTGTTCAACCAGCGCAAATACAGCAAGTACAACAGCAGGTTCCCATGAAACCTAGACAGCAAATGCAACTACCAATGGCTCCAATGGGACAGCAACAGGTGATGCTTCCTCAGCAGGTCACAGATCAAGTGATGAGCCAAAATAATACAGTACAGCAATTCCCATTGCGTGGTGAAGATGGAATGAATGAGGAATGGTCGGATGACAGTTCAGACAGTGAAGAGTGCAGGCTTGCAGCGTCCCTAGAGGTAGATCAGAGGGGACCCTATGTAGAGGGAAAGGTAATGGGTCACAAGGTTTAATTCTTGGTTGATACTGGAGCTACACGCTCCACGGTCAGAAGTGCAGAGGTTCCGAAATTGCCACTTTCGGGGCGTACCATAAGAGTGGTCGGAGTAGCAAATCAGTACTTGACAAATCCAATTACAGATACAGTGCAAGTAGAGATTGGCAACTTCCAGGGACTGCATACGTTTGTAGTCTGTGATTCAAGTCCGGTATCCCTACTGGGAAGAGACTTACTGTGCAAGACGAAATGCTCGATTACCTGTTCCAATGATGGAATTGAGGTGCAGACAAACAGTGATGATGAAGGGGATGATGGTCAGTTCTTAGAGTCAGAGACAGAAACCGCGAATGAAGATTACCCTTTGATAACCTTATTCCCGATGCTTACAGTGACTGACTTACCAGCTGAGTTACAGGGAACGGTGACGGAGAAGGTGTGGGATTTGACAGGAAAAGAAGTGGGACTGATAAAAGGAGTGGAACCAGCTAAAGTACAAATGAAGCCAAATGCAGTGTTTCCCCAGGTGCCACAATATCATATGGCACAAGATGTCCTTATTCAGGTGTCACAAATAATTGCGGACTTTGTGAAACAGGGAGTCCTGAAGGAGGTATTGAGCAGTCCATGTAATTCACCAATAATGGGTCTGAAAAAGCACTGTGGGAAGGTTCGAATTGTGCAGGATTTGAGAAAAATAAATGAGATTGTGGTGAAGTGTTGCCTCATAGTACCAAATCCGGCAGTAATCATGTTTCAGGTTCCGTGCGATGCTGAATGGTTCACCATTGTAGATTTGTCACAAGCCTTCTTTTCGGTGCCTCTTCATGAGGACAGCCAGTTTTTATTCAGTTTCAAATTCCTGGACAAAGTGTACAGTTGGTGCAGAATTCCTCAAGGGTTTTCGGAGTCACTGTCCATCTTCAATCAGATATTGAAAAAGGACTTAGAATCCTTAGTACTGCCTTTTAACTCGACTTTAGTGCAGTACATTGACGACTTGCTGATTGCGTCCAGGACAAAAGATGACTGTAAGTATGACACAATTACCTTACTGAATCATTTGGGAAAGAACGGACATAAAGTGTCACCAAAGAAGCTGCAGTACTGTCAGAAAGAGGTGAAATACTTAGGACACTTGATTGAGAGAGGGTCCTGGAGAATATCTAAGGAAAGGGTGACAGCTATTTTGCAGATGAACCCCCCGACAACAAAGAGAGATGTCAGGATGTTTTGGGGAATGGTGGGCTACTGTCGCCAGTGGATACCCAACTTCTCAATTATCTCAAAACCCTTGATAAAGCTGACAGGCAAAGAGATTAAGGATGAACCGTACACCATAACCCTATCCAAAGAAGAGCTTGAGTCATTCATGGAATTGAGAGAGTGCGTGTGCAGGGCACCAGCTTTGGGTATGCCTGATTACACGAAACCTTTTCTACTGTTTTGTCATGAACGTGATGCTTGTTCTTTGTCTGTCTTAACACAGGTCCATGGAGGTGCAAACCGCCCTGTAGCATATTTTTCAGCTACCTTGGACCCCGTCGCAGCAGCCTTACCGGGTTGTTTGCGTGCAGTTGCAGCAGTTGGTCAAAGCCTCACGCAGTGTGAAGGCATAGTGATGGGACATCCCTTGACAGTAATGGTTCCACATTCAGTTGAAATTTTGCTGACTCGAACTAAAACCCAGCACATGACAAATGCCCGACTTACCAGATATGAGACAATTATTTTGGGGTCGCCTAATGTTTCACTGAAGCGATGTACTGTATTAAACCCGGCAACTCTACTTCCTGTTGAGAGTACCAATATTAATAATGAAGAGGAAGTGGAGCATGACTGTCTCGAGGTAACAGAACTATGTACCAAGCCCCGACCTGACATTCAAGATACACAGTTAAAAGAGAATGACTGCATTATGTTTGTTGATGGATCCTGTTTGAGAGACTCAGTCGGAATGCTGAGAGCCGGTTACGCTGTATGTACCATTGCTGGTATCATCGAAGCTTCCTAGCTCGAGAGAGTGTATTCCGCACAAGTGGCAGAATTAATTGCCCTTACTAAGGCATGCCACGCAGCTGAAAATCTGAGAGTCACTATCTATACTGACAGCAGATATGGATTTGGAATTGTACATTATTTTGGCCAATTGTGGTCACAGAGAGGTTTCATGACCTCTTCTGGTTCTCCTGTGAAAAATGGTGAACAAATTAAGGATTTGTTACATGCGATTCAGTTACCTCTTGGAATTGCCATGGTGAAATGCAATGCTATGTTAAGTCGCAAGACTTTGTGTCCATGGGAAACGGCTATGCAGATCAAGTCACAAGATTTTGTGCATTGAACTGTATATCATTCAAGGACCAGTGGGAATTGTTACCACAAACTGAAAATGACACCTGTTTGAATCTTGCATTAAGGGTGGTCGATACACTAGATGAGCTAAAAACATTACAGGGTCGTGCTAGCAAAGAAGAAAAACGCTCCTGGCAGAGAATGCATTGCGTACAAAGAGCTGATGACTTGTGGGTCTCAGAAGAAGGGAAACTGGTTTTGCCAAACAGTCTTTTCTCACAATTTGCGAGGCTCTACCATGGACAGGCACATCTTGGGAGAGATGCAATGATCAGGTCATTCAAGATTGACTGGTTTAACCCAAAATTCAGACATGCTGCAGAGGTTACCTGTCACAGGTGCATCATCTGTCAACAGATGAATGCCGGAAAAGGGACTGTGGTAACATTGAGCCACATAGGGAGAGCTGGTGGTCCATTTAGCAAGATGCAAATGGATTTCATTGAGATGCCTGTTTGTGGAGGATTGAAGTACGTGTTGGTGATTGTGTGTGTTTTTAGCCACTGGATTGAAGCTTACCCCACACGTAGGAACAACAGTCTCACAGTCGCAAAGATGCTGCTTAGGGAACTAATCCCCAGGTTCGGGTTCCCGGTCTCTATAGAATCAGATAGGGGCAGACACTTTGACAATGAGGTGATTAAGCTCTTGTGTGCCGCATTAGACATTGAAGAGAAGCTGCATTGTAGCTACCGCCCTGAAGCATCAGGACTAGTAGAACAAATGAATGGTACTTTGAAATCAAGAATGGCGAAGTTGTGCGCAGCTGCCAATATGAAATGGCCAGATGCATTGCCCTTAGTGCTGATGTAGATGAGGAACACCCCTGATAAGAAGACAGGACTATCACCCCATGAGATCCTTATGGGTAGAGCTATGAGGCTGCACGCAGTACCTGCAAATGCTCTTGTGAATATCACGGATGATATGGTGTTGGACTACTGCAAAGGTTTGGCTGATGTGGTTCGCTCTTTTTCTCACTAGGTGGAAGCTAACACATTGCCACCGATCAGTGATCCAGGTCACACCCTGCAAGCCGGTGACTGGGTGGTTGTCAAGAAGCACGTGAGAAAATCGTGTTTGGAGCCGCGCTGGAAGGGGCCATATCAAGTAATATTGACAACAACCACTTCTGTGAAATGTGCAGGCGTTCCAAACTGGATACATGCCAGTCACACAAAGAAGGTAACATGTCCACAACTTGAAGTTTCTGACTCAACAGTTCCAGAGAGGGAAATCTCAGGGCCTAAAAATAGCCAAGAGAGAACTGAGACTGCAGGCGAGCCCACTGAGAACAGCCTTGTCCCTCAAACAGTAAACGAGTTCGAGAAAGGTGACAATGTGCCTATCTCAGTAGAGGCAGCAGAACTAAATCAAGGAGAGGTTCTCCCAGAAGCAGATGGATACGGGTTATAGCTTGAACCCGTTACAGATCCAGAAGGGGAAATAGTAGAAAGAGATCAAAGCACATCGGCATCCCCTGAGCCAGTTGCAGGTCCATCAAGAGAAAACACCATAGCACAAGAGGAGGGTGCTGTTCAGCGTCCTGAAAGGACAAGCAGGATAAAGACGCATAAGGGAGATAACTGGCCAGAGAAGCAGGCTGCAAAAGAAAAGAATGTACCAGGTGAAACAATAACAGAAGAAACCGATACCACAAGAACAGAGGATCTGAGTGAAGGAGAATTTCAAGGCGAACGCCGATTGAAAAGAAAGAGAACCGCAAATAGAAGGTACGCAGGTCCTGAATGGGCATATGCAACAACATCTGAATGGCAACAAGAATTCTTAGCGTTCTATTTTGATCGAGAAGTACCAGGCCAATACTACGGTACCTGAAATCAATCAGGAAAGGAGACTGTGTTAAAACTGAAATTGAAGAGAAATTGAAAGTTGGAAAAGCTAAGAAAGAGACTTATAAATTACCGGATGTGACACTGATAACCTGAATTGACTTTGAAAATCCGATTGTGACAAGCTGCTAACCTGATTTGACAAAAGGATCCTGGAGTGAGTGAAACGCTGTAAATATACGCAGAGAGAAAGAGATTTTTTGCATTATGAAGAAAAAAAAAAAAGAGAGAGAATTTTACATCGTCCTCAATTGATTATTGTTCTGCTATCTGATTCTTTACAGACATGGCTTATAATACTGGTAGTAACAAAAAGGATAAAGTGTGTGGTTGGTTGAGTCTTATAATAGGTGTTGTGTGTGCGATAAGAATTGTAGGTGTGATTGTGGGAATGCCGTGGATGGATAAGAAAGCAACTAACAATGCTTCAAAACCTGAGACTACAACACTAACACCGTGGGAAAAGTTTGAGCAGGATACAAAACACTTGCATGAGGGAACTAACTCAAAGGGGGAACTTTCCACTAATGTCTTCTATCGCTTGCTGAATGAGTATGTTGAGACCATGGATGCGAAAAACTGTTATGTGTGCACAAAGATTCCTTCATCAGTGCAAGAAGGGGTCACTTATCATAGTCTTCCTCTAACCTACGGGATAAGTTGTAGTTTGCTGCTAACAAGATTCTATAATCAAGAGCATGTGCAATATTTTTATTCAAATTTGGATGTGGTGTTTTCCTTTGTGCCATTAATTGAGTTTCTGAACAAATTAGCTAAGGAGCATAGTATAAAATTAGTTAGAGGTTTCTTTGAACCAACGCTTACATTTGGGACAGCTTATGCACACCACAATAATCTGACTTGCTTATTGACACCTGTAGAGAAAAGCTTCTTAGATCACACCGATGATAGACGCAAAGCATTGAAAGAAAGATTAGAAAAGGGGCTAGAGAAACGCACATATGCAAATGATTATGCTTACACTGCAATAAAGACGCAAGGCAAACTAGCTATAGATGCATTACATGTAGGAAGGCTTTGTATATATAGGCCGAAATCTGAACATGACACTTTATTTGTGGGAACGAGTGAATGCAGGCATGTGTTTTTGTTTCAGAGTAAATGAACATTCATGTTAAATGGACAGGATGCAGCGATCCCTGGGATCTATTATATCTGTGGACTTAAATGCTTATTACCGTCTCCCTAAGGGATGGTATGGGACATGTTATTTGGGGATAATTTTCCCAAAGATTTACCAGATTGATGACTTAAAGCAAATACCTAAAACGTCTGAATTACAACATGCTAGACAAAAACGAGAGACAGCAGCTGCTGTCATTGGAGACATATTTGGAGCCATAATTCCTTCAGTAGGGGTTATCTTAAACTCCACAAAGATTCAAAAGTTGTCTACTATTGTGGATAACATGCTGACAGATTTTACAGGGGTTATACTCCTGATGGATACTGAACTTGCTGCGGAAAGAGCTATGACTCTTCAAAATCGGCTTGCTTTAGACATTCTTTTAGCAAAGAGTGGTGGAGTCTGCAAGATGCTCAACAAGCGTCATTGTTGCTCACATATACCTGATAATAGTAAAAAGATTAGAGGTATGCTTACTAACCTAACTAAAGACAGTGCAGATCTGAAGGACTTGAAGGAACCCGGAGTGTGGGAGAAATTAGGAAAAGAAATTGCCAGAGTAGGGAGCTGGTTTAGCAATATTTGGAATGGGGTACTTGCAAAAATATTAGGGGGTCTATTAATTGTTCTGGTCCTTCTATTAGGATTATGGGGAGCTTGCAAAATTAATGATAAAATTAAAAGAAATTGGACAAAGAGAAACAAGAGAAATGAGGAAAGTGAAAGGGAGAAAATGTTTAATGAAATTTCGGAAAGTTCACACAAGGGACAAGATGTCGAAATGTGCATTATGCATAAAGTGAAAAATTAAAGTGAAAGGTCAAAGGGAAAGGTTTGTGTGATGACGAACGTTATCAGAGGAGGGACTGAGAGAGCGTAGCTTATATAATCTATATTAACATTAAATGTTTATGAATCAATGTGTGATAATGCTGCATAGAAACTATAATAATAGTAATTCTGCTTAGACGTGCACTTGAATTGTGACCACGGGATGTGGCCACCAATGTATACGTAGACTAATAATAATGACTAAAATGTTTATATTATGTTTAAATAAGTTTGTACTAATGATTGCGTTATTGAATCTGTGCGGAAATCCTCATAGGCCTTAAGTTAGCATGAGCCGAAGCTTAGCTGCTTGGCTCTCATATTAAATGCATTTTTCTATTCTTCAGTATGCTGACTCACAAAGGGACACAACCCTGCGTGTTCTTTTCTTCAAATTAGAAGACGAATGTAACCATGTTAGATCCGTCCTCAAGCATTCTTTAGTGTGTGCACAGTAAATGTTAAAAAGCAAATTGAAACAGTGTAGATTAATGTAATGTACAAGGTCATTCAAACCGATGAAGACAATGGAACTGCTGACCAAAAGATGTGCAAAGAATTACAGAAAGATGAAATCATACCGGACGTGCCACCTCGGAAGACGTCAATTATGAAGACCAATCAAAGACTTGTAAAATAATATGGGGTGAGGAGTTGGGTTACCTAATGTATTTTCTGATAGGTTAAAGATGTGGGGTATAACAGATGACCAATAGAATTTTGGGGGATTGTACAATGAAAAAAGGATAAAAACCCATGTCACAGGGAGTCATTTAGGTGGGTTAGGGAATGCTATTGATTTTATACAGAAACTCTGTCACTCTGTTTGGTGACTTGTTACTTTATTAAAACCATCCCAGCCCTTAGTTTTGTCCATTTACACTTTTCCTCCTTATGAGGGAAGTGCCCTTTTGCCCCGGAGCCGAGTCCTGACTGATGGCGATTTGACTGATGTCCTGAGGACGAAGACTGAACCTGTGCGCTGACCTAAACTTTGGAGGGTAATTATGACAATGCAATTGTGACTTGTCTGTTTGCTTTTCCTTTCTAGGTACCAACTGCTTACTTTTGACAGAGACCTTAGACAGATGTTTTCCAAATTAGTGTTCTAAATTGTTTTGCATGAAGCCCAACATGCTAATGTTAATCAGTGGTTAGGACAGGTGTTCACCAAAATTGACGCAAATAGACAAATGACCGAATCTATGCTTTGTTGAACTGACACGTTATTGACACTCTGCTGAATTGATCTATGTTCACGCCTTGTTATGTTCTGATGTTTGTGATTCTTGCTTTAATGAAATCTTACCAAAGTTGCCATATCGTGACTATGCTATTGTGTTTCTTGGTGTTGAAATTAACGCATCTGCTTCTAGATTGTAATTAATAGGGAATAATACTTATACAATTCTATTAAACTGGTGTGATTATTCATGGCTGAAAGGTCATGGTAGCGTCTTGATTTGATTAATGACTTTGACTAAAGTGAAATGTATTGTTGTGATAAATATTGATGACATTATTGATGTATTAATTGACATATTGATTAGCTATCTCATCCTAAGGTGTCTCTCAACTGGGTCAAAAGATTCATTTGCCTAAAACGAGTCCTGATGTGTAATAAAATATCATAAAGGGACGCGTTATCACAAGCATATACCACAAAAATTTTAAAAAAATAAAATAAAGAAAACACACCACTGTTTAAGTGCGGTTGCCCTGTGCTTGCAATAAAAATACAATATATGTTTTTTTTTAAATAATCATCACATATAGTTTTAATTGAACAGTATGGGTGCTTACTAGCAGACAGGTGTACTTGAAACAAGTAAACAAATCCTTTTTAGTTTTAATGCACATCACAGGAAAATATGATTCTTATTGGAGCAGAGAAAGGATATTCTCATTTTGATTTACTGTAACCCTATTAGAAAGATAAAACACATAGGGATGGCGAAAAAAAAGAATAAAGAATTGAAAGAAAAAAGGATTGACAAAGTAAAGCCTTGACAACCACCCTTGACACTGAAGTGCACATAATCAGGTGAAAATGGCGCTACTCCTGCTGCCAGATGTGCCCATGAGCAGGGGAAAATGGCGCTACTCACAGTGCAATAGTGCCAATGGCTGAAGTAGGCTGATCCAGTGCCACATGGTGTAAGACAAACGATGAAGAGGGCTGATCCAAATCCCCTCTATATGTTTATTTTTGTATGTATTTTAAATTATCTCTTTTTATTACTTGAGGCTGGCGAGACAGCTGATGCTGTCTCTGGGCTAGATCTAAAAATACAAATAAATCTAAAAATGGGAATTGCACAGGGGATTCTTGATACTAGACTTCTATATAAAACTCTAATAAAAGACAGCACATGCCAAACTATGTAGTGTAGAAACGTGAAAAACACGGTGCAGGAGAGGTGAGCAGATGGAGGACAGGAGAGGGGAAAGCAGGAGGACAGGGATGGAGGTGAATCGTGGTGAGGGGGCATCAGGTGAGTGGGTGCCGCAGGAGAGATGGCAGGAGAAAAGGGATGAGATGGCAAAAGGGGGTAAGTGGTGTTGAGGTGTGGAGGGAAGGGCAGTGGATTGGAACGGAGGGGTGATGTGGGGGATGGGAGTTAAGGGGAATAGCAAAGGAGCGATGGAAGGGGAGATGGCAGAAGAGTGGGTGGAGGAGGGCCAGACAGGAGAGTGGGTGGAAGTGAAGAGGCAGGAAAGAGGATGGGAGACTAAAGGGTGGAAGAGAAGTGAATTTGAGGTGAGGAGAGTGGAAAACAAGTAAGAAAAAAGGGAGGTTAAGAGGTGAGAAAGTAAGAAAAACGGGGAGATTTTACGAATGGTAGTGAAGCATAGCGAAGGGCAGGCAAGGGGTAGAGGAGTCGGGAGAAGATAGGATGTCAGGACATTGAGTTCAGTAGAGGTAGAAGTTAGGAGAGGGTGTGGCAAAAGCTCAATCTAACCCTTAGGTCACATCCATGAAAATAAATCATTTGAATAACTGAGTTTTCAATTTGTAAGACATCCATCGATTTTTCTAGTATTTCTTTTCACAATGTCAATTGCTGAAGGCAAAAAAACGAAATAAGCCAAGGAATTATATGGGCATCAGCTTTTGGATGGAATCCCAATACAACACCTAAGCTTCTCACTGTTTCTGAGAAGGCAGGATTGTCAAAAAGGTGCAGAGAAGAAGAACACTTTGCAGGAGTTGGGGAAATTTTTACCAGAACACGTTAGGAGCATCTCAAGCTTAGATCAATTTCACTTCTACCCTCTCTCATTCGTCCATTGCACAGTTTCTTCTAAATCTCTTTGTAGGTTAGATAAATCATTGTCAGGACTTTTGTTCTGCATGTAGTACGAATAGACCTGCACTCATTATAGAAAATAAAAATATAGTATAAATATTAAGCAGGACGAGAGCTAGTGGGAGCCCTTTGGTCCACCACATTCCATCTTAGCTTTTTTGTAGAATAAATTGACCAAACCTCTCCCAATGAGTATTTCCACTCAAGAATGGCTCAACCCACCTTATAGCATTGATGGCCACACTAGCCGTTGATAAGACTGATAGCAAGGGCTGAAGTCTATTGTGCCAAACGCTGCTCTATAGCCAAGAAAATTGGAAGGGATAAATCCTCTTCATCTGAAGATGCTAATGAATTATTGAGCAATAAAAGTCAGTCCCCGTGCCGGTGCAAGGACTGAATCCTGACTACTGCAAAAACTCTAATCTCAACTGCTTGTCTAGTAAACAGTGGAGCTGTGGTAACTACTTTCTCTGATAATTTTGAAAGTCTATGTAAACCAGCTACTGGTGGATAGTTCTGTATGGTGTTTGATTCCAGTGATGGGTTCTTGACCACAAGAATAACATTTCATAATGCATGGGGTTATAATTGACCCACCTTAAACTTCAATTCAACTTTGATATTGAGGTGGTGTTAATTCCCTTCAAATATTGCTTTTCCATATTGCTCTAAAGAAGCCTTGAGCTCATGGTAATCCTCTACTTTGTTTCCAGCCTCCTACAACGCTGCTTTAGTTTCCCAATAAAGGATGGTGCTTTAGAGGAATGCTCCCAGTATTTCAATCAATCAATCAAACATTTGTAAAGCGCGCTACTCACCCGCTAGGGTCTCAAGGCGCTATATAGACTATAAAAAGAATTTAATGATTGGATGTGAGGCTAAGGGAATTCCTATGGAGAGTTGATATTTTCATTTTGGTAACTTCATTCTCTGATCAAATGTGAATATAAGAGGGCCATTTCTAGTTTTATAGATGAATGGCTTTCCATAAGACAGCTTCTAAAGAAGACCAATGTATCAAATCACCAAAGTCTTCGTTCAAAACATAGGAAAATCAACTGGCAAAGGTTCACATCAGGCAAATCAGGAGACAAGTTAGAAGAGCAGGCAATGTTTTTTTCACCAATTTCTGTGTGCAAACAGAGAGAAAACTAGGGAGAAGGTTTAAAAAACCTAATGGTACTTACAGTTTTTCTCCCATTGCAAGTTAAGGGAGTTCTTATTCAGTTGCCCTTAAATGTGGGTTTGAGGACCAAGTGCTGGTATCCTACTTATGAAGCTAATTGTGCCCAGTCACATCTAAAAAATCTGCATTAGTACTTTTCACTTGAGATACCATTACAGTTTTCAGTCAGCACCATTCACACACTTCACATAGACTCCTGCTTGATGTACTTCACCAGCCTGTACTAGCAGTCACTGAAATTGGCACCATCAATGGCCCTTACCTTTTTGCATCACTTCCTCATACGCAATCATACATCGGGAAAGATTACCAGGAAGGTGTAAGTAAATGGCTCTTTTTCTATGGTCACCCCCAAATCTTTTGACTGATGATGCTGGGTTTTCAACTTTGAGAGCGCACTAAAGCCTGTTAACCAGACATCAGTGCCAGTGCCTTAACCCTGAAGTGTATGTCATACTGTCTATACCCATTGGAAATGGTTAATTTAGATGTAAATCCCTAGTAAATGGTAGCCTGGTACCCAGGGCATGCAAGTTAGAGGTGTATCCCAGGGTTAGCAGCACTGATTGTTCGCCACTGCAGACTGGTAGAGAAATTGTGCACTGCTAGCCAGACTTTGCCATTGAAAGCAAAGGCAAAGCCACCACTTCCCCATGACATGTATAATTTTCTTCCTTTGGCAGGCCTATTGAGCCCTAAAGGCAGAATGCAACGTATGACCCAGACAGTATATGTATTTTGCAGTCCTGACAGTGAAACACACAAAACTGCTGTTTTATTGTGGAAAGGCATGGTCACCCAATTGGCAAGTATAGGGTTACATGCTGATCCCTCAGCTGTGATAACTCCTGAACAGTGCAACCAGAGTACGCACATCAAAATATCACAAAACGTGTTACATTAAGCCCAACTTGTATCTCAAGTCGACATTAATGTAACTTGTTGCACTGTGCAGCTTTAGCAAAGCTGTAACTGTGTTGCATTTAAACCTCCTGTGCCTTCCCAGGCACGCATGTAGCTTGTTCCATAAGACAGCTTGCTGCCCTCGTGAAGAGACCTGCCAATGAATCTCAGGAAGGAGAGAAATGAGGGACTGAAGGCCAGGGAGGTGTCACCTCCCTCCTGCAGGAAGCCACTTATGTGCCAGACAGCACAAGCCGCAAAGGTAGACTTCAAAGTGAAGCAACCTTTGAAGGACATATGTGTAACACCAGGGCGGAGTGCTACCCCATTGTTGAGGCAGACAGGCTGTCACAGGATGTTGAGAGGGGATACCAGTTACCAAACAGGTTTCCCCAGGGGGTGTGTCGCCATGAGGTAGCCACACCCTAGGGGTGGGCTAGTGAGGTCTGGACACTCAGAAAGGGGTCTCACCTTCTTGAGAGTGGGCAGAATAGTGCACCCTGGGATAGCCATATTTCACACTGTACAGGAAGGAGTCACCAGCTAGAAGGGAGTCTAGTAGCCCATTGGCTACCAGCCACATCCTACCCTGAGGGCACTTTACAAGCATTAAGAAGGCACCCCCAGCACCCAGACCTCAGATCTAGAGTGACTTGGAAGATGGGCCAAAGAAGGACCGCCCTGCTGCACCGAAGGACCAGCAAAGAGAGGGCTGCTTCTTCTGTGAAGGTAACTGTTTTTGGTGGCCCTTTCTGGTCCCTTTGAATAGCTCCCTGCCAAAGTTGGCCGCCCCAAACACTCCCAACCAGCCACATTGACACTTACCTAGGTTTTCCGTGAAAAAGTTTCAAAGTGTTCAATTCTTTTACTTTGCCAAGGATTGTTTGCAATTGCTTTGATTTATTATTGTTTGTAAAATCTGTATCTCCTGAACTCTCCAGCAGATCTTTTATCTTTGTCTAAGAGCCACATGAAAAAAGCATGAACAAAGGATTTTTCTAGTCGCAAACAGGCCGATTTGCAGAATCGTCCCATTTGTGACTAGAAAAATGCTTTTTCGGATACACAAAGCCCAAACTGTGATTTGGTAACTTTTTACCGAAGTGCAATTTTGGTTTTGCGATTCGGTATTAGGAAGGGGCGTGTCTAGGGCGTCCCTTCCTAATACTGAATCTAAATGGTATTTATGATTGTTTTGTGACCATGAATGTGGTCGAAAAACAATCACAGTTAGCACCAATTTCAAATTGGTGCAAAACCCATTTGCAAAGTGATTGCATGCAAAAACTTTTTTAAGTGCAGGCAGTGGTCCCACGGACCACTGCCTACTCTTAAAAATTGAAACTGAAACGTTTTCTTTTTTTTCTTTTTAAACACAGCCCATTTTCCTTTAATAGACACCAGCAGGCCACTATCCCTGTGATTTTGCGATTCTCATTGGGTCGCAAATTGCGACCTACCTCATTAATATTGGGAATCGCAAAAGAAACTCAATGGAGTTTCTTACATTTGGAATTGTGATTTCCTAATTGCGATTCGCATGAAATTGCAATTAGGAAATCACAACTCCAAATATTCGTACATGTGTCCCTCAATTCTTATAAAAATAAAGTCTATTTTTATAATTGGTGTTGGATTTCCTGAGTGTCATGTTGATTTATTCCTCAGTTGTTTTGGAACTGTTTAAATGCTTTATAATGCATGCTGTATAAGCATGGGCATCATGAATCTCCTGCTTTAGTAGCCATAGCGCGGGATGGAGTCATTGATGGGCATGTTCTGTCTGCAACTCAGCATACAAAGGCTCATAAATAACGTGAAAAGGTGAGGGGGGTGGGTGAGTGAGTGAAGGGGTGGATGTATGGATGTGTGAGTGAAAGGGTGGATGGATGCATGCATGGTGGTTGAGGAGATAGATGGATGAATGAGTGAAATGATGGATGTAAGGATAGATGACTGAATGAATGGCTGAATAGTAAAAGTACTGGTCGATTGAAGGATGAATGCACGGATGGATGGGTGACTGAAAGAAAGGATGGATGAGTAAAAGAGAGGGTGGATGAATGAATGGATGGATGGAAATGTGGAAGGATGAATGAGTGAAAGGATGTATGATGAGAGAAAGGATGGATGGATGAGTGAGTGAGTGAGTGAGTGAGAATAAGAATGGATGGATGGCTGAGTGAAAGGTTGGGTGGATGGATGAGTGAAAGGAAGGAAGGATGGTTGGAAAGCATGAAAGGGTGGATAGATGGATGAATGAAAGGATGGATGGATGAGTGAAAAAATGGATGAATTGCTATTGTGAACCCCCGATTTTAGCATCTACAGTGGGGGTAGAGTTCTTAATAGGCTTCATCTATATGCAGTTTGGCAGAAAAAGGCTCATAATTAATGTGAAAATGAGTGAGTGAAAGGATAGATGGATTTATATGTGCATGGTGGATGGGTATATGGATAGATGATGTATGAATGAGTGAATGGATTGAGGTATAAAAAATGGATGGATGAGTGAAAGGGAGGGTGGATGGATGAAAGGGTGGATGGATGGAGGAGTGAAAGAATGGATGGATGAGTGAATAGGAGGGTGGAGGAATGGATGAAAAGTTATATGGATGGATGATTGACTGGATAGATGGATGAATGGATGGAGGGATGGGTGGATGGATGGAGAGAGAATCTTTGCAAGCATGAATGAGCAAGTGAAAGAATGGATGGCTGGGTGAAAGGATGGATGGATGAGTGAAAGAGAGGATGGACAGGTGGATGGAAGGAGTGAAACAGAGGTTCGATGGATGAGCGAAAGGATGGATGAGTGAAAGTATAGATGGATGCATGAAAGGATAGATGCAAGGATGGATAAGCAAAAGAATGGATGGATGAGTGAAAGGGAGGGTGGATGGATCTATGGTCAGTTGAAAAGGTGGATGGATGGATGAGTGGAAGGGTGGATGGATGGTTGGATGGATGGATGGATAGGAGAAAGGATGGGTGAATGGATGGCTGAGTGAAAAGATGGATGAGTGGAAGAGGATGGATCAAATGAAGATGGATGGATTAGTGAAAGGGGATGGATGGATGGATTGAAAGAGTGGATGAGTGAAGGGATGGATGAGTGAAAGGATGGATGTGAGGATGGATGAGTGAGAGAATCTACGGAAGAGTGAAAGGTTGGGTGGATGGGTAGATAGATGAAAGGGTAAATGGATGAGTGAAAGGTATGGTGGGTAGATAGATGAGTGACAGCATGGGTGGATGAGTAAGTGAAAAGATGACTCAAGTGGATGAATGAACGAAAGGGCGGACAGCTAAGTGAAAGGATGGATGGATAGATGAGTGAAAGGATAATGGGTGGAGTGAAAGGGTGGATGGATGGAGTGAAAGGGTGGATGGTTGGAGTGAAAGGGTGGGTGGGTGAATGAATGGAGAGATGGAAGAGTGAAAGGGTGGATGGATAGGTTTAATAAATAGGTTTGGAGATAGTTTAATATGTTTGTACATGGATGGGCTGACATATAGAATGATGAAAGACTGACTGGATATAAGAATTAGTGGATGACAGAATGTAAAGGTAGAATGGTGGATATCAGCAGGTGGATGGAAGGATAAAAGAATTGAAAGGATAGATGCTTGGGTGAAAGAGACAAGAGAACTCTTCTGCAAAGGGTTGCGATGACTTGCTTTGCTTGCTTGGTGCCATAACAGCTTTGCTTAGAAGTTTTTTTTATTTGTTTCTGCTTATTCCCTTGTGAGTAAGCCTTCCTGCTCATTGCCAAAACTACCCAGGATTGAGCTGAAATTTTGACAGACAGACCCAAGGGTCTTAAAGAGATTGCTAAGTGTATTACATGTGAGGTTGCACAACCACACCAAATAATACACCCCATTTCCTCACAGAAGGGAAAGAGAAAGTCGGTCACAGAATAATGAAGATTACTTATGTTATTGGGCCAGCACCTCCATGGACAACTTCCTGATCCCAATTGACAAAGTCTCTCATGATGTAAGTAATGGGTGAGGCAGATGGCCTTAGAATTCATGTCCTGATTACTTACTGGTAAGATTATTATTCCAAGCCTAAGCTTTCTCATCACGGTCCTTCGCCCTTCACATCCACAACTTCCTGGTGTCTATCGTATGATATCAACAGGATGTTGCTGAGGTGTTGCAGGAAGTTCTACTTGAGGAGAAAGCCAGGTTCTAAAACAATGCTTTGCTTTTTTTGCCTGGGGGCAAGTGAATTACCTGTCTGCTGAATGAGAACTCACCTCATATATTAGGACTGTGACAAGGAAGATGGACAAAGTGGTAACAAGGATTAACAGTAGTTAGCTAGGCCCTTTTACAATACTACAAATGCATTCTATGTGTTAAAGAGATTGTCAAGGATACCCATTGAAAAAGCTGGCAACTCTTTTATTGGGAGGGGACATAGTGGCCAAGATGTCATTCACAGGTCTTGTGATCTCTTTGTGAATAATGTGCACCTTCTACTCAGTCAACCAATTCTCACTTGTCTGCCTGCTCCCATGTTGTTACAAAAACCTTGGACCAGTCTGAGTGGAATATGGAAAGGGTTTAACTGCCCTCAACTGGTCTCAAAGCTGATTCTTGGAAAACACAACTACTGTCTACACCTTTAGCTGTGGCACAACACCAGTAATGAAAAGGAATTCTTTGTTCCAGGGTTGGATTTGCCACTGTCAACTCTCGTTGCCAGGTTCAGAACCAGAACCAGGAGAAGTTTGATAGCCTGCAAGGAGAAGGTGCTGAAGAGCCTACCTGTGAAGAAGGAGACAATCAACCACTGAAGAGGGCCATTGGAGGTATCTTTGAGAAGGACAGCTAAGAGGCTTGGGAGGAGGTGAACTGTGACTGTCGCTTCAGCTAAGGCGTATATGCACAGCTGTCAAAGATGGGTGAGGTCTAGGTAATGAAGTGCAAAGTAGCATGTGCTGTCCCAAGGAAATGCCCCATATCAAGGGGCACATATGAAAAGCCCTTTGTGTGTGATCCAACTAGTAGAAGCTAGTGCCTAAAAGCCACAGATTCTCATCAACATATGACTATAATTGGTGGTTGCTCCTGTCAGAGCTGTGCCAAGAAGCAAGGTGGCCCCTTCTTCACAGACAAGGACATCAGACATTGCCAGACTCACCACCATGATTAGGGTGGGATGCTAGTTGTTTTGGTTTGGGAGGTACCGTTGCCTGGGCCCAAGGAAGAATCCAAGGAGCAGGACTCACCCAATAACAAACAACTGAAAAGACATGAAACGTCTGGTACTGATGCTGTCTACATTCCCATGACCGAGTGTCAAATGGGCTGCAGAGAAGAGTAGGTATGTCCTACTAAGAGGTCCTTGCATTGCACACACCATCTGCAGCAGCAAAGCCATCAAACAATGATAATTTGCAGCTGCAGCATCATGAATTACCACGAAAGGATAGAAAGATCTGTGCCTTTTTGAACCCAAAAAGATGGGTCGTCACTTTTCTGGGAGTATTCTTTGGCATAATGGTGAACTGATCAACAGGATCCGGCCCTCCCTGACAAATCCTCAAGATTCCCTTTAGAGGGCAATGAGCATTACAACAAAAGATTTGTCCATCTCTACATAAGGAGCAGTTTAGACAGCCTTTCAAATTACCACAGCTAGTAAATTATAATTGTTGACTCTATTATGATGCTCAATTATTATCTAAACTGATGAATGTCTATTAAGCTACTTTTCTTTTACAATGAAAGGGTGTGCTTGCTGTTCTTTTTTAGATTCAACAATAGGGGGTGAGCCCTATTATTAGTAACCAGTGATAAATGGCTCTGATTGACGCAATCCTCGCCCCATAGCCCATCAGCCTTTGGACTCATAAACAAGTTTGCAAAGGTTTTGTTTGCAATATCTAATTGTAATATTCCCTGTAACTTGTCATTACCAATTGGTGAGTACCTTACATATAATTATAAGTTCAAATATTAATAACCATATTTTTCTATACTTCATACATCACTACATCTAAATAACCAAGTCACATATCTTGCTCTACCTTAGAAATTACTTCAATTAGCATTTACTTTAGGTAAAACATCACTATGTATCTGTATGTTAACTCTCTATATGAGCTTATACGTTTATGCCTGTGTTTGAAATTTATGCATTTCACCTAATACATTAACACACTTCACCTATAGCTCAAGCCAATATTTCTCACTCTATACCTCACACTACATCTAAATATGCATACCAATTTAAAACAGAAAATAATTGTAAAATGTGCTATTATTTGTACATAAATGTTATGATTAGTACATTCTTGTTGCTGTGCAGTTGGTAGCACCTCTGCTTATTCTAATGGAGGGAGTTCTCCTAAAATATATTTAACATTCAATGTTTATCAAATATTACAAATTCTTTTGTTGACAAAAGATGAGAATTAATTTACACCACAAAATGTATATATTTTGCAAATGGAATTATCTTTAAATATAAAATGATAGTCAAAATAAATTTTAAAATATGCAATAATGCACTCATTTTATAACAAGTAATTGTATTGTGCATACACACAAAACGTTTTTATCAAATCAAAAATAACATTAACATGTCAATATGGAAATAATGTAAACATAAAAATAATTTAAATAATAATAAATGGAATGCTAAATGTACTATTACATAAAAAATATCATTGTTTGATTATTCAAATTGAAAATTTGCTCATGTTACATAAATATTATGTGGTATATGAAGATGGCACAGATAATAGAAATGTGTTAATATACTGTACCAAGTATAAAATCTTACCAACCAGTGCTTGTACATCAACACATGGGTGATGAAGCAGGTCACAGATGGCACAGATAGTAGAAATGTGTTAATATACTGTACCAAGTATAAAATCCTACCAACCAGTGATTGTATATCAACACACGGATGGTGAAGCAGGTCATGTTCCCTGGCCATGACATCAGCACAGCCACTTCATGCCAGAGTCCTGGACAACATGGCAATAGACAGAAACCCATCACAATTTACTTTTATGTAAGTAGGTAACCCTGCTCCACTCTTTCTTCTGCTGCCAACAAACATGAAAGGTACCTCATAATAAACCTAATCTTACCCCCCCAGTTTTTGGCATAAAATGCCAAACTTCGGGTAAATGTCTTAGGTCTACATGCCAATATAAATAATGACAACACAAAACAGAAACATGTAAAAAAAATACAAATGGTAAATATTAAAAGAGAAACCCTGAAAAAAATGAATTACAAAGGTTTGAAAAAATGTAAAAAAGGAAACAAAGGAATACAAAGAGGAACAATAAAGTACACAAAAAGCCTACATTTTACTACATAAAACTGCAAAAGTTAGGCTTTCTCGATAAACACAAGAAAGCATTCTAAACCATGATGCGACCCAAAAAATCCAACAAGCTATGATAGAAAATGGCAGTTGTAAACAGCACGTGCATGCGTGCATTACAGTAACATCATGAGAAATGTTGCATGCTGACTAGTCACACAAATGTCAATTTCTCAAATTGATGTACCATAAATGTGCACAGGCGTCATTATGACTGCATTTGATAATCATTTGCATAACTATAGCCACACAAAGTAAAAGCTATTTCTAAAAAAGAAAAGCAAGAGGCGACACTCCTAAAGCATATTGACTCTAAAAAAAGTTGTTGCTTCCTAAGTGGTCACAAGATGGATATCTTTTGTTACTGTAATGCAAAATTATTACGGAATGATCTGGGTTACTTTGTTAATGTTTCCATTGTGGGTAGATACTATTTATGTGTTATAAAGAAATAAAAAATATACTTTTGTTAATATTTGTGCTTGTCATCTTTTTATTTTAAAAATCATGTATTTCATAATCTGTAGTGTTAGTCATAAATTTTAACATGCGAAGATATGTAAACGGGCAGTCCACACAACAACAGATGCAAAAAATGACATATTTACATGCAGAAATTGGCCGGTATACGATTTTGGTGCCTTTAATGTTTGTCCAAGGTCGTGTACACATGCTAAAAGTACAAAATTTAAATGTCTCTTCCTACTACACAAAGAGTAAGTGACATGTTATGAGCCTAATTATAATTACATCCATTGACAATGATAGTATGCTTAATTCAAAAGGCATATTAAGCTCTGTTTTTTTCTTTTGACGTATGTGTGTGCTATGTTTCCTCACGATCCTGAGCAATACTGTGTCAACTACATATTTCACATTTTTAGTAACTTTGTTTAAGTTATCTAATATTTTTAATGTTACTTTAGACAAAATTGTGCATTTCTCCTCTGGTCAGACCGTCATTCAACTTATGATTGCAACATGATAGTTGCATTTGCAGGGCTTAGCTGCTTGTTCACATCAACAGTTGATAAATAGGGTCCAGCTCAGATAAGAGGTAGTTAACGTTGTGGTCTATACAAGTAGCCATAGCATACTAAGGTACACAAGCATGTTTATGTAAACATGAATCCTCAAGAGCGTCTCTGTGTTTTCATACGCTGGACACAAGTGTCCTAGGTTGTAAAACCTAAAAATGACCTGATACATTGCCCCTTACCCTGACATGGGAGGTTGTATTCTGCGGGATGACATGTGTGTTGTAGAAAGAGGCATTTTTGTCAGTGTAGTGATTAGTTAATGTAGTGGCTAAACATTGCCTGGGAAATTTGTATTTGTTCTGTCACAATGCTGTGTGATTTTGAATAGGTTAGTGTCAACCTCTAACCCTTTCTTACTGGGGCAGCAAGTTTTTCTATAAATCAGGATTTCATATACTTTGTGCACACAGCTGACACGTGGATGCCAATGCACATAAAATTATATCTATTTCAGATATGTAGTATATTCCAAAGAAACATCTAATTGTCAACATAGTTTATATTAAATATATAATGTATATTAAGTTTATTAAGTATTCACTTCGTTGACACCTGCATTATTTCAATGTAACAATTTGCTGCTCAGATGTCAAAGCAGAATTGTAAGAAAAATAAACTGTTCACAATGTCAGCTTGTCTCCTTTGGCCCTACTGTGTGTGAGAACCCACATGTGAAGGCAACTAGGAAGACCCATCACCAATGGCTGCTGCAGATACTTCCTCAAGGGTTAATGCCCTACTTGCAGCACTATGGTGCAGTAATACACAGACAAGTATCATCTTACGGACCGCTTTTGGACTGGGGAGTTACCTTCCCCCAGAGAAATCATGGCAATGAAATCATGACTTCAAGATCCCAAAAATGATTTCAATGATCAATCAGGTCTTGCAATGTGCCACACTGTATGACATCTCTCTTGGAGTCTTGGGACTACCAATTGGCTTCATGAGCCATGGTTGGAATACATAGCCTTTGTTACCTACGGGGGGAAAGTGAGAGGTATATCTAGCATGTACACGAATAACTCATTAGATGCATATTATTCTGCACGGGCCATGTGCAGATTTTAGCCAGTGCTACATGTGAGCTTCTCAGAAGATTTCCCCAACAAACAGGCATCAAGACACACATACCAAAATTGTTAGATATTGGGGGATCAACAATATGGAAAAAACAACTTATTTTGTAAACACCCACTAAAGATAGGCACAAATTAGGTAGACATTTTGATCTTCATGTGTGATGTACAATGTTTATATTAGTGTGAGTTATTATTTGTAGCCTTATAGCATGTCACTATGATCCCAAGAGAGAGACTATAAAGTCACAGGGTGGTCTTTTATTGTCAGCTAGGTACTATTTTATCATTTGTTGTTTACTGAGTGCCTTTTGTACTCTTGTGTTTCTATCTAGTGGTTTATGTTCAATATTGCACCATTTACAAGGAGTGTACCTTATTAGTGCAAGGTGCGAGTCTTGCACCATTGTGTGCATAGTTTAGCCAACAGCACATCTCTGGAAAAGTTATCATAAACTTTTGGACAACTATCTTTTATGTACATTGTTCATGATCTATACCCACAGTGCCCACACAATGCATAAAAGCAGACTTATTAAGTCATTCTGTCACTGCAGCAATTGTCATATCTGTTTCTCTTTTATTTAACTAATTTGTGGGTCTCTGGTGCAAGTTACTTCGTGTTATTTCATTGATATTGTGGTTTGTAGTTACTCATCTTAATTTTTTTATCAGACTTTAGTTCTAGATGCCTCGGTTTTTGGCATTGCCTTTTTCATTTTACAACAGACTGCCTCTATTGCTTACGTGCACACCACTGTACAACAATATATTATTATGGCATCAAGAAACACATATTCAAAAGAACAAAAATAATACCTAAGGTAAATTAACCACCATATTTATGTTATGTTTATTCAACATATCCTATTGACTGTAAATGACAAAAGACAGTTTGCATGTGTGATTAGCAGGGACATTTATGTTAAATAGCTTAGTTTGTTAAACTGCTTGGATAAATATTAATAAATGTAAAATATGTCAGTAAGTTGAGATTCACATCAAACATATTAACTCTGCTAGGGACATTTTTATATTTGAAATGTGACATCAATAAAGACACACATTATCCTATCACGACTACACAAGGTAAAATGTTATATGCTATAGGTAACATTTGCTATCAAGCCCTCAAGCACGTAGCTGTTGTATGTCATTGTATTTTACTATCTAGATATGCCAATTGAAATGTTCATTTGGAGACAGTAACATCAGAGACTGATCAAGATGCAGAAGCAGGTTTGTATTTCTTTTACAGATGCTTCAATAAATAAGTCGAGTTTAATGGTAGTCTTACAAGGTAACGCCTTCATTTTCTATTTTTGAAAAACATATTCTCTGTGTGGAGACTCAGGGGCATATTTAGGGGCATATTTATACTCTGCTTGCGCCGAATGTGCGTTGAAAATTTTGACACACATTCAGCGCAAACCCTGCCCCATATTTATACTTTGACGCCCGACCCCGCGGACGTCAAAATCCCACCATGTGCGTAATTTTTTGGAAGGGGGAACCTGCCTTGTGTTAATTATATGCAAGGTAAGCGTTCCCTTCCAAAAAATGACCTTATGGCCTGTGCGCCTTATTTATACTCTGGCGTCATTTTGACGCACAGGAGGGGGTGGGCCTTAAAAAACGGCACCCAGCCTAATGGGCGCCGTTTTTTAACGCCTGGGTCAGGGCAGGCGTTAAGGGACCTGTGGGCTCAGAAGGAGCCCAGAGGTGCCCTCCCCTGCCCCCAGGGACACCCCCTGCCACCCTTGCCCACCCCAGGAGGACACCCAAGGATGGAAGGGCCCATCCCAGGGAAGGAAAGGTAAGTTCTGGTAAGTATTTTTTTTTTTTTTTAAGTGGCATAGGTGGGCCTGATTTGGGCCCCCCTACATGGCACTATGCCCAATGACCGTGCTCAGGGGACAGAAGTCCCCTGAGCCTGGCCATTGGGCAAGGGGGCATGACTCCTGTTTTTGCTATGACAGGAGTGATGTCAATGGAGGTTGGGCGTAATATAAAAATGGAGCAAGTCCGGTGTGAGGCCTGATTTTTGCCTCAGACCTGACTTGCACCATTTTTGGACGCACAACCCCCATTTTCCCATACGCCGGCGCTGCCTGGTGTGAGTCATTTATTTTGATGCGTACCAGTCCGCAGCGCCGGCTAACGTCATTCCATAAATAAGGTCTCCCGCATGGTGCGTTGAAATGGCGTTAGCCGGCGGTAAAATTTTTGACGCACAACTGCGTTGGTGCAGTTGTGCGTCAAAAAGTATAAATATGGCCCTCAGTTGTCAAAACCCCCTCCCCCAGTGTGACTCACATACATAAAGAAATATGGAGAAAAAAAATGCTTTGGCTTTTACATTATCTCCTGGACATGCTTGTGTCTACTAAAGTTGTTTCATGGTTCTAACCTATACTAGGTTTTTTGTGTTGATTACAATTTTGTCCCGGTGGATGTGTGTTGGAACCTGTAAACTATTGAGTTTTTGTGTCATAATGTGTATGTGTTTTGAATTTGGTGCCCATGTCATAATAGTGTTTTGAGCACTTTCTGTACAGTGATTATGGGCCTGGGGTGCAAAGTTTAGGAATAGCAATTTCCAAATAGAGATTTTATCCAAATCGCTATATGGAAATCACTATTCCTTATGTATGAAAATTTTTGTTTCATACTTGCGATTCCTAGTGGGTCACAAATCCACCTACCTTATGAATATAAATGAGGTAGTTTGCAGTTTGCAACCCATTAGAAATGTCTGCCATGATAGGGATGGTTGCAAAAAGAACAAATGATGGAGGGAATGCTGAGCAAATCAAACATTCACCCCCAGTCACACATCTGGCCCTAAATACATTGTTTTTTTGCTCACCATGCCATTCCAGTTTGTACCTAGCCATATACAAATCCGGCTTGACCCTGCTACCCATGGGAACAGTCCAGCTGGAACTGCTGGGCCAGGTCCTCCCTGGAGCGGAAACAAGCATCCTGGACCCAGTTTCAGGGTATCACCCCTCACCAGCCAGGCTACCTTGAATCTAGTGACATAGCGAGCACAGACCATGCCAGGGCATACCCTTGCCACTGAGGGCAATGAATGCAAAAAGAACAGATGATGGACAGAATGCTGAACAAATCATGCATTCCCGCCCAGTCATAGATCTGGGTCCAAATACATCATTTTTTGGTTCACCATGCCATATCAGTTTGTACCCAGCCATATGCAACTTAGTCTTGAGCCTGCTCACCATGGGAACAGTTGAGCCCAAACTGCACGGCCAGGTCCTCCCTGCACCAGAAACAAGCATCCTAGGACTGGTTTCGGGATTTCAACCCTCATTAGCCAGGCTAGTTTGAATCCAGTGGCATGTCGAGCACAGGACCCATGTCTGGGCATACCCTTCCCACTTAGGGTGATGAACTCAAAAAGAACAGATGATGGACAGAATGCTGAACAAATCAAGCATTCACGCCCAGTCATAGATATGGGTCTAAATTGATAGTTTTTTTTGCTTGCCATGCCATTCCAGTTTGTACCCAGCCATATGCAGACTAGTCTTGACCCTGCTCCCCATGGGAATAGTCAAGCCCAAGCTGCAAGACCAGGTCCCCTGGACAGGAAGCAAGCACCCTGGGACTGGTTTCAGTGTATCAACCCTCATCGGCCAGGCTAGCTTGAATCCAGTGGCATAGCAAGCATGGGACCCACGTCTGGGCATACCGTTACCACTTAGGGCAACAAATGCAAAAAAGAACAGATGGTTGGAATGCTAAACAAATCAAACATTCACCACAGTCAGCAGACTACCCTGTCTGTGATTGCCTTTAAATAAAGGTTTTTCTGTTGTTGAAATGCAACCCGTTTCCCTAAAAGGAAAACTGGATGCGGTTCAACAATAACAAATTAAATGCTTAGTTTTCATTTTTTAAGAGCAGGCAGTGGTCCGTGGCATTACTGCCTGCTCTTTAAAAATGTTTTTCCAAAGGGGGAGTGGTCCCATGGGGACCACTTCCAATTTTCAAATACATCACCACCAACTTTGAGCTGGTGATAGAATATCAAGGTTTTGCAACCGCATTTCGGTCACAAAAGCGTGATGCATAACACTGGAAATTGCTTTTTGGAAGGGAAGCCCTGAATACAAGCCTTACAAATAGGGATTCTGCACCAAAACTGGGATTCTGGAGATTCGCAGTTTGGATGTTTGTACATTTGAAAAGGCATTTTTGCAGTCGGAAATGGCCCGATTCATCAAATTCGGCCGTTTGCGACAGCAGAAATACTTCATACATATACCCCTGTGTCTCTTAGGTATTAATGCAGGGGTGATATCATGCAGTTACTCATATATGATGAGCTACATAGCTTATGAGTTCTCCTGGCCATTAATTCACTCACTCACTCACTCACAGAAGCAGCACAGATAAAATATTTCTTCTAGTGGAAGTTTTACATTCTACATCCACTGATCAAATAGTAAACCATCTAAAATGGTGATTGATAGTGGAATGCAGCAACATGTAGGAGTTGTGTGCACTTCAAGAATGCCTGGCCAACACACTGGTGAAACAGTACAGCTCATTGCATACACTGCACATGGTAATTCCTGCAGAGGCATGGGGTGGCTGCTGGTGGAACTATGTTGCACCTGGTACATGGAAAAAGTGTGCTATCTGGGATAAACAATATACTGTCTGTACCAGTTTCAAGTCCACAATTTGGGAGGTGTAGGTGCTGTTGTTAATTTTCAAGATGATGTCACTCACACATGGCAGGAATGCAGAGAGGGCATTCTGGAAGATACCAGTCACTTTGACACTTGTGCTCTGAAATGACCCTGGGCCAAGTAGGTAGAGTACCAACCAACAGGTTGAAATGAGGTGGTATGGAATGTGACCAGGCTGTTGTAGGCTCCAAACTGAGTCAAATAATGTATTGGGCAAGCATTTGTTGAGGGTATCTTCACGCAGAAGGGTCACAGTCCTTGGCCAGACTTCTTCTTCTGGCAGTTCGCCATAACACAGAACGTGTCGCAGAATAGAAATATCTGGTTGCTTACTAGAGTTAGGATTGTTGGCTTTCCTCTCTTTATATAGTGCTGGTGATGTTAGCCCAGATTGTTGCACATGCCCATACCTTATGTTATTTTTCCACACAAATAGCTCCTTGGCCTCCAGGGTCGTAGCTTGGTCAGTAAGATTGGGGGAGTGTGAGCTGCAGACTTTCCTACAATCATGCTGGCATATAATGTTGGAATACATTATACAACAGGCAGGGCGCACCAGAGAGGATTAAGGGACAGTGGAAAGGGAGAAGATTGCAGATTGGAAGGGGTACTAAGCGAGAGAAAATACAGGGCCTCATTTAAAAGAAACTAAGGCATTGGCCCCGAAGCCTCACATTTCTTGCGCTGCCCAACAATTTCAAAACATCACCATGGATGCGCTGTATTTACTATACAGAGCTCCATGATGCACGTTTTAACAGATGCGTCAGAAATTCTGATGCATCTGTGGCGCTAAACTGACTTATTGCTGGACTAGCGTTAAAACAAATTACGCTACTCCAGAAATTCGAGGAAGGCTCCCATAGAGAAAAGCCTGCGTCAGTTTAACACCTACTCTGAGCAGGAGTTAAAATTTTGATGCAGTGTAGTCACAGAATGGCACCGTGAAATGTTTTAAATTTCACAGCGTCAGTTCTGCATGGTTTTTTGCCTGGGAACACATACCTTGCATACATCCCACCTGGTGCAGGTATAATGTGACGTAAAGATTTATAAACTGATACATTGGGCCCAATGCGTCATTTTGTAAATCTGGCGCAGTGACCGCTGCATCAAAATAAAATGACAACGGTGGCTCACAGGCCTTGTAAATGAAGCCCACAATGTTTTGTGAAATAACCAACATTTTTGAAGACTCTCAAAACAAAGAGAGGGAGAGAGTATGTATGTGTGTGTTTTGTCTGTTTTGTGGAAACATTCCTGGTGAAATCTAACAGTCACAATTTCCGACTAAAAGCCCCTGTACCCAACTGTGTACCTGAAACTGCATTTATTAGGGGGGTGTAACACCCCATGCAACCCCCCTCCCCTCCGAAGCTACGCCCCTGTAGTCCTCCTTTGCATGACTATCATAGAGAACAGTAGATAGTTTTGCGTAAGTTTTGTGGTGCTTCAGCCCCAACATGCCCACCTTGCATACATTATAAGAGTCTGAGCACAGCGTGGCACAAGGCAGCATTTGTAGCACACATTGGTAAAAAAAAACGCACTAGCACATGTAATAAATTTCAACCTGCCGACTTCGCAGGTTTGTGCAATGGCTGTGCGGCACAAGAGCATAATAAATCTGGGCCGAGTCTCCTCACGCTTATAGAAATGCCTTGGGCCCCTTTCTTAATTGTCAAAACAGTCATCAGTCAACTAACTACAGCCTACCTATTGAACACAAACGCTGCATTCAATGAGCGTCAACAACAACGTGGGTAGAGACTACAGCTGGGAACTGAAATGCATGACGCAGTAATACTCCAAAAGAAGACACCGACATCGTGTGCGGAGAATGCGTGACAAATTCCAGAACAGGATATTTTCTACTGACTTTGGCTATTAGTTACCCGAACAAATACTAGAGAAAAGGTAATTTCATGTAGGAAGTACGACTGTTCCATAAAAAGTACTGTTTAGAATTGTAGACCATGTTTTAGCTCAGTGAAAACTAACCAAAGATCTGTTATCTAGAGTGACATATGTTATGTGGGCTGCGACAGATCCTAACTTTAAGCTCAAATGACATTTCACACATTTCTTTTTCCAGGAAATTTACAGAAATTAAATATTCACTTTTCAAGAACGACAGCAGCTTGCATAACTGAATGAAAATCACTGGGCATACATTTTTAAAACTACAATTTGGCATGCAGTGATGATGGGGGAACAAGGCCCAGATTTATTGTTTTTTTCCTTGGTCATGTAGCAAAGAGGTGCACAGACAGCACAGGGCAAGTTGGCGTTGCTTCACAAAGCGTCAATACCCCTGCCCTAAATATCTATCAAAATTGTGTGTAAAGCTGCAGAAATTGCACTAATAGCAATGACAACCAAAGTAGCATGACCTGGCTTGCAGTAAAGTCCTAGCCAAGTGATACCAGAAGCAAACAAGAGGCAAGCGGAATATAGCAATGAGGGCCTCATTTACAAGGTCTGTGGCGCAGGCTGGTGCAGCAAGGACTTTGGTGCGTGTTGGAAATGGCCCTTTTTGCAGGGTTATCCGTAAACCTTTTGCTGCTTTCCTCCTATTTTGTCTGGCCTGTTTTTGCTGGCTTTAGGACTCTAACCAGTGCTAAAGTGCATATGCTCGCTGTGTAAATTGTATTCGTGATTGGTTTATCCATGATTGGCATATTTGATTTACTAGTAAGTCCCTAGTAAGGTGCACTAGAGGCACCCTGGGCCTGTAAATCAAATGCTACTAGTGGGCCTGCAACACTGGTTTTGCCACCCACATTAGTAGCCCTGTAAACATGGCTCAGACGTGCCACTGCAGTGTCTGCGTGTGCAATTTTAAACTGTCAATTCGACTTAGCAAGTGTACCCACTTGCTGGGCCTAAACCTTCCCTTTTTATACATATAAGGCACCCCTAAGGTAGGCCCTAGGTAGCCCCATGGGCAGGGTGCAGTGTATGTAAAGGTGGGGCATGCACTGCTGTGTTTTACATGTTTTAACAGTATAATACTGTTAAATTCGGTTTTCACAGTTGCAAGGCTTATCTCTCTCATATATTAACATGATTCTGCCTTTAAATACCTTTAAAGTACACATTCTCTTTTGAGAGCAGAGAGAAATGTGGAGTTTGGGGTCTCTGAACTCACAATTTAAAAATACGTCTTTTAGTGAAGTTGGTTTTTAAATTGTTAGTTTGAAAATGTCACTTTTAGAAAGTAGGCATTTTCTTGCTTAAACCATTCCGTGACTCTGTCTGTTTGTGGATTGCCTGTCTGAGTCAGTTTGACAGTTGGGCTGGTTGAGAATTCCCTCTAAGCAGTGAGAAAAAGGGAGCTGGGATGTAGCCTGCCTATCCTGATGAGCCATCTGTGCTAGAGGGGAGGGAGGAATGGTCACTTACACCTGAATGGGCTGTGCCTGCCCTCTCACAATGCAGTCTCCAACCTCCTGGTGTGTGTCTGGTGCTTGGCCTGGGCAAGGCAGGATCTCAAAAACAAGAGAGACTTCCCTTTGATGTTTACTAACTTCAAAGGCAGAAAGGGGTATAAGTACTGGACCCAAAACCCCATACTTTAGATTTCTTTAAGATCACTTCTGGATTCAAGAGGAACCTCTGCCAAGGAGAAGAGGTCCTGTTTGATTTAGATAAATATTACCTATTTTTCTAAACTGGTGTGGTGTTCATTTTGTAATGTTTTCACTGTATTACTGTGTGTGTTGGTACAAATACTTTATACATTGCTTCTGAGTTAAGCATGCCTGCTTGTGCCAAGCTACCAAGGGGGTGAGCGGGGGTTAACTGAGTGTGATTCTCCTTTACCCTGACTAGAGTGAGGGTCCTAGCTTGGACAGGGGGTAATTTGACTGCCAGCCAAAGACCCCATTTCTAACAGTGCCACCCTGGGCCACCAGGAAAGGGTAGAAATGCACTGTATCTACAAGATATGGCGCATGTCTGTCCTCTTCCCCTGCGCTGGTGCACAAATTGCTGCCATGCGCCAACTCAGGCACCCTTGCACCATGGTGCAAGGGTGTTTTCCTCTTTCTATGTGTGCTGCAGACTGCAAAAAAAAGAGGGAAAAAAACAGGTAGAACTAAAGATATTTCTGCCCGTTGAGTCATTCTTACGCCACCCCTGAGGTGGTCTACGAATCTGACAGATTCCCAGACTTGTAAATCTGGGAATGTGTCAGATTCCTTCAGGTTTCATGGGTGTCGCATGGGAACACCCCAAGCAACGTCCATGGAATCCCCCTTTCACACTGTGTTATGCTTGACAGGGGCCCATACGCAGAATAAAACAGGCCATTTTGGAAAATGATATCAAACAAAAAAATGCTAATTTTACTAATCCAACTGAAACTTTCAGATGTAGATTGGAAAAAGCTAAAATGGACCTTGGGATGTGTGAGGGCCCGTACATCCTAGTATTTGATGTGCCCTGATATCTCACATTGAGGAACTGTATACTCTTTTTATTGTGCCCTTTCCCCAGACACAGGAGCCATTGTCCCTTCCAGACACAGGTCACAGCAGCACTTGCAGTGTGGGACCTCTCCTGTTGAAGGTCAGGTAGCAAGTGAGTGAATAGTTAAAAAATGGCAGTCACGTCCGCGGCGGTGCGTACCGTCACCACCGGCGTACATAACCATTGGCTCTTGGAAACCCATAGGGCCCAATAATAACCAATGCGAAGATGCGTGGCGGTCATCGACCACCTACTGCGACGGCACACAACGCCAGTGCAATTACCTCATTTCCACTTTTCCCTCCTCACAGGTCAGGCAGCTGCAATTTCAGGGGGGCACAGGGCATGACACCTAACTGCATCACACAGACATTGGCACAACAACTAACTCTCGAGTTCACATACTGCTTCTGTAAAGTAAATTATTCAACATTAGTGCAAAAGATGGGGAAATATGACCCTCTGCTAACCGTTCTCTTCCATAGGCTTCAACCGCTGAGGCAGCATATGAGATGGTGGCATCCTCCGGTGTACAGACCCCTGGTGGACCTTGCGACAGTGGAGGACAGACACAGTATCATCACATACAGACTTTATCGTGCCATAGTCTAAGAACTGTGGGCCATATGTACGAACACATTTTCCCATAAGGACAGAATGGGTAAAACCCTTTGCTACATCTGGCCCTGTGTGCCCAATTGGAGCCAGACCTGATGTCAGCTATCCGCCAGCCCACAGGAATCCCCCCTCTAGTGCAGGTCCTGCCAGTGCTCCATTTCCTGGCAAATGGATCCTTCCAAACAACATTGGCCATGGCATCAGGGATGTCCCAGCCAATGTTCTCCAAGGTGTTGACCAGAGTGTTGTCTGCCCTGCTGAAACACATGCGCAGCTACATCGTGTTCCCCCAGGTGGATGATTTGGCCACAGTGAAGGCTGACTTTTATGCCCTGGGACATATCCCCAACATCATTGGTGCCATTGATGGTAAACATGTAGCATTTGCCCCCCCCGGAGAAATGAACAGGTTTACAGGATACAAAAAGCTATGACGCGATGAATGTGCAGATGGTGTGTTTGGCAGACCAGTACATCTCCCATGTGAATGCCAAATATCCTGGTTCTGTGCATAATGCCTTTATCTTGAGGAATAGCAGCATCCCATATGTGATGGGCCAACTCCAGAGGCACCGGGTGTGGCTAATAGGTGAGCCAAAGGTCCCCACACATTATATGTTGATGTCTGGGTATGGGATTGCCCCTAAGGGCTAGTGTGTGTCTAACAGTTGTCACCCTATATTTACAGGTGACTCTGGTTACCCCAACCTCTAATGGCTACTGACCCCAGTGAGGAATGCCAGGACAAGGGCAGAGGAACGTTAAAATGAGGCACATGGGCGTACAAGGAGGATTATAGAAAGAAGCTTTGGCCTCCTGAAGGCCAGGTTCCGGTGCCTCCATCTGACAGGTGGCTCCCTGTACTACTCACCCAAGAAGGTGTGCCAGATCATCGTTGCATGCTGCATGTTGCACAACCTTGCCTTGAGACTCCAGGTGCCTTTTCTGCAGGAGGATATGCCTGGAGATGGTCTTGTGGCAGCGGTGGAGCCTGTGGACAGTGAGGAAGAGGAGGCAGAGGAAGGTGATGTGGACAACAGAACAAATATAATACAGCAGTACTTCCAGTGACACACAGGTAAGACACTGTAACTGCACTTAACATTTTAGTTATCTGTTGGACATTGTACAAGGCAGCCTCTTACCCTACGTCTATGGCCACTGACTGTTCCTTTTGGATTCTCTATTTTCAGATCTCTGTGCCCCATTCTGGCTCCTGCTATATGTACTGCTGCCCACCAAAGGTCATCCTGTAGTATATTTCACTGTACATATACGTTGCAATGCTTTGATAATGTTGTACTAATACATTTGTGAATCATTAGACTGACTTCAGATTGGTATTTGTTTCAAGGGTGTTTATTTCGGTGCTAATAAGTATAGGTGTATGTGCAAGGGGCTGGGGTAATGGTGGAGGAAAGTCCAGGGTAGAGTCCAGTCTCTTGGTATCACAGGTGCATTGTCCAGGGGGGCTTAGGAAGGGGAGCAATGGCAGTTCAAGGTGGACAGGGCAACAGAGTGGAACAGAAGGGTGACTATCAGGAGAGTCATATTTCCTGGCGGGGGTCTTGGCAATGTTCTCTGTCTTCTGCTTGGATCGCAGGGACCTTTTGCGGGGTGGTGCTCCTTCTGCAGGGAGTGTGGTGCTGGTGGCCTGTTGGTCCTGTGGCGGGGCCTCCTATCCACTACCGGAGGTGGAAGGCCGTTCCTCTGTTTGGCTAGTGTCAGGCACCCTTTGTTGTGCCACTGCCTCCCTCATGGTCTTGCCCATGTCAGCCAGCACCCCTGCAATGATGACAAGGATGGTGTATATTTTTGTTAGGTCATCCCTGATCCCCAGGTACTGTCCCTCCTGAAGCCGCTGGGTCTCCGGCAACTTGACAAGTATCTGGCCCATGGTCTTCTGGGAATGGTGGTATGCTCCCAGGATGTTTGAGAGTGCCTCGTGGAGAGTGGGTTCCCTGGGCCTGTCCTCCCCCTGTCGCACAGCAGTCCTCCCAGCTTCCCTGTTGTCCTGTGCCTCTGTCCCCTGAACTGTGTGCCCACTGCCACTGACCCCAGGTCCCTGATCGTCCTGTGTTTGTGGGGTTGCTTGGTGTCCCTGCAGTGGTGGACACACTTCTGACTGAAGTGTCCTGGGGACAGTGAGATGGGCCTGCCGGGTGGGTGCTGTGCTGGTGTTTCCTGAGGGGGGAGGCTCTGTGGTGGGTTGGGACTGGGGCAGGGGAACCAACTGTCCAGAGGCCCATGATGGGCCAGGTTGGTCATCCTGATCCAGGCGTGCAAAGCTGCTTTCATCACTGTGGGCCTCTTCAGGGGGGGACTGGTTATAGCTGGCACCTCCTCTCTGGTGACGTTGAGTAGGGGTCCTGTTGAGATGCAAATGCATTGTTAATGTATCTGCATGGGCCATATTGTGCATGGATGTGTTTCCATCTATGATTGTGATTTCCCTGTTGGTTTGGCCTTGTGTGAGTGGTGATTTTGTGGGCTGGTTGAGTCTCTCTACTGCACATACTGGGGTGATGGGTGTCCATGCAGGTCTGTGATGGGGGTCCATGCATTGGTGTGGCATGCAGGGCTTGGTATTGGAATGGGTGGGTTGTGATAGTGGGGTATATGTGAGGTGTTGGAGTGATGGGGTGAGGGTAGGGTAGGAGTTAGTGATGGCATGCAGGTAGGGTGGGGGGATGAAGTAGTTCAAATTTGACTCACCAGAGTCCAGTCCTCCTGCTACTCCTGCGAGGCCCTCAGGATGCATGATCGCCAAGACTTGCTCCTCCTATGTTGTTAGTTGTGGGGGAGGAGATGGGGGTCCGCTGCCAGTGCCTTGCTACCACTGAACGCACCTTCCCCCATAGGTCATTCCACCTCTTCCTGATATCATCCCTGGTTTTTGGGTGCTGTCCCACAGCGCTGACCCTGTCCACTATTCTCCGCCATTGCTCCATCTTCCTTGCAATGAATGTCTGCTGCACCTGTGATCCGAATACCTGTGGCTCCACCCGGATGATTTCCTCCACCATGACCCTTAGCTCCTCCTCAGAAACCTGGGGTGTCTTTGGGGTGCCATGGCTGTGGTGCGAGTGATATGTGTGAGGATGTGTGGGGTGATGTGTTGTGGTATATGCTGTGATGTGCGTGAATGGTGTATGGGTGATGGTGTCCTGTGCCTCTGATTGAGTGGGTGATCCTTGCTTGTCTCTCTCTGTTTGAAATCTTTTTTTTCATGGAAGGGGTTGTGGGTAATGTGGGTGTGTATTTTATAGTGGTGTGAGTGTGTGGGTGTGGTGTGTGTATGAGTGTCAGGTGTGTGTAGTTTGAATTGTCCAATGTAGTGTGGTTTTGTAAGTCTGTGTGTATTTTGAGCGCAGCGGTATGTACCGCCAATGATTTACCACGATTGAAAGTCCGCCCGCTGATTCGTTGGTCGTGATCCTGTGGGCGTATTCCTGTTGGCGTAACGGTGTGGGATTTGCTATCGCCAGTTTATCACTGGCCTTTGCTCTGGTGGACTTGTGTGGGTGTCTGTATAGTGGTGGATTTCTATGTGTGGGTCATAATACCAGTGGCGGATTACCGCACATGTCACAATATGTTGGCGGCCGTCAGCACAGCGGTAGGTGGCATTTACCGCCACGGCTGTAATGAGGGCCTATATGCTATAGAGACTTAAGGCGTGCAATTACGGACAAAGAGAAAAACAGCCCGTTTACTTGCGGCACAATTAAAACAGAGAGACGCTATGACAGATATTCCAGCTACATATAGCCCTGAAGGTAAGCTAATGACTAAGACTCAAGCAATAGCTAATACGTTTGCAGATTATTATTACAAGTTATATAGTTCAGAAGTTGATGAGGACCTCCTCAAAAAACAGGAATTCTTTGATAAAATAACACTTCCTTGCCTCAATGAACAGTACAAGCTTATAGTGGCGGACAAAATAACAAACAATGAAATTGTGCAAGTAATCTCCAATCTCCCATACAATAAAGCAAAGCAAGAAGATCGTTTTCCTTGGGAATTTTACTGCTGGGTAAAACCAGACGCAATAGCCCTGCTTTATGAGGTTTATAAAGAAGCAGAGAAAACTGGTAGTCTCTCCTCACTCTCAAATAAGGCTATCATAACTGTCCTTCCCAAACCTGAGAAAGATCTAGTATACTGCAGTAACTATCGGCCTATTTCTCTTCTGAATACAGATTCGAAGAGTTTAGCCATTGTATTTGCTGAAAGACTCAAGCAAGTTATCTCTAAACTCATACATTATTCTCAAGTTGGATTCATGCCAGGCACAAACTCTCATAGCCATCTCCGCACTTTGGCTCGCTGTCAACATCAGGGCAGTGAGTGTTCTATGTGCGACTAGAATGCAAAAACCCAGCACTTTCAAGATAACGGAATTTATGCATTGTGCTGATAGGCTGTTGTTTAACCTTTTGCATTGCAGAGTTTAATCCTGAAGACTTATGTTCAAGGTGCTTATAAATACTGTTCATTTGCAATGTATTGCTGCAGGCTTTCAGAGTGTGTCAGGGTGTGGTCCCTTTCCGGGGCCTTCTAGAAGCTTTCCCTGCAGCATGCCTGGGTGTGGTTTGTGGGCTTGGCAAAGACTCTATATAAGGGAGCCAGCACTTCTCCACGTGCTCACTATTCAGAGGTCCTGGTGCAGAGCAGCAGCAACTTCCTGAACTCCTGTTCCAGAGGCCTACTTTGATCTTCCAAGCCTTGCCCTTTCACTTTGTTGGTGATTCTTGATCAGGGCGGTAAGACGGAGGTCGGGCTGGGCCCCCGATCCCGTTCTCGAAGGCTTTCAAGTTCTTCGGCCTAATTTGTATGATAAAACAATTTTGCTCTTGTGCGTGTGAATTTGCGCTTGGTGTTTCATGGCATTTACATGCTGACACTCAAATCGGCAAGACGCGCAATTCTTTGCTCGTGTACAACTCTTGATATTCATTGTACGCTACCATTTTACGGCATTTACATGGTGGCATTCGAATCGGCAAGACATGCAATTCATTTCTTGTGCTTAATTCATGTTATTCATTGTGCGCTACCATTTCATGGCATTCACATGGTGGCCTTCGAATCGGCAAGACGCGCAATTCATTCCTTGTGCTTAATTCATGAATATTCAGTGTGCGCTACCATTTCATGGCATTCGCAAGGTAGCATTCGAATCGGCAAAACGCGTGATTCATTTCTTGTGCTTAATTCATGATATTCATTGTGTGTTACCATTTCCTGGCATTTACGTGGTGACATTCGAATCGGCAAGACGCGCGATTCATTTCTTGTGCTGAACTCATGTTACTCATTGTGCACTACCATTTCCTGGCATTCACAAGGTGGCCTTCGAATCGGCAAGACGCGCAATTCATTCCTTGTGCTTAATTCATGAATATTCAGTGTGCGCTACCATTTCATGGCATTCGCAAGGTAGCATTCGAATCGGCAAAACGCGCGATTCATTTCTTGTGCTTAATTCATGATATTCATTGTGTGTTACCATTTCCTGGCATTTACGTGGTGACATTCGAATCGGCAAGACGCGCGATTCATTTCTTGTGCTGAACTCATGTTACTCATTGTGCACTACCATTTCCTGGCATTCACAAGGTGGTATTCGAATCGGCAAGACGCGTGATTCATTTCTTGTGCTTAACTTTCAATGTTGATTGTGCGCTACCATTGCATGGCATTTACTTGGTGGCCTTCGAATCGGCAAGACGCGCGATTCATTTCTTGTGCATAACTCATGTTATTCATTGTGCGCAACCATTTCATGGCTTTTACAAACTCTTGTGGAAATCCGTAATGTGCGCAATTAATGTTCCTGCATTCTAAGAAACTAAAGTGCTGGAATTCTAGATGTTATATTGTATGTGCATAATAAGTCCCTTAAGTACAATTCCTATGGTGCTATAGAATTCATTCAGATTATTTTCTTGTCCTCATGCAGAAGACTATGCTTGAATTTGAAAACGTAATTCTAGAAGGTTCTGATGTTTCTAATCCATGTGTAACATTTCATTGAGAGGTTCATTGAAAAGTTGTATTAAACCTTCTTGATTCCTTCACAGGTAACCAGACATCTTGAGGCCTAGTTATTTAGTCCATGCTTAAGTTATCCATGTTTCCAGTATGACAATGCTTAGAATTATTATCTAGTAATCATTGATATGATATAATCTTGATATTGTGTGTTTTAACCTTCTGCTTCCCACAGGTCTCCTTCCCAGCTGTTCCCTACCTAACCCCCTTTTCCCCACTTGGACTCTCTTAGACTCTATGACATTCTAATCAGAGTATTGGAGCTGTCTTGTGGTGGACGTGTTGGGAACGTGCACAGACCCCGAGGATCTGGTGACTCTGACAGAATAGTGAGCCCACAAATTAATAATCCTCCTGGTTTGCGTATGTTCTCAGCATGGCCACATTGGACGAGCTAGTCAAGGCTTTTACATAGCTCCAAGCAGAGGTAATGTCATCCAAAGATTTAGCAGCTAGCCTAGCTGAGAGAGTAAGTCAGTTACAGGAAAATATAGAGAAGAAGGAACAAAATCCCATTGGAGTGTCTTGGCCTTGTCCTTCTTCTAAGGATCTGGTGGTAATCCTACAAACATTTCCCTCAATGTTCCTTCAGCCATTCCTTTAGCTCCTCCAGAACGTTTCTCAGGCGATCCCTTGAAAGCGCAATCTTTCCTGGTTCAAGTGGAACTACACTTCACCTGCCGACCACATACTTTTCCTGATGCCCAGTCCAAAGTGGCTTTCTACTCATCATACCTGACTGGGGATGCAGCTACCTGGGCTATTCCTCTTGTGCATAAAGACAGTCCCCTGATTTATAACTGGAGAAATTTTGTTTGTGAGTTTGAACGAGTATTTGATCGTAGAACTGTAACATTGTTGGCAGGTCGTGAATTATTAGACTTACGACAAGGTAACCAGGATTTAGTGTCATATTTAGCCAACTTTAATCAGCTGGTAGCCGAGACATCCTGGCCTGAAGAAAAGCAAGCGGCCTTGTTCTACAAGGGACTCAAAGAGGAGTTAAAAGATATTCTAGCTCAAATAGACCCGCAGCCTACAGACTGTCAAGAACTGATAAACCTCGTTTTGAGATTGGATCATCGTTTAGCAGAACGAAGGGGAACACGCAAAAAGACTAAAAAATATTCCTGGTGTGTTCACGATAATAGAGAATCAAGAACTCAGAAAGAAAGAACGCCAGAACCTATGGAAATTGGAACAATCAGGAGACCTTTGACCAAAGATGAAAAGGACCTACGTAGAAAGAATGGACAATGTCTTTATTGTGGGCGCAAGGGTCATTTCGCCAAAGAATGTCCAATCAAACCAAAGAGCAAACGAGGTCCTGTCCAGAAAGTTGCAGCCAATGCACAAGTCGAGCTGGAAAACTCTAATCACCCAAGATGTAAAGAAGGGTTGCTCTTGGGTGTCACTGTGGACCCTTCACAATCTAGACATCTCAAGTTGGGCATAAAAGTTCAAATAAAGAAAAAGACCTATTTCATGAAGGCCCAAGTAGATTCTGGGGCTACCGGGAACTTTGTTTACACCCAATTGGTTCGTGCATGGGGGATCCCATGTATTGAGAAGAAGACTCCAGAAATAATACAGGCAGTAGATGGAAAACTCTTGACTGGAGGTACGGTAACTCTTCAGACTGTCCCCTTGTCGGTGATCTGTGAGGGTAAGAACCAAAGAAATAAACATAAAGAGAAACTCGTCCTTGACGTGATCCATGCTCCCCAGTATGGAATTATCCTTGGCTTACCCTGGTTAACTCATCACAATCCTGAGATTAATTGGGCAGAACGAAAGGTCGTGTTCTCATCAGCACTATGTAAAGAACAATGCCTCCAAATGTCTCAAGTACCAAAAGTTTGCAACTCTTACATAGCCACTGCCGCTGAGAAAGAAGTTAAATTGTCCAAACAGTATTCATCCTATGAAGATGTTTTCGATGAAAAAGAAACAGAAAACTTGCCTCCACATAGACCTTATGACTGTCAAATTTATCTAATACCAGGTGCGATACTCTCCAACTGTTGCGTATACGCCCTGTCAGAACATGAAAATCAACATTTATGAAAGTATCTAGATCAATTCTTGGAGAATGGGTTAATCCCCACTTCTAAGTCTCCTGCAGCCTCTCCTTTGTTTTTTGGTCCGAAGGCGAATGGAGAGCTTCGAACCTGTATTGACTATAGGGGTTTGAACAAGGTCACCATCAATAATAAATATCCCTTGCCCCTGATTCCGGTCTTACTGAAACAAGTAAAGAAAGCTAAAATCTACACTAAGCTCAATCTACGAGGTGCTTATCATTTGGTCAGAATGAGAGAGGGCGACGAATGGAAAACAGCGTTCAAGACAAGATATGGCCTCTTTGAATACACCGTCATGCCTTTTGGTCTGTGTAATGCTCCAGCAGCATTTCAATTTTTCTTGAATGACGTTCTTAGAGAGTATCTCAACATATTTGCCATAGTCTACATCAATGACATTTTGATCTACTCTGACAATGAAAATGAACATGTACAACATGTCAAGAAAATTCTTGTAGCCCTTCGAAAGCACCATTTATATTGCAAACTAACCAAGTGTGAGTTTCATGTTACCACAGTTGACTTTTTAGGGGTTATCCTTACCCCTCAAGGTATGGTGATGGCAGAAAAGAAAGTAAAAGCCGTATCTGATTTGCCCACCCCAAAAACTGTTCGTGATGTACAATGTTTCCTGGGGTTTGCAATTTTTTACCGGAGGTTCATAAATCATTTCTACCAGGCAGTGGCCCCAATTACTAAGCTATTAAGAAAGAAAGAAAAATGTGTATGGTCCCCAGAAGCTGACCAAGCCTTTTCAACTTTGAAGGAAGCTTTTTCCACAGCCCCAGTCTTGACTCACCCTGATGCGGACCGTCCCTTCATAGTGGATGCTGATGCTTCAGATGTGGCAATAGGTGCAGTCTTGTCACAACGAAGTAAAGACACTGGCCAACTTCATCCTGTAGCTTACATGTCTCGGAAACTGAACGAAGCAGAACAAAACTATGTCATTGCTGAAAAAGAGCTTCTGGCGATTCGTGACGCCTTTAAAGAATGGAGACATCATTTGTTGGGTGCCAAATATACTGTCACAGTATATACTGATCATTTCAATCTCCAGTTCATGAGTTCTGCCAGACTTTTGACTCCTCGGCAATTACACTGGATGCTGTTTTTTGCCGAATTTGATTTTGTGATCACTTTCTCTCCTGGTAAAGACAATCGCAAAGCTGACCCCTTGTCCTGCCAAGAGTCTACCACATTGCCTGCAGTTCAAACCTCCAGAGCTATTATTGCTCCAGCCAAAGTCCTATGCATCATAAAAACTGAAGATTTCTTTGAAGACATCCGTAATTCTTTCCCCATTGAGAAATGGCAGACATGGGCCCAAGCAGATCCCAAAAGGTCAATCAAGCAAGAATTACCTTTCCATGACGCTCGTTTGTTCGTGCCCACTACCAAACTTTGCAAGATAGTATTTCATTGGTTGCATGTTATACCTACGGCAGGTCATCCAGGTACTCCTAAAACTCTTGAATTAATCCAGCGCTACTTTTGGCGGCCTACCCTGACAAAAGACGTAAAAGCAATGGTAAACAACTGCAAAGTCTGTGCTCGCATTAAAACAAGTCATTCGAAACCAAAAGGGTTGTTGCATCCACTCCCAACTCCAAGTCGTCCTTGGGAGCACATTTCTTTAGACTTTATTACAGGACTACCAGTGGTTCAAAAACATTCAGTAATCCTTGTGGTAGTAGATAGTCTCACGAAATATGGACATTTCATTGCCTGTAAGAAATTGCCCACCTCCAGTGAATTGGCAATTATTTTACTGAGTAGAGTGGTCCGTTATCATGGGCTGCCGAAAATGATCCTCTCCGATCGAGGATCGCAATTTGCCTCCAATTTCTGGAAGACATGGTGCAAAACACTTCAAGTCACATCCACACTATCTACTAGCCATCATCCTCAAACAGATGGTCAAACTGAGAGACTAAATCAGACTTTGAAGCAATACCTGCGTGCTTACGCTGAAAAAGCACTTCATTCTTGGACATCAATGCTCTGGTTAGCTGAGTTAGCTTACAATAACTCATTCCACACTTCCACTGGCGTTACACCCTTTTTTGGCTTGTTTGGCTATCATCCTGACACCTTGCTCATCACGATCCCTCAAGAAAGTTCTCTTACACCAGCTATGTCCGAAACCATTCAACATCTTCATCAAACCCAGAAACTGATTCAACAACATCTAGAAAAGGCCAAACAAAAATACAAAAAGCATTATGACAAGAAACATTGTGAGGGACTGCAGTATCAACCAGGTGATAAAGTGTGGCTTTCTACAAGACATATAGGGCCTCATTCTGACTTTGGCGGGCGGCGTAGGCCGCCCGCCAAAGAACCGCCGTCAGAATACCGCTGCGCGGTCAAAAGACCGCCACGGTAATTCTGAGTTTCCCGCTGGGCTGGCGGGTGACCGCCAGAAGGCCGCCCGCCAGCCCAGCGGGAAACCCCCTTCCACGAGGATGCCGGCTCCGAATGGAAAGGGTGCGACGGGTGCAGTTGCAACCGTCGCGATTTTCAGTGTCTGCTATGCAGACACTGAAAATCTTGGTGGGGCCCTGTTACGGGGGCCCCTGCAGTGCCCATGCCATTGTACAGGGGGAAGTAGAATACGAAGTCAAGAAGGTGTTGGATTCCAAACTGACAGGGCGTAATCTATGGTACTTAATCTCATGGAAAGTTTATGGCTCTGAAAGTAACTCATGGGTTTCCGCATCTGATGTTCATGCTCCAGTACTTGTGAGGCGCTTCCATTGTTTCAATCCAGACAAACCAGGCACTAGAGCGCATCTGGGAGAGGGGGGTACTGTCAACATCAGGGCAGTGCGCGCTCTACGGGCGACTAGAATGCAAAAACCCAGTACTTTCAAGATAATGTAATTAATGCATTGTGCTAATATGCTGTTGTTTAACCTTTTGAATTGCAGTTTAATCCTGAAGACTTATGTTCAAGGTGCTTATAAATACTGTTCATTTGCAATGTATTGCTGCAGGCTTTCAGAGTGTGTCAGTGTGTGGTCCATTACCAGGGCCTTCTAGAAGCTTTCCCTGCAGCATGCCTGGGTGTGGTTTGTGGGCTGGGCCAAGACTCTATATAAGGGAGCCAGCCCAACTCCACGTGCTCACTATTCAAAGGTCCCGGTGCAGAGCAGCAGCAACTTCCTGAGCTCCTGTTCCGTAGGCCTACTTTGATCTTCCAGGCCTTGCCCATTCACTTTGTTGGTGATTCTTGATCAGGGCAGTAAGACGGAGGTCGAGCTGGGCCCCCGGTCCCATTCGCGAAGGCTTTTGAGTTCTTGGGCCTAATTTGCATGATAAAACAATTTTGCTCTTGTGCGTGTGATTTTGCGCTTGGTGTTTCATGGCATTTACATGCTGACACTCGAATCGGCAAGACGCACAATTCTGTGCTCGAGTACAACTCTTGATATTCATTGTACGCTACCATTTTATGGCATTTTCATGGTGGCATTCGAATCGGCAAGATGCACAATTCATTTATTTTGCTTAATTCATGTTATTCATTGTGCTCTACCATTTCATGGCATTCACATGGTGGCATTGGAATCGGCAAGACGCGCGATTCATTTCTTGTGCTTAATTCATGTTATTCATTGTGAGCTACCATTTCATGGCATTCACATGGTGGCCTTCGAATCGGCAAGATGCGCAATTCATTCCTTGTGCTTAATTCATGAATATTCAGTGTGCGCTACCATTTCATGGCATTCGCAAGGTAGCATTCAAATCGGCAAGACGCGCGATTCATTTCTTGTGCTTAATTCATGATATTCATTGTGTGTTACCATTTCCTGGCATTTACGTGGTGACATTCGAATCGGCAAGACGCGCGATTCATTTCTTGTGCTGAACTCATGTTACTCATTGTGCACTACCATTTCCTGGCATTCACAAGGTGGCCTTCGAATCGGCAAGACGCGCAATTCATTCCTTGTGCTTAATTCATGAATATTCAGTGTGCGCTACCATTTCATGGCATTCGCAAGGTAGCATTCGAATCGGCAAAACGTGCGATTCATTTCTTGTGCTTAATTCATGATATTCATTGTGTGTTACCATTTCCTGGCATTTACGTGGTGACATTCGAATCGGCAAGACGCGCGATTCATTTCTTGTGCTGAACTCATGTTACTCATTGTGCACTACCATTTCCTGGCATTCACAAGGTGGTATTCGAATCGGCAAGACGCGTGATTAATTTCTTGTGCTTAACTTTCAATGTTGATTGTGCGCTACCATTGCATGGCATTTACTTGGTGGCCTTCGAATCGGCAAGACGCGCGATTCATTTCTTGTGCATAACTCATGTTATTCATTGTGCGCAACCATTTCATGGCTTTTACAAACTCTTGTGGAAATCCGTAATGTGCGCAATTAATGTTCCTGCATTCTAAGAAACTAAAGTGCTGGAATTCTAGATGTTATATTGTATGTGCATAATAAGTCCCTTAAGTACAATTCCTATGGTGTTATAGAATTCATTCAGATTATTTTCTTGTCCTCATGCAAAAGACTATGCTTGAATTTGAAAACGTAATTCTAGAAGGTTCTGATGTTTCTAATCCATGTGTAACATTTCATTGAGAGGTTCATTGAAAAGTTGTATTAATCCTTCTTGATTCCTTCACAGGTAACCAGACACCTTGAGGCCTAGTTATTTAGTCCATGCTTAATTTATCCATGTTTCCAGTATGACAATGCTTAGAATTATAGTCTAGTAATCATTAATATGATATAATCTTGATATTGTGTGTTTTAACCTTTTGCTTCCCACAGGTCTCCTTCCCAGCTGTTCCCTACCTAATCCCCTTTTCCCCACTTGGAC
The DNA here is from genome assembly GCF_031143425.1 of Pleurodeles waltl. Classification (NCBI taxonomy): domain Eukaryota; kingdom Metazoa; phylum Chordata; class Amphibia; order Caudata; family Salamandridae; genus Pleurodeles; species Pleurodeles waltl. The sequence continues at coordinate 989,781,865 of NC_090447.1, read as the reverse complement.
TCTCTTAGACTCTGTGACATTCTAATCAGAGTATTGGGGCTGTCTTGGGGTGGACATGCTGGGAACATGCGGAGACCCCAAGGATCTGGTGACTTTGACACTCGCATACTTTGGTTTTCCAAAGATGCTGGAAAAGATAGAGTAGCATTATCCTTAGAAGCAGAGAAGAGCTTTGACCTCATTAAATGGAGCTATATGTTTCATATATTGCGTAGGTTGGGATTAGGTAATTAATATATCTCTAAGGCTAAATGGTTATACGAGACACCATCCGCAGAAGTAAACTGTGGGTGTTTCCTTTAAAAAAAACTTTTTAATGCTAAGAGGATCCCGCCAGGGTTGTCTCTTTTTGCCCCTCTTATTTCTTTTTGCACTTGAACTGCTGGGTGCAGCAATACGACTGTTCACAAATAGCAGGCATTCCCACACCAGCAGGCATCTAAAAACTACCTCTCTACGCGGATGACGTTTTACTCACACTTACTGATCTACCTACTTCACTCTCAGCACTCATGTCGCCTATTTCTTGCTTCTCGAACATTTCTGGATACAAACTCAATTAGAATAAGAGTGAAGCTCTCCCGCCATCCCAGAGTGCAACATAAGCCACTATCCTAGGCCACAATTTTCAATGGAAAGCGGATCACCTGAATTACCTAGGTGTTTATATCAACACACGTTTAGAACGTATGATTCAAGATAACGTAGATCCGCTTAATGTTAAAACAAAGTCAGAGTATGAAAAATGGTCCCATCTTAACTTGTCCCTATGGGGTACAGTCCAGGCAGTGAAAAATATTATAGTGCCTTGTTTCACTTAGGTTTTAGGTATGTTACTTTTGACAGTTAAAATATAAATATTACGAGACATTGACAAAGTTATTAAAACCTTTATTTGGGGATCTCTGAGACCTATACTGAAAATCTCGAAATTGATTGCTCACAGGCAATATGGTGGCCTTAGTTTACCATGCATTGAGCATTACTATACATCCCTCATATTATCTCAATTGGTTTATCTTTGGCCAAGACAGTATGACCCCCCCCCCCACTAAGGGTTCTTATTGAAAGACAATCTGTACAGGCATCTTCAGGTTTACAAATCTTTTATACTCATAAATTGCCTGCTTTACTAACTTCTCACCCTATCATTCAATCTATGCTTAGGATATGGATGTACGCCCACAAACTCTTTAAGAGTAGCCCAAGACTACATAACAAGACCCCCATATGACATAATGCTGATATTAGAATAGGGAAACAGACCATTTCCAGGGATATATGGGAGAGAGCAGATATTCTAATGTTGGATCATGTATTCACTTTAGAAGGTGAGCTTAAAACCTTTAAAATGTTCCAGATAAAATTTCAACTCCCTAGCTCTCAAGAGGAAAATACTTACAATTGAAACAAGCTCTATTTAGTAGACTTGGACCATTTCCGTGCTATCCGAGGATTCCCCAGTCTTAAAATACTTTAAAATGTGGGGGAAATTTAAAGGAGTGGTCTTTGTATTTTATAATCTCATACTGCATAAACTACACTCATCACCATTACTAGCACAACTCCACGTCAAATGGCAAAGGTTACTTCATGTAGCTTATTTCCAATGAAGAATGGGCGGATGTTATTATGAATATGGATAAAGGAATCAGAGAGGCAAGAATGAAGTTTACTCTTTTCAAAATCCTTCATAACCGGTACTGGTCACCACAAAAACTCAAGACAGCAGGTTTACTAGACTAATCTACCTGTTGGAGGTGTCCCCATGAGGACTGCGATATATTACACATTTTATTCCAATGTCCAGTTTTGAAGGAATACTTGTCTTCCATAACTGCCTCTCTACACAGAGCTATACATGTACCCATTAATTTAATGGAAAAAATAGTTACATTATATGATGTTACTGATTTCCCAGATCTAACAAAACATACAAGACGATTTTTGGCTATCGCACTCACTGTAGCAAAAATGTGTATATTACGACATTGGAGAACCCCGCAATATCCTACACATGATGAATGGCTTATTGAAATGTATAAAGTGGCATTATATGAAAAGTTGATATACAGATTGCAAGATAATGTTAGAATTTGTATCCAATTTTGGAAACCCTTTCTAGTATTCATACTTAAATGTTTTTTCCTAATTAGAAAATACAACAAAGGAGACCCTTCCTCTTTTTTGTGTCTCTTCCTATCCTTATTAAGACATTTTCAATATTGTTTTGAGTCATGCTGTTAATATTAAGAAAGTTGGCACTTCAGCCATTAACACTGTTATTTTAATTAGGACTAACTGGTAACCTCTTCAACATTTTTGAACTGGCCAGAATATCTCCTTTTGAAATGCTATACATGTGGATTTGAATGATACCACTATCTCAGCTATCTTCTCAGTACCTATAATATATGGTTTAATACATATTACATAATTCTTTCTTTCCAGATTTTATTTTATAGAGCTACTTCTAAGATTTAATTCACAGCTGGATGCATTATGAATAATAGCGCAGATATTTCATTTATTGATATCTGTATTATGTTTTTTCTGTTTAGAAATCTGAGAAGTTAATATTTCATAGTATTTTACTATGTGACCATAAATTGATTTATTGTTTAATTCTCTTTTTTAACACATTGTTTATATATTGTCATGCACTTCTCAATATAAATCTAAAAAAAAAAAAAATGAAAGGGGTCCATATTTACAAGGCCATAATAATCCACGCAAGGTGGCTTTGCGTGGCCGTGTAAATATGGGCTGGCACATTGTGCTACCAGAGCATAAAAAAACATGCAACTCCAGTGCAGCAGTGTGCCGCTAGGGCCTCATAGATGAGGCCGAATATGCTATCGACATGTGAGTTTTAGTAACTATGGCGCTATCCATTTTTTTTTTACCATCAATACAGTGCAGCACTGCTGATTTATATGCAGTGCTGTACAACATTTAGTACATTTGGGCCCTAAGTTTAAAACCCGAACTTAGCATTACATATATGCTTAAACTACATGTGTGATTGGTGCAAGGGAAATATCAGAAAATTGTGTTTCTTTTTTAATTTCTGTAGGAAACCTAAGCCACTGTTCAAATTGCACCCTAGCAATGGCAACAGATTTATGTTTTGGCAACATAGACCTAGCGCCTGATTTAGATCTCCACAGATGGAATACTCCATCACAAACGTGACATATATCCTGTCCGCCATATTATGATCCCCATGGGATGTAATGTGATTGTAATATGGCAGACAGGATATCCGTCACGTTTGTGACAGAATATTCTCCACCAAGATATAAATCAGACCCCTAGTCTAAATTACTGGGTGCTGGTGATGTAGTGAATACTTAAGGTAGGCCAAGCAGTCCTACTTTTCTGACCCGCTCTCTCTGTACTTCTCCCCTGGCCGATTGTCAATTTTATCCCCTTAGTCAATACTTCCCTGACTGTGATAAAGGCAGCTTGAATGGCAGCATCTGCAAGTGACAGAAAGTACAGCTTGCAGTGAAAAAGTATCCTTGTCCTGCCAGGGAGCATCCCATTTTCAAATTAATACACTCTCTAACTTTCATAGCAGAGTAATTAACTTGGCCCAGGAGGAGGGAAAAATTCCTGGAATTTGATTATGAGCGTAGACAAAGAAATTTAACAATTCCTGAAGTCTCACAAGATGTGAATCTAGTGTGTTGGGAACTGTAGATTCAAACCGGGCATTAGACCCAGTTTGACACCTTGTTGGACTTTGCAGGTCTGAATCGAGCACAACCGCAATTTAGAGAAAATTTGGGTGAATGTATAGTACAGATATTCTTTTAAGCATTACTAACCTATCTATGAATGTTCACTAATATTTTAAGCCCTACCCCAGGTCAGCACTAATCCTTGCAGAGTCCGTTCTGCGCTAGGCTACCTGTACACAATTATCAGGCTGCACATGGTGTTAGTCTCACACGCCCAGCCTTCAAATATGTGTACATGCATGTGCATACATGTAACCAGCCCAGCAGCTCTTTCCCTAGCTTTGCAGCAGCAGCCTTATCTTAAAAGGCAGACACTGGTGGTTAAAAAACGTAGTCTAATTACTGTGAATTGAGTAAGTCTTAGGTAGTCTGCCTCACCCTCAATAAAGTTCCAAAAAACAGGCAGTCAAAAGTGAATAATCCTAGTGGATTAAATGAGTGGAAGCCAATTGCACATTCCCAGACTGAGAACAAAAAATAAAAAGAAGGGAAAACCTGGAGACGAGCCTTCTCCACCTACGTTTATCGGATCTGGAACAACATCCACATCAGTTTCAGAACTGACAGGGGCGGGTTCTCCTTTAGGGCTAAGGGGCTGCGACCCTCTGAAATTCCTGCACATCTCTATTAAAAAATATTAAATAGATTGATTTATTTGGAGATAACATCATGGGCCTCATTCTGATCCTGGCCGGCGGCGGTAGCCGGCGGCCTGGCGGGGCACGCCAGAATACCGCTGCGCGGTCAAAAGACCGCTGCGGGTATTCTGGGTTTCCCGCTGGGCTGGCGGGCGACCGCCAGAAGGCCGCCCGCCAGCCCAGCGGGAAACACCCTTCCATGAGGATGCCGGCTCCGAATGGAGCTGGCGGAGTGGAAGGGGTGCGACGGGTGCAGTTGCACCCGTCGCGATTTTCAGTGTCTGCATTGCAGACACTGAAAATCTTTGTGGGGCCCTGTTACGGGGGCCCCTGCAGTGCCCATGCCATTGGCATGGGCACTGCAGGGGCCCCCAGGGGCCCCACGACACCCCATACCGCCATTCTCTTCCTGGCGGCCAAAACCGCCAGGAACAGGATGGCGGTATGGGGCTCGAAATCCCCATGGCGGCGCAGCAAGCTGCGCCGCCATGGAGGATTCCCCAGGGCAGCGGGAAACTGGCGGTACACCGCCGTTTTCCCGTTTCTGACCGCGGCTGTACCGCCGCGGTCAGAATGCCCATGGGAGCACTGCCAGCCTGTTGGCGGTGCTCCTGCGGTCGTTGGCCCTGGCGGTTTTTACCGCCAGGGTCAGAATGACCCCCTATGTCTCCAAACTAATCGATGTATGTAACTATGGTTTGGCTGTCATTGCTAGGCTGCCTGCCTGGCCTGCCTTGCTTTGAAGTAGGAGACGGAAGAAAGGTAGTAAATCAAGTTTTCTGCACTGTGACTCACAATGCAGGGCTTAGCTTTCTAAAGCCCTTCATTTCCATTGTGGTCTATGTTGGTATCCACTCTAGTCCAGTGACGCTTTTAGTGTCATGTTTTTGGGCATTGGAGTCATCATCCCTGTGTGAGGGCAGCCATCAGTCATTCACAAGCATAGATCCTACCCTTTCCCATTCTTCACACAGTAGGAGTGAATGCAAGCATGTGTAACCTGAGGCCATATGTACGAACACATTTTCCCATAGACACAGAATGGGTAAAACCCTTTGATACATCTGGCCCTTGGTGCCTTGTCTTCCGTAATGGTAAGTGTTATAATGCTAATCTTGAATTATTTATATTGAGCTGTGACCTTTGTCACCTTAACCTCCCCCACTGTGACACCTCAGACCCTGGCTGCAGATCACTAGCCCCTTCAGAAGTGGAGCTGCTAAATATGTTCCTCCCCTAAATTATTCCAAAAGAAGATCAGGGTTCTGATTTCTCTTGCGAAGTTTATTCAAAAATCCAAGTCAAGCTCAAAGCGAGAAATATGTGCTTACAGGAAAGGCAGTTATCTGCAGCATGGCATTAAAAACTGGCCGTGTCTTCATGCCCTTAATAATAATGCCAAAAACATGGATTGATTTGCAAACAGTGAATGTTAAAAATGTTAAGGTAATGTGTATCAGTGATTTTGTTCCTCTCTTTTTTCACGATTTATTTGATGTTGCATTACCCAAGAGAGTTAACTGTTTCATCTTGCTGTCTTTCTGTATTTGTTTCGTATTACTCTTCAATAGTACATACTTTGACTTGTGTCAGGTGTTCAGGTGTTTAGGAAGGGCTCTTATTGAGCGCTCTGAAGCTGACAAAGCACAGTGCCTGTCAGTGGGTTGGCGCTTCTGTAGAGTACACCGAACAATGGTCATGCATTCCAGTTACATTGGAAATTCAGTGTAAATGTGTGTGAAGTTTGTGCAAAGAGGTCAAAATATTTAGCAGGTGAAAGCAAAAGGAAATAAAATGCTTAAAAGTGTATGAGTGCAGTGCATGTTTGAGATGGTAAAATGAGGGAGATGAGAGGAAGTGCATTCAGACGAAAGTGAAAAGAGGGTGCTGTAGTTGAAAGAAAGGAGGTTGGAAACATGCAGATGGGTAAGATGTGCAGAGAAAAAGGGCATACATAGATAACATAAAGCACACATAACTGAGGCCATACTCCTCCCATAGGCCTCAATAATATTTCATTTATAGTCTCACAATTTCAGAATTGAAATATTTAATTATTTATAACAAATCATTGTTGTTACTCATTTGTCTTAAACAGATAACCATTGACAAAGGCAATAGTACTGACAGGTTTTAGGTGTATGTCAGTTGTTGTGTTATATTTCTGGATGCAATAACATCTCAGAGAGAAACCAAAATAGAGGTCGGTGGCATACAGATATTTATTTTACATGTCCCTTTTAGAGAGCCCCCACATTTTTCATCCCACTTAAAGACCTGTCTGCACATATTTCTGTATGACTGATTGCAGCCTGCGCAGCTGTGGGTGCTTCCCGATGCCTGGTTATAATATCCTTTTTCTGAAGTTGATGCCACATGCCTTGCAAGATACTGGGCAAGCACACACTTTAAAGGGCCTGAAGTTGCTGCGCTGTAAAATTCCCCCATTAAAATAACTGTTGAACTTATTATTGCAGCAAGATATGGGACAGTTTTTAATGTGCTTAATATTTCAAGGCTATACATTCGCAGTTCTTTATAAATCTTGCTTTCTCACTAAATTCATTTGCTTTGAAATGCACCAATTGTCCATCTTTTTCAATTTTTTTCCTGGGAGGAGGACCCACCCTGGACCCCACGTTTGTCCATTAGGCTTGCTCGCTTCACTCACAACATAAAAGTCATACCCAACTTTTACACCCCACCACTTTCAAATGTCACCAGCCACCACTGAGAACTGCCCCAACTCTTCTGCAATTCAGAAAGTATCTGAAGACTCACCTCTTCAGAGAATACTACACTCCTTAATGACAGGAACCACTACTCCTGAAGACTCTGCCTCATGGTAAAAAGTCACCGATCTGTATTTCTAGGCATATTCTCATCTTCAGCGCCCAATTGCTGTCTACCTATATTTTTTGTACTATATAAGTATGCATGCGTGCAAACACGAAAAGGGGGCGCACGTCATGTAGTAGGTGTTTTACTTGTCACAAAAGGGCTTAAACTCAGTTTGTTTACAAATGGAAAAGCAATGTAGAGCTCTGAATGCAGGATCACATGGATTCTGTAGTTGCCCTGCCAGAGTTGCACAGTTCTGAAGTCGCCAACGCGTGCTTGGGAAGACAGGGGGGGCTTCGGCCATGAAGGCAATTTGCATGTCTAATCTGTTAATAAAATCCGAATTAAGGAGGGGGAAAGTGGAATGATTACACAATGGCGGCTGCATAAAAACTGAATCTTCCACAGCTGGGGTCCAACGAGGGCCTTGTGCAGAAATGATCTGAGCTCAAAACTATGCTGAACAGCTTCAGTAAAATCCCCAGATATTGTATCCCAAAGGTAATTAAATGATTTCGAAGCCACCCTTTGGTTTCATGTAAGACTTCCCGATGTTTTCCTGGTCTTTCTTAGCCACGTCCTGCATGATTTTAAGTTTGGTATTTCATGAGAACGCAGCTGTATACCACCGTTTAAGAGCCACATAATTCTAATAGTGCTTGTGTGGAATTATTGCTGTTTCTTATTTTTTTATTTAGAAAGCCTGGTTGTTATCGCATTAACTTTGCTCTAGATCATGTTGCGTGTAAGTATAATTTCTTCATTACCTTTTCTTGCTCTTTATTTCAGTTTATGCCATGATGATGAAGATTTAATGCTGAGACGCACCGAAACGCAAATGATGAAAGGTCCTGGAGTAGAAAGTTAAATCAAGAAACTTGCAATCATTAGTGAGGATATGCAAGACAGAGAAAACATGCAATCATTAGTAAAGATATACAAGAGAGAAAATAGAGGGAATGTGTAAGCAACCCGATATAATGTATAAGGAAACAACAGGACACGTTCAATAGCTATTCCCGTTTCCTTTAACTTGGGGGAGTAAGAAGAACAAGGTCTTTATACAGCTGGTCAGGCAGAGTGAGACTGTAGCAGACATAAGTCTTGAAATAGATTTCTGTTTTGGAAGTGCTACGCTTAAATATATTTGCACACATCCTCATATCAATAGCAATAAGGGCTTCACTGAACCACAAATAAATGCTTTAAATATAATCTTGGTTAATGAATGAGTCAAAACTATTTTTGTAAGAGCACCACTACTCTACCGCTATGGCCTGGCTTTGGGTGATCAGCCAAAGTGTGGGAAGAGACATGTTTTCACTCGAAAATTAAAATGGGCAGGGATACAGTGAAGAAATGGAGGGAGGTCCAATGTTTTTGTTCGGAAAGGCGATGGAGCTGCAACTTGTGCATGCCTTCTTGATGGTGGGTGTTAGAAATGAGGTCTTGGGTTGGCAGTCAGGTGCCCCCCCCGTCCAAGCAAGGACCCTCACTCTAGACAGGGCAAAGGAGAAACACACCTGGTTAACCCATACTCACCTTCTTGGTAGCTTGGCTTGAGCAGGCAGGCTTAACTCAGAAGCAATGTGTAAAGTATTTGTACCAACACACACAGTAACACTGTGGAAACACTACAAAATGGACACCACACCAGTTTAGAAAAATAGATAATATTTATCTAAATCAAACAAAACCAAAATGACAAAAATCCAACATACGCAAGTTAAAATATTAATTTTCAAAAGAATAAGAGTGTTACTCCATAGAAAACAATGGAAACAATGATTTTGCACAAAGTGCCTGGTTTGAGTCAAAAATAAAGCTGCTCGGGCGAGCATGCATTAGAAAAGTCAGTGATGCGTCAATTCCTTCCTCGCAAGGAGGCTGTGCGTCGTGTCTTCTCCAGTCGGGTCGGCAATGCATAATTTTTCTCCCTCGCAAGAGACTGCTGCATCGATTTTCAGACGGGGCACCTCGGATCCGCGCAGAGTCTGGATGACTTTGAAGCCCAGGAACGATGCGTGGAAAATCCTGTTGCATGGTGTTAGAAAACGGTGCTGCGTGAGTTGCACGTCGTTTCTCCAGCCACAATGCGTTGATCTCCCAGCTGCAATACAGGTGGAGTGTCGATTTTAGCTGCGAAGCCTGCAGCGTGTCGTTTATAAGCCACGTTGCAGATGGTGCATCAAAACTATTCCTGCACGCCGTTCTGTACATGGATTTTCAGCTCTTGTTCTGCCAACTTCACCTTTCAAGGGCCCAGGAACTGGATAGGGAACCACTTGACAGGGCACGAGTCTCAGAAGAGAGTCCAGCTGCTGGCAGAGGAAGTCTTTGATGGCCCTTCAGACTTCAAAACAGGAGGCAAGCTCCATTTAAGCCCTTAGAGATTCTTCACAAGCAGGAATATACCACAAAGTCCAGTCTTTGTCCCCTTTCACAGGCAGAAGCAGCAACTGCAGGGCAGCTGAACAAAGCACAATCACAGGCAGGGGCAGCACTTCTCCTCAGCTCTTCTCCTTGGCAGAGGCTCCTCTTGAATCCAGAAGTGATCTTGAAGAAATCTAAAGTATGGGATTTGGGATCCAGTACTTATACCCCTTTCTGCCTTTGAAGTTGGTAAACTTCAAAGGGAAGTCTCTCTTGTTTGCAAGATCCTGCCTTGCCCAGGCCAGGCCCCAGATACACACCAGGGGGTTGGAGACTGCATTGTGAGAAGGCAGGCACAGCCCATTCAGGTGTAAGTGACCACTCCTCCCTCCACTCTAACACAGATGGCTCATCAGGATATGCAGGCTACACCCCAGCTCCCTTTGTCTCACTGTCTAGAGGGGTTTCACAAACAGCCCAACTGTCACACTGACCCAGACAGGGAATCCACAGACAGGCAGAGTCACAGAATGGTTTAAGCAAGAAAATCCACACTTTCTAAATGTGGCAATTTCAAACTAACAATCTTTAAAACAACTTTACTAAAAGATGTATTTTTAAGTTGTGAGTTCAGAGACCCCAAACTCCATGTTTCCATCTGCTCTCAAAGGGAATCTGCACTTTAATAATATTTAAAGGCTGCCCACTTGTTAACCTATGAGAGAGATAGGCTTCGCAACAGTGAAAAATGAATTTTGCAGTATTTCACTGTTAGGACATGTAAAACATATCAGTACATGTCCCACCTCTAACATACACTGCACCCTGCCCATGGGGCTACCTAGGGCCTAACTTAGGGGTGCCTTACATGTATTAAAAGGGAAGGTTTTGACCTTGCACGTGGGAACACTTGCCAAGTCGAATTGGCAGATTACAACTGCACATCCAGACACTGAAGTGGCAGGTCTGAGCCATTTTTACAAGGCTACTAATGTGGGTGGGACAACCAGTGCTGCAGGCCCACTAGTAGCATTTGATTTAAAGGCCCTGAGCACCTCTAGTGCACTTTACTAGGGACTTACCCATAAATCAAATATGCCAATCATGGATGAACCAATCACCAATACAATTTACACAGAGAGCATATGCACTTTAGCATTGGTTAGCAGTGGTGAAGTGTCCTAAAGCCAACAAAAACTGCTCAGAAAAAATAGGAGGAAGGAGGCAATAAGTTTAGGGATAAACCTACAAAAATGACAATTTCCAACAGTGGTAATATGTAAAAGAATAGCTGTAGCAGAACACAAGGTTTTCGAAGGAGGGTAAGTAGTGATGCATTGCTGAAGCAATAGTGATCCTTTCTCGTGAAGGGGTCAGTGACAGATGTACATGGACTTAATGATGGAGCATTTGGCCAAGGAGAGACAACTAAGGGCAGCTAAGGGGGATAAATGAATGATTGTGCAGAAAATATCAGGACTGACTAGACAGCCACACTTTGAATGATCAACAGGTGGCATATGATATCTAGAAAGTCCCAAATTTACCAAGTGTTTGCAGTCAAGGTGGGTTAGCATGCTACCCTAAATCACCATCTTGTGGAAACTGGATGGAATGAGAGGTTATTTTCCACAGCATCTGATTATAGTAAAAACACAAATAAGTGACTATGAACTTGAACTGAAAATGGTAAAAAATAATGCCAATGTTTCTTGCAGATTAATCAGGAGTTCAGTGTGGCCTAGCCATTATGAAACGTACCAAACACATGGGGATGCAAACAGAATCCAGATCTCAGATTTGTCTCCATTCTACTTTATGAGATTAGCTTCCATCCTTGCTGCAACTTCTGACATCCCTGAATGAAAAGCACATTAAGCAGTAGACAAGTCATTATTAAAAGCAGGGACGAACCTCTGTGTCATCAGCATAGATCATAATAAAACACCAAAATATCAAATCAAAAAAGAGCAGCAATGTAAGGATTGAAAACAATAAAACAGAGAGGAGCACTGATGAACTCCACAAGAAATAGAAGGAGAACAGCAGAGTGGGTGAAGATGAATTGCTTAGGAACACCATATCGAAAGGAAGCCAAGCTAGAGTTTTATCTATATCTGAATTGTAGGCTAACATGGTATAGAACATCTATAATAGAACACCATACCACTGTCAGTGCAAATTCGAAAGTTATGAGGGTAAACATTTTGAAATGTCCTTAAGCCGTCCTAGACCACTTTAATTAACTACGGTGTACTAGCACCAAATCAAGAGGTTGGTCGCAAGAGCTCTCTCCCTTCTCTGTTACCTCTCTCCCTCCATTTCTAAGGAAAGGCAATCTAAGTCAGAGCAGGGTGGCTTTCTGTCTGCTGCCTGGGATCCAGAAAACTGCTTTGTTACCTGTCAGAGTAGCAGCTCATGGGATAATTAGCAAGAGAATGAGTCGTCCATTTTGAGATTAGCCAAATGCCATTTAAGGCATAGTTTCTCAGGCAGGTCCTAGCGCATATCAATACCGATATTCAAGTAAGCCTCAGGCAAAGCTTTGCATACCCATTTAGAAGAACTAAGGTAATATTTGTATCCTCTAATGAAAATAAAAAATATGTTTTAAAAGCAAGAATTCACAACCTAATTTCAGACTAGTATGTTTTTATAAAAGCTACACATGCCTTCACATTTTGTCTATGTACAGCAGGAATTCTTTAAACATATATTCATAATTTATCCCAGAGGTGTATCAGATACATACTCAGTGGACATTAGAATGTCAAGTGTACAGGGAAGGCTCAGCATAAAGAGAGACAATGTGCATGTTCCGTCCATGTCTATTTTAAAAGTAGCACGATTCTTGGTGGAGTCTTTGGGCCTGATCACAAAACGTTAGTAAATTTCATTGTTGGTAAGTAAAGTAGTATTGTGTAGCTGATTGTGGAAGTGGTAATTTGACCACAATGTTTGTGCACATTTGCTATAGTAGCATTTTGTGGTCGTAGTTATGTGCTGTGCTGTTTTTGCACTTTTGTGTTTTTGTACTGCATTCTTGCTTTGTGGGGTTTTGTTGAATTTGGTTTTCACTGTTAGATTGTGCCCTGTTTTGTGTTGGGTATGTTGTAATTTTGCCTTCTGTCATATCATTGCGCTGTGTTCTGTTTACTTTCGGGATGCCAACAAATGCTTCTACATTTCCACTCAAATCAGCACATTCCTTTCATTGTTACTGTCTAGTGTGGTAAACGCTGCTTGTTGGACTTGGCCCTTTCTGCAGGGTCACACCCAAACTTTTTGCTTTAACCCTTCCATTTTTGGAACCCGTTTTTGTTGGCTTTAGGTCTCTGCGCACTTTAACACTTCTAACCAGTGCTAAATTGTTTGTGCTTCCTCCTTCAAGCATGGTAGAATTGGTTTACAGCCAATTGACATATTTAATCTACTTGTAAGTTCCTAGTACAGTGGTAGTACAGGTGCCCGGGCCCATTAATTAAATGCTACTAGTGGGCCTGCAGCACTGATTGTGCCACCCAGTTAAGTAGTTTCTTAAGCATAATAATTGTAAGACCAAGGATACCTTTGTGCAGATCAGAATGAAAGCAAGATGGTTGGTGTATAGCCTTGTGTCATAGAAGGAAATCGTTCAAGACGTGCAGAATCCCGCGTGAGACTAGAGCATGAAATCTTTTTTTTCTCACACAAGAATGAAAGACAGAAAATTGATGCGTGGCCATACGCCAAACAGAGAAACCATTCAAAACCTGCAGAATCCCATGTGAAAAATGAAACATGAGAAAAGGGAGTAAAGTGGAAACTAGAAAGTTAAAAAAGAGGAGACTAACCTAAAAAAAAAAAGGAGAAAGTCGGTTCAATATAAACAACTGAATGATCCAGAAGTCCAAAGCACAGAAGCCTATAACCATGAAATGCACTAGAGAGTAAACAAGCAGACTGTAAAAAAGTCCAAAGTTCGACTGTAGTAATGAAAAGCAATGGCAACCTACTAAAAGTAGTCGTATGTGCCAAGAAAGAGAAAATAAACGTGGTCCAAATATCTGGATTTTATCTGTATCCAGCTAACACAGTCAAATAACCACTTAAGACCTGTATCTTGTAAGAATAGTAATAGCAGATGGTTAAAATTGTGCAAATCAAGCAAACAGAGCCAAGAAAAGGTATTGTGGGTGACAACTGGCAATAGACCCTCATAATTGGTTGTTTACATGACAATTGGAAAATAGTATCCAGACCCTGACAAGTTCTTTACCTAGGGCCTTAAAACTGGAATAACAGAAAAACACAACACTCAGTAAAAATTGTATATTTAAAAATGTATCGGCCTGGCTGCCTGGCTGCCTGGCTGATGAAGGGTGATACCATGAAACCGGTCACAGGATGCTTGTTTCTGCTCCAGGGAGGACCATGCCTGGCAGTTCGGGCTGGACTGTTCCCATGGAGAACAGAGTCAAGATTGATTTGCATATGGCTGGGTGCAAACTGGAATGGCATGGCAAGCAAATCAACTGATGGATTAAACCCAGATCTGTGGCTGGTGGTGAATGTTTGATCTGTCTATTCCATCCAACATCGGTTGTTTTTGCACTTTTACAAAGATGACTTATTCTTCTCCTAGCCATTTGGTACCTGCAGCCTGATCTTCGGTCACGCGAATAGGTGTAACTGGCAGTTGGCCTTTGTGTATTGCTCCCAGACAGTGAGACAAAGGGAAGACAGGTGTTGGCAGGATGGGCCACTGTGATTAACAAGTGGGAGGAGCTGTCACCTACCACACTTGCACATCACATAGGCTTTGCCTGAGCAATCTCACAAAGGGTTTGTCTCCAGTCTTTTGTGTCCCCAGACAAGATAGAGCAGGGACAGGGAGGAAGGGGATGCCTGCCACCTTAAGGGGGATGGAAACTTCTAGAAGCGTCCTCTAATTTACAGTGGGCACCTCGTAAAAAATTGGACCTTAGAACCCCAACTATTCAGTACACTTATGGACCTATGGAAGACTGCAAAGAAGGACTCCTGAGCTGCTGAAAGGATTGCCACTCTGCTGGACTTCTGTTCTGAAGGATTGCTGCACTGCTGTGCTGACCTGCTGCCCTCCTGCCCGAGTCAGAAGGAATGGACCTGCAGCCTGTACTCAGGACCACCAGTGTGACTCCAAGGGCTAGTCTCTTGTAATCAGCACATGGACTCTGCAACCATGAGTCATACCCTCATAGGTGGTGCCAGCCCAGGCCTGGACCCTTGCAAGTGGTCATGAAGGTGCTCTGCCAGCCTATCTGTGGACTCAGCAGCATCAATGCATCTCCACTGCCTTACAGCGCCACCCCCAGCGGCCGCTGTGTGGACGTCACAGACGCAAGGTCCTCACAACACCCACACAGCGCACAGCCTCATCAGAACCATCTCTTTGTGGCATATCCCTAACCCAGGCCCTGCATCGCCAAACCCTCATCAATAACAGCCTCAACAATGATGCAGAACTTTGTATCACAAGCCCTGCAACATCTTCAGAACCAGCAAGTGTGATAACCATCACAATCCCTCCCCCCGACATTTTGATGGCCTCCTGCACAATGATGCAGGACCACACATTGCAGCCTCCCAGCTTCTCTGAACCAATTCTGTGCAAAGCATCTCTGACCAGGACCTCGCATCGCCATGACTGCATGATCCATCCTCGATGTGGGACATTGCAATGCTCCAGAACCAGGATTTAAGGTACTCTTGTTCAGCGGGGTAGCTAGGTCCCTGTAGCCAGCCCGCACTCCATGGCTGTCTGCCTGAACTTGTGACTATTTCCTGGTGCAGCGCAACAAGATAGCTAGAGTTGGCGCTTCGTGCATTTTGGCACTATAATCACTGAAATGTTTAAAATTGCATATCTAGGATTCTAAAAATTGAATTTTTGTCATTTTGGTGTTGTTGTATTTATTAAAATGTAATCTCTTTTTCTAAATTGGTATGGGATTTGTTGTGTTTTCACTTTATTACTGTTGGATGTACTGCATATATACTTTACACATTCCCTTTAAGCTAAGCCTGGCTGTTCTGTGCCAAGCTTCCAGAGGGTTGAACATAGGTTAATTTGGGGTTTCCTTATGAATTTACCCTAACAAGGATTGTGGTTGCTTCTTGAGTAGGGTTAACCCCCCTCAAACAGAAAACCAATTTCTTACACTGGTGTTCAGTAGTAAGGATTTGGAATTGTTTTTGTGTAGTTCTATTGTAGGAAAGTCCTCCTTTTTGCCCTGGTCACCCCCACACTTTTTGGACAGGTACTGGTGGTTACTGACTCTTGGCTGTGCCCTGGGTACTGTTTACCAGTCCCAGGGCCAGTGCTCTGTGTAAAGTGGATATGCAAATTAGGCTAATTATAATTGGCTAAGTTAACCTACCTATAAGTCCCTAGTATATGGTAGGGCATGTAGGTTTAGGGACCACAGCATAGGTAGTGCACCCATAGGCGCACTGCTGGGGTGCCCAGTGTCATTTTAAAGGCAGGCCTGCCTTGCTGTCTGCTTTTAAATTAAAGTTATATACAAATTCGACTTTGGAATTAAAGGTAGTGCCAAAGTCTTAAACTGCCTTATTCTTACATATAGGTCACCTCTAAGGTGTCCCCTGTGATGAGGTAAAAACAGCCAAATTCGTTTTTCCCTCATTGTAGTAAATGGCCTTCATAGGCTAGAATGGGGAGACTTTATTTTAATTTGTAAAGTCCCCTTAAGTAATGGATACCAAGAGTTTGGTATCAAATTAATTGTTATAATAAATCCCACAACTTACAGTTGTGGGATTTAATATAACTTGACCAGGTAAAGAGTTTTAAACTTTACCTGAAAAGTTGCCAATTTCAGCCCTGCATTGTGTTTGCTGCTGTGCTCTGATTGGCCAGCCTCTGGCAGCCTGATGAGGTGTGAAGTGGCCTGGCTTCACACAAAGAGATTTGCCTGTGGGAGGGAATTTCCCCTCAGCAGATGGTAAGGCAGGAAGGGGGAGGGCTGCCAAACTGGTCTTCAAAGGCAGAGAAGGACATTTGGAACAACCCAGCAACACCCCCACATCCTGCAACCCCAGACAACTAGGTGCCCCCTTGATTAGATTAGGAGAGGGCAGGAGAGGGGTGTGTTTATGCCACACCAGTGGGTGGGCTCAGCCAGATGTAACCTCCAAAAATCAGATTCAGCCATGATGGATATTTGAAGAATGTTGCCGCCTTGGATGATTTTTGGCACACTTCCCAGGAAGGGGTCATCACAGGGGGAAGGACCCTGCACCTGATTGGAGAATCAGGACTCCCCTGTTTTTCACCCAGGAGCAAGGATAAAACTGGCAGACCTGCACCCACACCTCAGATCCCCATCAGATTCCAACAAGGAAGAACCAAAGTAGAAGAAGGACTGCCCTGCTGGACCCCTGGCCTGCACCTGGAACCTGCACTCAGAAGGACTGCACCAGCTGCACACTTATGCTTCACCACAAGAAGGACTTTGCCTGGCTTCAACTGGTTCAAGGAGGGACTCCCTGTTTGCTACAGGTGAAAAATTGCTAACCAGAGTCTCCTGCACCAACTCCTGAAGAACTCAACCAGCTGACCACTGCCTAGTGGCCAAAAAGGAGTTTGCGCCAGGTACATTCTGGGAGTTGTAGTCCACACCCACAAGGATCATCTCAGAACTTCTGGACCCTTGGGGTGAGCTGTGGACCTCAAAAGAACCTTAAAAGAACATCTGGGAGAAGCCCCAGAAGTTTGGAGAAGTTTGGGGAACTTTTAAAAACAAGCTCCGTAGAGGGACCGACCCACCGTGGCAACTCTAGCCAGCTTGCCTCAACCACGACCCGGCCTGATTTGCTGGTTCGTCCCGGTAAAGAAAATCTCAGAAAAAGAGACTAAGTCCGAAGGTAAAAAGTTGACCGGTACCTCCCAGCCAGCGTATCAGAGGAGGGCTCCAGGAACGTCGGATAAAGATCCAGGTTTACCCCGGTCGAAGGATTTTCACCTCGAAAAAACGACTAAGTCCGAAGGTAAATATCTCCACCAAGGATCCCGCGACGCGTATCCGGAGAAGGGATCCAGGAGGTCGGATTGGACTGGCAGGTACGTCCCGCTGAAGAAAATCTTCAGAAAAGAGACTAAGTGTGAAGGTAAACTTTTAATGGAGGCCTCCCGCGACCTGTAGCCGAGCAGGGCTCCATCGCGGTCGGCCTGAAACTTTCACTTTGCCCCGGTCGAGGTGCAACCAGATGACCCAATTGGCGCTTTTTGTTTCTGGGCGCTAAAAAACAATAATTCTTTAAAAATTCATATCTCCGGTTCCCCATATCCGATTTTATTAGTTTTTGTGTCATTTTAAAGATAAAAATATAAACTATTTTTATAAATTGTTTTGGATTTTTAAAATGTTTCCTGTGTTTTATTTAATTACTGTTTTGTGATATTTGAATGCTTTACACTCTCTGTCTCCTAAGTTAAGCCTTGTCGCTCGTTGCCAAGCTACCAAGGGTTGAGCTGGGTTTAATTTACTGAGACCTAACTGGACCTAAGTGGAGGTTAGTGGCCTATTGCTAAGTGTAGGTACCTACCTGCCCTTACCAATAACCCATTTTCCAACATCAATACAATAATGTTGTGCTACACTACCATCCCAGTTAAATAAGTTAATACTACTTCAGTCTTTTTAAATTTCCTTTGCTGCCTCTTTAGCTTTTTTCAACTCTACTCCTATTGCTTCCTGTCTGTCTGTCACCATACCTGCAGTAATGGAGTTTGAGCTGGTCAACCTGGGAAGTTACAGTGTGGTTGAGCTCAAATAGTTCTGTAAGGAAAAGGGACTCTAAATGAAGAAGGGCACCAAGAGGTTGGAGCTTCAGAAAGCTCTGAGGCCCTCAACAGAAGTCCACCAGTGGCAACAGCAGATGGGAATGAGAAGGATGATGTGGAGGAGCCAGAGGAGGGCCTGGATACCAGCCTTGAGATGCAACCATCAATGGAGAGGGAGGACTCATCTCCTGAGTTCAAACTCCCTGTCAGAGTGGGAAGCAGTGTATCTTCACATGGCCTGTCCCCAGAGGAACAGCCGGACAGGAAGGAAAAGAGGGTGTTTCAGCTGCAGATGGCCCAAGTGACGATGGAGGAAAAGAAACTGCTCATTGAGGAGAAACTAGTTCTAGAGTGATTGGCTTATGAAAGGAGCCTCAGAGAGCTGGGCACCAAAACTAGACAAGCAGAATACAGAAGCAATGGTGGCAACATACTCACAGTGTTTGAAGGAGCCAAGAAGATCTGCAGCCCTAAAGACCTGCTGCCAAGTTATGTGGTAGGGGCGGTATAGACAACTGGCGTGCTGCATTTGAGGTAGCTCTGAAAGTACACAAGATTCCAGAGGAGCACTTGGGATAGCTTGTGAAAATATTTGCCCTCAGTGGAGAGGGACACCCTACTTATAGAAGACCAGACAAGATATGCCCCCACGAAAGCCATCCTGGTCACTAAGTTTGGACTCACCCCAGAGGAATACTGCATCAAGTTCAGAGATACTCAAAAGAAGTAGAACCATCTGGGTGGCTCTACTTGATCATACCAGTAAGACAATGAATGGTTGGGTGTGGAATAGTATAGTTGATGATTTTACTGGATTGTTTAATTTGATACTAAGTGAGTATGTGCCCAGTACATGTTTTACAGAGCTGTGCCAGCACTTAATAGACAGCTGACCCAAGGAGCTTGCTGAGGAGGCAGATCTCTGGGTCAACATCAGACTGTCCAAGAAGGTACCTGGGGTGACCCCAAGAATGGTGGTTTAGGTTCTGCCCAGAAGAGTGTGGGGAATGTTAAAGATGACCCAGACAAGTCCTAGAGTAAAGTTGTGGGGAAAGGGTTCCCAAGCTCCTTCTGAGAAACAGGGAGTGGTTCTGGTGGGCAGTGGCCCAGGGCACACTATTGCCACCCCCCCCCCTGCTTTGTGTGCTCCCTGTTAGGGGTCAAGCAGGGGGTCTCAGTCTGTCCTAAGAACCCAGCCACTGGTGAGACTTCTACAGAGGTGGTCAATGTGACCTTAGGGGTAAGTAGTCCCCAAGGGCAGGTCATAGACCATGCCATAATCTCCCTTAGTTGGGAGACAGACTCAGAGGGCGAGCTTGTGATCCCTGAGGGTGGGAGTCGTCAGTTCCACCACATGAAAGCAAAGGGGGTCTCTTTAACTACTGTAAGGGATACTGGGGCCAGCCAGACCATGGCAATGGAAAGACTGGTTTCGCCAAAGCAGTATACTGGACAAGTGTATTTAGTAACTCAGGCCCAAGGGCTAGATTTTGTCTGCCCTATGACCCTGGTATCCTTGGAGAAGCCCTCAGAGCCAGGAGAGCTGGGAGGAATGGCCTCCCAGGGCACCTTGACAGTTCAGTTTTCTGGGGGTACCACTCCCAAGCAGAGGCTACGGGAGCCCAGGTGAAGGCCTCACCCATGTCCCCTGTTCAGCCTCAAAGTACAGACCCTGGGCTGAAAGGCCAGTCTCAGGATCTGAACTGATGGGAGGTAGAGTGGAAGTAGGATACCAAACACCCATGGCTGTTGCCCCACCTCTGAGAAACCTCAGGTCAGAGAACCCTCAGGTCCCCATAGGGAACTCCTTGCCATCCCCAAGACTGGAAGAGAGCTCTACCTAATGTTCTCATTTGTAGCTTCCACATAGCAGAAGATGGTCCGAGGCATATCTCTTGACACTGACATCTGTCAGTAGCCTCTATGTGCACTTGCACATGCGTAGGGATGGCGCAGCCACGCACAGTCTGGCGTTGTAGCTGTGGTTTGAGTAATTCTATTAAATCTAGTATTGCTGCACTGCTGAGTCTATATTTATCATAAATCTCCTCCTCAGTTTGTTGGAAAAGTGTCTGTCTGGTTCTGTATATCTTCTCCTGTCTCTGGCTCCTCCTCTGCTGTGCAGCGTGGGCTCTCCTCCTCATTCCTATCACATATATCTCCGCCATCTTGAGTAACCCAGATGCCTTCTGGGTCTCCTTTTATACTTTGGTAATGGTTACCACCTGCTCTGAGTTAGTGGTTAATTGGAAGTGCAAAATGGGCTTTTTGCTACTAGTCGCAATTTGCGAGTGGCTATTGCATATGGTTTGCGACTCGCAAATTGCGACTTCCTATTTGCGGGTCGCAAAATGGGGTCGCTATTTTTGCGAGTCGGTAAAGGCTTGCGTCGCATTTTGCGAGTCGGAAATGGGATTTCTGCATCCCATTTCCGATTTTGTGGGGTCGCAAATTGTGATTCGGGCCATTTGCGACTCGCAAAAGTTTCCTACATCTGGCCCTAAGTGCGCATGTGTGTTTGGACGGCCTAAGACGGCTGTCCAAACACACATGCACACTTAGGTTTCTCCAACCCGACTGTTTACACAGCCGGGCTGGAAAAACTGCACAGGCCCAGGGTTATTTAACTGCCAGTCAGACCAATCCTGACGCTGCTTACATGCTATGTTTAGCATGTAAGCAGTGCCAGAATTGCTGGGGAGCCTCTTCTGGTGTCCCAGAAAAGGAAAGGAGGATGAGTGAGGCGACAGAAGAGGACGGCAGCGGCGGTGACGAACTGTAAGTTGTTTTTTTTTTAAATGTATTCCACGTCGTCATCCCCCACCCCTCCCCTTGATATCTGCAGCAGCCGCCGCTGGGTTTATTTAATGACTTTTGTTGTTCACCTTGACGAGAATTTATATTAATATTTGAGGTGGGGTCTCACCCTCTCAATTAATACTCCAATTTCTTACTATATATGTCAGTTTTTCTAGCAAAGGTTTCAGGTACAGGATTAGCACATTGCCATCCACGCCGATCTTGAAAGTGACAAAGTCCTTTGCCATTTTTACAGCAAAGTCTTTAAGCATAGGATTAGCTAGTGGCTTTGTTACTGTCTGGGTCGACATGGATGGCATTGCACTAATACTATGCCTAAAAACTTTGCCATAAAAACAGACTCTTGAGGTGACCAGATTCAGTGTGTCATTGGTGTTGTAGGGTGCTCTGTATAGGAGCTGCTTTCCACCTAAGCTTGAGAACTACCCAGAGTTCCCTTCCCTGTTCTTCTTTTTTGCATAATGTCTGCAGCAATCTAAGCCTGAAAGGGTATATATATATATATAAATATATATATATATATATCTACACACCAAGTAAATTCCTGTGATTAAAAAAAAAAACTGAAAAACTTACTTGTGACGTAATTACTCCTGAGGTAAAAATTGTGATTTCATGACTTTAGATGTAAATTCTGCAATGTAAAGGTTGCACACCCTAACACCATTACTTTCACCACTATCACCCCCATCATCAGCAGACATTAAGGGGGTGATTCTCACCCTGGCGGGCGGCGGAGGCCGCCCACCAGAGTTCCCCCCTCCAGAATACCGCACCGCGGTCATTAGACCGCTGCGGGTATTCTGTGTTTTACACTGGGCTGGCGGGCGACCGCCAAAAGGCCGCCTGCCAGCCCAGTGTAAAACTACCTTCCCACGAGGACGCCGGATCAGAATTGAGCCGGCGGAGTGGGAAGGTGCGACGGGTGCAGTTGCACCCGTCGCAAATTTCAGTGTCTGCAAAGCAGACACTGAAATTCTTTTTGGGGCCCTCTTATGGGGGCCCCGCGACACCCCATACCACCATCCTGTTCCTGGTGGGAGAACCGCCAGGAACAGGATGGCGGTATGGGGTGTCAGAATCCTCCATGGCGGCGCAGCTTGCTGCGCCGCCATGGAGGATTCATTTGGGCAGCGGAAAACCGGCGGGAGACCGCCGGTTTTCCACTTCTGACCGCGGCCGAACCGCCGCGGTCAGAATGCCCATCGGGGCACTGCCAGCCTGTTGGCGGTGCCCCCGTCATTTTAGCCCTGGCGGTCTTGGACCGCCAGGGTTAGAATGAGCCCCTAAATCTTTTTAGACATCCCTTACACCAGTGACTACTATGAAACTTTCCAGCAATTACATAATTACTGATCAAGTACTAGTCCAACATTAGACCAAGTATCCCCTATACTCATTCAGCCTTCAATGGACCTGCAAGAGGATTGTTTTATTTTTCACCATGATGAATACCTAGCAGTCCAAGCCACCATGTGAAAACTTCATTGAACACATTATATAATCAGCTCCACCTTGTCAGAAGACAACTTTTTTGGTGGGTCAACTCTACTGCTTGCTGGCTATGTCCTTTCTTGACTCAGACAAGACCCCGAACCTTGATAATTTAAAAAGATCCATCTCAATAATTATTTTATTGAGGAATTATTGACTTATATAAACACTAACATATCTCTATTATGAGCATTTATCACGGGACATCAAAGCTAAATAGCTGTTTAGTGTGCATGTAAGCCACTAAAATTGTGTTGTGTTGCAAAAGTTATATTGTGCGCAAGAATAGGCTTCTATTTTGATATTCCCTACACCAGGTGAAGGATTCGGTCTCATGGAACTCCTGGAGCCTTTGAGGGGGTTGAAACAGTGGGTTCAAGTGAGAATAAGGCCTTATGTATTTTAATAAGAGTCGGACAGGTGGATGGACTCCATCAATTGCCCCTTCACATTAGTTAAAAGTCCATATTGGGCAAATGGCCTCCAAAATAGGAGTTGCAGAGATAGTGATGCAGCCCTAATAGACGGTATAGGTGTGCTGATAACTTCGGTTGCTGCACACAATTCGATGTATCAGGTTTTCTCTTACGATTTGCATTCTTTTACAGCGCAATCTAATCATGCCCTGGCAAATAAAATGCATTTATTAAGAGCACTAACACCCAATGTTTTCTGGGCGCTAGAGAGCTAAGGTCTGAGGAGTATGCATCAGGCAGTACATCTGATTCCAAAATATCGTTTACACGTATGCCTGCAACTGTGGTTGTTGCGACTGGGCCTCATGAATTTTTAGGTCGCAGGAAATGATTTGTGACAATGAACAGTGCCAATAGCCAGTGCCATTCTTAAGCCGTTGTGGTTTAAGTACATTTAGGATGTGTACGATTGCTCTTAATTGTTGGAAGTGACGTCTACTGCAATACTATTCTTCTGGTAATGTTTCAGTGGAGCAGATAAGGAGCGTTATTTGCCTACGACTCCATTTCCCTTCTTTGCATCATGATGAATAATCTGTATCACGGTTCATCGCTACTGCCGACCCTTGACCCGTATTAACGTCTTCTGTTGCCTGTGACAAGTGAAGTTCAGCAGCCAATCGTTGTCTCATAATGATACCTTTTGGTTAGGTTGTATGACCATCAATGTATCGAAATCTCAGGTGTACAGAGGTGACATCAAGCACCCTTAGATCCCTGATGACACCACGTACTGTTGCCCTGCCCATAGCCTCTCAAGAGCCCCCAGTTGGCTTCCGTGGGAGTCCATAAGGAAATTGCAGAAATTAAATAAGGCTCCTGGAGCACTGATTCTTTCTCTTCTTGTGTTGACGTTATGACTGGTGAGACCAGAAGTAGCAAGGACAGAGACAGCAGTACCTGAAGAAAAGTCAGAGATAGCAGTTAAAAGCCTAGGCAGCACCCATTTGACTTTCTTGGTAGGTTGACAATCTGATTTAAAAATGGTAAATGTTCTCTACAGATCACTACTTCCCCAAGTTAGGTACGGGGTGTTGACTAGGCCAACCACGGTCGGATGGGTTGGGGGACCCCTGTCCAACTGGGGCATTTGAGAGGAGACGAAAGGAACATTTTTGGCGTGAGCTGTGACATGTCAGCTGCTCAGCTATTGCATCATGGGACAGAAAGGGACCAACATAAGATGCTCTGACAGGGAACTGTATTCCTTCCTGCCTCACAGTCTCAGAAGGCTCACTACCCTCCATAATACATGGATTTGAGAGAGCTGGTCGTGACCGACGCCGCTCGTAGTGCGCGGATTCAACGTTTCGCACAGACGCCGCAATCCCCGACTTCGCACATCGGCTTGTTTTCACTCTTTACCAAAGGTACTGTACTTGGGGGTCTACATGACTCCGTGTCCAGCACCACTGGTGTCAGCTTGTAGTGAACGACTCCGTCGCGACGCCGTGTTAACACCTCATCGAAGCATTTTGTGTTTCTAAGCGCTATTTTTGAGTTTAATCTTTAAAGATTCATAACTTGACTTGTGTATGTCGGATTTTTGTCGTTTTGGTCTTGTTTTGTTTAGATAAATATTTCCTATTTTTCTAAACCTGTGTTGTGTCATTTTGTAGTGTTTTCATTAAGTTACTGTGTGTGTTGGTACAAATACTTTACACCTGGCACCATGAAGTTAAGCCTACTGCTCTGCCAAGCTACCAAGGGGGTAAGCAGGGGTTAGCTGAGGGTGATTCTCTTTTACCCTGACTAGAGTGAGGGTCCTTGCTTGAACAGGGGGTAACCTGACTGTCAACCAAAGACCCCATTTCTAACAATGCCCAAAGACTGGTCGTTCCAAATTCATGAAGGAATGACGGAACATACAGCAAATGGGGACAAGTAGGTCTCAATTAATTTTATTTATTTTATTTTCAAGCATTTACAAAGATCAATACCACTTATCAATAGAGTCTCTGCGCACATTTCAAGAAACCTGCCCATGCAAGTTGTCTAGGATAATTGCTGGGAAAAGAGACACTTTTTTCCTGAACTTTAGTGGGTTAAGTTCAGCTTGTAAATGCCAAAGAAGCAAGCTCCACGATGTTGGTCCTAGAGTACAACAAGCTCGACCTCTCTACTTTTTAGGTTTAAACCTGCAAACAGAAAATTGAAGTTTGTTTGTCGATCTTATTGATCAAGAAGGTTTGTATTTTTGCAGTTTCCAGGAGACAGAACTGGAGTCTGTCCAATAACAGCGTTTAAGGAGTACGCATGCTGCCATAAATTGAATGATTCTGGAGAGTAGGAGGCAATGTAATTGCTAAATGAAGATAGATTTACGGCCTCAGTTTTTTAAAACTAAATTACATTTTAATGTTGGCATTTTAAATGCACTGAGGACGCCAGATAGCATTTTGGGAGCCCCAAATATATGGTATTGCTGCAATCCAGTCTGGAATAGATATAAGCATTGGCAACAGAGATTTTGTGGGAGCAACACAAGAAAGGAGAATTAACTTCAGAACTTTTAGATTGAAAAAGCAGGCTTTAGATACTGCAGGAATTTGACCTTCAAGGCTTAAGTGAACATCCAGAAAGATATCCAAGTTGAGATCAGCTGTGACAAGGGGAGGGAATTTATTCTTAGAGGATGATCATAAGGCGTTATTCCAGTTAGAGATTTTCTTTAAGCCTGGAGGATTTTTTGTGTTAGAAAAGTCTAGTTCAAGAAAGTTGTTCTTATCCAATCTTATGTAGCGGGGAGAAGTGACTTAAGGCAATTTTCCAGATCAAATGTAGTGTCTGAAACTTGAAAACAAGCTATGTGTCATCTGCATATTGAAAACCCAATATCATTTTTTGTAATATATGTGCTCAAAGATGAGGCAAAGGATAAAGATAATCTATCTCTGAAGGACATCCCCAACCCTGTAGCCATTTCGTGAGTGGTGAATTGTTGCAGCATTATAAATTCTTTATCTCCCACGAAGGAAGGCAGTAATAGATTTTCAGACTGCTTTACCAATGGACAAGCTTTGTAATTAATGCAAAAAAATGGAATGGTCAAAGCTGTTGAAGGCTTCAGAGAGGTCTAAAAGGATCAGGGTCTGCCCATTGCATCCATCCACCAGTTTCTGTAGGCCCTCAACAGTAGACACCGTAACTAAGTCTCTGCTTCTGCAAGGTCTAAAGCCAGTTTCGATCGGCCTAAGAATGCCTTGCACCTTTATGAATTACTAGAGTTAGGAGTTAACCTACTTTCCTACCAATCTGCCCAAGAATGGTAGGAGGGAGCTAGGCCTGAAATTAGCTGGTTCATTAGGAACCAGTGATGGTTTCTTCAAGATCATACGTACCATGATGTAGGAGGCTGGCCTGGTTTGTAGTGGGTACCTAAGGTACATACACCTTATACCAGGTCCAGTTATCCTTATTAGTGACATGTAGGCAGTGTCTAGAAGCCAGGCTCTCTAGAGGTAGCTGTATCTGTGCAGCCAAGGCTTATCTAGGAGACATGCAAAGCTCATGTAATACCACTGTAGTCACACAGTACTCACACACATGAAAGAAAAAACTCAGTGTTACAAAAATAAAGGTACTTTATTCTGGTAACACAAATGCCAAAAACACCTTAGAGACTATACTCCCTTAGGAGGTAAGTAATATACACAATACAGTATATACACTAGTGTGCAAAAACAGGTGTAAAAACAGTTAGAAAACAGTGCACTTAGTGAAAATCACAAGTTAGAAATGGGCCTAGGGGGAACACAAACCATATACTAAGAAAGTGGAATGCAAAAGTTGGTTTCCCACCTAGGCACATTTAGTGTGTAGAGGGGCGCTGGGAGTATTAGAATCCACCCCGGAGCCCAGGAAAGCAGGAGTAAATCACAGTAACTTTCCTTGAACACACAAGAACACGAGAAAGAAGATTATTCAAGAACCAGAAGAGACTGCAAGACACCAACGATGGATTCCTGGACCTGAAGGCCTGTGTAAGAAGGGAGCCAAGTCCAAGAAGCACAGAAGAGTCCAAGGAGAACAGGAGCCCCTGCTAACCCTGATGAAGGTGCAAAAGAAGAACTACCAGTGAAGAACAACAGTCAGTACTGCACCCAAGGAGACGGATGCGGGTTCCTGGTTGGTGCAGATGATGTCTCATGCCAAATGGATTGCAGTCTGGTTTTCATCTCTGGATTCCCCCCCAACAGGCCTTGGCACACGCAAAGCTAGTGGTAAGCAGAAAATGGCGCTGTCATTGGCCCAGGAGGGACCTGATGGACTCTACCAGGAGGTGGAGTCAGAGGGGGCTCTCAGAACTCAGAGAGCCCACAGAAGACCTGGCAGCGTGCACAGGAATCCCACAGCACGGGGACAAAGGAGGTGCACAAGGAGGACCAGGCAGCACTACAACAAAGGCTCCCACGCCGCCAGAGAACCACTTAGGATAATGTGCGTCGCAGGATGGAGGTCTGGGGGCCAGAGCTGCATGGTGCACGAAGAACTTTGTGGAAGGATTCCAACAAGCCTTGGCAACTGCAAAACACGTGGGGCACTGGGGTATTGTCTTGCGTGGAGAGACAAGCTCTTACGTCCACCAAAGATGGAATGTTGGACATCAGGACCGTCAGGACCACTTCAGTTCACCACCTGTGAAGCAGGATGCACACAGCTTGTCAGGAGAGAGGATCCATGCAGCTGGTCATCGATGCAGAGAGGTGGCTGTTGAAACAGGGGAGTGACTCTTTTACTCCATTGGAGATCCCTTCGCTTTTCTGGGGCAGGCTGAAGACAGGCTGTCCTCTGAGGATGCACAACTGGCAAACAGTTGCAGTTGCTGGCAGGAGCTGAAGAAACAATGTTGCATGAGTTGTCTTTGCTTCTTTGTTGCAGTTTGTAGCATTCCTTGAGGGTCCAGATGCACTTTCTTCGGCGAGAAGGTGAAGTAGAGGATGCAATCCAAATCTGAAGAACCACCTAAGAGAGAGACCCTAAATAGCCCTGAAAGGGGGATTGGTCAGGTAAAGAGGTAAGCACCTATCAGGGGAGGGCTCTGACGTCACCTGCTGGCACTGGCCACTCAGATGCTCTCAGAGTTCCCTGCCAACTTGGAATCCAAGATGGCAAAACCCAGGGACCTTCTGTAGGAGCTCTGAGCACCACGTCTGGGGTGGTGATGGACAGGGGAGTGGTCACTCCCCTTTCCTTTGTCCAGTTTCGGGCCAGAGCAGGGACTGGGGGTCCTTGAACCGGTGTGGACTGTATAATGCAAGGGCACCAAATGTGCCCTTCAAAGCATTTCCAGTTGCTTGGGGAGGCTACCCCTCCCAAGCCTTTAACACCTACTTCCAAAGAGAAAGGGTGTAACACACCTCGCCCAAAGGAAATCCTTTGCTCTGCCTTCCTGGGCTTGAGCTGCTCAAGCAACAGGAGGGCAGAAACCTGTCTGAGAGGTGGCAGCAGCTGGGGCTGCCTGGAAAACCTCAGAAGACTGGAATGGCAGTATTGGGGGTCCTCTAAGGAGCCCCCAGAGTGCATGGAATCATACAACCAATGCTTGCAAAAGCCTTGGGGTATGATTCCAACAAGTTTGATACCAAACATGCCTATGTTTGGAGTTACCATTATGTAGCTGGACATAGGTAGTGACCTATGTCCAGTACACGCGTAAAATGGCGTGCTTGCACGAAGTGTGGGAAAATGGTCCTTGAGGTCGTGGGGGCACCTCTGCTAGTGCAGGGGTGCCCCCACGCAGGTACTCTGCACCCTGCCCTCAGGGATGGAGGGTCTGCTAAAGGGGTGACTTAAAAGTGACTTTGTGCAGTACAAATGGCAGTGAAAGGGTGCATGCACCTTCTCACGCAGGCTGCAATGGCAGTCCTGAAGAAGCCTTTGCATGGGTTCCCTATGGGTGGTAAAAGATATGCTGCAGCCCATAGGGATCCCCTGGAGCCCCAATGCTGTGGGTACCTAAGTACCATATACTAGGGACTTATAAGGGGACACCAGAGGGCCAATTTTGGGTGAAATTCTGGGTTACCAGTATGCAACAACAACATTTAGAGGAGAGAGAGCATAATCACTGGGTTCCAGGTTAGATGGATCCCGGTGAACACAGTCAAGCACACTGACATCAGGCAGAAAATGGGGGTAACCATGGCAAAAAGAGGGCACTTTCCTACACATGACATCTTTAAAGCTGTGAGGTACTGTTCGGCCTGTTAAGGAAAAATTGAGAAGCACTTGAATAAAAGGACTAAACCAGTCCTTTATTAGTTTCCAATAATGTCTGGGTAAAAAGGAATTCAGAGCTCCTATGGGACAAGGTTTGCTTAGTATTTTTTCACAGCAGCTAACAGTGAGTTGTTTAAATTCAGAAAACTGGGCAAGTAGCATAAGGCAAGAGAGATGCCAAAGAAGCAGAGGTTTGGTTAATGGAAAATTCCTTTGTGATGGTCTTAAATTTATCTGAGAAGAGGTTGGCTAGGTTATCTACTAGACTTTGAGAGGAGATAATTTCATTAGTGCTAATGTTTTAAACCATTAGCCATTGCAAAAATTATTTTGCAATGCAACAGTTTTCTGACATTAGTATTCATATTTGCTTTTATTATAAGGTAGTTACATTGCAGAATTGTTTGGAGTACGCGTCTTTATCTTTTGAAGTATGCTATACATATCAGGCCCCTTCCAGTAGCCTCAGTTTTGTTTTCTCAGTTTCTAGAGTCCGAGAGTTCCAAATGCAACCTATGTGTTTTGTAAAATAATGTTTCCTCAGAAGGTATCAAGAGTATCTACAAATCGATTAACCTCCTCATAAAAGGACAGCTCCAAGTTAATAGGACTGGAGTTGGAGATTGGCCCTGGGCGAGAGTTCAAGACTTGCACTAGCCATTTCATTTGGGGAGTATTTATTCCAAGGAGTGTTATTATTTTCATCTTTTCTTTTTTACAGTTGGGCAACTCACTCTAGAATGTTAAAGATCAATTGATAATGGTCTGACCAAATAATTTTTCCTTCAAATTTGAAATTACATTGGGGTTTGAAATAATTAGATTTAAAATATATCTTCCCTTGCATGACTGTTGTTGGACTTGTTCATTTATTTATTTATTTCAATTTTATATAGTGTGAGCCAGGCCCCAGGGCACTAGTATGCCATACATGAACACCAGAATGTTACATTTTCTTTAGGCACATGAAGATTCATTTTTTCCCCAGAATTGCAGAATGTTGAGCCAATGCCAGGATTTGATCCTGATTCCCAATTTGCGTAGTGTGCAGCTCTAGCCACACGAAAACATCCCATCCCCGTTAAATTACATTAAGAAGAATCATAATTTGAAAAAAGACTTTGTATGGGGATCGCTAGAGCAGTTTGGCCCATCCTGAAATCAAGCACTTTTAATTTATCATAAAGTGCCTGGGTGAAAGTGAGTTGCTCTTACACCCAGTTAAACTTTATGGATAACGTTTGTGGTCAGTATAATAGAAAGCAGACTCTTGTTTTATTGAGGGTGAATGAAAGGTTCTCTACCCTGCTAAATTGGGAGCTGGATAACAGCACTATATGTAAAGTGGCTTTATACATCACCCAGAGATCTTCCAATATGGGGTTGCATTCAGGGAAAAGCCACGTCTCCCTAAGAAAAAGCATGTGAATGCCATCATTTGATGCATTAACATTACAAGGATAAGGGGAGGAGCCAAAATGGCGGCCGCAATTTACGCCTAAAATGTGAGCTCCGACTCGGGCTCACGGAAAACTTCCTGAAGGGCGCTCCCGGAGCGGTGATCGGTGCCCAAAAGCATAGTAATCTGGCCCGAGGAGTCAGCGTGCCACCGAAGAGCCGAGCGGTGCCGCGAGCTGAGACGCGGCGGTCGGAGCTGAGCGAGGGCCGTGTGGGAACCGGCGGGCGCGGCATCGAGGGATCCCCGGAGGCCGCATAGGCTGGGACGGTGCAGGGAGTTGCCCTTTGGCCCAGCCGTAAGGCGTTGACGTGCGGTGAGTGGGGCAGAACGGAGGGGGGCTCCCGGCTGAGGGAGCCGGAACAGACTGCGGCCTTCCCCCCCTCTCACCCCCCCTTACCTCGGGCGGCGGCGGCTACCGCGCTTCTCCCGTGCCTGGCGCCGGGTGGGGCGCCCCAGCGGCTGAGGTGGAGACGCGTAAGAGCTCGCGCGCCGAGTCCTAGAGCCGCGAGCTGCCCCACACCGACTGCCTGCAGCCAGGGGGCAAAACAATCAGAGCAAGGAGATAAATTAGCTTGGGCGCGTGCAGAGGAGAGCCGTGCCGGCGAATACACACCCAGGCCCGGGGGTGATGCCCATGAGCCAGAGGGACAATTCCCTCTGTACTACCAACAACGGAACTCTTCCCCCCGTTAAGTGGGGCAACAGTCATACAGGACCTGAGAGGGGGCTGGGTGGCCGGGTGAGACTGGAGGTTCCTCATCCACCATCAAACTACGGCCCCCCCGTCCTCGCCAGGCGTCAAATCTACACGCAAGAATAATGTATGGGGCGGGCCAGTTGGGGTGACTCAGGCCGCCCAAAATGCTATTTCACTGGCGGCGGCTGGGTAACCCGGTGGAGGCAACATGCTCCCCACTCAGGGCGCTTAATAATTGGTGGCAGTGTTTGACATTTATATGCTTGCGGCCTGTGCTGCTGCCGACCGGCTCGCTCAGGGGGAAACGCAGACAGATTTGACTGCGCCAAGGTGAAAAACCACACACCGAGGGGCGGGGCGCAACAACAGTGAAATCTGTCGCCCAAGCAGCACACAGCCACGCCGCTCTGCATCACATAAGTTGACCAACAGAAATGCATCATGGCCGCGAAATCCAAATCCACGAAAAGCCAAGACCGAAACACACATGGACAGGCACCGAGCGATCAACAGCTAATACCAACCTTACAATCATTGGAAAGCACACTCCAAGCCCACTCTACACAATTTGAAAAAGTATTGCAAGCAATCATGGTCACTAAATCCTCCTTGGAAAATAGAATAGGCACAGTATCACAAGATTTGAACCTACTTAGAGTGGACCACCGCAATCTGGCGGAGAGAGTGAAGTCAGCGGAAGATGTGTTAAATGAGTTGAACCCGATGGTCTCGGATAATCAAAAACAAATTCAATGACTGGACGCAGAGGTGAAGATCTTATGGCGACGGGCTGAAGAAGCAGAAGGTAGATCCTGGCGCAATAACGTACGCTTCTTAGGGTTTCCCGAAAAGCTAGCAGAGCAGGGTACGGAAATATTCTTAGAACAATGGCTAATCAAAGAGGTGCTGAACGGGGCCCCATCGAAGTTCTTTTCTTTGGAAAGGGCGCACAGAGTACCAGGGAGGCCGCCGGCCCCGGGCCAACCACCTAGACCGCTGATAGCAAGATTCTTAAACTACAGAGACCGCGATGTAATACTACAGCAGTTCCGTAGTAAAGGCCCATTCCGACATGAGGATTCAGTTGTTAATGCTTACCCAGACTTTACCCAAGAGGTACAGAGACAACGTAACTCCTATGCAAAAAATCAAACAACGCCTCCGTGAGCATAATATTAAATACGCCCTATTGTTTCCTGCTAAATTGAGAGTGATATCAGAGGATCGCACCCATGTATTCACCTCCCCTGAAGATGCCTGGACGTGGTTGCACGCCAAAGGTCTCGCACGATCCCAAGAGGGAACAGATGAAGGAGAGGAATGGCTTATCTCTCCTTCGCGGAAGCGCACCAAGAAACGACCCAAGGGACAACCCACTGAAAAACAGGCAGCAGAAGAAAGGGCAAAAGTCTTGAAAGACACTCCCCTGCACATGCAAAATTCCTTTGAGGCACTCCTCCGGGCGATCCCTGCAGACAGTCCGGACTCCGACTCGGCTAGCTCAGACTCCACGATAACAGAAGTGTTCAAGGGCCCGAAGCTCACCACCAGATCCGCGGATGCACTGTAAATGCAAGCTGCCAAACCGCTTTTCCTTCTGAACTGAGCGATAAACTTGAAGGGCGGCATGGGATAACTGTGCGAGAATCCATACGGAGGAAGACGTAGTTGCCACCTATGAGTATATTTTGAACAATTTATCCCTTTTTATCGTGAACATTGATTAATGTCATTGAGCATGCGAACCGGGGGGGTAAACACTCCGGGAGCGCCCATATGTTTACGCAGACCATATCTGCAGAAGGATGTGAGCCCCGTATAAGAGCCACATCCGGTTGCCAAAATAGCTTCCCTACAGGTATTCACATGGATACAGGTTTTCTTAAGTAGTAGCGGGTTGTGTAGTTTATTACGAGTTCATAGTTGGGTGAGGGGATTAGTTGGAGTGGGAGGAGGGGGGGAGACAGTTAAGTTGTACACTATAGGTCAATCCAAAACACAGGAAACACTGCTGAGGCTGTTAGCCTTAATTATATATCTGGGAGGGATGGGAGGGACCCGGACGGGTATTGAAGCCTGGAGCGTGCCACATGCAGGTACATCACACAACGCTACATGGCTCAAAATGTAAATCTCACCACACATCAATATGAAATAGTCACGTGGAATGTGAGAGGTCTGGGTGCACCAAGCAAAAGATCTCAGGTATATGCACGCCTCAGACATCAGGGAGCACACATCGCCATTCTACAAGAAACACACTTACTGGAGTCTGACTTACAGGAGATACGTGAGAAGTGGGGAGGACAGGTTATAGGCCCAACATACTCGGCTTTTGCAAGAGGAGTATTGGTATGGATAGCAGGTGGCGTCCCCTTTGTCCAAACCTCGCATAGGATAGATCAAGGGGGCAGATTCGTGGTAATAGATGGGTAATTAGATGGGAGACAATTATCGCTAATCGGGATCTACGCCCCCAACAGTGTGATAGCTGAATTCCTGGGCACACTTACTCCAGCATTATTGGTAAACCCTGCAGCCCCAGCCATCTGGGGTGGCGACTTCAACAGCACACCGAATGCAGTGTTAGACAGGTCAAACACACACCCGAAAGCATCACTAAACAGAACTGCCGGATGCCCCTTGCAAACATGGGCGGGCGACATGAGACTCTACGACTTATGGCGCTTGAAACATCCACAACAGAGGGAATACTCATTCTATTCAATACCCCACAAAGTACACACCAGAATAGATATAATATGGGGGACCCTGGACATATGCGAACTGATCAATAGGACAGAATACCTGGCCAAGACACTGTCGGATCACTCACTGCTTAGAATAACACTGAATTGGGGCAGGAGACGCTCAGTAATCCCTACCTGGCGTTTACAGCTGGAAGTTCTCCAGGATCAGGCATTCGCAGAAGGATTGAACACAACAGTGAGACAGTACTGGGAAATCAATAAAGACTCCACAGACTCAAGAGCAGTAGAGTGGGAGGCGCATCAGGCTGTAATCAGAGGACACTGTATCTCAACCACATGGGGAGTGAGACGCACCCTACACGCGGAGGTCAGCAAGTTGGAAAAGGAACTGAGTAGCAGAAATTGCGGTGGCACGAAATGAGGCACCCTGCATTGCGCTAAAAGAGGCACGTACAAAATATAATGAAGCAGATTCCCGTCTCTGTCGACATGACCACAAATATCATTTAATGCGCCTACACACAGAGGGAGACAGATCGGTCAGGCTGTTGGCGTGGCTCCTTCGCGAGAACCGCCAGAGGTCCCCCATAGGGACTATAAGGGTAGATGCAGGCAAAATGGCCACCACACAAGAAGAGATCAATGGGGCGTTCAGGGAATACTACACGAACCTCTACACCAAATGTACAACATGCACAGCCCAACAACATGAGTCCTTTCTTGCAGGTTCACCCCGGCGCAATTATCGCAGGCAGATAGGGAGATGCTGGAGGCTCCTTTGAGAATGGAGGAACTGGACTTAGCTTTAGTGCAGATGCCTAGGAACAAAGCACCAGGAATAGATGGCCTTCCAATAGAATACTATTCTACTTATTCAACACACTTAAAGCCTCACTTGTTGAAAGTGTCTGAGGAGGCATGGACCAGTAAGCTATTGTCTCCAACACAGAGAGAGGCAATGATAGTGGTCCTTCCTAAACAAGGGCGCGAGCCCACAGACGTAAAATCTTATAGGCCACTTTCGCTCCTGAATCTCGATTGTAAAATACTAGGTAAAATATTGGCTAACAGGATAGCTCCCATCATACATACCTTGATACACGATGACCAAAACGGATTCATCCCAAAACGTAACACTTTTCTAAACATCCGTAGATTGTTGAGTGTCATGGGAGACACCCCCCCGGATGCACATGACGAGATGGTACTATCATTAGATATTGAGAAGGCATTCGACACACTAGGGTGGGACTTTTTATTTACCACTATGCAGTGTATGGGAATTGACACTAACTACATACAATGGCTACAGACACTGTATGCCAAACCACAAGCTAGGGTGAAAACGGAAGGGATTATATCCAATAGCTTCCCGATCACCAGAGGCACCAGGCAGGAATGCCCCCTCTCACCCTTGTTGTTTGCTATAGCGATCGAACCATTAGCGACTCGAATACGTGCAATGAAAGATAGAGGGGGAATAATCAAAAATGGACTACACCACGTCATATCACTGTATGCAGATGACGCCCTAATAAATGTACGAAAAGGAAGCGAGGTGATACCCTTAGTAATCTCGCTCCTGACTGAATATGGGGAGCTATGAGGCTTGGTGGTAAACTGGGCCAAATCGTGTGTGTTCCCACTAATTAGATGGTCCCCGTCAAGAAAAGAAAATGCCCCCGTAGGTCACCTGAAGTGATGCTTTGATATGTTCAAATACCTGGTGGTCCACATATATCATAGAACTGAGGATCTTAGAGATGGGAACCTGGGGAGAGCACTGGCTTCTATGAAGGGGTCGCTCCGTTTCTGGAACAAATTGCCATTGTCGCCCCTGGGCAGAGTGGCGGTGGCAAACATGCCTCCCCAAGAGCTTCTTCCAGGATTTGAACGCAGTCCTACTGCAGCTTATATGGGGAGGGGATAGAACGTGCGTCGCACTCACCACACTGCAGTGCCCAATTAGCGCGGGAGGTCTGGGCGCCCCCAATTTCGAACTCTACTACGCTGCCGCACAGTTATAGTGGATACTGAACAGGATGCACAGACCCGCACTGGCGGAATCCGCATGGCTGTTGGCGCGACTACATGGAGAACCTCTGATCGCATGGCTAACAAATAAAACACCGAAAAGCGCATCTGATAATCCGTTAATGGTAGTGGCACACTCATGTTGGTGGAGGTACATACAAAAAGGTTGCAGGGTGTTCCCCTATTCGCCGCTCATTCCCCTGGGACTGATTCCTGGATGGACTAACGCGGCAAGGATGCACTCACTCACGACCTGGACGGAGGTGGGCATACTGTCGGTAGGAGACTGCTTCGAAGAGGGGAAACTGATAAAATTTTAATCTATACAAGCCCTCACAGCAGTGAATCCAGGGCAATTTCTGGCTTACTATGCCATATGTCACTAAATCAAAAAGACATGGGCGGCTGGAGACCAAGAACCAGCGATCTCCCCCACACTACATCACATGCTGCAATATGATAATCAAATAAAAGTAGTGACGAATTTATATAAAATCCTGAACAAACCCCCTGAACCTAATCTGGAGAATGTAAGGGATAGATGGAACACAGTTCTGCCGGACCCGAAACCACAAGAGGACTGGCCGAAAGCCCTATACCATACTCAGGGGGTATCGAGAAACCCCAGATTTCGCTACACACAATTCAACTACACACACCAAACATACCTATCACCAGCCAGGATTAATCGCATGTTCCCTGGATCGGACCCAGCCTCCCCTCGGTGTAATACCCCACTGGCACACTTC
This sequence comes from Pleurodeles waltl, assembly GCF_031143425.1. NCBI lineage: Eukaryota > Metazoa > Chordata > Amphibia > Caudata > Salamandridae > Pleurodeles > Pleurodeles waltl. The sequence continues at coordinate 989,744,778 of NC_090447.1, read as the reverse complement.
TACCACATGGTCTGGGAGTGTGCTCAGGTACACAAGGAGTGGAGTGGAGTGATAGAAGAAGTTTCAGAATTGACGGGTCTTGCATTCGTAGTTGACCCTAAAACCTGTTTGTTAGGGCTGAGAACTAGAGAAAAGAAACATAGGCATCTACATAAGTTTGCAGACCTAGCATACGTGATGTACAAAAGATTGATAGCCATGAATTGAAAAGCACGCAAAGCACCAGATTTGAAAACATGGCACACCCTGACACGGCGCTGGACCCGCACAGAACACCAGGCACTAAGTAAATTAGCGCGGGGGGCCAACAACACACAGGATGTGAAGCCTGGGAAACTTTAGTAACCAGATTAGATGCTAAAAATGATGAGAGACCACCATGAACTGGACAATGATAGAGCTTTAGAGATAAGCTAGATAGTACCTGACCATTTCTAACATAATAAAGCAACCGGGAGAGACACACCATATTGGATGAGAGCACACCCACTCCCACACCCTCAACTCGCAGTTATCCACAGCGGCCAATAAGTGATGAGTGAACAATCAGAACACGCTCAACAAGTACAACTACGACACATACCATAAACAGACATCAGACTGGCATCCCCCACCACCACAAACAAGCATGAACCAACAAGGAATAGTGTAGCCAAGTAGCTAAATGTGTGGCCACTAAATACCAAACTGCAAGATCCATCAGCCAGAGACAGCAGACAAATATATTGAGCGTTATAACAAGACCTAAGTTATGTTTTTTCTTGTTTTGTGTGAATGTAAATGTCATATCAGATCTACCAAATCCTACAAATGTAAACACAAAATCATGATACTTAGATCTGTAATGAAAATTTAATAAAAATATTTTTTTTTTTTAAAAACATTACTAGGATATTGCAAGTTCCCGAAGAGTTCTGTGGACTGCATAGAGGAAGGAGGCACAAGGCTGAGTAGATGTATAATAACTCAAGGTGGTTTGGGATATCCTTAAAACGTATGGCATGGGATACTTTATTCCTCATAGCACATTCCAACAACCATTTAGATCCTTGGTGTTTTGCTATTTCATATGAAAAAAGATGAGGCACACAATTTGTATAGAAATGTCGACATTCTATTTTTTCCTGTAATAATCTTTAGTCTGTAAAAAATAAACATGTTCCTATAAATATCTTCTCTGTATTCATCAATGTTCCTTTGGGGAAAAAAGATCTGACAAATGATTCCCATTTTTAATCATGCTCAAAAATATATCACTTTCAATACATTTCTCTCAATACAGTGATGTAATCATATGCAGGGCTGTAAAGCAGGCCCTGCGGTGCAGCAGGGCCCCAAAGCTTCAGAGGCCCCCCCCTTCAAATGAAGGCCAATGAATATCTGTGAGATATGGAAGATTCAGGAGGCCCTCAATGCATTCTGCAGTGGGCCTTATCATTTTGCATTGTCCATTGAGTATGCACTTAACTGAAAAACAGAAATGTTGAAAAGTACATTTTTTCATTTTAAATTCTTTATCAAATTGTTTCATTACATTTTTTGCCTGATTTACATATTTTGAGTGATCAGCTCCATGTTTTGATTCTTCGAGCCAAGCCAGACCTCCGCTGCCCCCCAGAAAATCTAGTTTTCCCTACGTCCTTGCCTACTCAAGTTTTTTTTTTTACAATTAATCTCAAAGAATCTTTCTATTTTAAATGGAGAAAATAGGCCAATTTATTCTGTCTCTTTCCAAAATAATGTAATTTAATAGCATTTTTGGAAAAAGACGCAGAACGGCACCGGTGGGTTGTACAAAAAAGTAGAACGACATTACCATCTGCTGGTGTGCAGTTTGCATCCCATCGAAGAGAGTGATCGCTGTAATAAAATCGGTTGCAAGATTCTCTGTTCTTCCTCATGAGTTAACAGCATGATATAACACAGTACCTAGCAAACGTATGTGTGCATGGATACTACTAGAGTAGACTTGTGTGTAATAAGCATTCGTAGGAATAAATTACTTAAAGTTTAACGAAACTTAAATGGTTTAGCTTACCATAGCGTTCTATAAATCAGTACGTAGAAAAAAAGGGCCATATTTATGAAGGCCCTAGCGCCACATTGCGCCACATTAGCGTCATTTTTTTGACACTCATGTGGCGTTAGGTTGAAAAACATGCTAGAAGATTCCACTGCACCATGTTTAGCATCATTTTTAATGCCTGTCTAAGACGGGTGTTAAAATGAGGCTCCCATTGTTTTCAATGGGCCCCCTTTCACTTTGCAGGATTAGCGTTAAACTTTTTTGCGCTAATCCTACAAAGCGCCAAACTAGCATCAAAACTTCTGATGTTAGGTCTCTAACGTGCATCATGGTGTGCCACATCATAAATACGGCTTATACATGGTGTCATTAGGTGTCGTTAGGGAGGCGCAGTAAAAGTGGCGCGTTACCTCTGATGCGCCACTTTTTAATAAATATAGGCCCAAATACTTTAGACAGCGTTCACTGTAGTTACGTTGAACATTTCTCAATGTTTACAAAGCAAACTAGCTGAAATGTAAAAGACTCTTTCCCTTCGTACATCTCTCATTTCAGCCCCTCTTTGTGTGTCCTGTGAAGATCTATGTCATTCTTATACAGTTCATCTTCACTCCCTCCATAAATAGGGGGGTTCAAGGTGTGGCAATATAAAAGGGATAGAGTCACAAGAGGCAGAGTCACGAAAAGCAGAGCCTGACAGTGAATTGATACATTTATTTTTGACAAACTCTGCTGCAAAGAAATTGGCAGCAAGGACAAAGGTGAAAGTAAATCTGTTGTGGCAAAATTGGCCTCTTTTAAAAATATTTTAAATGTTAGGGTACCAGCTGTTGAGGTCTTTGTGTGCCCAGCAAACCTCAGAGAATAATAATAATGGAAAGATATCTCTGGTGGTTACTTGAGAGATCGGTGTTTTGTCTAGTCACTGTTTTGACTCAAAGTAGTATAGAGGGTTTAAGTGTCTCCTGCAAGTACATTGCACAACACGCAGATAACAGTTTTTATTATTTTATGTACATAAGTAAGTGGGTTAATGCTTTTGATGCAGATCCTTTTGTTACTTGCAGTTTATAAATTGCATTCCTTGTAATATGGCACAGTGAGCTATGAACCCGCATCAAGGCCTCTGCATGCAAACTGTGAGACATGTGTTTAGTTATTGGGTAATATTTTTTTTCCTCAATCTGCCATTATCATAAGAATGATAAAAAAAGGGTTCCTTTGTACGGTAATAAAGTTGTTTTACCACAGACAACTCTAAGCACTATGGGCCAGATGTACCAAAGGATTTTACCCATTCTGTGTCTATGAGAAAAAGCTTTCGTGCATATGGCCCTATGTTACATTTTAAATCCTTCTTTTATGCTTCTCTCAATCATGCACTCTTGACATATAATACCTAGCATTGAAGAAGATATGTGATTCCTACACCTCGTAACCCTCCTGGTCTTATATAACGCATCCTGCCCATTGATTTTCACATGTTAGATGTATTGTCACTATAGAATGTTTGGATCCAATGTAAAGCCCTCGAGTACCCTCTGAGTACCTAAGTCCTGGTAGGCAACCACAATATTTTCCTTCATGACGCAATCAGCCAATTAGATCGCTCTGACCCGTGGGACTAAAAAAACTGACATGAAAAATAGGTCTCTGAACTAGTCAGATTGCTCTTTGTTTAAATTTGTAGCACCACAGAAACCCAGCAGGAATCCTGTGGAACCAACTGTCCAGATAGCACTGTAAATTAAATGCCAATTTCTCCAAAACAGGTGAATGGATTTACACCAAATAACGAAAAGCATAACTTCTGTGTTAAGTTCTAACGTTCTGTCAAATTTGGTGTCATTCTAATAATGTTTTTCGTGTATCACTTCCCAAAATTTCCTCCTTTTTCTCAGCCCCTACTTAAATGATCACCCAGAAACTTTCAAGGAAAGAGCTGAGGTGGATGAACATTTGCTTGGAACGTTTCATGAAGATTCATCTACGTTATCAGCAAAACAAAAAACACACTTCCTATGGAAACTCTGATCTAACTATAAGTACACAGTGGTAACCACCACTGTGTAACATATAATTTTCTTTTTTTTTGTGTGTGCTTGTGTGTGTCATTTGCACATTTAGTAGATGTGGTGGGTACAAGCGGGGACTAGGACAAATAGAGCTGGGGCACACGCCCAATCTGGCCCCCACTAGAAACACCAGTGCTCTTATTTGCCTGAATTTTAGTGCCTGACCACTTTTAACCCACTTGAATGACAAGCAAGTCTCACTCTTTCAATCCTTTATCAGCTGAAAAAAAGATACTTCCACTCCTTTAGGGGATGCCCTACAGGTTTCATGTGTAAACAGACTGCAAAAACGTGGCCTCTAAAATACAAACCATCAAAATGTCAAGTTTGTATAAATATTTCCCAACAAAGATTTCACCTGTAGTTATTAGAAATTGGTCTCTAGTTGGCAGAGGTATAAACCCTTGTCCAAGCAGAGACCAAGGGCCAGATGTAGGAAGCCAAAAAATTGCGAGTCGGAAATTGCGAGTCATTGCGACTCGCAATTTCCGACTCGCAAAATGGTATCCAACAAGAAAAAGCGACTTCATTTTGCGACTCGCAAATGAAGTCGCACCGCAGATTGTGAGTCCGCTGTTAGCAAGGTCACTTTTTGCGACCTCACTAAAAACGGACTCGCAAATTGCGAGTGGGTATCGCAAATTGCGACTGTGCCACAAATTGCATGCAGGTGCAGCAAAACAGTTTGAAAAACACTTCCTGGCTCTTGCTGATGACATCAGAGCCAGGAAGACATCAAATACACCTGGGAGGAGGGAGGACCACACCCTTTTCTAACTGCTGAGCAACCACCTGGAGGAACAGCAGCAACAATGGAAGACTCAGGCAGTGCAGGCAGGAAGAGAAAATTGAAGTTCTCTGAAAAGGAACTAGAGGTGCTGACAGAGGAATGCTGCCAGCACCATGACCAGCTGTTTGGAAAGGCTGCCCTGAGTGTTCCAGACACGGAAAAGAGGAGAATCTGGCGAGGGAGAGGGTCAACGCCATAGGGGTGAGCCACAGTAGTATAGAGGAAATCAAAAAACGGTGGTATGACCTGCGCTCCAGCTCCCTGTGGCAGAGCGCCTCAGGGAGATGAGGGGCACAGGAGGAGGCCCATCCACCGTCCCACCACCCACAGCCATGGAGGAACTGGTAGAACAGACCCTTGAGCCTGAGGCAGTGTCAGAAATGGGAGTACTGGACACATCAGCGCCAGGGACATCAAAAAGTGAGTACCATGAAACATGCGTGTCCACCCATAAATTCTATACTCCCACCCACCCAGTACACAGCAGCATGCACAACCAAACTAGCTCCATTCCAGACTTGCAACCACCAGAATGGTGCATTATGGGCAATGTAGTACAGTAGTCAGCTTATAGGTAACTGTTTAATAGGAGGCATACAACAGATGTTACATACTGACAGTGTGTTCCCTATGTCCCACAGGTCTCCCACAAGACACCCCCACCAGCCACACCGTCCAGGGTGAAGAAAGCAGCCAACAGGCAGGGCAGGAGTCTGAAGCAGCCACTACAGGGCCCAGCACCACACCACCACAGTTCCCTCCAGCTGAACAAATGGACATGTTGGAAATAGACACAGCACCTGGTCCCAGCCACAGTGTCAGACAGCAGGACCCCGAAGCACCACTGCGTCGCAGACGCAGACTTCATGTCCAAGCAGTGTCCCAGGAGGATATAGGTGACTCATCCATATCTGCAGCTGAGGCAGCCCTTATATCTGGTCAGCGCCTGCAAACAAGGCAGATGAGAATAATTTCTGGGGCAATGCAACGGATGGAGCATAATTTCACAAATGGGCTGGCACAAGTGAACACACAGTTCACACGTTTGAACGAAAATGTTGGTGACCTTGCTCTATCCATACGGCAACTGGTGACAGAACTGGTGTCAGAGAGACAGAGTGCAAGGCGCCGTGAGCGGCAACTGGTACACAGATTGGACAGCATGGCTGCATCCATCGTCCGTCTCGCAGTGAACACTACAGGGCTGTCACGCCGTACTGTGAGCTTGCAGATGGACTTGGGCCACTTTGCAGGGGATGTGGCTCGGGACTGGGTCGCATTAGCCACGCTGTGGACATGCTGGAGGCTAGACAGGTGGCTAGGGGCACGGCAGAGACACCTCAGGACAGTGAGGAGGGGTCCACCATCAGCAGCGCATCTGCCACAGACACACGTGTCTTGCGGAGTGGCAGTGCACGTCAGGGGTCTGCTGACACACCTAGCACAAGCCATGCTGGGCGTTCCAGGCGGAGGTGTTAGGCCCAAGCACTGCAGGACACATGAGGCACATGGAGTGAATGTGTCCTCATTGAGGGTGGACATTTACAGCCCCTTAACAAAAGTTCAGTTCTTTACTTATTAGGTTCACTTAATAAAAAGTATTGTTTGATCCACTTCACAACTGGGCTCTTTGTGTGTGACATTAGTGTGTGTGGTGACAGTTACCACGTACATTCCCAAGTATTGGTTTGCAATGTGGTCCCGTCTCTGTCTGCCTTGATTTGCAATGCTTCTATCCCCAGGCTGGCGATGTGGTAGCTCTTGCTCGTCATCCTCCGAATCTGGGTCTTCAGGGGTGAGATGTAGCCCACGTCTGGTGGCAATGTTGTGCAGTATAGCGCATGCGCCAACTATCTTGAAAGCTGTTATTGGGGCATACTGGAGCGCACCTCCACTTCTGTGGAGGCATCGGAATCTTGCCTTTAACAGTCCAAAGGTCCTCTCTATGACATTTCTGGTCCTCCTATGTGCACTGTTATGTTGCCTCTCATTTTCATTGCTGGGTGTTAGGTACGGGGTAAGTATCCATGGTCTTAGCGCATATGCACTGTCACATGTTTGGCAAAAATGAACAATGTTAGCAGGGCATGGATGGTTTCTACAGTGACCTGTGTGTATGGCTTCAGGGTGTCTGCAGCAATATCTAATAGATATCCGTCTCCAAACTCCCCACGTTCTAGGCGTTGGTGTATCCCACTGTGCCTGAAAATGTAAGAGTCATGTGTACTCCCTGGAAATTTGGCTACCATGTCAGTGATGACATAATGGGCATCACATACCACCTGGATGTTCAGTGAGTGGGTACACTTCCGGTTGCGGAACAGATATTCCAGATTTGCAGGAGGGCATATTTGTATATGTGTCCCGTCCACACACCCTATTACATGTGGGAAGTTGGCAATTCAGTAGAATTCGACTTGGTGCTGTTGATTTCTGCCTCATTCCTGGGTAGGTATATGTATCTGGACATGTGTGTGAGTATGGCATCTAAGAAACATCTGAAGAACAGTGAGAGTGCACTTTGAGATACCCCACCTGCCACAGCAATGACCCCCTGATAGCTACCCGAGGCCAAGAGGTGCAGTGAGCATAGCACTTGCACATGTGTGGGGATGGCGCTGCCGCGCACAGTCTGTCATTGAAGCTGCGGATTGAGTAGATCTATTAATTCTAATATTGCTGCACTGCTGAGTCTGTATTTATCATAAATCTCCTCAGTTTGTTGGAATAGTGTCTGCCTGGTTCTGTATATCCTCTCCTGTCTCTGGCTCCTCCTCCTCCTCTGCTGTGCGGCGTGGACTCTCCTCCTCCTTGCTATCACATATATTTCAGCAATTTTGAGTAACCCAGATGCCTTCTGGGTCTCCTTTTATACCTTGGTTCTGGTTACCACCTGTTCTGAGTTAGTGGTAATTTGGGTGTGCAAAATGGGCTTTTTGCGACTAGTCGCAATTTGCGAGTGGCTTTTTCATATGGTTTGCGACTCGCAAATTGCGTCTCCCTATTTGCGAGTCGCACAATGGGCTCGCAAAATTTGCGAGTCGGTAATGGCTCACGTCGCAATTTGCAATTCGGAAATGGGGTTTTTGCATCCCATTTCCGATTTTGCGGGGTCGCAAATTGCAATTCGGGCCATTTGCGACTCACAAATTTTTGCTACATCTGGCCCCAAAATCCTAGTAGGGTAAGTGTAGGAGGCTGGCTTGGCTTATTATGGGTACCTGATGGTACTTACACCTCGTGCTAGGTCTAGTTATCCCTTATTAGTAGATTAGTAGTATTCTAGCAGCTTAGGCTGATAGAGGTAGCTATAGCAGAGCAGCTTAGTCTGACCTAGGAGACATGCAAAGCTCCTACTATACCACTTTTATCATATAGGTACTATATCATAAGAAAGACAATACTCAGAGTTACTAAAAATAAAGGTACTTTATTTTAGTGACAAAGGGGGTCATTCTGACCCTGGAGGTCATGGACCGCCAGGGCCAACGACCGCGGAAGCACCGCCAACAGGCTGGCGGTGCTTCTGGGGCCATTCTGACCACGGCGGTACAGCCGCGGTCAGAAAAGGGAAACCGCTGGTTTCCCGCCGGTTTCCCGCGGCCCCAGGAAATCCTCCACGGCGGCGCTGCAAGCAGCGCCGCCATGGGGATTCCGACCCCCTTCCCGCCATCCTGTTTCTGGCGGTTTTCACCGGCGGGAACGGGTGTCGGGCCCCATTCAGATTTTCAGTGTCTGCTTGGCAGACACTGAAAATCGCGACGGGTGCAACTGCACCCGTCGCACACCAGCAACTTCGCCGGCTCCATTCGGAGCCGGCATCCTCGTTGCTGGTGCTTTCCCGCTGGGCGGGCGGTCTTTTGGCGGTCGCCCGCCAGCCCAACGGGAAAGCCAGAATGACCGCCGCGGTCTTTTGACTGCGGTGCGGTCTTCTGGCGGGGGAACTTTGGCGGGCGGCCTCCGCCGCCCGCCGAAGTTGGAATGACCCCCAAAGTGCCAAAAATATCTCAGAGGATATACTCCCTTAGGGGGGAAGTAAAATACATAAAATATACACACAAATCAAAATCAGGTAAGTAAAACAGTCAGAAAGTAGTGCAAATACTGTAGAATACTGTAGGATGCAGTAGGCCTAGGGGCAACACAAACCATGTACTAGGAAAGTGGAATGCGAACCACGAATGAACCCCTAGGCTAGTGTAGTGTGTAGAGGGTCACTGGGAGTGTAAGAAAACACTAAGGGTGTCCAAGATACCCCACCCCAAGACCTTGGAAAGTAGGAGTAAAGTACTACTATTTCCCCAGAAACACACTAAACCCGTGATAGAGGATTTTGCAAAGACCACAACAGACTGAAAAGCACTGAAGACGGATTCCTGGACCTGAGGACCTGCAAAGGAAGGGGACCAAGTCCAAGAGTCGTGAAAGTGTCCCGGGGGGCAGGAGCTCACTAAACCCCAGATGAAGGTGCAAAATGGCTGCCTCTGGATGGAAGAAGCTGAAGATTCTGCAACAACAAAAGGTGCTAGGAACTTCTCTTCCATGCACAAGATGTCCCACGGAGTGCTGGAGGATGCAGAGTTGTTTCTTTGGCGAAAGACCACAAACAAGCCTTGCTAGCTGCAAGAGTCGCGGTTGAAGAAAAAGGATGCTGCCTGGGGTCAGAAAGGACCAGAATGTTACCACTTGCAAGAGGAGACAGAGGGGGCCCTCAGCAACGTAGAGAGCCAATGCACAAGAAGGTAGCACCCACAGAAGTACTTGAACATGGGTTCTAGATGTCTGAACATGGCAGCTGTCTCAACACTGCAAAAGAGGGTCCCACGAAGCCGGAGATTAGCTCCGGGAGCTGAGCATTGCAGGACAGAGTGCTGGGGACTTGGGCTTGGCTGTGCATGAACGATTTTGTGGAAATATGCACAGAAGCCCTTGTGGCTGCAGTTCACGCGGTGTACAGGATTACTGTCTGGAGAGGGGAGGCAAGGACTTACCTCCTCCAAATTTGGACATTTGGACCACTGGACAGTCTGGGTCACTTGGGTCTCCCACCTGTGTTCCAGGGGCCACGCTCGTCAGGATGAGAGGGGTCCCAGAGTACTGGTGATGCTAAAGTTTGGTGCCTGCTGGAGCAGGGGGAAGATTCCGTCAACCCATGGGAGATTTCCTTGTGGCTTCCAGTACAGGATGAAGGCAGACAGCCCCAGAAGCATGCACCACCAGGAAACAGTTGAGAAAGCCGGCAGGATTAGGCGCTACAATGTCGCTGGTAGTCTATCAGGAGGGGTCTCTGATGTCACCTGCTGGCACTGGCCACTCAGAGGCCTCCATAGTGCCCTCACACCTCTGGATCCAAGATGGCAGAGGTCTGGGACACACTGGAGGAGCTCTGGGCACCACCCGTGGGGTGGTGATGGACAGGGGAGTGGTCACTCCCCTTTCCTTTGACCAGTTCGCGCCAGAGCAGGGACTGGGGGTTCCCTGAACCGGTGTAGACTGGCTTATGCAAGAAGGGCACCAGCTGTGCCCTTCAAAGCATTTCCAGAGGCTGGGAGTGGCTACCCCTCCCCAGCCTTTAACACCAATTCCAAAGGGAGAGGGTGTAACACCCTCTCTCAGAGGAAATTCTTTGTTCTGCCTTCCTGAGACTGGGCTGTTCAGACCCCAGGAGGGCAGAACCCTGTCTGTGGGGTGGTAGCAGCGGTAGCTGCAGAGAAAACCCCAGAGAGCTGGTTTGGCAGTACCGGGGGTCCATAGTGGAGCTCCGGGGATGCATGGAATTGGCACCCCAATACCAGATTTGGCATGGGGGGGACAATTCCATGATCCTAGACATGTTTCATGGCCATATTCGGAGTTACCATTGTGAAGCTACATATAGGTATTGACCTATATGTAGTGCACGCATGTAATAGTGTGCCCGTACTCACAAAGTCCAGAGAGATGGCCCTGAACTATGTGGGGGCACCTTTGCTAGTGTGAGGGTGCCCTCACACTTAGTAACTTTGCACCTAACCTTCAGCAAGTGAAGGTTAGACACATAGGTGACTTATAAGTTTCTTAAGTGCAGTGAAAATTATGAAATAACATGTGTGTTATTTCACTCAGGCTGCAGTGGCAGTCCTGTGTAAGATTTGTCTGAGCTCCCTATGGGTGGCAAAATAAATGCTGCAGCACATAGGGATCTCCTGGAACCCCAATACCCTGGGTACCTAGGTACCATATACTAGGGAATTATAGGAGTGTTCCAGTGTCCCAATTAGAATTGGTAAAAATGGTCACTAGCCTATAGTGACAATTTTAAAGGCAGAGAGAGCATAAGCACTGAGGTTCTGATTAGCAGAGCCTCAGTGACACAGTTAGTCACTACACAGGTATACACATTCAGGCCACAAACTATGAGCACTGGGGTCCTGGCTAGCAGGATCCCAGTGAGACAGGCAAAACCAAACTTACATACATGTAAAAATGGGGGTAACATGCCAGGCAAGATGGTACTTTCCAACAGTAAGTCACTACACAACCTAAGTTATCGTGTGCTCATCTTAGGTAGCTTGGCACAGAGCAGGCAGGTTTAACTTAGAAAGCAATGTGCAAAGTATTTGTGCAATAACTCATACAGTTAGACAGTGAAACACCACAAAAAGTACTGCACACCAGTTAAGGAAAATAGATAATATTTATCTGCATACAATAAGACCAAAACAACAAAAATCCAATATGCACAAGTCAAGATATCACTTGTCAGGGTTTAAACGAGTCTCAATCCTTAAGAATCAGTGGTTGTATCCTTTTAATACACAGTAGCTGTGATGCGTCAAAAATAACGATGCAATGGGGTTGCAGAGGAGGAGATGCGTTGAAAAATAAGGTGCTGCGTTCAATTTTCCAGCACAGCACAGACGATGTGTTGTTTATTTCCACGCTGCAAGTTGATTCGTCAATTTCCAGGAGTTCAGTCCTGGTTCATCACTGTGATGCAGGGATAGTTTTATGCCCAGGGACGATACGTTGAAAAATCTGTGACACACTGGTTAGAAGGAGCAGGTGCTGCATCATTCCAGTAGGCGGTGCTGCAATTTTTCAACCACGATGCAGGCGCTGCAACGATTTCTGCAGGCGTTGCATCGTTTTTCCGATGTACAGAAATGTTCTTCTCTTTGGTGAAAACTTTGTGGCCTTGAGACTTCAGCACAGGAGGCAAGCTCAATCCAAGCCTTTGAAGAGCACTCATGGGTAAGGCAGAGTCTTTCCAGCAGAGACAGGGCCCAGCAGGCAGCACTGCAACGGGCAGGTCAGCAGTCCTTCTCAGCAAAGCAGTCCAGATGAGTCCATTGGGCAGCCAGGCAGTCCCTCTGACAGAGTCCAGGTGTAGATCCAGAAGTGTCTGATTTGGTGGGGTCAGAGACCCAGTATATATACCCAAAAATGCCTTTGAAGGGGGGAAACTTCAAAGCGTGCTTTTGAAGTGCTCAAGTTCCCCTTTTAGCCCAGGCCTGTTTGCCAGGATCCCGGTGGGGAGTTATCAGTCCTTTGTCTGAGGGCAGGTCACTGGCCTTTGAAGTGTAAGAGACAGCCCCCCTCCACTCTTACTTCCCAAGGAGACCCAGTCAGTATGCAGATGAATGCAGATGTGACTGAGTGTCCTGTGTTTATGGCTGGCTGGGTGGAATGCACAAGGGGAGCTGTCAACCAACACAGACCAGACATGGATTGGAGAAAGTGCAGGGAAATGCCCACTTTCTAAAAGTGGCATTTGTAAAATAGTAATATTAAATTCAACTTCACCAGTTTGCAGGATTTTCTATTACAGTTCTGGCCATACTGAACATGACCAGGCTACTCCTTTCAGATCAGAATCTAACACTAAAAAAAGTATAAGGGCAGTTCTAACGCTGACCTGTAAGAAGAGCAGGCCTCATAGTAGTGGAAACACATTTATGAGTTTTTCACTACCAGGACATGTAAAACACATAAGCACATGTCCTGATTTTACTTACATAGCACCCTGCCCTATGGGTTACCTAGGGCCTACCTTAGGGGTGACTTATTTGTAGAAAAAGGGGAGTTTAAGGCATGGCGGGTAGTTTTAAATGCTAAGTCAAAGTGAAAACTGCACACACAAGCCTTGCAGTGGCAGGCCTAAGACATGGTTAAGGGACTACTTATGTGGGTGGCACAATCAATGTTGCAGGCCCACTAGTAGCATTCAATATACAGGCCCTGGGCACCTCTAGTGCACTTTACTAGGGACTTACAAGTAAAATAAGTATGCCAATTGGGTAGGAGCCAGTGTTACCATGTTTAGGGGAGAGAGCGCATGCACTTTAGCACTGGTCAGTGGTGGTAAAGTGTGCAGAGTCCTAAAACAAGCAAAAACAGGTTCAGAAAAATGGAGGGAGGCAGGCAAAAAGCTGGGAGATGACCACTCTAAAGCAGTCAGGTCTAACAGTAGCTAATTTCTAAAACCACTACTCAGTTCCCCATCGATTGTAGGATTAGGACATTTACTTTTCTAACGCTAACACAATTATATTTGTGGGCAAATGCAGGATAGTGGGTTTGCTTACAGGTGAAAATGTTTGTAGTGAGATATTTATGTATCTCAAGATTGTTTTTTCCAGAAGATTTTATTACAGTCTATGTATATACTTGTACATTGCTTAAATGGAGGTGGCAGTTACAGGTGGGGCTCATCTGCACTCTTTTGTGCACTGGGACTTATATTTAAGTATAAATTTTGACCAAGAGCACGAGAGAGAAAGCTGGCCTAGAGGGAAAGAAAAAGATGGAAAATAGTAGCAAAGAATGCAGAAATTAAAAGAAACCTACAAGAGTTAGATATAGGGGCAGGAGGGGAATACCAATAGATGAAAGAAGCATAATGTGAAATCAAGATAGACAGCATTGGCATTCGGCAACCCCAACATTTGTCAGCAGAACTTGTGAGTTTCTGAGAAATATGTGTCTGTTTTCTCTGCTGGACAGCCAGGCAGGAGGAATGTTTTGCAAGAGGGGTTTGCATGCAAAAACAAATCATGGATCTTTGTAATGCCAGCTCCAGTTACCAAATCAGAATTATGGAGCTGCTGCTGTGATGGCATACGCCACTCATATTTAGGCCAGTTTTTAGCTAGTGTTAGTATAGACAACATATGTAATTATGCATGTTTGTGAGTGGTATTTGTAGCACGAACCTGGGCAAAAGGTAGCAAAGCATTCGCTATATGGGGCTTAAGGTAAGCACAATAGTTGACTGATGTGCTATAGCAAGCATAGACAGCATCCTAGCTACAGGAGAGAGTCACCCTTTCTCTGGAAAATCAAAGGAACTATTGAGACCAGCTTTTGACAGGTTGTGGTGCCATTGCCACCAAGGATCCAAAGAAACAATGGACCAAATCTCAAGAATGACCCATAGACCCCTCCTAGGCACTTGCCTAAACTGAGCAACAACTGCAAATAAAACTATGAGAGTGATGTCTAAGTAACTACACTGATTGTATTGCTTCATTTAAAAAGAAGTCAGGAAGAATGGAAAATGAATATTTCTGCTGGAGATGGCCTTTTTGACTTCCAACAAGGCAACGTGGATGTTATTTCTTATGTTACCTGATTTTGTCAATTAGCAGCTGAAACACCCTGAGTAGAGGGAATTCAAATGATCTTATTCCAAAAAGGTCTAAAGCAAGAACTGAAGGTTCAAATAATTGACCCTCATTGTCCTTCTACCTTTGCCGACATCTGGGACACAGATCTTATAATTGAACACAGATTATAAGGACATAGGCAAGAAAGAAGAATTCAAACTTCAGATTTTAGCAGTATATCTGAGGTTTCTATACCTTCTTGTGCCTATGTCTTTTAAAGAGAAAAGAGGTAAGTTTACATAGTCTTCCTTTTTTCAGATCATCCCAAAATCATCAGCTCTTCTGGCACTCATCTATACCTCCTGGAGATAAATGTTCAAATTCATACTGGAATTAGCAACCATATTTCACCTCTGTTAGATTGTGGTGCCAGCAGACTCAACAAAAAGTGGATAACTGACAGACATCTTCTAAAAGCTCTTAGGCAATCTCCTGGACATCTACAAACCTTTGATGGTTCACCTGTAGCTTCTGGACCAATCAAAGAGACAACCAGCCCTCTTTTTAAGTTATAACCTCACCAAATTACATCTAATATTTAGGGCCTGATTCCGACCCCGGCGGTCAAGCACCGCCGGGGCCGGGGTCGGCGGGAGCACCGCCAACAGGCTGGCGGTGCTCCCCAGGGTATTCTGACCACGGCGGTTCAGCCACGGCCAGAAAGGGAAAACCGGCGGTCTCCCGCCGGTTTTCCGCTGCCCTGTAGAATCCTCCATGGCGGCGCAGCTTGCTGCGCCACCATGGGGATTCTGACCCCCATACCGCCATCCTGTTCCTGGCGGCTTTGGCCGCCAGGAACAGGATGGCGGTATGGGGTGTCGTGGGGCCCCTGGGGGCCCCTGCAGTGCCCATGCCAATGGCATGGGCACTGCAGGGGCCCCCGTAAGAGGGCCCCACCCTGAATTTCAGTGTCTGCTTAGCAGACACTGAAATTCGCGACGGGTGCTACTACACCCGTCGCACATCCTCCACTCCGCCGGCTCCATTCGGAGCCGGCATCCTCATGGAGGGGTGTTTCCCACTGGGCTGGCGGGCGGCCTTTTGGCGGTCGCCCGCCAGCCCAGTGGGAAACCCAGAATACCCGCGGCGGTCTTTTGACCGCGCAGCGGTATTCTGGCGGTTCCCTCCAGGCGGGCGGCTCCCGCCGCCCGCCGGGGTCAGAATGACCCCCATAGTCTTCCTTTGAAAATGCTGAGCTATGTTTCTATGAATTGGGCCACTCCCATAAGTTATTTTATGTCAATTCTGTCACAAACACTGTTTTGCTTCCAGAGGCTACTAGGCTTCAAAAGATTTAGTAAAACAGAACAATGCGAGTAATGCAATCATTGCTATTCTGTCTTTAAATCCAGATTGCTATCAAGCTTATCCAGGTGTTTTCATCAAGGCAGCAGTCCAGTTCTAATAGAGTCTACAGCCACTGTTCCTTTTACTCACTGTCTGATTTCAAGAAGAAAAATTGAAAGGCATATCCGCCAGAGAATTCACAAAATGGATAGTTCATTGATTCTACTTCCCCTGCTAGTGCCTCCATGTTTTGTACTAGAGAAACTGCAGGATCGGGGTGTGGCCAGGAGCGCTAGGATGGGGTACATGCGTTAGTGCACCTCCACCTGGACCAGCTTACATCTTTTGTCATCCTGGTCAGCCCAGAATGTTTATCACCACCAGGGGAGGGAATAGGGAGAATCATGGCAATTGTTCTTGGTCCACTATGCCAGAGTCATAGAGCAGGCACAGGGGCCAGAATAGGGTGGCACCTCGAACAACAGCTGCAGGGACTCCAATGTGGCAAGTCCAACATTAAGGAAGAGTGAAAGGGCCCTGCAGACCTATGTAGGACTACAACCAGGTCTCAGTGACCTGGAGACAGTAGACCTAACCTGCAAGTAAGTGGTAGGCTGGTAGCATGTCACAGGCAAATCTTGCATTCTCCCAACTTCTGTCAAGTGAGTTGGCCTCAAGGCATCAGCCAGCAGGCAGTAGCAGACACAACAGGACCTTCAGCCTCATGTTGAGGTGAGAGAGTGTCCATGTAGTGCAGTGTCACACCATGTTGTGCAAGCCAAAGCTCACTGTCTCAAGATCACAGTGGATTTTGGGATCACCTGGCTATGAGGCACGTTGGCTAGATGTGGTGAAAGCGTGGTCTGGAACAGTGTTGCGCCCTCTTCCTTCACCCCCAGGTGTATTTCTGGGAAAGGGGTACATCGATAACTATGGTAGCCACAAGGACTCAGTTGCTCACCTGAACATTTTGCCTAGGCAGGATTACAAAGCTGAAGGGACCCCTTCAAGGGCCTATCTCCCACCCCTTTCAGTCTTCACCCATCCTAATGGCTAAGACTCTGGCAGCTATGGCCCTGGATGGGGCTGGAGGATGCAACTGTGACAATCAACCATATGCTTTGCAATCAAATAGTGACACCTGAACGGACTGTCCAATGCCGGTAGCAGTAAAACATTTTGGCTTCCAGGAGAAATCTTTTTGATGGCCTGGCTCTCCTAATTCTGCCTCTCTTCTCTCCTTCCCTGCAGTATGGACGAGCTTTGGGAGCATTGACAAATATGCTAAACTTGCAGTCCTTCCCATGCTAGGATCCAGCATCACAGGTGATGGTAAGGCAGAGAATGACAAAGCCACTATTGGGTCAAGGTAAATTCTTCAGGCTGTCACAGACCCTAACAAGGCCCTCAAGTGACCGATCAGAAGTATGGGATTTGAGATATCTCTTCTAAGCCTAAACATCCTAAACATGGCAGATTGCACGGTAGAGGGTTGAAGCTCCAAGACAGAAAAGAGAACACCTTCCAAGAAGAGCAAAAGATGCAAAGGGTAGATCCCAGTGAAACAACATGTGATTCACAGGCATCCCAGAAGGAATAGAAGGCATGCATCAAGAGCAATTTCTGGTGACCTGGCTCCAATTGAGGATGTTGGCAACAAGTCTGTTGGCATCTTTTGCCATCAAAAGGGAGCACTGTGCACAGAGGCCAAGGCACATGATTGCAAAAGTACTGAATTACATAGACCATGACTCTATTCTGCTGGTTGAATGCTCGACTCCAGATCTGAGGATACATTCATCAGAGGTAATGATTTTTCAAGGTTACACCTTTCTGCTGCAACAGTAAGCAAGTAGTTTGTAGCAGGGCAGCAAAAATGTAGACTCCTGCTGTTGATTTTATGATCCTATACACTGCTAAGCTGAAGGTGCTTTACCCAGGGAAATCCTCTTTCATCTCTAAGCCTGAACATGACTGGGACAGAAAAGGTGCAGGGAGCACAATTGATGCAAACTGTGTGACTGGAATAGAGAACTCATCAACTGCAGGTGCCAGGCAAAGTCCAGTGCTGTGTCTGGTGCTTATCCCTTCCCAGAAGTATCTGGTTCCTTCTGGATCCTTCTAGAACATTTTGGCTCTTACCACATTGCCCCAGAACTGTTGATCTACCTTATCCTGTGACTCCACCCTTCTTCACCCGTCCAGGTTCCATTGGGTCATCTGCTACAGTCACCTAGGCCAACTCATTGCAAGTTTGTATTAGAGCCTGAGAAATAGGACCAGATAGGCAGGGGTGCCCGTTATAGTGACCTTGTGAATGCCCCAGCTGATGACGTTGCTGCAGGGGTTTGGCAGGGCATCCGGCCTCAGAGTGAATTGGACGAAGTCCTGCTTGTTTCCTCTTACGTCCCTGACTAGGCCTCAATACGTACAATTGCCCAACACCGCTCCGACGTGGGCTTGTGACACCATCAAATACCTCGGGGTCAGGATAAACCACGAGGAAAAGGATTTAATAGACGCAAATATAGGCAATGGACTGTCAGGAGCGAGATCGTTGTTACAATTTTGGATTCCCCTCCTGCTCTCCCCAATGGGTAGACTGGCCATCTCTAAGATGGTGGTCCTCCTGTGACTGTTGTACCACATCTCGGCTCTCCTGTTCTTCTTTTCGAAGAAATGGTTCGCAGAGTTGCATTCTCTTCTTACTGCATTGATATGGGGCAAAGGTAGAAACCGGATAGCATTGAACAAGCTTTATGCACCTATGTCGGACGGTGGACTGGGGGCCTCAAATTTTTAGCATTATTATACAGCGGCCCAACTCCAATGGCCTATGCGCTGGTTAGCAGGGCACAACTTGCTTGAATTATCCACCACGTGCCAAACAGGAAGCACAGACTGTTAAGCTGGTTAATGTCTCCAAACCCTGATATGTCAATCAGTGATAGTAATTTATTAATGAGAATTGCCAAGAAATGCTGGTCTAGTTTCACGCATAAATCAAGGCAATAATTCCCATATGCGCCACAACTATCACTGTGGGCTCTGCCGGGGTGTGCTAATACTCTGCGCAAACCGACAGCGAATGCTTGGGAGGCTGCGGGAATAGTGGAGTGGGGAGACCTCTTTGAAGACCACATGCTGGTCCCGTTCAATAGCTTGGTGAACGATTTCAGTGCGTCACCGGGCACTTTCCTGGCGTACGGGGCGTTAACGAGACAGGCGTCAGTCTACTGGGACACTATGCCCAGGGAACCTGATATATCGGTATTGCTTCAGACGCTCCTGACACATGGGGGTGAGAGGAAGGCAATTACAAACATTTACAAAGCTCTACATATGGAGGATAGATGTCCCTTGGCATCACTCCGAACATATTGGGAGGAAGCGCTCCGAGGGGAACACACAGATGCACAATGGGGGCAGGCCCTCACGGTCCAGAAAATTATCTCCTTGAATGCCCGTTATAAATACATTCAGTTTAATTATCTACATCACACTTACCTCGCTCCTGCGAGGTTGGCACGGATCTACCCATCAGCAGTGAATAGATGCCCGAGATGCCACAGTGGGAATGCTGATTTCCTACACATGGTGTGGGCCTGCCACAGAGAAGTTGAATATTGGGAAATGATAACTGAGACGCTAAATAAAATAACAAAGGGAAACACGCAGCGTGACATGGCACACTTTATGCTCGGAGTAACACACAGAACCCCTAAGAACAAATCATCAAACAAAATATTAGACTTAGCACTCATACTAGCAAAAAGATGTTTGGCAATGTGCTGGAAGTCTGCTACGGCACCCCCAATGTTGAGATGGCTTGCCGACCTACGCAATGGAGTTCTGGCAGAACAACAATTATTAATGTTGTGGCATACCCAGGTGGGCCCCCCTCCCAGCCCCCCAGATTGGACAGCATTTCTTGAGGGTGTTGAGAGCCTACTCGGTCGGCAGCCAGCTTAGGGAGATGTCGGATGAGGTTGGTTATTCTCCCTGCCTCTGGGCCCTCCCCTGTCCCCCCCCTACCCTCCCCCTGCCAGCTGTACTAGAACCTCTTGGGTTCCCCGTCCACTGGGCCGGCTCGGACCCTGGGTGTTTTTTCTGCCGTACCCCAACTGCACACCTAGTTAATTGTAGTTTTGTTATTCTTTGGGTTTTTTTCTGGTTATAGTATGGAACTAAAGTTGCCCTAAGTGGGAAGGGTATGCCCAGACGTGGGTCCCTTGCTCACTGTGCCACTGGAATCAAGCTAGCCTGGCTGAAGAAGGGTGATACCCTGAAACCGGTCCCAGGATGCTTGTTTCGGTCCAGGGAGGACCTTGCCTAGCAGTTCGGGCTGGACTGTTCCCATGAGGAACAGGGTCAAGACTGATTTGCATATGGTTGGGTCCAAACTGGGGTGGCATGGTGAGCAAAAGAACAATGGATTAAACCCAGATCTGTGACTGGGGGTGAGTGTTTGCATTGTCAGCACTCCTTCCATCATCCTTTTCTGTTGCTAAAGTTGCCCTAAGTGGGAAGGGTATGCCCAGACGTGGGTCCTTTGCTCACTGTGCCACTGGAATCAAGCTAGCCTGGCTGAAGAAGGGTGATACCCTGAAACCGGTCCCAGGATGCTTGTTTCCGGTCCATGGAGGGCCTGGCATAGCAGTTCGGGCTGGACTGTTCCCATGAGGAACAGGGTCAAGACTGATTTGCATATGGTTGAGTCCAAACTGGGGTGGCATGGTGAGCAAGAGAACAATGGATTAAACCCATATCTGTGACTGGGGGTGAGTGTTTTCATTGTCAGCACTCCGTCCATCATCCTTTTGTGTTGCTAAAGTTGCTCTAAGTGGGAAGGGTATGCCCAGACGTGGGTCCCTTGCTCACTGTGCCACTGGAATCAAGCTAGCCTGGCTGAAGAAGGGTGATACCCTGAAACCGGTCCCAGGGTGCTTGTTTCCGGTCCAGGGAGGACCTGACCTAGCAGTTCGGGCTGGACTGTTCCCATGAGGAACAGGGTCAAGACTGATTTGCATACGGTTGGGTCCAAACTGGGGTGGCATGGTGAGCAAAAGAACAATGGATTAAACCCAAATCTGTGACTGGGGGTGAGTGTTTGCATTGTCAACACTCCGTCCATCATCCTTTTGTGTTGCTATAGTATGGAACAAGTACATTATCCAGTGGTATCTAAAATACGGACGGTATACACATGTAAATTTAATATGTCTAGCTTTATTACAATGGATATCAAATGTAACGCAATATGTGACAATTCCCATGTACAAGCATTGATATGTTGCAGCTGAACAATTGATCTAATGTACAGTTTTACACATGGAAATAATTTCTAAAGTTCAAAATAAAGAAATATGGAATACAAAATAGTGACCTTGTGGATGATCAGCTTATATTAGTACAGGGCCTTGATGAGGCATGCTGAAGTATGTAGGATGCCATTAAGGGAGGGCCGTGTGGAGTCTGGGAGGCAGTAGCATGGCATGCCCGCAATCTAGATGCAAGAGTACAAAATCTTGAAAAGCAGCTCTGAAGTTGCTTTCTTGGGGAAGAGGTTTGCTTCCTTTAGGAGAGAGAGAGCTGGTGCCAGGCTGCTTGGTTTTCTTGGGATGTGCCCTTGAAGAGGGAGGTCCATGTCCAGAGTGAATCCAAGTGACCTGGTATTGGATGAAACCTGGGGCTCTAATCCATCCAGGGTTATGTTGTTGAACCAGGTTTTGGCAAGTTTTTGATTGTTGTTCTTGGCAAACAGCAGGAGTTCTATTTTGGTGGGGTTGAGCTTCACATAGGTGCTGGGCATCAAGGTCTGGATGAGGTGCAGGCAATGTTTGAGGCAAGGGGTGTCTGGAGTGGTGAAGACTTTCAAGTAGAGTTGTGTGTGATCGTGAAGTTCCAATGGTTTTGTGAGTTGAGACCAAAAGGGTCTAAGTAGAGTTTGAACTTGACAGAGTACAAGGGGACTCAACTAATAACTGATCTGTTAAAAATTGGAGATTAATCCTATTTAAGACGCCAGGGCTCAAATGAGGATGGGATGGTTAACTTTGTCATAGGCAGCTGAGCAGTGCAGTACATTCGGGGGGCAGTAGTCAACTTTATCTGTGGTCTGAAAGGCATCAGCTATGATTTGTATGCTTGAAGATTTGACTGAGCAGCATAACCTGAAGCCAAGGTGGTGGTCATGCAAGAGATGATAGGCATTAATATGATCTTGAAGTAGTGTGTAGACTTGTTTTCAATTATCTTGCCAATGAAGAATAGATGAGTAATGGCCAGTAGTTAGTGAGAACTTGTGGTGACTCTGGTGGAACTTCATGATTCACACTACAATATGAGAGCTCCCATAGAATTTCATTCACCCTGATGGAGGGGGTCAAAGGCCCCAGTCACCACCAGGTGGAATCACACCGACCTCCCTCTCCCCCCGACTACCTAGCATTTACATTCCCATTCAGAGTTCCTGTGGAGAGCTAGAAAGAAAAAGTGGGTGGAGGTCAGGTGAGATTAATTTGTAAAATGCCTCTCTGACGGTGCTTACCACCTGGCAAGTCAAATCACTAACATCAAGTGTAGTAATAATTTTCCATTCCCATAATGCAGATCAAAACGTTTCTATGAAACGCCCCATTTGCCAATTTTTATACAAGATGCACATCATTGCTAATAAGGAAAAACATTATGTTGTTTTAATAGGTTATTTTACTGTGGGAGGTTATAATGATATATTATGTGTGGTAATGTGATCTTGTTTGATTTTGCATGGTAAGTTATGAGTGCACCACTAGCATAGTGTTCAAGCTCTTCATAATCAGCCTGAAATTAGAAATGATGAGCAGGTGTTATGTCATGATTACTTGTAAAGTACACTGTCAACTCAGTAGGATGCCCTGCACTGAGCAGGTGCGAGTCTCGCCAACTTAGGGCCTAGGGGGACTACTTGAAAACACAGGCCTTCAGCTTCTTCTGGAATTCAGGAAGTGAGGAAGAGGATCTTATGTGTAAGGTCAGGGCATTCTATGCTTTAAAAGTGATGTACAAGAAGGCTTGACCATGAGATGTGGTTTTCTGTATGCATGGATGTGTGCAATCAGGAGTCTGGCTGAGAGGAAGTGTCTGAAAGGTTTGTGAAAGCAGATGCGATTGTTGAGGTATGCTGGGCCAATGTTATGTAGTAACTTGAAAGTGTAGGTGAGGACTTTGAATATTGCTTGCATATTTATGGGGAGCCAGTGAAGCCCCTTCAGGTGGGGTATCATGCAAGTGCAGTTTGGGAGGTTAAGAATGATTCTGGTTCCACCATTCTGAATGATCTGCAGCCTTCTGACAACTTTTTGTTGATCCAGGCATAGTTCAGCTTGCTTGTGGCAAAGGAGCGTGTGATGGTTTTCTGGGTGCTGACTGGGAGTTATTTGAAACTCTTCTACAGCATCTTCAAGGTACGGAAACATGTGGCATTGATCTGGGCAGTCATATTGAGTTTGCGGTCAGTGATGACCCCAAGGTTCTGGTTGGTGTTCAGGTTCAGACAGTTGGCCTTCACCCAGTGGGCGATTTCAGTCATGCATGCATTGAACTAGATCCAAGTATTGCGTGTATTGTCCGTGAGGGAGGCAATGAGTGGATGGGGATCGATGGTCACGGACAGCAACTTCACAGAGTTAGGTGTTTCAGGGAACATCCCAGGATTTTGGTCTCTTTGGGTAAATTTGCAGAGATGCAAAAAGATGGTTCCCAAAGCTTTGAAGGCAGGGAGAGTCACAAGTGTTATCATGTGAAAGAACTGTAACAAAACAAATAATAAGACTGTTGGTAAACGGAAACAAAGTAGTCAAATAATCACTTACAGACTTTGAAAGCACATTGCAGTCTATCTGGAACAAGCCAGAAGGTTCAGGAGCAAGCCAGCAAGCAGAATGACAGCACATGTCAATCCACCTGGAACAAGCCAGAAGGTTCTGAAAACAGCCATGGTGGAGAGGCAGCCAACTTTGATTTCAGGAGGCTATAAATACCACTCCTTTGGACTACACCCTTTGCTAGGCAATCTGCAAGAAACATAAGAGACTAGAGAAATCCTAGTACTTTTAATATTTGTCGCCTTCATGCATGCATGCAAGTCAGGAATTTTTGACAGATGAACCAAGATTGAGCATCACTAAAAGAACATTGGTAACACAAATAAAAGATACTAGATTATTTACCAGGGACTTCATTATTAGTCGGCGAATCGCACAATCTGCGTGAACCAGAGAGAGGCATTAAGGAAACCTTGCAGCATATGCCAAATCCAGAGACCAGTTTAATTCTAGAGAAGAAACTACTAGAATATCTAATATTGTAAAGGATTATCATGTAAATTAACAGGTATATTGAGTATAGATTGTGAAACAATGTAAATGATTTAAACTGTGAATCAAATGCTGTAAATGGGGTTTTCTTTTTTTTTTTTTCTAGAAAAAACGAAATATTTGTTCTTGTTTGCGCACTGACGCTGAGAGGCAGATAACAGACAAGCCTGAAGGGTGATACAAGAAATCAGTCATACCGTCAGCGGTTGGCTGCTTTCTTATTTTGTACCATTCCCCTTGGCGTTCCTCCAGAATGAGTGCTGTGAACAACTCACTTGGTTGAGCATGAGTGGGTGTGGAAGGACAAGCATGGAGCAACACTCCTACCGGGCCATTTATCAGAGGTTAGTCACTTCTGTTCAGTTGCTGCGCTATCTGACATCGACATGGTGAAGGACTTTGATAATGTGAGAGCAGATGATGCTAGATAGAGGGATCATACATGCGTTGAAGAAAGTTAGGCTCCATTTGGATCCTTGCAGTACTCTGCACATGATGTTACAGCATCTGACATGTATGATGCTAAGCTAATGAACTGGGTCTGTATAGTCAGGAAGGAACAGATCTATTGGAGTTTCTGTCCATGTTTTATAATGCTGTGTAGGCATTGAATGAGGATGGAATAGGGACCGTGTCAAATGCTGCAGAAATGTCCAGGAGGATGTGAGCTGCCCATCTCCTCCATCCAGAGTCATGCGGTTGTCATAATTGGCAGCAATGAGGGCAGTTTCTATGCTGTGGTTGGGTCTGAAACTAGACTAAGTGGTGTTGAGGAGTTCATGGCAGTTAAGGTATTTGGTGAGGTGTCTGTTGAGGGGTTTTTCGAAGACCTTCACCAGGAATGGTAGGAGGGAGATCAGTCTGTAGTTGGTGAACATCGAACAGCCAATGCAGGTTTCTTCAGAAATGAGAGGACAGTTGGGAATTTCCAAGAGTGAGGAAAGGTCATGGAAAAGGTTGAGGTGTTTAGAATGGGTGTGTGCAAAGTGTTGATGGGTTGCAGCCCTCCAGAGAAGGCGCTGTGGGAACAGGGGTCCAACAAGGACTCAGAGTGCATGGAATTCTTGGTGTGGCAGTTTCTTTTGGGGTGATGGCAGGCCATGTGGTTGGCACTGGTTCTTTGGGTAAGATTGAGATGCATTTGGCAAGGTCTGTCTGTTTCAGTTGTGGGTTGAGGTTGCTGTTAATGGTGATTTTGTTGCAGACAAATTGAGAGAGATTGTTGCAGAGATCCTGAGAGGGGGTGACCGAGTAAGAGGCCACTGCTGTTGATTTGAAATCCTTCATGATGGCAAAGATTTTTTTGCTTCTGTTGGTGCTGATATTGATGTAGTCTGCCAGAGCATTGCATTTGGTGGCCCAGGTCATTTAGTGGTAGTTAGCCAGGGCAGGTAAGTACCTACACTTAGCAATATGCCACAAACCTCCACTTAGGTCCAGTTAGGTCTCAGTAAATTAAACCTAGCTCAACCCTTGGTAGCTTGGCAACGAGCGACAAGGCTTAACATAGGAGACAAAGAGTAAAGCATTCAAATATCACAAAACAGTCATTTAAAAAAAACACAGGAAACAGTTTAAAAATCCAAAATCAATTTATAACAATAGGAAGTATTTTTAGCTTTAAAATGACACCAAAACTAATAAAATCGGATAGGGGGAACCGGAGATATAAATTTTTAAAGAATTAATGCTTTCTAGCACATAGAATCAAAAAGTGCCAATCTGGCCATCTGCTCGCACCTCGACCAGGGCAAAGTCAAAGTTTAAGGCCGAACGCGATGGAGCCCAGCTTGGCTACCGCCTGTGGGAGTCCCCGTCAAAAGTTTACCTTAGGACTTAGTTGTTTTTGTGGAGATTTTCTTCAGCAGGACGAACCTGCCAGTCCAATCCGACCTCCTGGAACTCTTCCTTGGAAACACGTCGCAGGAGCCCTCGGTGGAGATTTTTACCTTCGGACTTAGTTGTTTTTTCGAGGTGAAAATCCTTCGACCGAGGCAAACCTGAATCTTGATCCGACGTCCTTGGAGCCCTCTTCCGATACACTGCCTGGGAGGTCCCGGTCAACTTCCTACGTTTGGACGTAGTCACTGTTCGGGAGATTTTCTTCACCAGGACGAACCTGCAAGTCAGGCTGGGTCGCGGTTGAGGCAAGCCGGCTAGAGTTGCTTTTGCGGGTCAGTCCCTCTATGGAGCTTTTTTCCAAAAGTTCTCCAAACTTCTGGATCTTCTTCCAGATGTTCTTTTAAGGTTCTTTGGAGGTCCACAGTTCACCCCAGGGTTCCAGAAGCTCTGACATGCTCCTTGAGGGGTGCAGACTACAACTCCCAGAATGCACCTGGCGCATACTCCTTATTGGCCACTGGACAGTGGTCAACTGGTTGGGTTCTTCAGGAGCTGGTGCAGGGGACTCTGGTTAGCAAGTTTTCACATGTAGCAAACAGGGAGTCCCTCCTTGAACCAGTTGAGGTCAGGCAAAGTCTTTCTTGTGGTGAAACCCAAGTGTGCAGCTGGTGCAGTCCTCCAGAGTGCAGTGTCCAGGTGCAGGTCAGGGGTCCAGCAGGGCAGTCCTTCTTCTTCTGTAGTTCTTCCTTGTTGGAATCTGATAGGGATCTGAGGTGTGGGTGCTGGTCTGCCAGTTTTATCCTTGCTCCTGGGTGAAAAACAGGGGAGTCCTGGTTCTCCAATCAGGGGCAGGGTCCTTCCCCCTGTGAGGACCACTTCCTGGGAAGTGTGGCAAAAATCAATCCCAGGGAGCAACATTCCTCAAAAATCCATCATTGCTGAAAGTGATTTTTGGAGGTTACATCTGGCTGAGCCCACCCACTGGTGTGGCTAAAAATCCTAAACACACCCTTCTCCTGCCCTCTCCTAATCTAATCAAGGAGGCACCTAATTGTCTGGGTTTGCAGGATGTGAGGGTGTTGCTGAGTTGCTCCAAATGCCCTTCCCTGCCTTTGAAGACCAGTTTGGCAGCCCTCTCCCTTCCTACTTCCCCATCTGCTGAGGGGAGATCTCCTCCCCCAGGCACATTTCTTTGTGTTGAGCCAGGCCACACCTCATTAAGGCAACCTGGCCAGGCTGCCAGAGGCTGGCCAATCAGAGCAAAGCAGCAAAAACATTGCTGGGCTGAAGTTGGCAACTTTTCAGGTAACGTTTAAACCTCTTTACCTGAACAAGTTATATTAAATCCAACAACTGGAAGTTGTGGGATTGATTATAACAATTAATTTGATACCAAACTTGTGGTATCTGTTACTTAAGGGGACTTTTAAAATAAAAATAAAGTCTCCCCATTCTAGCCTATGGAGGTCATTCACTACAATGAGGGAAAAAATAATTTGTCTGTTTTACCTCACCGGGGCTTATAAAACTATTTTTATAAGCTCCCTGCTTATAGTTACATGGCACCCAGCCCTAGGGGCACACCTTAGGGGTGACGTATATAAAAATAAGGTAGTTTAAGACTTTGTCAAGCCTGCCTTTAAAATGACACTGGACACCTCAGCAGTGCACCTATGGGTGCACTACCTATGCTAGGGTCCCTAAACCTACATGCCCTATCATATACTAGGGACTTATAGGTAGGTTGACTTAGCCAATTATAATTAGCCTAATTTGCATACTGATTTTACACAGAGCACAGGCCCTGGGGCTGGTTATCAGTACCCAGGGCACTATCAGAGTCAGGAAAACACCAGCATAAAGTAAAAAATGGGGGCGAAAAGTTCAGTCAGACCTGTTCTCTCACAGTGGCCCAGGTCATTTAGTGGTAGTTCCCCAGGGCAGATTTGAATGTACTCCTGTCTGCATTGTCCCAGCCCAGTCTCCATTTGTGCATCAGTTTTTTCAATGGTGTTTCTTCAGTCTGTGTTGCACTAAGTACCAACTGGCCTGGGGTCTAGATCTTGTTGTATGGCTGTTTGGCAGGGGCAGGTCGTTTGCCCAGGAGATCCAAATGTTGAAATTCTAGAATGTTATGGGACATGCTGTGTTCATGTGTGTGGCTGTTGAAAGCAGTGATCCAGTACTTGTCAGCACTGCTGTTCCAGCTTCAGTGGGCTAGTCTGACAGTGGTGTGTGTGTTGGACCAGTACAGGGATGCTGAACTTGACAAAGATTTGGTCTTTCCAGGAGACTTGTGTTGGATCGTCGACTTTGATGTTGTTGAAGATGGTGAAAATAGGGTCCAGGAAGTGTCTGACAATATGGTTTTCTGGTTGAGATAGGCTTCTAGGCCTTCAATGGGCGTTTTTGAGTTTGAGTCACTGTGGTCTTCCAGGTGGAAGTTCAGATTTCCGGGTAAGAAGTAATTTCCAGTGTCACAGGAGTGTGGTGCGACAACGTTTATGATGATGTAGGTGAAGTATGTACACAGTCCCGGTGGTCTATAGATGAGAGTGCCGCTGAGGGTGAAGTTGGCTGTGAAATGGAACTTGAACAACAGGTGTTCCATGTTGGAGGAGGACATGTTCATGGAGATGGTGCAGCTGAGGGCATTCTTGTGAATGATGGCACTTCTGCCGCTAGGCCTGTGAGGTCTGTCTTACCTGGCTGTCTATTAACCAAGGGGACTGGCTGTGGTGATGGCAGGTGCTGATGCAGGTTCAGCCAAGTTTCAATGAAAATAAATAGACCCTGAGTGTCATCGTGCAGTGGGTCTTAGATCCCTGCGGTGTGCTTGGTGTGAAGCTTGCACACGAGTGCAGAGTGCTGTGTGTATGATTGCAGGACTGTGTGAGTGAGGTGTTAGATGCTATTGGGGGGTGCAGTGAGTGTTGGGTGTGGGTAAGTGCATGAAAACATGCAGGGGAATGCCCCTCAGTATTGTGTGGCAAGGCAGCAGCATGGGAAGGAATGGCCATGTTGAAGGTGTGGAGGGTTGCAGTGTGGTAGCGCAGTAAAGTGGGAGAGGGGGAAATAACATAAAAGAGAGGAACAGCCCTCCGAACTTTTTCTGGGCCATATAGAGGATCTTAAAATCAATTCTCTGGAAACCAATGCAGTCTGCACACAGCAAACAATACATAATGGAATCAGTGGCGTTTCATAAAAATATGAGCCACCACATTCTATCCTTGCTACAAATATCAAGGCAGAAAATGAGGCAGGGCTATGAAGTTTGTTAACGTTTGCACCATTCAAGCATAACAGTTGTAAACCAATCACAGCATTATGACATTCAGATAAGGAATAAGGAAAGTTCTTCTCAGCAGCCACAGATACAAAGATCATTCATTATCATTTTATGATGCTGCATTTCAGAAAAAGATCACTTTTAAATAAGATTCCAATGTTCTTGACAGTAGCAGCTGAGTTATGGTGAAGATCAGTCTGGTGGCCATAGAAAAAGGTTTGAGGCCTGATGACGGGCCTGAAGACACTTACTTCTGTCTTAGGAATAGTGGTGATTTAGTTTGTTGGCATGTATCCCTCATTGGTAGTCTAATGATAAGTAGGACGTTACTTTGTCTTGGCCCGCACCTCAGATAAAAAGCTCCTCCATCTTCAGTTTCATCTGCCTCCATGTATTTCTAAAATCCATTTGTTGTAATGATTGTTAGAATGAGCAGAAGATTTAGATTATAAACAGTGCGAAAACAGAAGATGCCTGAGGCTTGGTAGAGAGCAGGTTTAAGTGGCAATAACAACACAGTTGATCAGCAGCATGTCAACCAAGAACGCATAGATGACCATGCCAGATGCTACGTCAAGTCCAATAAGATCAGGGATGTGATGCTGACTGAAGCAAAATGTTTCCGTAAGACATCAAGGATGGTGAAGATAACAGACTTGGGGGGTCATTACAACATTGGCGGTAAAAGCCGCTTACCGCTGTGCAGAAGACCGCCAACACACCACCGCGGAAATCTGCCACAGCTATTATGACACACAGCTCGGAATCCGCCAAAATTCAGACACCCACACAAGTCCGCCACACCAAAGGTCAGTGATAAACTGGCGAAAACAAAACCTCCACTGTCACGCCAACAGAAATACGCCCACACTATCACGACCCACGAATCCACGCGGCGGTCTTTCAACCGCGGTATTCCATTGGCGGTACACACCGCAGCGCTAAAAATACACACACTCCTACAAAACACAGCCACATTGGACAAATCGAAATACACACACCTGATACACATACACACACCACTCCCACACATCCAATACAATATAAAACACACACCCACATCACCCACCATTGCCTACGACAGAAATTACCGAAGAAGGCCAGAGAGAGATACCACAAACAACTACCAAGCATCCACAGGCACACAATATCATCACCCACAAAACTTCCACGCACCTCACACAACACACCACTAAATATCACCCCACTTATCACTACACACACCACCCCACACATCACCCACACCACCCCATGGCACGGCAAAGACACCCCAGGTTCTCAGAGGAGGAGCTCAGGGTCATGGTGGAGGAAATCATCCAGGTAGAACCACAGCTCTTTGGATCACAGGTGCAGCACACCTCCATGGCTAGGAAGATGGAGCTATGGCGAAGAATAGTCGACAGGGTCAACGCAGTGGGACAGCACCCAAGAAATAGGGATGACATCAGGAAGAGGTGGAACGACCTACGGGGGAAGGTGCGTTCCGTGGTCTCAAGACACCACCTTGCGGTTCAGCGGACTGGCGGCGGCCCCCACCTCCTCCCTTACAACTAACAACATGGGGGGAGCAAGTCTTGGCGATTCTGCATTCTGAGGGCCTCGCAGGAGTAGATGGAGGAATGGACTCTGGCAAGTCAAATTTTAATTATTACATCCCCCACCCTACTTGCATGCTATCACATACCCCCACCCTCACCCTCACCCCTATCACTCATACTCCTCACAAATGTCCCAACATCACAAACCACACATCCCAACAGCAAGCCCTGCATGCAACACCAAAGCATGGACACTGCACATACCCATACACCCCCCTAAACCACCATCACACAAGGTCCCACACAGGAATGCAAGCACTGGGGTACACGGTCACCCACCTATTGCACACCATAGCACACACAGATGTCATAAACATCCTTTTATACCCCTGCAGGACCCCTACCCAACGTCACCGGACAGGAGGGTCCACACATGTCCACACCACCAACAGAAGAGGCCCACAGTGATGACAGCAGCTCTGTCCAACTGGATCTAGATGACCAGCCCGGCCCATCTGGGACCTCAGGACAGTCTGTTCCCCTCACACTGGCACAGGCCCCCACAGAGCTTCCCCCTTCTGGAAATACCAGCACAGCACCCACCCAGCGGGCCCATACCTCTGTCCCCAGGACATGTCAATCAGCAGTGTGTCCACCACTACAGGGAACCCAGGCTAACCCACCACCCCAACAACAACAGGGACCTGGGGGCAGTGGCAGTGGGCACACGGTCCAGGGGACGGAGGCCCAGGAACAAAGGGGAACTGGGAGGGCTGCTGTGCGACAGGGGGAGGACAGGCCAAGGGAACCCACTCTCCACAAGGCCCTCTCCAACATCATGGGAGCGTATCATCATTCCCAGGAGACGATGGCAATGGTACTGGCCAAGT
Organism: Pleurodeles waltl; assembly: GCF_031143425.1. Taxonomy (NCBI): domain Eukaryota; kingdom Metazoa; phylum Chordata; class Amphibia; order Caudata; family Salamandridae; genus Pleurodeles; species Pleurodeles waltl. Next base: position 989,713,031 of record NC_090447.1, on the reverse strand, counting down.
TTCAGGAGACCCAGTGGCTGCAGGAGGAACAGTATTTGGGCTTCAGGGAGGAACTCAGATCCATCAATTCCACCCTGGGCACCATCGTAGGGGTGCTGAAGGAAGTACTCAACACCAGGAGGGACACTGTGGCACAACAAGGGGCCCCTGACACTAGCCTGGAAGATGAACTGCCCACCACCTCCGCCAGCGCTAGTGGACAGGACGCCCCGCCACAGGACCACCACACCAGCACCCCATCCCCTGCAGAGGGAGAACCACCCCTCAAACGGTCCCTGAGATCCAGAACAAAGACAGAGAACGATGCCAAGACCCTCGCCAAGAAATGAGACCACCCTGAATGTCAGCCTTCTGTCCCACTTTGTCACCCTGTCCATCCTCAAACTGCCCCAGCTCCACTTCCTAAGCCCACTTGGGCAATGCACATGTGAGACTAAGGGGCATATTTATACTCTGTTTGCACCGAATTAGTGTCATTTTTTTTTACTCTAATTCGGTGCAAAACTAACTCCATATTTATACTTTGGTGCTAGACCCATCTAGCACCAAATTTATGGAGTTAAAGTCATTTTTTGAAAGTGGAGACCTACTTTGCCTTAATGAGATGCAAGGTAGGCGTTCCCGTGCAAAAAATCACTCTATGGCCTTAACGCCAAATTTAGGGTCATATTTATATTCTGCGGCATATTTATACTCTGTTTGCACCAAATTAGTGTCATTTTTTTTACTAACTCCATATTTATACTTTATATATTTTATACTTTGGTGCTAGACCCATCTAGCACCAAGGCCCTGATTTAAACTTTTTTTGCACCGCATTAACATCATTTTATGACACAAAAGTGGCGCAAACTTACAAAATATTGGCCCTTATTTATACTTTTTGCTGCAAAACTGCACTAACTCAGTTTTGCACCAAAAAGTTTAGCACCGGCTTGCACCATTTCTGTGCACCAGCCGGGCACCATATTTATGGAATGGTGCAAGCCGGTGCAAATGGTAAGCTAGAGTTTAAAAAAATGACTTTAGTCGGGTGGGGCTGGCAGTATGGAAGAAGAGGGTTTAGCACCAAACAATGGCTTTAGGCAGGTTAGAGTAAAAAAAAATGACTCTAACCAGATTAGCGTCATTTTATGGTGCTAAAACTACCATGCCACATGACTCCTGCCTTAGAAAAGGCAGGAGTCATGCCCACCACCCCAGTGGCCAGCACAGAGGACAGGGTTCCCCTGGGCATGGCCATTGCACCCGGTGCCATGGGCCCCCTATGGCACTTTCAAAAATAAAATGCACTTACCTGTACTTACCTGGGATGGGGTCCCCCATCCTCGCAGTCCCTCTAGTGTGGGTGAGGGTGCCCCTAGGGCCTAAGGAGGGTACCTCTGGGCTTATTCCATGGTGTTCCACCATGGAAATAGGGCCACAGGTCCCCTAACACCTGCCCTGACCCAGGTCTTAAAAAATGGGGCAAAGCAAGCTTTGCCCCATTTTTTGACCCCTCCTCCCTCCCTTGCACCATTTTTACATGGGAGTATAAATATGGTGTTAAGGACATAGAGTCATTTTTTTGCACAGGAACGCCTACCTTGCATCTCATTAAGGCAAGGTAGGTTTCCTATGACTTTAACTCCATAAATCTGGTGCTAGACGGGTCTAGCACCAAAGTATAAATATGGAGTTAGTTTTGCACTGAATTAGAGTTAAAAAAAATGACGCTAATTCAGTGCAAACAGAGTATAAATATGCCCCTTAGCGTCAAAAAATGATGTTAATCTGGTCAGAATCATTTATTTTGACTCAAAACTGCCTAACGTCATTTTTTTTTAAGCTAGCCTACCCTTTGCACCGGCTTGCACCATTCCATAAATATGGTGCCCAGCTGGTGCTAAAAAATGGTGCAAGCCGGTGCAAAACATTTTGGGGCAAAACTGCCTTAGTGCAGTTTTGCACCAAAAAGTATAAATAAGGCCCTAATAGACTGGACTCTGCCATGGACAATACTCCACCATCACCCCTCAACATTTTACAACCCCCTCCAATATTGAGCACTTAAATAAACACCCTTAAAGCACAAAACAATCTGGAGTCAGTCTGTGATTTCAAAATAGTGTATTAGCAATTACAGTGTCAAAATGCTCATTCAAATGTAATGTCAACATACCTATGTCACACAGCTCTAGTCTGTGAGGAAATGCCTCCTTGGCATGGTTACCCCCTGACTTTTTGCCCTTGCTGATGCCAAGTTATGATTTGAAAATAAGCTGAGGCCTGCTAACCAGGCCCCAGCACCAGTGTTCTTTCCCTAACCTGTACCTTTGTTTCCACAATTGGCACACCCTGGCATCCAGGTAAGTCCCTTGTAACTGGTACCCCTGGTACCAAGGGCCCTGATGCCAGGGAAGGTCTCTAAGGGCTGCAGCATGTCTTATGCCACCCTAGGGACCCCTCACTCAGCACAGACACACTGCTTGCCAGCTTGTGTGTGCTGGTGGGGAGAAAATGACTAAGTCGACATGGCACTCCCCTCAGGGTGCCATGCCAACCTCACACTGCCTATGGCATAGGTAAGTCACCCCTCTAGCAGCCCTGACAGCCCTAAGGCAGGGTGCACTATACCATAGGTGAGGGCATAGGTGCATGAGCACTATGCCCCTACAGTGTCTAAGCAAAATCTTAGACATTGTAAGTGCAGGGTAGCCATAAGACTATATGGTCTGGAAGTCTGTCATACACGAACTCCACAGCACCATAATGGCTACACTGAAAACTGGGAAGTTTGGTATCAAACTTCTCAGCACAATAAATGCACACTGATGCCAGTGTACATTTTATTGTGAAATACACCCCAGAGGGCATCTTAGAGATACCCCCTGAAAACATACCCGACTCCAGTGTGGACTGACTAGTTTTACCAGCCTGCCACACACAAGACATGTTGCTGGCCACATGGGGAGAGTGCCTTTGTCACTCTGTGGCTAGTAACAAAGCCTGTACTGGGTGGAGGTGCTTCTCACCTCCCCCTGCAGGAACTGTAACACCTGGTGGTGAGCCTCAAAGGCTCACCCCCTTTGTTACAGCACCCCAGGGCACTCCAGCTAGTGGAGATGCCCGCCCCCTCCGGCCACGGCCCCACTTTTGGCGGCAAGGCCGGAGGAGATAATGAGAAAAACAAGGAGGAGTCACTTGCCAGTCAGGACAGCCCCTAAGGTGGCCTGAGCTGAGGTGACTCTGACTTTTAGAAATCCTCCATCTTGCAGATGGAGGATTCCCCCAATAGGATTAGGGATGTGCCCCCCTCCCCTAAGGGAGGAGGCACAAAGAGGGTGTAGCCACCCTCAGGGCTAGTAGCCATTGGCTACTAACCCCCCAGACCTAAACGCACCCCTAAATTGAGTATTTAGGGGCTCCCAGAACCTAGCAAGATAGATTCCTGCAACCTGAAGACGAAGAAGGACTGCTGACCTGGAAAGCCCTGCAGAGAAGACGGAGACACCAATTGCTTTGGCCCCAGCCCTACCGGTCTGTCTCCCCACTTCAAGAAAAACTGCAACAGCGACACGTTCTCCAGGGTCCAGCGACCTCTGAAGCCTCAGAGGACTACCCTGCATCTAAAAGGACCAAGAACTCCCGAGGACAGCGGCTCTGCTCCAAAGAGGAAACAACTTTGCAACAAAGAAACAACTTTAAAAGGACTTCAAGTTTCCCGCCGGAAGCGTGAGACTTTGTACTCTGCACCCGACGCCCCCGGCTCGACCTGTGGAGAAACAACACTACAGGGAGAACTCCCCAGCAACTACGACCCTGTGAGTAGCCAGAGTTGACCCCCCTGGGCCCCCCCAGCGACGCCTGCAGAGGGAATCCAGAGGCTCCCCCTGAACGCGACTGCCTGCTCCTAAGAACCCGACACCTGGTAAAGACACTGCACCCGCAGCCCCCAGGACCTGAAGGATCCGACCTCCAGTGCAGAAGCGACACCCAGGTGGCCCTCTCCCTTGCCCAGGTGGTGGCTACCCCGAGGAGCCCCCCCCCTTGCCTGCCTGCTTCGCTGAAGAGACCCCTGGGCCTCCCATTGAACTCCATTGCAAACCCGACGCCTGTTTGCACTCTGCACCCGGCCGCCCCGTGCCGCTGAGGGTGTACTTTTTGTGCTGACTTGTGTCCCCCCCCAGTGCCCTACGAAACCCCCCTGGTCTGCCCTCCGAAGTCGCAGGTACCTACCTGCTGGCAGACAGGAACCGGGGCACCCCCTTCTCCATTGAAGTCTATGCGTTTTGGGCACTACTTTGACCTCTTCAACTGACTGGCCCTGAGCTGCTGGTGTGGTAACTTTGGGGTTGCCCTGAACCCCCAACAGTGGGCTACCTTGGACCCAACTTTGAACCCTGTAGGTGGTTTACTTACCTGCAAAACTAACAAACACTTACCTCCCCCAGGAACTGTTGAAAATTGCAGTGTCTAGTTTTAAAATAGCTTATTGCCATTTTTGTAAAAACTGTACATGCTATTTTGCTAATTCAAAGTTCCTAAAGTACCTAAGTGAAATACCTTTCATTTGAAGTATTACTTGTAAATCTTGAACCTGTGGTTCTTAAAATAAACTAAGAAAATTAATTTTTCTATACAAAAACCTATTGGCCTGGAATTGTCTTTGAGTGTGTGTTCCTCGTTTATTGCCTGTATGTGTACAACAAATGCTTAACACTACCCTCTGATAAGCCTACTGCTCGACCACACTACCACAAAATAGAGCATTAGAATTATCTCTTTTTGCCACTATCTTACCTCTAAGGGGAACCCTTGGACTCTGTGCATGCTATTTCTTACTTTGAAATAGTACATACAGAGCCAACTTCCTACATAGTCCATGAGGAAACACCGCAGATGTCACACAGTGGGACCCACATCTGTGAAATCATAAGGGAAAGTGACAACTCAGTGACCATACACTGGGTGAAAACGACAGACAGTAGAGAGGTAGTACTGTTAAAGAACATGTAGTAGGCAGGTTTGTATTCTTACCTGTGTCTGACTGGAAATATTGCAGGATCACCGAGTTCCTGTTGTCGATGTCCTCTTCTTCTGCTTCCCCGTCTTCACTGTCCACAGGCTCCACAGCTGCCACAACACCGCAATCTGGACCATCCTCCTGCAGAAAAGGCACCTGTCGTCGCAAAGCTAAGTTGTGAAGCAAACAGCAGGCCACGATGATTTGGCACACCTTCTTTGGTGAGTAGAATAGGGATCCACCTGTCATATGGAGGCACCTGAACCTGGCCTTCAGGAGCCCGAAGGTCCGCTCTATAATCTGCTGAGTCCGCCCATGGGCCTCATTGTAGCGTTCCTCTGCCCTTGTCCTGGGATTCCTCACTGGGGTCAGTAGCCATGACAGGTTGGGGTAACCAGAGTCAACTGCAAATGGCGAGGGACAACTGTTAGACACACACTAACCTGTAGGGATATCCCTAGACCCAGACAACCATTCCCACTGACTTGCTTCCAAGTGCTCAACTAAGAGCCACACACGGTGCCTCTGGAGTTGCCCCATCACATAAGGGATGCTGCTATTCTGCAGGATGTAAGCGTCATGCACTGAGCCAGGGAATTTGGCATTCACATGGGAGATGTACTGGTCTGCCAAACACACCATCTGCACATTCATGGAATGATAAGTCTTCCTGTTTCTGTACACCTGTTCCCTCCTGCAGGGGGTACCAAAGCCACATGTGTCCCATCAATGGCACCTATGATGTTGGGGATATGTCCCAGGGCATAGAAGTCACCTTTCACTGTAGGCAAATCCTCCACCTGAGGGAAAACTATGTAGCTCCGAAAGTGTTTCAGCAGGGCAGACAACACTCTGGACAACACGTTGGAAAACATAGGCTGGGACATCCCTGATGCTATGGCCACTGTTGTTTGAAATGACCCACTTGCAAGGAAATGGAGTACTGACAGCACCTGCACTTGAGGGGGGATTCCTGTGGGATGGCGGATAGCTGACATCAGGTCTGGCTCCAGCTGGGCACACAGTTCCAGGATTGTGGCACGATCAAGCCTGTAGGTGATGATCACATGTCTTTCCTCGCTTGTCGACGGGTCCATCAGTGGTCTGTACACCGGAGGATGCTGCCATCTCCTCACATGTCCCAGCAGATGGTGCCTATGAAGGACAACAGCGAGCACAGAGTCAACCAACTCAGAGGTATGTACCCACAGCTTACACAGAACACGAATCATAATCCGAAATTTGGCCTGTCTGAGTGTTGAGTCTAGGCCTAGGTATGTGTGATGCAGTTAAAAATTAAGCCATGTGGGCCCCTGAAATGGCGGCTGCCTGACCTGTAAAGTGGGACAATGGGATGTGAGGTAACTGGCGTTGTACACCGTCGCGGTAGGCGCTCGAAGACCGTGGCGCAATTCTGCATTGGTTAACATTGGACCCTATGGGTCCCAGGAGCCAATGACGATGTACGCCGGAAGTGATGGTACGCACCGCCGCAGACGTGACCACCATTTTCTATCTGTTCAATCACTCAATACATGATCTTCAACAGGAGAGGACCTACAATGCAAGTGCTGCTGTGACCTCGGTCTGGAAGAGACAATGGCTTGTGCGTCTGGGGAAAGGGCCCCTGCCTTCACATCGGAGGAGTTGGAGAAACTCGTGGATGGGGTCCTCCCCCAGTACACGCTACTCTACGGTCCTCCAGACAAACAGGTAAGTACACTGGGAGCATGCTGTATGGGCTATGCCTGTGTGGAGTGGGGTGGATGAAAGATGGGGGGGGAGATTGAGGCGTGCATGAAACGACGGTGAGTGCATGTGCCACATGGCAAGGGTAGGGATGGGGGTCAGTGACTGTGACGGTGCAGTTGGTAATAACTTTCTTTTCCCCCTGTACAATTCCTGTAGGTCAGCGCCCACCAGAAAAAGGATATTTGGTGTGCCATCGCCAAGGAAGTCCGGACCCTGGGGGTCCACCACAGACGGAGCACCCACTGCCGGAAAAGATGGGAGGACATTCGCCGCTGGAGCAAGAAGACGGCGGAGGCCCAGCTGGGGATGGCCTCCCAATGTGGGAGGGATGCCCGTCGTACCATGACCCCCCTGATGTTCAGGATCCTAGTGGTGGCGTACCCGAAGTTGGATGGGCGCTTGAGGGCATCACAGCAGCCACAAGGGGGTGAGTACACTCTCATTTTGCTGATTTAGCGCGCAGTGGAGGTTTCTGGGTGGGGGAGGTGGGCTGTGGGTTTCCCTAGGCCAGGGCGAATATGCTAGTTAGGTCCCCTTGTTCTGGCAGACCCTGTGGCACCCCACCCCACCTGTGTACAGTGCCGAGTACACCAAGTCAGGCTCCTGTGTCATCCATGTGTGCAGATGTCAGCCATAGCCTTGTAGGCCATGTCCTAGGGATTGAACAGTGGAGCCCAAGTGCGCGGCGTAGCGCAGGGGGCTTCTGTGTCTGTCGTGTTCGCAAACGGTAGCGGTAATGCATGTACTCAACATGTCTTTCTTCTGTCGTTCCCCCCCCTATTGTGGTCTCCCTGTTCTTGTGTGCATTAGCATCATCAGGCGGAGGAGCAGTGGCACCGGAGCAGGAGGGAGCTGCATCCCACATGGCCCTGGAGGGCGAGACAACAGACTCGGGGTTCACCAGTGGGACGGAGGGCGAGGGGAGCTCCACGGCAGGCACAAGAGCTGACACCAGTGACACGGACTCGTCCTCTGATGGGAGCTCCCTTGTGGTGGCAGCAACATCTGTGCCCCCCGCATCTACAGGTGCAGCCGCCACCCCCCCTACCAGCACCGCCCTCCCAGCAGCCCCTCAGCCTTTGCCCCGTGCCCGCTCACCCAGGAGGGGGGGCATCACCTTCACCCCAGGCACCTCAGGCCCTGCCCCAGTCACCCCTGTTGCCCTCAGTGAGGAGGCCATTGACCTCCTCAGGTCCCTCACTGTTGGGCAGTCTACCATTTTGAATGCCATCCATGGTGTAGAGAGGCAGTTGCAACAAACAAATGCATTCCTAGAGGGCATTCATTCTGGTCAGGCGGCCCTTCAGCGAACTTTTCAGACTCTGGCCTCAGCACTGATGGCAGCCATTGTCCCTGTCTCTAGCCTCCCCCTCCAACTTCCTCCACCCAGACCCAATCCCCTCTACCTCAGCCTATCCCAAGCACACCTTCAGACCAGCATGCACACACGTCAACACACAAGGGAAGCTCAGGCAAACATAAGCACCACACTTCCCACAGGCACTCACGCAAGCATCACACACATGCAGACACACCAACATCCACTGCCTCCTTGTGTCCCCCTCCTCCTTGTGTCCCTCCTCCTCCCAGTCTCATCTACACTCACACCTGCATGCACTACATCTACAGCCACTACTTCCATCACCAGCACACACACCACCACACCCCGCTCACGTGCAGTCACCACCCCCACTGCCATTCACACGTCCCCTGTGTCCTCTCCCAGTGTGTCTGTGACGCCACCTCCCAAGATACACAAACGCAGGCACACACCCACCCAACAGCCATCCACCTCATGACAGCCTCCAGCGCATGCACCTTCACCCAAAGTCACCAAACGAACACCTCCTACAACCACAACCTCTTCTTCCACTCCCAAACCCCCTCCAGCTACCCGTCCCAGTGTTGCCAAGAAACTTTTCCTGTCCAACCTTGACCTCTTTCCCTCACCTCCTCCACCCCGTCCGTCTCCTAGGGCTAGCCCAACCTAGCACCTCAGCCACAACATCTCCGGGACCAGTGGTGCCTGTAGTCACCGGAATCTGGAGTGCACCGGCCACCAGGGCAGCCAGTGTGGCACGGAGCCACAGCACGGACAGTCCCCCACCTGTCAAGCATCAAAAGTTGGCCAGTGCCCGGCGGGAGAGGGGGAAGACTCCAGCCACCAAAGCCGCTCCCAGGGGTATAGGTGGGAGTGTGGAGTCAGCTGCGACACCTTCAAGGTGGGGAAGGGCCACAAGAAAGTCAGCAAGTCTGGGAAGAGCAGTACGGCGGAGAAGACCGGCATCCTCCCCGCTGTCCAGGAGGCCACCGCCACCCGCCCAGCTGCCCAGGAGGCCACCGCCACCCGCCTAGCTGCCCAGGAGGCCACCGCCAGCACCAGCCCAGCTGCCCAGGAGGCCACCGCCATCATACCCGCTGCCCAGGAGGCCACCGCCAGCACCAGCCCTGCTGCCCAGGAGGCCACCGCCAGCACCAGCCCTGCTGCCCAGGACACGACCGCCAGCACCAGCCCCGCTCGGCCAGACAGGACCGCCAGCACCAGCCCCGCTGAGCCAGACAGGACCGCCAGCACCAGCCCCGCTGGGCCATGAAGGACCACCAGCCTCGCTCGGCCATGAAGGACCGCCAGCACCAGCCCCGCTGGGCCAGACAGGACTGCCAGCACCAGCCGCACTGGGCCAGACAGGACTGCCAACACCATCCCCGCTGGGCCAGACGGGACCGCCAGCACCAGCCCCGCTGGGCCAGACAGGACTGCCAGCACCAGCCCTGCTGGGCCAGACAGGACCGCCAGCAGCTGAGTAACTGCAAAGGACCCCTCCGCCACAGGCACCCCTGAACAGGGCACCGCCGCCACAAGCACCGCTGAACAGGGCACCGCCGCAACAAGCACCGCTGAACAGGGCACCGCCGCCCCAAGCACCGCTGAACAGGGCACCGCCGCCCCAAGCACCGCTGAACAGGGCACCGCCGCCCCAAGCACCGCTGAACAGGGCACCGCCGCCACAAGCACCGCTGAACAGGGCACCGCCGCCACAAGCACCGCTTGCCCATGAGCGCCAAAGGCACTGACGCTACTGAGTCCGTCACGAGCAGGATTTAGCACTCTGGGCACAAAGCCCCCTCCAGAACCAGTGGAGAAAAACATCAACTACCTCAGTCCTTGGCAGGATGAAGCACTCTGGGCACAAGGCCCCCTCCAGAACCAGTGGAGAAAGACATCCACTACCTCAGTCCTTGGCAGGATGAAGCACTCTGGGCACAAGGCCCCCTCCAGAACCAGTGGAGAAAGACATCCACTACCTCAGTCCTTGGCAGGATGAAGCACTCTGGGCACAAAGCCCCCTCCAGAACCAGTGGAGAAAGGCATCCACTACCTCAGTCCTTGGCAGGATGAAGCACTCTGGGCACAAGGCCCCCTCCAGAACCAGTGGAGAAAGACATCCACTACCTCAGTCCTTGGCAGGATGAAGCAAAGACATCCACTACCTCAGTCCTTGGCAGGATGAAGCACTCTGAGCACAAAGCGCCCTCCAGAACCAGTGGAGATTCACATCCACCACCTCAGTCCTTGGCAGGATGAAGCACTCTGGGCACAATGCCCCCTCCAGAACCAGTGGAGACTGTTATCCACTTGAGAGACTGTGGCTTTGCACTCCCCAGGATGGAACAGTGGGCAACCCACCCACTTTTGAGACTTGAGCGACTGTGGCTTTGCACTCCCCAGGATGGAACAGTGGGCAACCCACCCACTGTAGAGACTTGAGAGACTGTGGCTTTGCACTCCCCAGGATGGAACAGTGGGCAAACCACCCACTGTAGAGACTTGAGAGACTGTGGCTTTGCACTCCCCAGGATGGAACAGTGGGCATGTGGCCCCCTAGTGGATATGGCGTCGTGCACTCAACCGGCTGAGGTGCCCCCTCTTTCCCTCCCCCCTGAGGTGCCTGTTTTATTGCTATCTGATGCCCCTGCAGTGTTCTCTCCGTCATTTCGGGGATTGAGTGTGGGCCTCGCCCATACCGTGTGGGCCCAGTGTTCCACAGACTTCAATGGAGCACTAAATGGACTACTATTCTTGGTGGATATATTTGTTTATAGTGTATATATATATGTTTGCGTACTGGATTTTAATATATTACAATGGTTACACTCATTTCCTTTTGTCCTTGCATTCTTCCCAGGGGGTTTGTGGGGTGTAACTGTAATGTATCATGCTGTATTAGTGTGTGTGTTGTCGTGGGTGAGGGTGGGGGTGGGGGTGTTGCCTGTGTGTGTCCCTGTTTTTTCCCTCCCCCCTCCCCTGTGTCGTAGGTGCAGTACTCTCCGTGGTCTTCGCCGCCGGCGTTCGTGCTCCTGGTAGAGGAGCAAGAAGATAAGGGCTGGCAGGATGTGGAGTTCGGGTTCCATGGAGTCCGGATTCCTCGTGGGGTGTGTAGAGGTGAACGTTTTCCCTTCGGAGTCCTGTTTCCGCCGTGTTTTTGTCCGCAGTGAATCCACCCCGGAAAAGGTGGCGGATTGGACTGTTGTGATACTGTGGGTGGTACATTGTCCTCCGCCTGTTTGTTGGCGGTGACCGACAAGCTGTTTGTTTGTACCGCCGTGGCGGTCGGAGTGTTAAAGTGGCTGTCTTTGTTGGCGGTTTCCACCACGGTCGTAATTCCGTTTTTTTTCCGCAGGCCTGTTGGCGGTCTTACCGCCGCTTTAACACCGACTGCCATAGTTGTAATGACCACCTTGGTGTCTTTCTCCCGATTTTAACCCCTCTTCCTGCCCGAAGAGGGGTTAAAATTGTGGCTTTCAACATAAGGCTTATACCAGTGGCACCACTGTTGCCTACGTTTTAGCAGGAAATAGGGTATTGTGATGGATAGACAAATTTGCAGGACCTAGTGGTTCTAGGAATGGGTCATTATGGAAAGAAAGGACCAGGCACTATGCCTTGAGCCAATGAGATATTAATCATGACCACAACTGGTAACCATTAGTGTTATTTGCAACATACTTAAATAGGACCAGATTAGTGGGCATATCTGGTCCTGACCTAACAAATTTGCTAGTGCAAACAGGACCTGAATGCTATTGGATAACAGTAGACTATGGGAATCAAATGTCAAGCCTGCCTTCACTAACTCAGTGGAGTCCAGTATCCTCGGGGAACCATTGTTAAACTTACACAGTTTCATCAGAAACCTTTGCAGAAATGTGACAAATATGCTGTTTTTTTACCAGTAAAATACGTTACTAGACTGTCAATCAAAAACTTTATTTGGCTAGAAAATACCATCAGGCCCAAAATATTACAAACTTAAAAGAAATATAGTGTTGCATATTAAAAGACTGTGGGGGTCATTACAACATTGGCGGGCGGCTTCCGCCGCCCGACAAGCTGTAACCGCGATGCGGCTGCCAATGCAGCCGCACTCCCGCGGTGCCCATTACAACATCCCCGCTGGGCCGGGGGGCGCAAACCTAGTTTACGCCCGCCGGCCCAGCGGGGATGCGGCCGCAACATAGGAGCCGGCTCCTAATGGAGCCGGCGGGTTGCGGCCGTGCGACGGGTGCAGTTGCACCCGTCGCGCTTTTCACTGTCTGCTATGCAGACAGTGAAAAGCTGCACGGGGCCCTGTTACGGGGCCCCTGCACTGCCCATGCCAGTGGCATGGGCAGTGCAGGGGCCCCAAGGGCCCCAGGACTCCCCTTACCGCCAGCCTCTTCCTGGCGGTGCAAACCGCCAGAAACAGGCTGGCGGTAGGGAAGTCATAATCCCCAGGGCAGCGCTGCTTGCAGCGCTGCCCTGGCGGATTATCACCGCCGGGGCTAAAACGGCGGGAAACCGCCGGCCCCGGCGGTGCGACCGCGGCGCTACCACCGCGGTCGAAATACGGGTCTCTGTACCGCCAGCCTCTTGGCGGTACGGACGCCACTTTAGCCCTGGCGGTCTCAGACCGCCAGGGTCGTAATGACCCCCTGTATGCATAGCAATAAAGGAGATTTAAAAAATGACATGACTTTATCCCATGCACTTCTAGTACTATAAAAAAGTCTATAGGTGACCTACAAATCAACAGTTGCTGTTTAGGAGAAAGTAAAGATATTTCAACTATACAGCCGATTCATGTTCTATGTTGTCAAAAATAACATTCACCTTTTTCCCAGCTTATTTTATAAACCAAGTTCACTACACTTCCCCTATTAAGTTATAACTAAAATATTAAACTAATTAAGAAATAAATAGAAAAAAGCATTGCAGGAAGCCAGAGGGGCCCAAGAGGACCCAAACTAGATAGACTCCATCCAAGCCTGTTACAGCAAGCACAAGAAGGTTTTCTGACTATTCGTTAATTGCTTAGAGAGAGGTCCCAGGTGGTTTGTGGGTAATAATGTTGATCAATCAACATGGATCAATTATAAGGGCACTCCACCAGGGCATGAGTTCTCAATAGATTCTGAAATGCGATCCTACCCCCCACCCCCAGGATTCCACCGCAGAGAAATAAAAGAATGATTTATTAAAGGCAGGGGAGATGGAACACCAGGCCCAAAGGACCTACCCGCTGGCATTCATAAACAAGATTTCTGAGACTGGTCAAAATGCTTTTATCAGCTATTCAATTCCTGCTTGGCTAATTAAATTATACCAGATTCCGGGGAGGGTTAGTGCTTCACCCAATCTATTAAAAGAAAAGTGCATGGGGCGTGGCTTGGAAGATGTGGTGAATGGCGGCATGATCCCCCTGCTCCAGCCGTCATGGAACACAACCTGTGATCCTACACTCCCTCACCTACACAATGTGAAAATGAAAGGCAGCTCCATGAATGGGAGCTTCAGGAGCACATAGGATCTTATTCAACAACAGATTTTAAGATTGCTTATCTATATTACTTTACAGCGACGTGCCGGTCCTTTAGAACAGACGAGTGCTGATTCCCAAAATGGACGATATGATCAGTCTTCTTTGATCTTCAACGCTGAGACGCGTTTTAAACCACCTGAAAAATATGCTATTTTTCAAGCATTAGGCAAATACCTGTGGCCCCATATCAATGCTGCTTCAACTTCTGTGAGTTTTGGACCTCCTCAACAGCTCTGATATCAAAACAGACCCGCAAGGTATGTCTAAGATGGCAATCCCGCACTACCTGCTTTCATTTATTGCCACGCTATTGCAAGATGATTATTTCTTGTGCAAACACATCATATTTGGGCTGCTGTTTAGGGTAGAGCCTGCGTCGCATGCGCTTGCGCATGTGTTTCGCTAGCAAGATGCTTTAGGAATTAAGAAGGGCTCGGAGCCCCGTCCACATCACGTCAGTGTCTTTCATTGGCTTGTGGGCTTGCCTGTTAGAATCTGCTTGATTTCATTAGTGGAAGGCACGCATACGTCATGCCTTTTCCGGTGGTTAGCCCGCCTCGAGCACATCGACCAAGTACAGAAAACATACGAGGCTTGCTGTTTTCCGGTTCGTGGACTACTTTTTTTTCTAATTTCACAGCGCGATCTCGCTTGGCAGAAGTCGAGCGCTTTGCATAATATCGACCCTGGTACACAGTTAATTGCACTTTTTCCAGTTACGTACATGGTTTATGTGGCAAGAAAAGTCAGGTTAGGAGTTTACAACGCTATTAGCTCTAACACAAGCAAACGCGAGACCTGTTGCATTGCAAATGCTTATTACTGATTGCCTTTACTTTGTCTGATGCCTGAAGCCTGATAATTAACCCCTGATTTTCTGGGGAGATTATATCCATTTTACCTTGCTGTGCCTGATTCAATACAACGTACGTGGTGAGACAAAATAATTGCTCCACTAGCGATCTACTTCCTACTACACCTGCAAATAAATACAACCATCACTGGATGTTAGTGGGGATAATTTCCCATTATACTGCCTTGTTTGATTAGGCACCATCTCAGTAGGTGTCTCTCTTAGCTCTTATTCTCAGCACAGGTACTAATTTCTTGGGCACAGATACTAGAATTAATACAACTGGCACAGTTTATGGCACTACGGCAGAAAAAGATACCAAAACTAGCCAAAAGCGGCCCAAACTGAAACCTGATTTTCCGGTTAAAGGGAAATCAGACATATCGTTACAATGGAAATGATCTCAAAAAGACACACAGAAGTTCATGACTTGGGTAAAACTACGAAGTCCGACACAGATATGATGCAACAGGAACTCTATGCAATTAGAGCAGAAATCAATATAATTAATAAAAAAAGTGACTGATACAGAAGCACATATCAGTGCCTTAGGAGATACATCTACCTGTGTCTCCAAACTCCAAAGACATTCAAAAAGACTACAAACCTCAAATAAATCCTTACAAAAAGATATGCTGAACTGGAAGCTAGAAACCACAAAGGGGAACATATATGTTTTTGGGCTACCTGAAGGAACGGAAGACTCCTCAGATTCCTGCATATAGTTTCTGGAGAAAGGGATCTCGCAGATGACAAAAGTTCCCTTTGAAAAGGATGTCACATGGGCAAGCAAACGGCTATGTAGATGGATAAATGAGGTACTTTACGCCTTGTTTAATTGCTTATTGTTCTCTTTATTTTCTCTATATATCTTTCAGGCTTCACTCCTCTGTAGTTTGCTTTGTAATGATCATCTCTGTTCTTCCTCTCCCTTCTAGCCTCGACCAGACTGGACCACTGTGGCTATCTCGTCCCTCAGGCAGAAGAGAAAAGAACCACAGGTAAGTGTGTACTCTTTATGTTTGTCTTAACTTTAAGGGGTGGATGTGAGGGACGAAATCACAGTTTTTCCCTATCTGGTCACTCTGTTCTCATGCTTGTTTCTTTTACTTGAAAACGCAGTATGTGATGCTTGTTCCTATTTTCTAAATAAGAAGAGGAGCCTGTCTCTTAGACGGTGTCCCCTCCCTGCATCTACCCATTTCCCACTCTCCCACTCATCCTGGCAGACGCCCATGTACCTGGGTGGTGAGGTGACACGAGTGGACAGTGGCCTCCCGGCTTACTCCACCAGCCCTTATCCGGTTCCCTGGAAGTCTCCGACAGGGCACTGAAGCCTCCCAAGTCCTCCAGTGCTAGTCGGTCTGGTCCTTTGTTGGCCTCTCATGGTGTCTTCGTTTGGTGGTCCTCTCTCCCTTTCTCATCAACACTCCTTCTTTCCGGGTTCGTAGTCCTTCCAATTTCCGGCCACCATTTATCAGGGGGCTGATCAGTGTCACACTCAAGGCCACAGCTTTCCAATACTCCATTTCAGGGCCAAGCACTATTTTTCTATGGTGGGGTACACGTTTTCATGAGGGAACAGTTTCCTACTGATGTAGAAAAGAGGTCTCTCTTGCCCCTCACCATCCAACTGGGACAAAACAGCACCAATGCCTACATCTGAAGTGTCTGTTTGTAGAATGAAGGGTTTACTAAAGTCAGGAGACAATAGCACCGGAGCAGTAGTAAGAGCATTCTTTATATACTGGAAGGCTTTGAGGGCTGAAGCTGGAGGGTTTTTAAAGATAGACATAAATACCAATTTCTTCAATAAGCCCGTAAGGGAAACTGATAACTCAGAAAAGCAGGGAATACATCTCCTGTAATATCCTAGGAGACAGAGAAATGCTTGCATCACCCTTTTTGTTTTGGGAAAATGAGTTTCTGTTATGGCTTTTATCTTCTCTTTTTGAGGTTTGACAACCCTGTCTCCAAAGTTATAACCCAGATATTGTACTTTAGGGTGTGCAAATCTGGACTTTTTCACATTGATATGGAAGTGGTCCTGTTGTAATTCCAATAAAGCTGATCTAAGATGGTCAAGTTGTTCTGGCCATGTGTTGCTGAATACCACTATATCATTCAGGTAAGCAGCTGAATACCCCTGGTGTTTTGCTAGTAGGCAGTTCATGAGTCTCTGGAAGGTGGCAGGGGCCCCATGTAACCCAAAGGGGAGGACAGTGAAATGGTATAACGCGTTAGGTGTAGCAAAGCCTGTCTTCTCTTGGTCAGCTGGGTTTAACAGGATCTGCCAATAGCCTTTAGTCAAGGCCTCTCAATCATCTCGTCTACTCTAGGTAAGGGATACCTATCCAGTTTGGAGACTCTGTTCACAGCCCGGAAGTCAATGCAGAAACGTAGACTGCCATCTGGTTTTGGGACGAGTACTATAGGCGAACACCATTCACTCTTGAATGGGACAATGACCCCCATTTTAAGCATGTGTGTGACGTCTGCCTGGAGGTCAAGTCATCTCGCTTTGGGAATATGATATGGTCGTTGCTTGATCACAACCCCCACCAGGATCGGTACGGAATGCATAGCGAGGTCAGTCCTACCAGGTAGAGCCGAAAAAATGTCTGCATAATCTGATAGACAGAATTTTGTCTTTTTTTCTTTGGATAGGGAATTATTAATGTCTGTGTCACTTATAGTGGATTATATCTCCTCTACGGAGTTCACCATTTGTACAGTCTCAAAGGGGGGGTTCTAACTGTTTTTTAGGCGGTTAATGTGATATAACTGTTTTTGGTTTTGGGGAGGCATAGCTGGTAGGTGACACTTTCTACTCCCTTAACTGTCACATAAGGTCCTTGCCACTCTTTCTTCATTTTGGGAGTGGAATTGGGTAGAAGGACCAGAGCCCAATCTCCTATAGCGAGTTCCCTCCAATGTTTGCCCTTGTCATAGAAATACTTCTGTCTTTGTTGGGATTTCTCTAGGTTTTCATGGCAAGTGCTCTAATTTCCCTAACTGGGATTTGAGCAGACTGGTATACTCCAAAAGAGAACAAGCCTCATCTTCTGAGTCTTTTTCCCATGTTCCTTTTGTTATTTCCAGTAGTGTACGTGGTCATCGCCCAAAGAGCAACCCAAAAGACGAGACCCCCCCAAACTAATTTAGATTTGACTTTTTAAGACAAACAAGGCAAGCAGGAGTAACTGGTCCCAGTTCTCCTATCACTAGACAGCAACTTCTCTAGAGTTAATTTGAGACTCCTGTTATACTTCTCAACAAGGCCATCTGTCTGGGGATGGTGAACAGAAGTGGTCAGATGTTTTCTGTTTGACTGTTTGCAAACTTGTTTAATTATTTCCGTAACAAAGGGACTTTCTTGGTCTATGAGGATCTCACATGGAAATCTCATCCCAGAAAAAACTTCTATGAGTTGTTAGGCGAAGACCTTAGACGTGGTCACTCATAAGAGAATAGCCTCCAGATACCTTGTAGAATAATCAACCATTACCAACTCATATTGGAAAGCTTTTGTGGACCTGGGTAGGGGTCTATTAAATCCATACCAATAGGGTCAAATGGCTTTTATATTACAGGTAACGGTTGTAGGGTTACCTGGGGTGGTTTATAGGGGTTCTTTTTCTGGCATATGGCACATTCCTGGCAATATTGTTTGACCTGTGCATATATTCCAGGCCAATAAAAATTCTGAAGGATGGACTGACTGGTCTTTTCTATTCCGGAGTGACCGGCTAGTAGGTGAGAATGTACAAAAAATAAAACTTGGTCACAATATCCTAAGGGAACCAACAACTAAGTGGTATCATTGGACTTACCTATTCAGTAAAGGAGGTTCTTATATATGATGAAACATGGATATGTAGGAGTGGAGGAGTCTGGGTTACTCTTGGCACTTTGCCAAGCATTCTGAAAGGTGCTATCACTAAGTTGTGCCAGTGCAAACCTTTTGTCCAGTACCCACGGTCCTGGAGTAAGAAGAGAATCATGGACAAAAGACTCTTTCGTGATTTGTTGGGTCTGGGTCATCTTTTTCTGTAAACGGTTTCCTAATAACAACTCAAGGAAGGAGGGATTATCTGCACCCAAAATTAGATGTTCAGGTAGATCAGGTAGAACCCCTACTTTGACTGTGTTACTTATCTCTGGGGGGCTGGAGAATTTAAGCCTTGTGACTGGATGTACCTTGGTGTCACCATGTACACAACTTATCCCCACCTTTTTGTTTGGAGTTATTTGGAAAGGATCTACTCACTCTCTCCTGACTACTGATTGCCTACAGCCGGAATCTAACAAAGTGGTTATGGTTGCTCCATTTAACAATAAACTCACATAACAAAGAGGGCAGTTTCATGGGCTTAAAGAACAGTCTTGGGAATATACTCAGTGTCCTTGGGTTCTTCATTCCCCTTCTCTTTTCACCTTTTGCAGAATCGGGCAATATGGCCCCACTCCCCACATTCATAGTATTGAGGACCAGGATTTACCACAGGTTTGGGTTTCCCTACCCTAATCTTGGAAGATTCATTGGTGGTTTTGTTTGGCTTTTCTCATACTTGTGCCTGGACAGGGGGAAAGACTTGGAAAGCTTTTCAGTGTCAGGGGAATACCCTCGAGACTGAGCACGTGCAAAGGAAGTGACCATTTCTACTGCATGGTCAAGAGTCAACCCAGCATGTTGTCATAACCATTTGTGCATTTAAAATGGTAATGCTTCCATGTATTGTTCAAAGTATATTTTTACCATGATTTCTTTCTTTTTTGATTCCATGGTTTAAGCCAGCAAACTGCAGCATCCTTTAGCCTATAAAAGAAGGTCTTCGGGGTATCTCTGCGTATTCCCCTTTCCTTCATAAATTTTAGTCTTTGTGTTTCTTCATATATGCCTAAACGATCCATAATAAACTGCTTCACCTCCCCATAACCTGTTGTCCCATTCCGGTTGACAATCTGATAGTCCGCTTGTGTTTCTCCTGTAAGCATCGGTGCTAAATAGAAGGACCAACTTGCGGGTGGCCAGGCACTAGCACAGGCAGCTCCCTCAAAGTTCAGAAAGAATGCCACAAGGTCTTCCCCGAGTACATACTTCTGTAATGGTACTATAGCCAATGATACCATGGGTCCTCATGAAAGGTCATTGCGGGTGACCAACAGAGACTGTCCTTATGCCATTTTAGTGAGATTGTTCCCTTGAGAATGAATGGCATTGGTGAATACAGTCTCGTCTACTTCTGCTTGTGTCATGTGTTTCTAGAGGGTCCATTCAAGTTTCCTCTGGCCCTCGTGTAATTGATGTTCAACTTGTTCCATCTTGTAGCAGACGGTGTCTTATGCCCACGTTCTCCACCACTTGCCACATGGGAAAGCAAACAGCTGTGTAGACGGGTAAATTAAGTACTTTACGCCTTGTTTAGTTGCTTATTGTTCTCTTTATTTTCTCTAAATGTGTCTCAGGCTTTTCTTCTCTGTGGTTTGCTTTGTAATGATCGGCTCTGTTCTTCCTCTCCCTTCTAGTCTCGACCGGAATGGCCACTGTGGTTGTCGCGCCCCTCGGACAGAAGAGGAAAGAACCACAGGTAAATGTATACTCTCTATTTTTGTCTTAATTTTAGGGGGGGTGGGTTTGAGGGATGAAATCACTGTTTTTCCCTATCTCGCCACCTTGTTCTCATGCTTGTTTCTTTTGCTTGAAAACATTGTATGTGACGCTTCTTACTAATTTCTAAATAAGAAGAGGAGCCTGTCTCTTAGACGGTTATCCCTCCCCACATCTACCTATTTCCCACCCTCCAACTAGTCCTAGCACTCGCCCATGTACCTGGGTTAGCCACGCTCCTCCGGGACCGTAGCAGGGCGACACGAGGGGACGGTGGCCTCCTGGCTTACTCCACCAACTCTCATCCAGTTCCCTGGAAGTGTCCGACAGGGTGATGGTGCCTCCCGAGTCGGCCAGTGCCAGTCGGCCTGGTCCTTTGTTGGTCTCCCACAATGTCTCCATTTGGTGCTCCTCTCTCCCACTCTCTACACTCCTTCCTTCTGGGTAGGTCATTCTGCTGATTTCCAGCCACTATTCATCAGAGGCCTGATCAGCATCACACTCAAGGCCACGCCCCTCTTCACGTTTCTCTGTAGATGTCTTAAAGGGACAGATGTCCCATGTAGTCTGTAAGAAAAAGACAGGCATAACTAGTTTTGTGGCAGGAGAAGGCAAGGGCCAGGATATTAACTCATCTAAGCTGACATTGTCCCCATCGTGAAGGATTTTGAACTGGAAAAAGCTCACCATGTTTGTTTCTTCTGATCACCTAACAAAAGCATCTCACGCCATATTGTTTGTCGTCCCCTAAGATACCAACACTCTGAACTTATGCTAAACTGCATGCGGAAAAAAACCCACATCATGTGACATGGACATAAAATATTTGTCTCACAAGATTACTCTAAAGCTACAGTAGAAGTCAAGAAAGGTTGTCACCAGCTGGAAAAATCGTACCTCCAGTTTTTAGTTCAGAGGCCCGGCTCATTTCAGGATTCTGGCAGATGGGAAGAATCATTGAGATCTTTAATCTTTTCTAATTAAAGAGACAATATTTCAATTGATACTCAGCACCACTCCTCAATGAATCAATGTCATAAGTCTCCCTGATTAGTGACTCAAGTGTATCTACAATATTCATTACGTGCCTTTGTTTGGCAACCTAATGGATTCTCTCTTCATTACAACAGCTAGTTTTCATGTTTCTCCAATGTCTTGAATTCTAGGCTACTTTAACTTTAATATCAAAGCTTGTTTGTACCTACGTGTTTTTCACTTTGTAAACACATTTCCTGTTGATACTGAGTACGTTTGCAGCTGGCTATAGTTAAATACTTAAAAACAGCCAAAGTTGGTGTAATGTAAACATTTTCAATAACTTTTTTATATAGATGTGTATTATTACCCAAAGCTTACTTTATGATACCTTGCAATTGTGTGAAAATGCCATATATTACTAGGCCTCTAGTGTACCTATATCTAACAGCCTTGGTAATATAATTATTTTCTTTCAGCAACAAAGCCCATCTACTTTGCAATAGGTTGATCATGATGTATGCTCTATTTACCCAGTTATAATTTTTTGTATGACATACAGATTTCCTGTCCTATACCTCTAATGTTTTAGCCTTTGCTACACTCTCTTGCTTCATGGAAACACAATTTTTGTTTTCTTTATTACAACTAACTAGTTAATTTGTTACTATTGCAATTGCTCACTACACTTCCACGACAGCTGGATTCTCACCCCACTGTCTTCTCTCTCATATCCAGAGTTTCAGGTGGGATGAGTGGGAGGGAATGTAGTGGGCAGACAAGGGAGTTTATGGGTAGGGATTTTCTTGGCCTTTCTTTTGATTCTTGTTTCAGTTTCATTATTGTTTTATTTATATTTCTTATCCTTTGTTCCCAATGTCTTCTTTGATTTGACAAATCAGCATTAATTTGCTCAGTTCTTTGACTTGTGACAACATACTTTTCCCCCCCATATATGTTGTGAAAATGCTGTACTGTTTGCAACACAGGTTCTTTAACTCGACTCTTACAACTATGCTCTTTCATTTGTACATACTGCACCTGTTTTTACTGCTGGACTAAGCTATTCCTACAGTGTTTTTACCACATGACCAGTCCCATATTTTTTAATTATGAACAATAGTACTTTCAATGATAATTTGAACCTGATCTCCTTGAATGTTAAGGGGCTCAATCAACCAATGAAGCATTAGAAAATCGAGACTTATCTCTATAACCTCAAAGCTGACATAATCCTACTACAGGAAACCCAGATTACCATAAAAAGGTGCTGTCCTTTGGTAATAACTAGCTCAGTGATGCCCTTTGCTCTCCTGCCATTAATAGGAAAATAGGGGTGATAATGCTAATTGCTAAGAATTCTGGTTCCTCAGTTGATTCTCATATATGTTACTCAGATGGTAGATGAATTCTAACAAAGCTTTCCTTGAACTCATACTCACTCCACATTCTTAATGTCTATGACCCAAATACCAACGATCCAGAATTCTGGGATTCACTATCTACTCTTCTAGGCCAAATTCCCACTGACAATTTAATCATCATGGGTGGAGATTTAAATCTCCCCATGGACATCACCATAGATAGACAATCTAAAACCTCCAATAAATCCTCTAGATCCCATAAAGCTCTATTAAATTATGTGCAAGATTTAGCCTCTCCGATGCTTGAAAACTACAACACCCTGACACAGGGGATTACACTTTTTTTTCTCTTCCCCTCACTAATGATACTCTAGAATTGACTACCTTATTATCTTCACACCTCACACAATTTTATAGACCAGTGTGAGTTATAGACCAGTCTGAGATATTACCATGTCTAATTTCTGACCATTACGCTATTTCCTTATCACCATTGGGTACATACTGGAGACCATCTTGCAAAATTTGGAGATTCAATGAAGAATCAATTGCCGATGCCTACTCAAAAGATATTATTGAAAATACTATACTTAACTACATCAAAGATAACTCAAGAGCTACTGCCTCTCCTACAAACGTTTGGGACGCACCAAAATCAGCAGTCAGGGGTTCACTGATTGATATCCAAATTGAATAAGTTGTTAAACCACCATCTGTTGGAATTTGAGAAAGAGATTAAGGCCCCACCATCTGTTGGAATTTGAGAAAGAGATTAAGGCCCTCATTATGACATTGGCAGTAAATCCCACTTACCGCCACGCTGACTGCTACCAACATATCGCCGCCACGGCAGATATCTGTTCACCATATTATGACACACATACACCAATCCGTCACTATTCAGCCACATACACAAATCCGCCAGTCCAACGGTCAGTGATAAAGTGGCAGTATCAAAACCCACACCGTTACGCCAACAGAACAACGCCCACCACATTATGACCCACGAATCACCATGGAGAATATTCAACAGCGGTAAACCATTGGCGGTACATACCGTTGAACTCAAAATACACACACACATTCAAAACAACACCACATTGGGCAATTCAAACAACACACACCTGACACCCATACACACACCACATCCACACACCCACACCACTATAAAACACACACCCACATTACCCACAACCCTTTACCACTACAAACCATTGGCACGAGACAGACACCAAGACCACAGACAAAACCACAGCCACACACTACTTACACGCATACACCACTCACGCACCCCACATCACACACCCCAACACATCACCCTACACACCATCACCTACACACCTCACACAACACCCATGGCACCACAAAGATACCCCCGATTCACAGAGGAGGAGCTAAGGGTCATGGTGGAGGAAATCATCAGGGTAGAGCCACAGCTATTCAGACCACAGGTACAGCAGATATTGATAGCTAGGAAGATGGAGCTATGGCGGAGAATCGTAGACAGGGTCAACGCCGTGGGACAGCACACAAGAACTAGGGATGACATCAGGAAGAGGTGGAACGACCTACGGGGAACGTACGTTCCATTGCAGCAAGACACCAACTCGCTGTACAGAGGACTGGGGGTGGACCCCCACCTCCTCCCCCACAACTAACAACATGGGAGGAGCAAGTCTTGGCAATCATGCATCCTGAGGGCCTGGCCAGAGTTGGAGGAGGACTGGACTCTGGTAAGTCAACTCTCTACTCCTGCTACCCCCTACCTGCATGCCATCACATGCCCCCACTCTCACTCCCATCACTCCACCACTTCCCACACACACCACCATCACCTCTCACTTATCCCAATGCCAAGCCCTGCATGCCATACCAATGCATGGACACCACTCACAGACCTGCATGGACACCTATCACTAAAGCATGCACACTAGAGTGAATCAGCTAACCCACCATATACCAACTTACACAAGTGAAAGCTGCCAGGGCAAATACAACCAAAGAGGGCAAGCCACGGATGCACAATATGTCAGACACAGAAACAATAAAATAGCACTTACTTTCCCACAGGCACCCCAGCCAATGTCAGCGGAGAGGAGGTGCCAGCAATATCCAGTCCCCCAACAGAAGAGGCCCATAGTGATGACAGCAACTCTAGTCTTCTGGATCTGGATGACCAAACTGGCCCATCAGGGACCTCTAAACAGCGGGTTACCCAGGCCCAGTCACACACCACCACAGAGCCTCCCCCATCAGGAAACACCACCACAGCACCCACCCAGCATACCCACACCTCTGTCCCCAGGACACGTCAATCAGCAGTGTGTCCACCGCTACAGGGACCCTTAGGCTACCCCTCATCCCCAAGACAATCAGGGACCTAGGTTCAGTGGCAGTGGGCACACAGTTCAGGGGACAGAGGCACAGGCCAACAGGGAAACTGGGAGGAGTGCTGTGCACCAGGGGGAGGACAAGCCCAGGGAACCGACTCTCCAGGAGGCACTTGGAGAGATCCTGGTAGCATATCAACATTCCCAGGACACGATGGGCCAGATCCTGGACAATGTGCAGGAGAACCGGCGGCTGCAGGAGGGACAGTACCAGGGATCAGGGAGGACTTGCAGGCCATTAACAACACCCTGATCTCCATTGCAGGGGTGCTGGCAGACATGGCCAACATTATGAGGGAGGCAGTCTCACAACAGCGGGCCCCTGCCACTAGCCAGGTATCTGAACAGCCTTCCACCTCCACTGCCGCTAGTGGCCACGAGTCCCCACCACAGGACCAACAGGCCACCAGCACCCCTCCTCCTGCAGAAGGTGAACCACCCTGCAAACATTCCCTGCGATCCAGACAGAAGCCAGAGACACTTGCCAAGACCCCCGCCAGGAAATGAGACTCTCCTGATTGTCACCCTTGTGTCCCACTCTGTCACCCTGTCCACCTTGAACTGCCATTGCTCCCCTTCCTATGTCCCCTTGGACAATGCACATGTGCTACAAATAGACTGGAACAATACCCTGGACTTTCCTCCATCATCACCCCATCCCATTTCACTTGCCCCTCCATATTTTACCACTTCAATAAATACCCTTAGAAAAAAAAGATTTTTTGAGTATGTCAGATTTCTAAAGTATGTATTCATTCAACAGGTACAGACATTTCAATTAAACTGTACAGAAAATTAGCATAGGTGTATGACCTGTAGCTGGCTGCAGTGATCACACCAGGAGCATATGTGAGGTCACCAACATCTGTAAAATGAATTGCCAAAGGTTACAGTAAGTGGGCATAGAAGTGGGAAATTACAGCATGCCAGTGCTACAGAAATTCAAAAAAATTTATATGAAATGTGAAGTAACACTGTCCTACCTGTGTGTCATTGGAAGTACTATCTGATGGCTGATGTTATGTTGTCCTCATCCTCATCCTCTGCCCCCTCATCCTCACTGTCCACAGGGTCCACTGCTGCCACACGGGCATCTCCAGCCTCCTCCTCCTGCAGAAAAGGCTCATGGCGTCTCAGGGCAAGGTTGTGCAACATGCAGCAATGCACTGTAGTCTGGCAGACATTATTGGGTGAGTAGCACAAGGATCCACCTGTTAGGTGGAGGCACCGGAACCTGGCCTTCAGGAGGCCAAAGGTCCTTTCTATTATCCTTCTGGTTCACCCATGTGCCTCATTATAACGTTCTTCTGCACTTGTCCTGGCATTCCTCACAGGGGTCAGCAGCCATGATAGGTTGGGGTGACCAGAGTCACCTGAAATATTGAGGGACAACATTTAGCCACACACTATCCTATATGGCCCACACCATACCCATTCATCAACATATACTGGGTGGGGACCAGGGCTCACCTATTAGCCATACCCTGTGCCTCTGTATTTGGGCCATCACATTTGGGATGCTGCTATTCCTCAGGACAAAGGTATCATGCACTAACCCAGGATACATAGCATTGACGTGGGAGATGTACTGGTTCGCCAAGCACACCATCTAGACATTCATAGAGTGGAAACTCTTAAGATTTCTGAACACCTGTTCATTTTGACGGGGGGACAAATGCAATATGTGTTCCATCACTCGCCCCAATTATGCTGGGGATATGTTCCATTGCATAGAACTCAGCCTTCACTGTGGCCAGATCTTCAGCCTGGGGGAAAACAATGTAGCTGCACATGTGTTTAATCAGGCCAGACAACACTCTGGTCAGCACTATTGAGAACATTGGCTGTGACATTTCTGCTGCCAAGCCCACTGTCACTTGGAAAGAACCAGTTGCCAGGAAATGGAGCACTGATAGAACTTGCACAAGAGGGGGGATCCCAGTGGGGTGACGGATAGCAGATATCAAGTCAGGTTCCAAATTGGGCAGACATCTCTGTGATTGTGGCCCTGTCAAGGCTATAGGTGAGGATGATGTGCCTGTGCTACATTGTTGCCAAGTCCACCAGGGGTATGTACACGGGGGTATGTATCCATCTCCTATTCATCTGCAGAGGTAGCAATCTATGGGGCAAAAGAGTGAGGAGCCAGTCACAAAATGAACAATGGGGCTACAAAAGAAATGTGCATGCTGTTAACTTGCAATGGGTAAGTGTGACTAGTATAGTATGTCCAATTTTCAACAGTGATGCAGCAAATGTCCAGGGCCTGTCCCCCCACCCCTCTGAAATGGCGTCCGCCTGCCCTGTGTGGAGGTACAGGTGGAAGTGAGGTAACTCTGCTGACGTTGTGCGCCGTTGCGGGAGGCGGTCGGGAACCGCCATGCAACTCCTCATTGGGTAACATTGGGCCCTATGGGGTACAGTGGCTCCTGCCTTCACTTCGGTGGAGTTGGAGAGACTGGTGGATGGGGTCCTGCCCCAGTACGGACTGCTGTACGGGCCTCCAGACTAACAGGTGAGTTCACTGTGGGCACAATGCATGTGGCATGAATGCATGGAGTTGTGTGTGAAGGCCTCGGGTAAGGGGGTGGGTGGATGTCCTCTGGGCGGCGTATTGGTTGTGCGCTGGGCCATGTGTGTGAAAATGGTGATGTGAAGGGGTATTGTGGGCCATAAGCGTAACAGGCAGGACTGTATGACTAATACTATTTTCCTGTGTGTATTTCCTCTGCAGGTCAGTGGCAATCAAAAGATGGGTAAATGGCATGACATCGCCAAGGACCTGCGAACCCTGGGGGTCTATGGCAGGCGGAGCATCCACTGTCAAGAACTGTGGGAGGACCTGAGAAGCTGGGCATGGAAGACAGCGGAGGCCCAGCTGGGGGTGGCCTCCCAACGAGGAACAGGGTGCCCGTCGAACCCTGACCCCCACCCCGATGTCCCGCATACTGGTGGTGGCCTATCCTGAGCTGGATGGGCGCTTGAGGGCATCACAGCAGCCACAAGGGGGTGAGTACAGTGCCCATCATTACAACTTACGCATGGTAGGGTGGTATCCGGGAGGGGGTTGTGTGTCAGTGGGTGCCCCTTGGCCAGGCTTGACATTGCAGCATAGGTCCCCTGGTGGCTAGGGTTCTGAGGGGATAATCCTACCTAGCTTGTAAGAATCCACTATTGGTCAGGGCTGCGTGGGTCCTAGGTGTACTGCATTTGGCGGTGTGTGCCCCTCCCCATGCCTTGGATGCTAACTTTTTCTCTGGTAGTGCAATGGCATATTGCGTAGGCCTGTTCCCTGTGTGTGAGGGTGCTGTGTATGCCAACGGTGGTGTTGGTGCAGCCATTGACCAAGTGTATCCTTTGTCTCTTGCCCCCGTTTTTGTTTTGTCATCCTGTCCTTATGTTTATTAGCATCATCTCGTGGAGGAGCAGAGGCACTGGCGACGGAGGGATCTGCATCCCACAGGACCCAGAGTCCACAGATGCTGAGGGCGCCAGTGGGACAGAGGGGAGCACCACGGCAGAGACTGGAGGGGGCAGTTCAGACACAGATACTTCCTCCGATGGGAGCTCTCTGGTGGTGGCGGACACCTCTGTGACCACGCCAGCTACAGGTACAGCCTCCACCCCCGTACCAGCACCACCCTTTCAGCAACCCCTCATTGAGTTGCCCATGCCCGCTCACCTATGAGGGTGGGCATCTCCTTTGCCCCAGGCACAGCAGGCCCTGCCCTAGTTAGCCCTGCTGCCCTGAGTGAGGAGGGTATTGACCTCCTGAGATCCATCTCTGTAGGGCAGTCAACCATTGTGAATGCCATCCATGGGCTGGCAGCCCAAATGCAACACACTAATGCATTCCTGGAGGGCATTTACACTGGATTGGCGGCCCAACAGAGATTGTTCCAGGATCTGGCATCCTCTCTGATGGCAGCCATAGTCCCTGTTTCTACCCTCCCCTCTCCAACTTCCACTTCCCAGTCCCATTCTCCTCAACCCCAAACCATCCCAAGCACACAGGCAGACGAACATGCACACAAGAGTGCTTCAGGCAAACACAAGCACCACACTTCATCACACAGGCACTCACACAAACACCACCCAGATGCAGACATACCAACATCCACTGTTTCCACTGTCTTCCCCTCTGCCTCCTCCTCCACCTCCCTCCCAGTTCTGTCCACACTCACACCTGCATGCACTACATCATCATACACTACCAGCATCACCACTACAACAAGCAGAACACACATCTCACTGGCAGACACCTCCACAACTGCCATGCACACGTCCCCTGTGTCCTCTCCCACTGTGTCTGTCCCATCCAAGGTACACAAACGCAAGCACTCAGACACCCAACAGCCATCCACCTCACAACAGCATCCAGCCCATGCACCTGCACCCAAAATCAGCAGACAGACACCTCCAACAACCACTCCCTCTTCCTCCACTCCCAAACCTTCTCCCTCTTCCTGCCCCAGTATCCCTAAAAAACGGTTCCTATCCACCATTGGCCTCTTCCCTACCCCTCCCCCCTGGTCCTGCAAGTCTGGCCAGGGTGGGAAGAACCCAGCCAAGCACCTCATCCACCCAGTCCACCGGCCCAGTCGTCACTACACTCACTCGTGGTGGAAATTGATCCAGGGCACATGCCCTGAGGGTAAAGGAGCCTGCCCAAGCTGCTGCCATGAAGGGAAAGGAGCCTGCACCAGCAGGCAGGAAGAGCAAGTGCCTGGGGCAGGAACTGTGATGGAGCCCCCACCACCAACCATGGTTGTGCAGCCGTCCGAGGTTGCAGGTGATGGGCAGAAGCCTCCTCCCCCCAGCAGCACCACCACCTCCAGTGAGCAGCTGTCCAAGTTTGCAGGGGATGGGCAGGAGCCTCCCCCCACCAGCAGCACCACCACCAATGAGCAGCTGTCACCACCGGCGGACGGTAAGTAATCCTGCCTCCATGGGCTGCTGTGTGGCCTGCCCCCTGCAAATCCAGTGGCTATGACACCCACCTGAGAGACTGTGACCATGCACTCCCCAGGATCAAGAGCACCGGGCACAATGCCCATTCCAGAACCAATGGGTAAGACACCCATCTACCACAGACTCGCCAGGCTCAAGAGCACAGGGCATGATGCCCCTTCCAGAACCAGTGAGTAAGACACCCAACTACACCAGACTCGCCAGGATCAAGAGCACAGGGCACGATGCCCCCTCCAAAATGAGTGGGTAAGACACCCACCTACCCCAGACTCGCCAGGATCAAGAGCACAGGGCACGATGCCCCCTCCAGAGCAAGTAGGCAAGTCACCCACTCAAGAGCCTGTGGCCTTGCACTCCCCAGGACCAAGCACAGTGCATGTTGCTGCCTCCAGAGCAAGTGGGCAAGTCACCCATTCGAAAAACTGTGGCCTTGCACTCCCCAGGACCAAGCACAGGGCATGTTGCCCCTCCAGAACCAGTGTTTTTTTTCCATCTCCCGGCTGTGGTGCCCCCGGTCCCCCTGAGGTACCTGCGTATTTACCAACAGATGCCCCTGCAGTGTTCTGTCCGTGTTGAGGCAGGTGCCATGTTTGTCCTTGGATTTTGGCCTGTGGCCATGTGGACTACGTACATTGTGGACTGGGCTATGTCCCTTTTTGTGTACATATGTATATATCTCTTGTCTTGCCCCACTTATTTATCTTGATGTGTTTCTCTCATTACATTCACTTTCTCAAAATCGTTTTGTCCTTGCATTATTCATCTGAGGTACGGGGTACAAATATTTTGGTAATGCAGCTGGTTGTGTGTATGGTGTTGTGGGGATGTGTGAGTGTTGCGCGTGTGTGTCACTCTCTTTTTCCTCCCCCTCTCCCTTGTGTGCTAGGCAGCTGTACTCACTGTCGTCGTCTTCGCCGGCATTGATGTTCATGGTGGAGCAGCACGTAGAAAATCATGTGGAAGACATGCAGCTCGGGCTCAATGGCAGCGTGGTTCTTCCCTGTGTCTCAAATGGTGAGTCCTTTGACTTCTGTGCAGTGTTTCCGCCAGGCTTTTGATGTCATTGGTACCACCCCAGAAAAGGTGGCAGAATAGTGTGCATTAATATGGTGGGCGGAACATTGACTTACGCCTGGCTGTAGGCGGCTACCGCCGTGGTGGCTGTTGTTTCCGCCTTGGCGATCAGTGTGGTACATTGGCTGTCTATCGGAGATAACACCGCCATGGTCATAATTTGGCGGTAATTACCACCACTTTAACACCAACCGCCAGGTTTGTAATGAGAGCCTAAATCTCTTAAAAATCGTAAAGCTCTGGGACCATACGACTTCTCTGCAAATTTCTATAAAACATTTGCTTCCATGCTTAGTCCTATCATCCTCAACCTTTAATCACTTCTCACACTCAGGCACCATTTCAGGAACTGCTAGCCAGTCCATTATTGTAGTGATCCCAAAAGAGGGGGAAAGATCCAGCATTGGCTAAACTAGAGACCATTCTCCTTGATTAACCTAGATTCAAAAATATATGCCAAAATCCTTTGTGAAACATTAGAGCCTCTTTTGCTGCATTTTGTTTGCTGCCCACAAGTAGGCTTAATTAAGAAGAGAATGCGTAATGATAACACCCGCCTTTTATGCCACATCATAGAGAAATCTAAATTAACTAATTCTGACACCGTTGCAATAACTTTTGGCACTGAGAAGGCGTTTGATAAAGCCTCCTGGACGTTCCTTCGAGAAACACTTCTGCAATTTAACTTAGGTGAAACTTTCTCTATATTCGTCATGGCTCTTTATAGTTGTCCCTCTGTAAAAGTACAAACTGGTGGTCTTTTATCCATTCCCTTTGAACTAGAGAGAAGTACCAGAAAAGGCTGCCCTCTTTCACCTTCACTATTTATTTTGTCTCTTGAACCCTTACTTCCTTGCATTCAGTCCAACAATTTGATCTCTGGGGTTAACTTTAACAAAAATGCTGTAAAAGTGGCAGCTTATGCTGATTATATTATAATTGTGACTGAGAAAGCTGATCAATCTATTACTGCACTATTAGAAACAATTGATGATTATGCAAGTGTGGCTGGCTATGAACTCAACAAAGATAAATCTGAAGTTAAGGGCTTAAATAATCTTTCCACCAGTGATCTAGCAAACTCATTGGGGTTTTCTTGGCAACCAACATTCATTAGATATTTGGGACTGGAGTTTGGTTCTGGTCAGATAGACTTCATCAGAACAAAAAAATGGTTCTAAAGAAAATTGAGACGTTTTTAGAAAGTTGGAATCCTAAATTTCTTACTTGGTGAGGCCTTATAAAGACTAATAAAATGATGGTGACCTCTAAAGTAAACTACCTTATATGTATGCTCCGTATGGCCCTATTTGATGATTTTCACCTGAAACTCGATAAATTATCTAAATGTATTTGGCAAAATAAACGCCCAAGAATCCCTATGAAAAAACGTTGTCTTCCTAATGAGGAGTAAACCTGGCAGACTTTAGGACCTACCAGACCACTTTTGTCACTAAACAAGGTTCACTATGGCTTTCCCAGCAGCCCGATTATACCTGCATTTGGCATTCAGTCGAAAAAGAAATTCTGGATGACGTGCGTCCTATGACATTGTTAACTTCTAAACCCTTGCCTTCTATACCACCTATGTATATTTTTTATAGGGCCAGGCATGCCCTTTTAAGAGTGGGTAATTTATTAAAACTCCTATTGACCTTTTTAGCCTGTCATCACTTTGTTACAACCCTAAGGTCAGAATTTGTGGAGTTTCTGTCTTTTGGCGTACATGGGCATCGAAAGGCATTCACTTTCTGAAACAATTAGGTTCACCACAGGATCCCTGCTCTTTCGGAGAGCTTCACAACTAATACAATCTATCAGACTTATATTTTTTACGATTTCCTAAAGCTTATAGCCAACCTTACTAAGGCCAAATTCTCAAATAAGGAACCATCCCTACTCACAGTCATCTCTGCCCTTAACAAATTTGGTCATCAAAACTCTAGGTTTTAACATCTATTGAAACCTAAATCTAAACACCTCAACTCCAATCTAAAAAAAATTGGACCCTATCGGTCTTATTTCTACAGAGGACTGGCACCTAGTTTGGAAGTCAGTTGTCTCACATAAAAGTTCCCCAGCCTTATCTCAATGAAAATACAAGCTCCTACATAGAACTTTCTGGACCCCTTCTTGTCTTTACAAGCTGTCCCACAAAGATAAGTCAATATGTTAGATTTTCAACTAGACAAACGGTGACATTCTACACCTACTCTTTCATTGTAGCTCTGTTTCTGAGTTTTGGAAATAGGTTTTCAACTTTATGCGGTCCCTCTTTGGAATTCAATTAAAGCAAGACTTTCCCTCACTTATCCGTTATTTTAATCTTCAACTTAAGTCCAGAGAAGACGCTCTCTTATTAGATATATTATTGGTTGCGGCCTGTAAACCTGTACTCAGTAATTGGAAAAATACCTCCTCTGCTTCATTTAAATCTTGGCTGAATTGGATATCCTATTTAAGAAGTGCAGACAATATCTCACTTCAAAAGTCGCCTGGGAGCCCCAATCTAGACGACTCTGGGGAACTTTAGACAATTACTTTCCTACCACCAAGACTGTGTGAATCCTCCGTTGTGCCATAATATTGGGTATCTACTAATTCCCACAATTATATGACTTTTCAGGCCAGCACACAATATTGCTTTTTGTCATATTACTGTAATGTCAAGTATACAATGATGACATACTGATTTATATACTCTATCTCTATACTAAGCTCTGACTTTAACTGTTTTTCTGTTTTGCTTATCTTTATACATTTATTTGGTTTTTTCTGTTGTACCAAGTGCTTCTACATGAATAATTGTATACATATGTTCTTACTATATATTGTACTATGCAATACTGTTCCATTTTAGCTTTAGCTTTTATATTTTATTTTAATTCAATAAACACTATTTGAATTTTTTTTTTAAAGGTGCTTATTCATGCCCTGATAGCTATTGCTTCAAAGCATTACAGTATACAGAATAGAAGTATTTAGCAAGGCTACTTCTGACAGACCTGGAAGAATAGCCTTCCAAAGAAAGATGAATCCAGTTCAACCAAACAGGGTTTTAAGCCAAGTCAAGTACAACCGATAAGTTGATAGCATTATTGAGAAGTCAATTAAAATAAAACAACTACTTTATACTTGTTTCATCAATTAAACTAAGGCACATGATCATGTCAATAGGAACTTGGTATGGAAGAAATTGACTTCTTGGAATATTACTGTTAATTGACTTCGCGCTCTGCAACTTTTGTATACTAACACATGAGTCCAAATAAAGGTGGGTGAGAAACAGGCACTCTCAGCAAAAGTAACTGTAGGAAAGTCCCCTCTTTCTAGCATGGTTACACCCACTTTTTGCCTGATGTCAGTGTGTTTAGACTGTTTTCATTGGGATCCTGCTCATCAGGACCCCAGTGATGGTGCTCTCTCATCCAAATTTGGTGTTTTTTTACTTCATACACCCCACAATTGGCATAAGGGTGTACCCCTGTAGGTCCCTGGTAGATAGTACTTGGGTATCCGGGGCATTGGTACACCAGGAGTCTCCCATGGGCTGCAACATGTATTATACCACCAAAGGCAGCAGGTGTAACACCCCTCTCCTAAAGGAAATGCATTGTTCTGCCTTCCTGGGATTGAGCTGCTCAGGCCCCAGAAGGGCAGAAGCCTGTCTGTGAGGTGGCAGCAGCTGGGGCTGCAGTGAAAACCTCAGAAGGCTGGTATGGCAGTACTGGCGGTCCATTGTGGAGCCTCTAGGGTGCATGGAGTTGTAAAAACAATACTGGAATCAGTACTGGGGTACAATTCCCAGTTGTTAGACAACTCACATGGCCATATTCAGAGTTACCATTGTGTAACTGTGCATAGGTATTGGCCTATGTGCAGTGCACACTTAAAATGGCGTACCCGCACTCACGAAGTCCGGGAAAATTGGCCTGAATGACATGGGGGCACCTCTGCTAGTGCAGGGGTGCCCTCACATACAGGTACTTTGCACCCAGCCTTCAGGGTCTAAGGCCTGACATTTAGGTGACTTATAAGTGACCTGCTGCAGTGAAAATGGCTGTGAAATAGTTCCTGCACTATTTCACACAGGCCGCAATGGCAGTCCTCTGGAAGCCTTTGTATGGGCTCCTTATGGGTGGCCAAGGAAATGCTGCAGCCCATAAGGATCCTCTGGAACCCCAATGCCCTGGGTGCCTATGAACCATATACTAGGGACTTATAAGGGGGGTCCAGTATGCCAATTCGGAGTGAAATACTGAGTCACTAGGATGTAGTGACACATTTAGAAAGAGAGAGAGCATGAGCACTGGAGTTCTGATTAGCAGGACTCCAGTGACAATTTAGAAAACAGTGAAACACACTGACAATCAGGCCATAAACCATAAGCACTGTGGTCCCGAGTAGCAGGATCCCTGTGACCCAGTAAAAAACACACTGACATAAGGCAGATATTGGGGGTAACATGCCAAAAAGAGGACACTTTCCTACACTTTGAAGTTGACATACAGCACGTATGGCTCAGAACTAAGTCAATGCTAATTTACCCAGATGGGAGTACCAGTACAACTACTTGGTGTGGTACAGAAGAAGCTAACCTTATCAGTGATGGGCACCTGTCAATGTTGCAGGATACAGTTCCAATGTTTCCTATTGTCAGATGTGCCACACTTGCCAACAATGAAACTGCAAGACCCCACCAATGACAGTTGAAGTTTCATACTTACCTGTCCAAGATAAAGTATACAAACACATTGTGAATGGCTGGAACAGTGGATGGCAAATATATGGACTAGTTGGTGTTATTTAGCCGTCAATCTGACAGCTCCTTGGTCACAGGGGATGCACATGGTAATCCTTGGAAATCAAGATTGTAAGCATACCCGATGACATTCCTCCAAATTGGCCAGTGCACACATGAGAACCCTCAAAGACACAATCAATTTTGAAAACAACTAGTCCTATAGAAACAAGATTTATTGTAAAATGTTAACAACCACATACCTACTACTATCCTAAAACCTACCCTACATTAAACTAACCTAAACTAACTTAACTTAAAACTACACCTATCTAACCTAAAATAAATGTATCTTCCACATTTAACACCACACTTTAAACATTGACCCCCCACTCCTCTTAAGAGACAAGACACAAGTAGGACAAAATAAACTATGACCACACATGTACTAACCTAACCTATGACCTAAATAAATATATTTGTTTTGGTTTTTCATTTTTTTTATACACAAATACCCCAACATGACCCCCCGGCCCAACCTCCCCAATAAAAGAATGTACAAAAACCCACCCCCAATTATACTTAATCTAACCTATGCCTACCCTACACTAACCTAATACTACCCATTTAAACCCTAATCTAAAACTATGTACAACAATAAAAGGGAGGGGAAGGAACTTGGAGGCTGTGGAACAAGCTTTTTATATTTTGTTAATTTTTTTCTTGATAAACTCCAACATCTTCTTCTTGTCGACAGTCTCATTCTCCAGTCTGTCCAGTCTGGCCATTATGTTGGCCATGTCCCATCTCATGTCCCTTTCAAATTGGCTGGTCAAGACCTGGCTTCTAACTGGCGCAGCTGACGTGGAAGAGCTTGGACCTGCAGAGCCCCCTGCACCCCTGATGTTTTGCCACATTGTCCTTCTTTTGCTGCTGCTGCTGTGGGGGTCTCCCATGTGTGAACACACGCTATTCCCCAGTGGCCTTTTCCTTGCAGAATCTCATTCCCATCCTGTGGTATCCGGGATCCACTTCCAAAATGTGCCTGTACCTTTCAGCCCTTTTGTGGTATGCATGCTGTTGGTCAGGTGTCATATTGGCAGCTGAAAAATGAGGAGAATCAAGCATCAGCATTGGGTGGAGGTTGAACAGACATATATTGTACACCGCATCTGCAGATGACACATGCAGTCCACCACACATTCCTTAACAATGACTTACTCCTCATCTACAGCTATTTCCTACCAGCCATCTACGGTATCATGTACATGTCACTGGCATGACGACTATTCATTGTTGATCATCAGGGCCCTGAGGTGAGTGGACTAAATTGTCCTTGATCAACATTTTTGTTAGCAAACTTGTAAGGATAACGAGCTCCAACAAGTCTGGATTTCCTGTATCCTTATCCATAAGGGGGGCTTTGCATGCAATTCACCACTTTGACACCCCTGGTAAAACATGTAAAATGGCACAAACATAGTGGCTGTATGGGTGCCTTTAGGCCGACATTGAGCTTGGCACCCCACTGGGTGCCGCAACATGTGCGTCAGACATCATCAAAGTACCAGGTACGCACTCAGCATTCACATCATATGCACATGTGATGTGACCTACACCTTACATCACTCACAAATATCATGGTGGCAGGACTATGTTGTGAATTCTGCTGAGATCATGCTTGGGAAAATTCACTGACTTTTCCCACAACCATCTAGAGCTGAGCTGTCTTCTAATTGTGTACACTACTGACTGTTGTCCAACACAATTATGGGTCCTTGCAGTACTACAGCTGCAATATATATCTGAATGGTACTGAGGCACCTGTGGTGAAAGTGTCTCCTACACAAGCCCTCTAGAGACCTCTGTATGTATAACCTACATCTGTACCGTCTTGTGAGTAAGTGTAAGTTATGTGTGGCACACAGTGCTGTCAATAGTGCTGTGACAAAGTTGTTGTCAATAGGCATGCTATTTATATAAACAGCTGCTTGACACCTATCATGATAGACATCAATGAGTATGTGGCCAGTCATTCTATTTCCTAATACCCACAATTCCTTGCCAGCACACATTGCCCCAAGCCATTCTCAATGCTCAACATTCCAAAAGACATGATGTCACCATCCTAACTCCAATGATATCATACCATTGGTGAGGCAAAACCATTACTTATAGCATTCCACACATCAGATTGACTCACACCAAACCATGGATTGGCACACATGACGCACAAGATGAGACTTACTGGCTGCATCAGGGTCTTCAAATCTGGCGACCTCACCAACAGTGAGGTCCACCTGCAAGACATGAATGGAAAACATTGCTTGGTGATATTTGTACATATCAGTTAATGGACAACGTTGTTTACTATTACCTTGTAGGCTGAGTGAGCAAGTCAACCCAGTGGTAGATCAGTGCAACTGACAAACATCTATGATCAGTCACTCACACATAGTCTTAGATAATGGAGACCCAGGCACCTACAAACCATCACTTTCCCCAGACACCTGTGGTGCTTTTCACTGCACCATATATACATGGCATTGTCATGCAGGTGTTTGTTAGCTTTACACCTCCATGACCATTTGGGACTGCATGACACTGTGTACTCCATCTGAGGGACATGCAAAGGGTGTTGCAGTGGCCATCTCATTGTGACACCCATAGCATTTGAGCCTGCCCCAGATGTTGTAGACATCTACCTCATTGTCACTGCAAACTGATAAACAACTGCTCAGGGGTTGTGTGGGTATTCCACAGTGTTGATGAATGCTGTGATTCATCCTTGTTTGTAGTTACTAACATGTGTGTGCCATCACAAGGCACACACGTGAGCAAAAATGCCATGGGAGTTTACTTATGTTTAAATAGTTGTACCTACCCTGCACATTGACTAATTGAAATTATGGATGTATTGCCAACACTGTGTGGCTAGCCATTGTTGGCATGGTATGCCATTATTTGTCCAGGGAGGAATAAGAACATGCACATAGACATATGCCTCAACAATGACACACTTCTTTGTGGTCCAAGGATGCATGTGTTGGTTCAGGTTTCTGAGTAATGTGTCAGTGATGGAGAAGATGCAGGTCAGCCCCATACTGCCAGTAAGATGTGACAGGCCTGTGGTACTAATCCAGCACATGTGTATGTGGTAATAGACATAGGCCCTCACCACGACTTTGGCGGTCTTTGCCAAAGACCGCAGAAGCCGCCGGCGCCGAAATACTGTCATAAGACCGCCCTAATACAACTGATCTCTGACTTATGCCCCAAATCGGGTGGAATTCCGAGACCAGTCATGTTGGCGGTCGGCGGTGCCACCACACCAAAAGAGACCGCACACCGTATTACAACCCATAATACGGTGTGTTGGTGTCCAGATGGCGAGGTGCTGCCGGCAGTGGTAGCGCCAGGACCTGTCCCCTCCAGATCGACCTCCTCGTGGAACGAGGTAAGTGGATCGTCTGGGGGGCGGGGAGGTGTGTGTGCGTGCCTGCTTATGTGAGTGCATGTGTGAATGTCGTGAATGCGGAAGGGGGTGTTTGTAGGTGCATGTCTGCGTCTGTGAGTGATTGTGGGTGCATATCTGCATGCATGAGTGATTGTGGATGGGATGGGGGTCAGTGTTTGTGGATCGTGGTGCGTGAGTGTTTGTGGATGGGGTGAGTGAGTGTTTTTGGATGGGGAGCGGATGAGTGTGTGAGTGCATGTGTGTGGGTGAGAGCGATTGAGTGCATGAGTGTGACTGAGCGAATGAAAGGGGTGAGTGCATGTATGCATGTGCATGTGTACTTAAGTGGACGGGGAGGGTGTGAGTGTTTGAGTAAGTGGACGGGGGTGAGTGTGAGTTGATGGGGAGGTTGATGCGTGTTTGTGTGAGTATACAGGGAGAGTGGGTGAGTGCGTGTATGCGGTGCAGGGGGGAGGTGGGTGTGAATGTATGTATGCGCTGAGGAAGGGTGGGAGGGGGTATGAATGTATGTATGTGCTGGGGAGGGGGCAGTGAATATGTGCATGAGTTCTGTGTTTGTGTATGTATGTTAGTCTAAATTAGGGTGTTTGACGCAAGTGAGTGGGGGTGTGTTTGTGTGTGGAAGTATGTGAATGCATATGTGTGGGTATGCGGACATGTGGTAAAGTGTATTGTGGTGACAGGAATGCTTACTCCTGTTGCCAGGGTGCATGGCCGCCAGCTTTTTCTGGTGGTGCGACCAGCAGAAAAATGAAAAATGCTGGCAGTCTCCCGCCTCAACAATGCAAACATTCACCCCCAGTCACAAAGATCTCGGTTTAATCTGTAGGGAACAGGGTCAAGACTGATTTGCATATGCCTGGGTCCAAACTGGAATGGCATGGTGACCAAAACAACTGATGGATTAAACCCAGATCTGTGACTGGGGATGAATGTTTGATTTAGTCTACATTCCATCCATCAACTGTTCTTTTTGCAAATGTCACCCCAAGTGGGAAGGGTATGCCCAGACATGGGTCCCGTGCTCACTATGTCACCAAATTCAAGCTAGCCTGACTGAAGAAAGGTGATACCCTGAAACCGGTCCCATGATGCTTGTTTCTGGTCCAGGGAGGACCTGGCCTGGCAGTTAGGGCTGGACTGTTCCCATGGGGAACAGGGTCAAGACTGATTTTCATGTGGCTGGATCCAAACTGGAATGGCATGGTGAGCAAACAAAACTGATGGATTAAACCCAGATCTGTGACTGGGGATGAATGTTTGATTTAGTCTACATTCCATCCATCAACTGTTCTTTTTGCAAATGTCACCCCAAGTGGGAAGGGTATGCCCAGACACGGGTCCCGTGCTCACTATGTCACCAAATTCAAGCTAGCCTGACTGAAGAAAGGTGATACCCTGAAACCGGTCCCATGATGCTTGTTTCTGGTCCAGGGAGGACCTGGCCTGGCAGTTAGGGCTGGACTGTTCCCATGGGGAACAGGGTCAAGACTGATTTTCATGTGGCTGGATCCAAACTGGAATGGCATGGTGAGCAAACAAAACTGATGGATTAAACCCAGATCTGTGACTGGGGGTGAATGTTTGATTTAGTCTACATTCCGTCCATCAACTGTTCTTTTTGCAGCTGTTGCCCCAAGAGGGAGGGGTATGCCCAGACATGGGTCCCGTGCTCCCTATGCCACCAGATTCAAGCTAGCCTGGCGAAAGAGGGGTGATACCCCAAAACTGGTCCCAGGATGCTTGTTTATGGTCCAGGAAGGACCTGGCCTGGCAGTTCGGGCCGGATTGTTCCCATGAGGAACAGGGTCAAAATTGATATGGCTGGTCCAAACTAGATTGGCGTGGTGAGCAAATAAAATGATGGATTAAACCCAGATCGGTGACTGGGGGTGAATGTTTGATTTGGTCTACATTCCGTCCATCAACTGTTCTTCTTTTTGTAATGAGAATTAAGGCACAGCCTGATGCTGGTAGGGTCCAACTGCATCTATGTATATGGAGAAAAATTATGTACTCAGCAGGAGTTGCAACAAAACAGATCATCACTTCTGTTGAGTACATAGGGGCCCATCAGATACATTTATATGCCTCCGTATAACACCTGTCCTCAGCAGCTGTTCAAAGTGCATGAAAAATGGGATTTAGGTATTTCAAATTTTTCCCAGAGGCCTTCCAAACAGGTGTAGGACCTCCCTCCTTACATGATGCATGGCGCAGGCCTCATGTTGTGCTGTTCAAAACCAAGTTGCCCTATGCATGCATCACAACACTTTGTAATGGTTGTGCAAGTAAGATGGCACATCTTCCCTGCCTCGGCTTCATTACTGTACATTAGAATGGCAGCACTAAGGTGGCGCTGGGACTCTTCATACAACCAGCATACAACATGTCTAGATCCTTAAACGTGACATGCTGCACTCAACCATATTAGCACCTGTCATGCACATGCAAATAATGAACTTGG
Source organism: Pleurodeles waltl (assembly GCF_031143425.1). Classification (NCBI taxonomy): domain Eukaryota; kingdom Metazoa; phylum Chordata; class Amphibia; order Caudata; family Salamandridae; genus Pleurodeles; species Pleurodeles waltl. Next base: position 989,671,490 of record NC_090447.1, on the reverse strand, counting down.
TATGAAAATGGGATACTTACCAACTGCTCCACCAATCTCGATGCCCAGGTGATCCAGCATGTCTTGCTCCCTTGTGATGAGGTCAGCCCAACGGTGTTTCAGTTGGTGGTCATTCCTTCCAGTGGTAAAAACTCTAGTCAGGTGGTGGAGCACCTTGCCCACTGCAGCTTCCTGGCCTCTGTGGGGTACCCCTGAAATACATAGCCACCCAGTACCAGCATCATGGGGAGGTAATGTTGTACGAGCCAAATGAAGCCCCCCAGCTCATTGGCCGACATCCTGGCCATCCTCCCTTTTCCTGACATCATTCACTGCAAATGCAGTTATCAGAAAAATATGCACTAACACTACCCCAAATACCCAACAAACTATCCTACCTCAGACAAAAACCCCACAATACAGTGAGAGATACAGAACAATTACAATACAAAACACAGATTAAAAGACAAAAAATACACAACAGCTACAGAACACAGCACAAAAACACTCAAAATACTCCAAATTATCAATGGCACCAGCTCTACATACCCTCACACAGTCACAGACAATAAGATTTGTCAATTGAAAGTGAAAGTGGACCCACTGTACCATGTATGCAGACAGGATGTCCTCTTTCATCACTACCTGCCCTGTCTTGATGCATGACGATCATGCGTCGTTTTTTCCCCATTGTGCATGAAAAGGCCGGTGGACGTGCAATAGAAGCTCAGGGGCTAGGCATCTTTTTGCTTAGTAGAAAAGTATGGTATAGGTGTATGCGTATAGATTTTTGACGCATGACAGTCATATGTCGATTATTTCCCCATTGTGTGCAAAAAGGCCTGTGGACGTGCGATAGATGCTCAGGGTCCAGGCGTCTTTTAGATCTGGAAAAAAGTATGAGGTTTAGGCGTTTGCGTCTATATTTTTGACGCATGGCAGACATGTGTTGATTTTTCCCCATTGTGCATGAAAAGGCCTGTGGACGTATGATAGACGCTCAGGGGCCAGGTGTCATTTTTCTGTTGTTGCAGTGTAGATCTGAGCCATTTGCGCCATTAATTTTTGCTGCATGCACCGTGCAGGCGAAGCAGCAATCACCCAGAGATGTGGCAGTGTTAATTTCCTACTTTGCTTAAGCACCATTTGACCACAGCCCCTACCTTATGTGTGCCCCCCTTGCATACGTCCTGGTAAGAGTGGTGATGTGGGGAAAGGACTAGGAATTAGCACCTTGCCCACTTGACAGCACGATATATGTTGTGGTGCATGAATCTAGGCCTTCAGGAGTCACATGCCTGTGAATTGTTTGTCACTGATATGTGAAATGGAGGCAGTAGACCCTCTTACATCACAAACTATGGTGCTACCATACTTGTAACTATTGTGTTTCTTACCTGCTCCCTGGGGTTTGAGTTACATTCCAGTGGTATATGTAGTAGAGAAGGAGTAGACCAAGGACATTCAGGTTCAAAGTTTTGTACTGGTGCTATTTACAATGTGACGATGATAGTGCAGTCACTATGTATAAAAGTTCTGTACTATGTGAAGTCTCCTGCAAACTCCTGTAGCAGTGTTCTGTTGTTCCCCTCAAAATTAGCTGCACAATTATCCTCCTCCTCCTCGTTGGGGGTGTCAACCTGTTCATCCCAGGGACATTTGTTCTCATACATATGTTATGGGGGATTGCACATGCCAGTATCTTTTTACATACCGTTGGCAGAGCATACAAGAAGCTTCCTCCTGTCAGGGCCAGGCACCTGAACCTTGACTTCAGAAGCCCACATGTCCTCACTACCACATTGCGTGTTCTTCTGTGTCCTTCGTTATAAGCATGCTCTTCCACTGTTGTGGGATTGGCAAATGAAGCCATTTCCCATGGCTGTATGCTCCTGTTTTTGTGAAATGGCTTCAAAGGTCTGTGTTGATGGATATGACAATATTGGGTAGTGGCTCAGGTACCTGGGAATTGTCATATTAATTCCAAACTGGTGGTTAGACCATTTCAAAGATGTGTTGGGTAGTCCATATTTGAGGTAGTGTCCTATTGTTTGATGGAACCTACCACCTCCTTGCACCATAGCATGTTTGCAGAACAAATCCTGATCTCTGGAAGGTAATATGTTATCTGGAGTCTTCTTCACAAGTCCAAATACCAAACATTTGACATAGGGATGAATAATAAATAATAATAGCAGGGGCAAAAGAACACCTTGTACTAATCTGGTTTGCTTTGGCAACACAAACAGAAGACAGATTGAGTGCACCTGTTTTGTTTACCCAGTGGACCTGATGTACCTTTACTAAATGTGTCTTATGTCAGATTTGCACTCTCATTGTTTATGGTTATAGGATTTTGAAACAATTGTCTTGCTTACTTTGTCGTCACTGGCATATATTCGAGGGCAGCTTTGGTTGGAAGAATTTCACATTCGGTTCTCCCTCATGTACCGTCAGGTAACACTTATGACTGAAACAAGGCAGAGCTTATGGTCTCTTGGGTTTAAAACACTTCACGAAGTGAAACAAATTATTTTAGTTGTCCATAATATGGTAGGGGTCCCCCAATTACGCTCTCGCTGGTGCTTGTGGAGTTTCCTTGAACAACGGACAGCTCTAAGCCTTATCAGAAGAAGAGGACAAGTGAATCTCACTTAACCGACAAATGGACTGGGCATGTTAAAACAGGAAGGAAACAGCCAATTCCCTGCCATCACCAGAGAAGTCTCCAGTGAGATTCAAGGGGAAGAAAGCTACTTGCAAGTTAGTATGTTTTTTTTTCCAAAAGTGTATTTGTTGTTTGGATAATTAATCTATCCAGAATTTTGAGGGCAGCAACAACTAGATAAGGAAAGGATTTGCAAAATAAACATTCCTCGCCAGAGAATTGAGGTTCCAATGGTAATGCACCAATGGCTGCTGAAAATCACATCCAGCATGTAGTTCTTATCATGAATGGGGCTTGTTGCAACTGGTTGTGCCCTAGTAAGTCTCAGCTGGATACTGATTCTTAGGAGGTGGATGGCTGAGACAAAAAGCTAAATATTTAAGTCCCATAAGACCAGTACCTTTGCTGTGTGGTTAAGACAGCAAAAGCATCAGTTAAATAATCAATACAGGAAGTGGAATTACCCAGAGAACAGAGAACAGCATAATAAAGACGACCCATAGAACAAACTTGCAGATTTCAGTCGGATTGCGATACATCTCAGAGTTCATCTAAAAGGGTATTATGGTTGTTATACTATAAGTAGGTCCCACCTGCAGCCTTTACAATGGTGCCTTTTAAGTGAGATGCAACAAGATGACACAAAATTGTCACCATACATTTAAGATTGAAAATCTCCAAGCAGGAAAAGCTGAATTCCCAGGTCACGGAGGTCATTGTCAAGCATTGTGAAGATTTCTACCTTTGGACATAAGGAAATATTTATGATGCCCCTAGCTCCACCTTTCGCCACATCTGTGTCACTTTTTTTTACGCAAATGTGGCATTGTCACGTAGGCTCTCATTAATCTAATGAGACTACTGGATTTTAAGCGGCAGAATCGTCCGCGGCGTGGGAGACTAAGTCTAACCCACTGCGGGTGACACCTGTCGCTCCAATATGGGTTTTGCTCTGGCTAACTAGCAGTGCCTCATCTCTACCTGAGGGCAGGGATGACTGGGCAGCCGAGCGCATGACATAATTGGTTTCTCAGGGAAGCCGTGGTGACTCAGGTTTCATCAGTTTCTCTAAGGTACCTTAGTCTCATATTTAAATGACAAACAGAGGCAGTATATGTGTTAATAATGACTTTAATAAAACGACTGCATCTTAGATAGCAAAGCGTGAGCTGCAATAACCAGGACAACACAGCATGACAATATTAAAATTTTGATGAGGAGAGTGAAGCACAGAAATAACTATGGTCAATAGACTAACTCCTACCTAGGCTATGATAGAGCACAGCATGTTAAGCTCTAATTCTGCCCTTTAGGTTCCCCTGGGAAGACATCATCCCCCATACCTGAGCAAAGGCCTGCGGTCTGCGTTAGCATCTGTAGCAAAGCATTCGGCAATCAGCATACACTCATGGTTCTCTGGCTGGAATCTCCCTCTAATGTGTAAGGGACAGGGAAGTGTTTTTACAATAAAACAGCTGATGTTTTGAGAAAATGTCCCTACGTAAGGATGTGTATTTTCTGATGGACGGAATGCTGAGCATTGTCAAACATTCACCCCCAGTCACAGATCTGGGTTTAATCCATCGTTTTTTTGCTGCCCATGCCATTCCAGTTTGGACCCAGCCATATGCAAATCAGTCTTGACCCTGTTCCCCATGGGAACAGTCCAGCCCGAACTGCTAGGCCAGGTCTTCCCTGGACTGGAATCAAGCATCCTGGGACCGGTTTCGGGGTTTCACCCCTCATCAGCCAGGCTAGCTTGAATCCAGTGGCATGGGAAGCACGGGACCCACGTCTGGGCATACCCTTCCCACTTAGGGCGACAAATGCAAAAACAACAAGTGATGGACGGAATGCTGAGCATTGTCAAACATTCACCCCCAGTCACAGATCTGGGTTTAATCCATCGTTATTTTGCTGCCCATGCCATTCCAGTTTGGGAATGCTGAGCATTGTCAAACATTCACCCCCAGTCACAGATCTGGGTTTAATCCATCGTTTTTTTGCTGCCCATGCCATTCCAGTTTGGACCCAGCCATATGCAAATCAGTCTTGACCCTGTTCCCCATGGGAACTGTCCAGCCCGAACTGCTAGGCCAGGTCTTCCCTGGACTGGAATCAAGCATCCTGGGACCGGTTTCGGGGTTTCACCCCTCATCAGGCAGGCTAGCTTGAATCCAGTGGCATGGGAAGCACGGGACCCACGTCTGGGCATACCCTTCCCACTTAGGGCGACAAATGCAAAAACAACAAGTGATGGACGGAATGCTGAGCATTGTCAAACATTCACCCCCAGTCACAGATCTGGGTTTAATCCATCGTTTTTTTGCTGCCCATGCCATTCCAGTTTGGACCCAGCCATATGCAAATCAGTCTTGACCCTGTTCCCCATGGGAACAGTCCAGCCCGAACTGCTAGGCGAGGTCTTCCCTGGACTGGAAACAAGCATCCTGGGACCGGTTTCGGGGTTTCACCCCTCATCAGCCAGGCTAGCTTGAATCCAGTGGCATGGGAAGCACGGGACCCACGTCTGGGCATACCCTTCCCACTTAGGGCGACAAATGCAAAAACAACAAGTGATGGACGGAATGCTGAGCATTGTCAAACATTCACCCCCAGTCACAGATCTGGGTTTAATCCATCGTTTTTTTGCTGCCCATGCCATTCCAGTTTGGACCCAGCCATATGCAAATCAGTCTTGACCCTGTTCCCCATGGGAACAGTCCAGCCCGAACTGCTAGGCCAGGTCTTCCCTGGACTGGAAACAAGCATCCTGGGACCGGTTTCGGGGTTTCACCCCTCATCAGCCAGGCTAGCTTGAATCCAGTGGCATGGGCGACAAATGCAAAAACAACAAGTGATGGACGGAATGCTGAGCATTGTCAAACATTCACCCCCAGTCACAGATCTGGGTTTAATCCATCGTTTTTTTGCTGCCCATGCCATTCCAGTTTGGACCCAGCCATATGCAAATCAGTCTTGACCCTGTTCCCCATGGGAACAGTCCAGCCCGAACTGCTAGGCCAGGTCTTCCCTGGACTGGAAACAAGCATCCTGGGACCGGTTTCGGGGTTTCACCCCTCATCAGCCAGGCTAGCTTGAATCCAGTGGCATGGGAAGCACGGGACCCACGTCTGGGCATACCCTTCCCACTTAGGGCAACAAATGCAAAAACAACAAGTGATGGACGGAATGCTGAGGATTGTCAAACATTCACCCCCCAGTCACAGATCTGGGTTTAATCCATCGTTTTTTTGCTGCCCATGCCATTCCAGTTTGGACCCAGCCATATGCAAATCAGTCTTGACCCTGTTCCCCATGGGAACAGTCCAGCCCGAACTGCTAGGCCAGGTCTTCCCTGGACTGGAAACAAGCATCCTGGGACCGGTTTCGGGGTTTCACCCCTCATCAGCCAGGCTAGCTTGAATCCAGTGGCACAGGAAGCACGGGACCCACGTCTGGGCATACCCTTCCCACTTAGGGCGACAAATGCAAAAACAACAAGTGATGGACGGAATGCTGAGCATTGTCAAACATTCACCCCCAGTCACAGATCTGGGTTTAATCCATCGTTTTTTTCCTGCCCATGCCATTCCAGTTTGGACCCAGCCATATGTAAATCAGTCTTGACCCTGTTCCCCATGGGAACAGTCCAGCCCGAACTGCTAGGCCAGGTCTTCCCTGGACTGGAAACAAGCTTCCTGGGACCGGTTTCGGGGTTTCACCCCTCATCAGCCAGGCTAGCTTGAATCCAGTGGCATGGGAAGCACGGGACCCACGTCTGGGCATACCCTTCCCACTTAGGGCGACAAATGCAAAAACAACAAGTGATGGACGGAATGCTGAGCATTGTCAAACATTCACCCCCAGTCACAGATCTGGGTTTAATCCATCGTTTTTTTGCTGCCCATGCCATTCCAGCAATGTACCGTGCTGTAGCCTTGGAAGAAGCACAGAGTGAGCAAGAATGTCTTGTTTGAGAACAGAGTGCTGGCCTAGGCAAAAACAGTTAGATAAACAGAAAATAAAACAAGACCGTAAAAGTGGCTTTTGTAATGATAAATGTAGAGCCAAATAAAATGTATCTAGGTTATAGTGCACAGCGCTTGGCCTAGTGTGTTAAAATAACGTGCATGGAGCTACAGCTAAAATGGCTACACAACAGCATTAAGTTGGCATTTCCCACACGCCACATTATGCTTGCGCCAGGGATAATGTATGCAAGGGAGGGGTTCCCATGAAGGGAGACCCAGAAAAATGGCGCAGTGAAATTTACTAGATTTCACTGCGCCATTTTTGTGTCATTATTAACAGTTAACCGGTTGGGTGCCTTGGACGAGCTGGGCTCGCCCTCGGCCACAGTTGCCATGTGCCTTGGATGAGACCAGCTCGTCCTGCACCCGGCCCACGGGGAGAGAGCTAGCGCTTCCCTGTGGGCCTTCCACCCACACCCCCTCGGTCAGGGATGGAAGGGGAATTGCTTCCCCTTCCACCCCGACCCCCCCGATCTCCCCCAGAGACGTCTGATGGCGTCAGCATGCGATCCCGTGCTGACCTCATCAGAGGTCGCCTCCCATCGCGATGGAGGCATGCTTCCAGCGTGATGCGGAAGAGAAATGCCAAGCATTTCTCTTCCGCTCGGGAGGAGTGGGCAGGCAGAGACAACGAAAGAAAGGAAAGACTTTTCCTTTCTTTTGCTATCATTCTCAGCATTTCTGCAGCCCAATCACGATGCGATCGGGCTGCAGAAATACCCAGTAGACACCAGGGAATTTTTTATTTGTTTTAATTTATGTAATAAGGGGAAAGGCCCCTTGGGAAAGGGCCGCTCCCTGGGGCAGGGAGGGACAAATAATTATTAGGCCTTTTCTGCCCTCCCGGGGGCAGATTGGCCTATACTGATTAGGCCAATCTGCCCCCAAGGGGGCAGAAACCACTAGACACCCGGGATTTTTTTTTTTTGGGGCGCAAATTTTATGGAAGGGGAGTGACCCCTTAGGCAAGGGTCACTTCCCTGGGGGGGCAAATTTATTTTAGGCCATTTCTGACCCCCTTGGGGGCAGATCGGCCTATTTTTGTAAGGCTCAACTGCCCCCCAGGGGGGCAGAAACCCGAACAGACAACAGGGAAGATTTTATTTTTATTTTTTTAAAAGAGGGTGGGGGTATGGCCATACCCCCACCCCAAATAAATGGGGACACATTTTTTCTGCCCACTAGTGGGCAGATGGGACAGTTACCCCCGATCTACTCACTGGGGAGGGCAGAAAGCCTACTAGATGCCAGGGAATTGAAAAAAAAAATTGTGGGGCGGTGGCTTCCAACCAGTATGGGCCTGGTTATGTCCCCACCCCAACTGAAAGGGGTAACCATCTTTCAGCTCTCCCCACGCACACTAAAACATCTTATCCCACGGCAAGCAAGAGGACATTTGATTGTTTTGAGTTTTGCTTTCACATTTGGGCCATGAGAGCTTGGCTAACTCTCAAAATCGTCCCACTTGGAATGGTGAGGGCTGCACTTTTTGGACTTTGGGACGCTGCCATGTACAAGACCTAGACACATCTGGAAACGAAACATCTGACTGATTCCAGGGTGGTGTGCTTCACTTGCACCCCGCACCATTTTCTTACCCACAGTGCCCTGTAAACCTCCAACTTTGCTGGAAATCACACATTTTTCCCACCTTTTTGTGATGGAACCTTCCGAAATCTGCAGGAATCCACAAAATTTCTACCACCCCGCATTATCTCATCTATACCAATAAAACTTCTGCCCCACTCGTTAGCCTAAAAATGTGTTTTTTCAAACTGCCCTTTTGTACCGGCTTTGGTTCCCCCTCAGTTTTGACGTGATTTTGACTCTTCCCTGTCACAGGCACTTGGCCCACCTACACAAGTGAGGTATCATTTTTGCTGGGAGACTGAGGGGAACATTGGGTGGTAGGAAATTTGTTACGGTGCGGTGAGTTGGCACAGAAATGTGGGGAAAAATGTGATTTTTGTTTAGCTAAATATCAGTCACTCAATCAATCAGGAATTTGTAAAGCGCACTACTCACCCGTGAGGGTCTCAAGGCGCTGAGCAGGGTGAGAGGGGTTGGGGGAGGTGCTGCTGTTGTTCGAACAGCCAGGTCTTGAGAAGTTCTCTGAAGGTAAGGAGGTCTTTGGTCTGACTCTGGTGGGTGGGAAAAGTGTTCCACGTCTTGGCTGCGAGGTGCAAGAATAATCTTCTGCCAGTTGTAGTTCTGCGGACGAGTGGGACGGTTGTGAGGGTGAGGTCGGCGGAGCAGAGATGCCGGGTCGGGGTGTAGAAGGAGAGCAGTCTGTTGAGGTGTTCTGGTCCTGTGTTGTGCAGTGCTCTGTGATCATTGGTGAGGAGTTTGAAGGTGATTGTCTTGTTGACTGGGAGCCAGTGCAGGTCTCTCAGATGGCCTGTGATGTGGCAATGGCGGGAGAAGTCCAGGATGAGGCGTGCGGAGGCATTCTGGATGCGTTGCAGCCTCTTCTGGAGTTTGGCCGTGGTTCCTGCGTAGAGAGCATTGCCATAGTCCAGTTTGCTGCTTACGAGGGCTTGGGTGACTGTTCTTCTGGTTTTGGTGGGGATCCATTTGTAGATCTTTCGGAGAATGCGGAGGGTGTTGAAGCAGGAGAAAGAGATGGCGTTGACTTGCTGGGTCATGGATAATGAGGAATCCAAGATGAATCCTAGGTTGCATGTGTGGTCGGTGCGAGTCGGAATGGCTCCGAGAGTGGGGGGCCATCAGGAGTCATCCCATGCAGAGGGGGTGGAGCAGAAGATAAGGACTTCCGTCTTGCCGGAATTGAGTTTGAGGCAGCTGTTCTTCATCCATTTGACGATGGCCTTCATTCCTTTGTGGAGTTTGGTCTTGGTGGAGTCCTATGTGATGGAGAGGATCAGCTGGGTGTCGTCGGCGTATGAGATGATATTGAGGTTGTGGGATTGGGCGATGTTAGCGAGCAGGGCCATGTAGATGTTGATGAGGGTCGGGCTGAGGGACGAACCCTGGGGTATGCCGCAGATGATTTTGGTGGCCTCCGAGCAGAATGGGGGGAGGCGGACTCTCTGGGTTCTGCAGGTGAGAAAGGAGGTGACCCAGTCCAGGGCTCTGTCGCGGATTCCTGCATTGCTGAGGCATGAGCGTAGAGTGTGGTGGCAGACGGTGTCGAACACGGCCGAGAGGTCCAGGAGGATGAGGGCCGTGGTTTTGCCATTGTCCAATATGGTTCTGATGTCGTCAGTGGCAGCGATGAGGGCAGTTTTGGTATTGCGGTTGCAGCGGAATCCGGATTTGGAAGGGTCCAGGGTGCAGTTATCCTCAAGGAAGTGGGTTAGTTGTCTGTTGACAGCCTTCTCGATTACTTTTGCCGGGAAGGGGTGCAGGGAGATAGGCCGGAGGTTCTTGAGGTCCTTTGGGTCCGCCTTGGGGTTTTTGAGGACGGTGTTGATCTCGGCGTGTTTCCAGCTCTCCGGGAAGGTGGTGGATTCGAAGGAGCAGTTGATGATCTTCTGTAGTTGGGGTGCAATGACGGAGCTTGCTTTTCTGAGGACGTGGTGAGGGCAGGGGTCAGATGGAGACCCGGAGTGGATGGTGTTCATGATTTCTATGGTGTCATTGTCGTTGACGGGGTCCAGGAGAGCAGGAGGTTGGTCGGAGGTGAGTTTGTGGTGTTGGTGGTTGCTGGACGGGTCTGGGTGCTGAAGCTGTCGTGGATGTCTGCAATCTTGCAGTGGAAGAAGGAGGCTAGGGAGTCGCAGAGGTCTTGAGATGGCGGGATTTCATTGGAGCTGGGGTTGGAGAGTTCCTTCACGATGTTGAGGAGCTCCTTGTGGCTGTGTGCATTGTTGTTGATTCGGTCTTTGAAGGTGGTTCTCTTGGCGGTTCGGATGAGTTGGTGTTGTCTGCGGATTGCGTTTTTGAAGGCTGTGTGGTTGTCCAGAGTCTTATTTTGGTGCCACTTTCTTTCGAGTCTACGGCAGGTTTGCTTAAATTCATGGAGGTCGGTGGTAAATCAGAAGGCCTTTCTGTTGGTGCGTCTGTTGGAGGAATCCTTGATCGAGAGTATTGGCACAGGTGTCGATCCATTGCTTGAAGTTGCAGGCAGCCGCGTCAGTGTCGGTGGTGTCGATGGGTGTGTTCCAGGAGAGGGTCACTATAAGTTGGTCTTCGGTGACCTTGTTCCAACTGCGGTGGGGTATCCGTTGTGGGTGGAGGTGTGCTGTCGGTTTCTTGAAGGAGAAGTGGATGCAGCGGTCATCTGTCCAGTGGAGTGCGGTGGTGTGGCTGAAGGAGACATGATTGCTGGCGGAGAAAATAGGGTCGAGTGTGTGTCCTGCGGAGTGGGTCGGTGTTGTAACGAGCTGTTTGAGGCTGAGGTTGGAAAGTTTGTGAAGCAGGGTGGCGATGTTGTTGTCGTTGGTGTTCTCGAGGTGGAAGTTTAAGTCCCCAAAGAGTATGTAGTCAGTGGATGCGAGAGCGTGTGTGCTGATGACGTCGGTGATGGAGTCGTTGAACTGCTGTCGGGGGCCGGGGGCCTGTAGATGAAGGTCCCTCGGAGGGTGGTGTTTGGGTCAGTGTGGATCTGGAAGTGCAGGTGTTCGGTGGTGCTGAGGGTGTCTTTGGTGCTGGTCGTGATCCTGAGGGTGTTCTTGTGGATGATGGCGATGCCTCTTCCTGGTTTGTTGGAGCAGTCCCTGCGGGTGATCTTGTAGCCGTCCGGGATGTTTATGGCGATGTCAGGTACTGAGGAGGGGTTCATCCAGGTCTCGGTCAGGAAGGCGACGTCTGAGGAGGCTGAGTTGAGTAGATTCCATAGATCTACTGCATGCTTGTGGATGGAGCAGGTGTTGAGGAGGATACATCTGAGATGGTTGCGTCCTGCTTTGGTGGGTGGGTCATTGGCGTGGAGGCTGGTGAAGGTGCAGTTCTGGCAGGAGAAGGGTCCGCGGGTGGTCTGCGGGGAGGCTTGAACGCAGGTGGGATAATGGCCGGTCTTGAGGGCGTGGAGGGTGGGGGCATCGTAGTGAAGACGTGCGTGCTGGCGGTAGGGGGGGGGCGAGAGGCAGGGGTTCTGGCGCTGGGCACAGTCCAGGCACGGACAGACGCAGACGGGCTTGCCTATGGCGTGCCTTTGGCGCGGCCGATATTAAGTAGGGAGGTGGGGGAGGAGGACAGGACAGCTGGGAGGTGGGAGCGGAGACGAAAAATGGTGCAAAAAAGGGGGCAGCCCGCGGGGGCAGCAGTGGGGGGGAGAGAGAGAGAGCGGGGAGAGGAAAGTGAGAGAGAGAGAGTGGAGTGAGAGAAAAATGGGGAAGAGTGTAATGCGAAGCAAAAGGAGCACAAAAAGGGACAGACACAGAAGTGAAAGCAGAACAGAGAGCAAAGCAGAAAAAAGGAGGAGAGAGGTAGAGGGCAAAAGGAGAATCAAAAGGAGCACAAAAAGGGACAGACACAGAAATGAAAGCAGAACAGAGAGCAAAGCAGAAAAAAGGAGGAGAGAGGCAGAGGGCAAAAGGAGAATCAAAAGGAGCACAAAAAGGGACAGACACAGAAGTGAAAGCAGAACAGAGAGCAAAGCAGAAAAAAGGAGGAAAGAGGCAGAGGGCAGCCTAGTAGCAAAAGCCGGATTTTCCCACTAGACACCAGGGATGAGGTGCAGGCAGAAGCCTGCGGGTGGAGGAGGGCCTCGAACTCCTGACAGCGGTCAGGAGTTCAGAGGAGCAAGGGATGAGGGCTCTACTTACCAGGTGGAGCCACGGGAGGCAGAGCAGTGCACTGACCAGGTCAGTGATATTGCTCGACCTACCATGCAGCGGCTGCCATTAAGTAGGGAGGTGGAGAGGAGGAGAGGACAGCTGGGAGGCTGGAGCAGGGGCGAAAAATGGTGCGAAAAAGGGGGTGGGCCGGGGAGGCAGCAGCTGCGGGAGTGCAGTGCGAGAGAGAGAGAGGGGGTGGGGCAGCAGCGGGGGGAGAGAGAGCAGAGTGAGAGAAAAACGGGGAACAGTGTAACACGAAGCAAAAGGAGCACAAAAAGGGACAGACACAGAAGTGAAAGCAGAACAGAGAGCAAAGCAGAAAAAAGAGGGAGAGAGGAAGAGGGCAAAAGGAGAAGCAAAAGGAGCATAAAAACGAACAGACACAGTAGTGAAAGCAGAACAGAGAGCAAAGCAGAAAAAAGGAGGTGAGAGACAGAGGGCAGCCTAGTAGGAAAGCAGAGCTCTCCCACTAGACACCAGGGATGAGGTGCAAGCAGAAGCCTGCGGGTAGAGGAGGGCCTTGAATTCCTGAGAGGGGTCAGGAGTTCAGAGGAGCAACGGATGAGGGCTCTACTTACCAGGTGGAGCCACAGGAGGCAGAGCAGTACACTGACCAGGTCAGGCCAAATTTGAGGTTTGCTGAGGATTCTGGGTAAGAAAACATTGGGGGATCCATGCAAGTCACACCTCCCTGGATTTCCTCGGGTGTCTAGTTTTCAGAAATGTTTGGGTTTGGTAGGTTTCCCTATATGGCTGCTGAGCCCAGGACCAAAAACTCAGGTCCCGTCTCCCCCCCCTTCGGAAAAACAGGTAGTTTAATATTTGATCATTTTGATGTGTCCACATAGTATTTTAGGGCATTTCCTTTCACGGGCGCTAGGCCTACCCACAAAAGTGAGGTACCATTTTTATCGGGAGACTTGGGGGAAGGCTGGGTGGAAGGAAATTGTGGCTCCTCTTAGATTCCAGAACTTTCTGTCACCAAAATGTGAGGAAAAGGTGTTTTTTTAGGGAAATTCTGAGGTTTGCAAAGGATTCTGGGTAACAGAGCCTGGTGAGAGCCCCACACGTCACCCCATCCTGGATTCCCCCAGGTGTCTAGTTTTCAAAAATGCACAGGTTTGGTAGGTTTCCCTAGGTGCCGGCTGCGCTAGAGGCCAAAATCTACAGCTAGGGACTTTGCAAAAAGCACGTCAGATTTCAATGTAAAAATGTGATGTGTCCATGTTGCGTTTCCTATTGTGAGCATTAGGCCTATCCACGCAAGTGAGGTACCATTTTCATCAGGAGACTTGGGGAAACACAGACTAGCAAAACAAGTGTTATTGCCCCTTGTCTTTCTCTACATTTTTTCCTTCCAAATGTAAGACAGTGTGTAAAAAAGACATCTATTTGAGAAATGCCCTGTAATTCACATGCTAGTTTGGGCACCCCAGAATTCATAGATGTGCAAATAACAACTGCTTCTCAACACCTTATCTTGTGCCCATTTTGGAAATACGAAGATTTCTTTTATACCTATTTTTCAGTCTTTATATTTCACCAAATGAATTGCTGTATACCCGGTATGCAATGAAAACCCGTTGCAAGGTGCAGCTCATTTATTGGCTCTGGGTACCTAGGGTTCTTGATGAATTTACAAGCCCTATATATCCCCTCAACCAGAAGAGTCCCAGCAGACTAACGGTATATTGCTTTAAAAAATCTGACATCGCAGGAAAAAGTTACAGAGTAAAACTTGGAGAAAAAAGGCTTGGTGAATGTACACAGCTATTGGCTTTGTAATGTTATTAACCAATATACTAATCAAACGTGCAGACCAGCATTTTTTTGTTGTATGAGGGGAAACTTTGTTGTGGTAACGATTTAGTACATTTATGAACAGAGTATTTGAGTGGCAAAATGCAGCAGTTGGGCACTTTTTGAATACTTTGCACTTTCATTGCTATGTAGAAAAGTTATGGTTTTTATTAACTCAAATACATAATTGACGTGATTACCTCATTATTGTGTGCAAAGACAGTTGTAAATATTAAGCATGTTTGCAGAACAAATCCTGCTCTCTGAAAGGTTATATGTTATCTGAAGTCTTCTTTACAAGTCCAAATACCAAACATTTGACAAAGGGATGAATAATAAGTATTAATACCAAGGGCAAAAGAACATCGTGTAGTAATCTTCTGGTTTGCTTTGGCAACACAAACAGAAGACAGATTGAGTGCACTCGTTTTGCTTACCCAGTGGACCTGATGTACCTTTACTAAATTCGTCTTACGTCAGATTTGCACTCATTGTTTACGGGTATCGGATTTTGACACAATTGTCTCGCTTACTGTGTCGTCACTGGCATATATGCGAGGGCAGCTTTGGTTTGAAGAATTTCAAATTCGGTTCTCCCTCATGTACCGTCGGGTAACATTTATGACTGAAATAAGGCAGATCTTATGGCCTCCTGGGTTTAAAACATTTCAAGAAGTGAAAAAAATTATTTTAGTTGTCCATAAAAAGGTAGTGGTCCCCCAATTACGCTCTCGCTGGTGCTTGAGGAGTTTCACGTGGGCTATCCTTGATAAAAACAAGGGACAGCTCTAAGCCCTATCAAAAGAAGAGGACAAGTGAATCTCACTTAACCGACCAATGGACTGGGCAGCCAGATGTTAAAACAGGAAGGAAACAGTCCATTCCCTGCCATCACCAGAGAAGTCTCCAGTGAGATTCAAGGGGAAGAAAGCTACTGGCAAGTTAGTACTTTTTTAATCAAAAGTGTATTTGTTGTTTGGATAATTAATCTATCCAGAATTTTGAGGGCAGCAACAAATAGATAAGGGAAGGGTTTGCAAAATAAACATTCCTCGACAGAGTCTTGAGGTTCCCATGGTAATGCACCTATGGCTGCTGAAAATCACATCCAGCACGTGGTTCTTATCATGAATGGGGCTTGTTGCAACTGGTTGTGCCCTAGTACGTCTCAGCTGGATACTGATTCTTAGGAGATGGATGGCTGAGACAAAAAGCTAAATATTTAAGTCACGTAAGACCAGTACCTTTGCTGTGTGGTTAAGTCGGCAAAAGCATCAGTTGAATAATCAATACAGGAAGTGGAAGATAACAGTATACTAAAGACGACCCATTGAACAAACTCAGTCAGATTGCGATACAAATCAGAAGTAATCTAAAAGGGTATTATGGTTGTTGTACTATAAGTAGGTCCCACCTGCAGCCTTTACAGGTAGTGAGTTTTAGATGAGATGCAACAGGAGAACAGAAAACTGTCACCATACACTTAAGACTGAAAATCTCCAAGCAGGATAAGCTGAATTCCCAGGTCACAGAGGGCATTGTCAAGCATTGTGAAGATTTCTACCTTTGGACTTAGGGGCATATTTATGAGGCCTCTAGCGCCACCTTTCGCCACATCTGTGTCATTTCTTTTACGCAAATGTGGCGTTAAGTTGGCATTTCCTACACGCCATATTTACAAAGTGCTGCAATGGAAGCATTGCACTACTTTGTAAACCCTTGCCCCACATTATGCCTGTGCTAGGAATAATGTATGCAAGGGTGGCGTTCCCATGAAGGGAGGCCCAGAAAAACGGCGCAGTGAAATTTACTAGCCTGCTGATGCTTCCATTAAAAACAACCGGCATCCCTGTGCTTTGCTGCATTAAGCTACATAATTTATGTTGCTAATCCAGCATCGCACCACATTAGTTCCATAAATTATGATGCTAATGTGGACACGAGTGCCATGGTCCACCGTATTGTAAATAAGGCACACACATGGTGTTGTTGGGGGATGCAGTGGGGCGCTAGAAAAGTGGCGCGTCATGAATGATGCGCCACTTTTCCATAAATATGCCCCTCAGTTTTTCTGCAGCTCTGATTCACCCAGCAGGATATGACTGGAGGCTGTAGCCAAAGAGAGCTTCTCAAGGCCCGATATCATCGCGAGGAAGTAACACTGAAGAGGACTTGCTGCTGCGGTGAAGAATGTAGCAGGAGCTGTGTCAAAGTCAATGCTACCAGCAATGCACATTCGTTGGATCATCTTGCAGGTAGGTCCGAGTCTGCTGTTGGTGCTCAGAGCAGTTTTTGCTGGAAAATGTTTTAAGGCCCAGATTTTGATAGGTGGAGGTCATTTTAATACCACACTAATATTCCAGGACCTGGAAACATCACTTTGGGGCTAGGACTTACTCCCGCTGGGACCAGAAACTGGGTTCACCGAGCAGGTCAGTCTTCCTTTCTCAGGCAACAATGCATCAGAGCAGTCCTTCCAGCAGCAGGACAGCACAGCAGTCCTGCTTCTGAGTCTTCCACAGGTCCAGAAGTGATCTAAAGAGGTGTTCTGAGGATCCAATATTTATACCTGGTGTAAGACTGTATGTTTTGAGACTCCTTTTCCTATCCCGACATGGATTAAAGAGACACTTTAGTGAGTGGCATAATACGTACTGAAGGCCCACTAATAGAATATAATTTACAGGCTCTTAGTACATGAAGTACCATCTACCAGGGACTTACAAGTAAATTAAATGTGTCAACTAGGTGTAAGTCAATGTTTCCATATTTTAAAGAAAAGGTGCAAGCACACTGTGAACTTTACCACTGCTAACCAGTTCTAGAGTCCTAAAGCTAACAAAAAGTAACTCAGCCAAATAGGAGGGGTGAAGGCAAAAAGCCTTAGGGACTACCACCCAAGGGTATCTGTTCTAACAAATATGTAGTATTTATTGGTAGCATGGTATTGAGCTCCCACAAGACCAGGATAGCAGGTGGGAACTGCATGATGCCTTAAAACTAAGTCACAAGTTGAGGAATCTAATAGGTCCGGTATTAGTCATGATTGAAGACAAACAAATATGGATATGAGTGAAACAAGACAGAGCCCTAACCCAAAGGAACCAGTAGGGGAGAAATCAGAGGTTCAGGTAAGAAAGGTCAGATGCAAAATAATACAAAGAAGAAAACCACAGCAAATAAATGACACATTGCAAGCATTTGCTATGTCTAGTAAAGGCCTTAAGTCCATAAGTTAATAGGTCTATTGAAACTGTGAGGTGCAGTCAAATGACTGTGAGCCCACTCTCCTTTAGTTGTAAAGCATTTCCATTCCTGAATAACTCAGTGACAGAGCCATGTATGGATCCTGGCAGTATCCCTTGGCTCATAAGGAACCTTGAAATAGGCAAACCAGTTTTTAGAGGATAGTTTGTGTATCTTCTGTAGCAAACCAGGGGTATGAACAAAAGCTACAGGTTTCCAGGAACTTTTAGATATATTGTGATCTTTCCAAGCAACAAACTACTGTAACTGCCTTCTGTGCAACCTGCAATCAACTACACCCATGACCATGGGTTACAAGGGGCAGGGCAGTGTGCAGGGGTGGCGGGGATATTAATAATATTAAAAAAGAAAAAAGAAAACAAGTACCTGTGCCCCGCGATCCTCTGTCTCCTCAGCAGGCAGCACAGGCGCCCAGCCTGCCCTGCGGCCAATCCTGACTCTGCCCAGGGCGCTCCCAGGCAGACTGGGAGCCTGTGACTGCTCTCTCCAGCCCAACAACACGGTGCTCGGCTGGAGACAGCATAGTGTGCATGTGTGTTTGGCCAGCCGGAGACAGCGGCCAAACACACATGCGCACTGAGGGGAGTGCACAGTGCACTCCCCTCATCCCCATCATCCCCAATGCCCGCCCCTTTAACAACGAATGGATAATAAACTTAGTTTATTATCCTTTTGCTGTTAAAGGATTTGCAACGGTTGCTGCTGATGGGGGCTAAGCTCCTTCACCACAGCGGAGGAGCCGCTGCTGCCAGTGACCTCCTATACAGGATAATAATCTACTAAAAAGGCAGAGGAATGCAAGAGGTGTTCATGGAAGCTTTGAGAAATGGAAATATGAAAGTCTGGCTTAATATGTTAATGTAAAAGCAGTACCGAAATTTAATCAAAACATGCTTGCCTATATTAAAGAGAAATACACAACAAGATGTGAATTTGGGATGAAACGTAGGACTTTCAGATGCTTTGTAGATAACCACATCTTTTGCCATTTCTGGGCATTGCAGCCATTTTCCTGGATGATGTGCAAAATGCTTATATTCTCCTTTTGCTTGCAATAAGTGTTGGTCTGCTCTTTGAATAGTCTGGATGCATTGCAAGAGGCATGTAACTGAAGGGACCAGTGAAACAATTATTCTGGCTGGCAACAAGAATGATGGTAACCATATATGCAATAAAAGAAAAGAATTAAAAAGGCTTGCAAGGAATTGTTTTAGGCTAACTCTGCCATTATACTCCATCTATTTGAAGCATTTTTATTTTTCATAAGAAAACATCTCACATATTGTTTAACTGAATGCCCACATAATCCACCAAGGTAAAGTATGTGATAGTACCTCAAAGAGTGATCAATAATCCTCATAGATGGAAGTGAGCTATATTGTTAATGGACACTTAAGCGATTGCTTTGCTCATACCTTATCTGTTCTCAAGGGACAGCCTGGTGTTTATCCGCAGTTAAAGACGATATTTGTGTGTCCTACCTGGCCACAATGGAACCATACCCCCAGGTTCTTTCCCCTCTCCCTCACTTCTGCAATCTTGTTCCTCATTCCTCCATACTGATATGGTCCTTCTGGTAGTATGGCAATTTCAGGAGATTCTCTGGCATTAGGTAGCGTAAGGCTTCGAGGAATACCTGCTATGCTACTTCAAAAGTATCCATTGCTTAATTTGAGGCAGGGGTTTCCAGTGCTTGGCACCAGCACTTAGTTGTCAGCAACGGCTGTAGTGACAGTGCACCACATGGTGGCATTGTCTGTTTAATTTTGAGCCGAACAACCATGTTTATTAAGTCAATTTGTATTGAAAATGAATAATCCAGCCTCTTATGGCATTATTGTAGCTTGGTGTGGGCTGAAATCGTCTGAATTATTATACTTGCAGGAGTGTGATAGTTAGGTGTTATGTTGGTTCTGTAATTGGCAGCAGCAGTGGTACAGGCTGCAGTGTCCTTCCGAGAAGGGCCCATGTTTATTTTTTTTGTTTTTTTTAAAACAAGTTAAGTACTGGCAGTTTCTAATGAAAGGTATTGTAATAACATTAAAAAAATGTAGGTGACACTAAGTCAAAAAGGCTTAAACATGAAGGGATCACCTCCAAACCTCTCTATGGGTGCTAGTGATAAGATTAATTAAAACAATATGTATCCCGTATAACTCCTATTCCTGCCAGACTGCTACCCACTGGAGCATTTCCACTTATCACAGGGCCAACATCATTGGGCCTAGTAAAGCTAGTGGATTTTGTTTGTATAGTGGCTATCAGGTTTATCCTTGTTAACAAATGGCCGTTCTTGGCTGGGAGATTCTAAGTCTTCCTGGATCTTAACGGTGGCCTCAAGAAGAGTCCATGACCCTGGCAAACTGCCAGGTTCAGCATATTCACACCCTCTGAAAACTCATGCAGTCCCTAAATCCCTATAGAGATGCATCTCTGAAATGACACTTAACAAGATGAGGGAGAGAATTTTTTTTTTTTTTAAACAAACACAAAATTAAATACATACATATATATATTTTTTTTAATCAGGGAAAGTGGTGAAAGCGAAATATAAATCAGGATTCACTCTCTGGGCGGATTTTCAGCAATTCAGTAGGGATGCAGTAACAGCCATGAGATACATGACACTCACTATAGTTAAGAATACTAGAGAACAGTCAGCTAAATGGAATTTGTCATGTCAACAGAAGAACAAGGTTCACCGGTCATAATGGCGGATGGCACTGTAATGAGCTCCCATCAGACCCGGATGTCATGTATGGACACGAGAACACCAGAAGATCAGCAGGTCACAAGATGAGGAATCAAAGGGACAAGTATGGTACTAAAGGGGACCTAAGATATAAACAAATGTAGAAAGGAGGGCAGAAAGGGAAAGCCATAACAGCAAGGGACCAGATGGGAGAAACAACAAGAGTGTAGGGATGAAAGGTTGGGTGTGTATTAGTACGGAGAAACCCTCAGCAACTATACACAGGGCCACTGGAATTATTGGATTGTGATCCTGCATCGTTTTTCACATAGTGGTGGATTTGCCACAGACTCAATCACCTGCTGAATTATCTGTGATTTTAATTTAAAAAAACGTTTAGCTCAAACAGTTCAAAAGGTACTAAACATGCAGCAACACGTTGCCCCGCAGTGGAAGGTCCTTTGAAAAGGTTGACAGGTCACCCCTCTGTCGATTATTGCTATAGTTTGGGTGTTAAACTGGTGCCAGTTAGGTGCAACCTAGGCCCAGACAGTGTTGAAATGGCAAAAAAAATCATCATGTAATGCAATCACAAAATTTGCTGCATACGGCGCTTAATTAGCCACATATTTTATTCAACTCTGCTGCATACTGTGGCTCTCCTCTGCCGCATAATTCCAGTGGCCCTGACTATACAATAGATTGCCAAGGTGTCTACTCAATATTATGAAGGCCTTGTTAACTGAAAATACATATTTTATTCTAAAAGTGTTTGTGCTAACCGAGAAGTGAGGTTGTCTATTGAACCTGTTTTTTGATGATGCGCTCACTCTCCTCGCCATGTCTTCCATTTTTCCATTCCTGCTAATTAGTCATTATCTGACTTCTGTATGAATCTGTAAAACCTACTGCTTGGATATGAGCTGTCAGGAATGAACACAGCCACATGATCAGTCCAGATGCGTGAGAGGAGTGTGACCAGTCACATAACCGGACCACCCATTGCTCAGCAACTACCTGGCAAGGAAGGAAGACCTGGTTCAAGAGAAACAATTGCTCCATGAGGATCATAAAGCGAGCTGATAAATCTAAAATTTCTATCTTAAATTCAGGTGTCAGTTTATCAGTGAAATGGCCCTCGGTGGTGGTGGGGGGACACTAACCACCCGAGATGGCGCTCATATAGTTTGGAAGCTCCCAGACCCCTTTAATCGATTTATTCTACACTCTACAAATGGTACTGGACCAGACTGGCACTGTGCAAGTGACCCCACAATGCCCGTGAACACTTGAAATGGCACGGTCAGCTATCCTGCTGTCACGTGGTAATGGCGCTGACCTAGGCCACAAGTTTTCATTACTCATACTCAGACACTGGAGGAGAGGTGTTACCATGGTGGGCCCCTCCCATCAGCACAGGACCGCAGCCGTCCCTTAGATATGCCCACTATGACCTGCAGCAGCTGAGAGGCACGACAGACCAGGCGCAGCCCTGCTGTGATTGTGATGCCACTTTCCTGTCTGCCCCAAACCCTCCCCCTTGCTGATAATGAAGCAAGCAACATTTTAGGTGAAGAGAGCGGGGTACATACTCCGGAGCCAAACGTGCGCCCCCGGGGCCCGGCACTTAACACTTTAAGCATAGACTGATTGGTAACGTCTGCAGGGCCTGGCGCAGCCAAACGATGTGAGCAGCCAGGGCCTGCGGCAATATCTGATGAACCTTGCAGTGGAACAAAGTGGGCGGTACCCTGAGATGAGTGCAACAGCCTGGTGCTCGTGTGTGGATCCTATGCCAGGCGATTTTACTGCACCCCATCCCAGTCTGGAGCAACTATTTCCCCTCCAGCTTCCCCCCAGAAATATCACCGGATGGGCACTATGGAAGGTCGCTCAGACAACATTATGGCATAGTATGCTACAAATAAGATGGTGTGACCTGATCTCTTCTTAAAGGCAATACTACCTTCAATGCTACACACAACTAGACATCTGCCAAAAGGTCCCAGGAAGGATGGACCCCATTATGGCAAGATAGAGAACAATGGACGATGACTGAAGACTTGTTATTTTAACTCTGTGCTTAATACCTAAGTGGATAGTAAACCTGCTCCCTATTCAGTGAAAGTGCTTGATGGGGATACTGCCAGGACCAGAAACAAGTGTATACGCACAACATCAGCCTTTAGCCTGCCTTTGTGTATTCTGACTAACACCTTTGTCAGAGTTGCAGACTTTCCCAGCGTGGTGACAGAGGCCACATACAACAGTGCACTACAACCAACAGCCAGTGTGTGTTAGGAGCAAAAGCACCTCCCTGTGTGGCACTTGACTGTATTTCTGTTCTCCCCACAGGGCTCTGTCTGAGTCTGCACAGAACAGATCATGGGCTGCACGAAAGCCAGTGCTGGCAAACCAGCTTTGCACTACCGCCCCCATTCGACCCTCTGACAGTTCCCCAACTGTGACACGCAATGGTTCTCCACCGCCTGCTGTCCTGACACCCCAAGTGATAAATTGGACATTATTCTCCAGGAAATGTCACATTCATGGGTGGCTATTGAACATTGTTAATAGACCATCACTACAGACATCAGCCTTCTTAAAGATAACCAACGCAAGCTCACAGACAGGGTCAAGACGAACAAACTGGCGCTTGCAGCACTGGCACCCTGCCAGGTGGAACACACTTCAACGATTTCCCAGCTGTACCAACAGGTGGATCAGCTCCAGGAATGGGCTGAGGATGCAAAGCGGAGGGTCTGCAGGAATAGTGTCTGCATCATGGGTATGTCGTAAGGCACTCACTCCACTCAGTATGTACAGGACTGCCTTTGTACCACAGTTGCCCTGACGGGGTTGTCAGAACTGTTTACAGTAGAATGTGCACACCATGTCCCCACTAGGAAGCCTATACCAGGAGCACCGCAATGACCCATTGTTGTCAAGATACTCAACTTCAAGGATTGAGACACAATCCTTCTGGCTGCACATGAGAGGGCACCCCTTCTCATGGAAAATGCTCAAATCTCTATTCCCTGGCTGTGCAACACAGCTGCTCCTCCTTTTCAGGAAGTGAAAAAGCACGTGCACAATGGCAGGCCTTACTTATGCCCTGCTGTTCCCAGCCAAGCTTAAGATGGTGCATGACCAGGGCAATATCTATTTTGAGACTCCCGATATGGTTTAGGAATGGCTGGAGAAGCCCTACCCGGACTCCTGTAGATGTAATCCCTCCCCACTCCCCAGATCTTCACCTCCCAAGGATCAGTGACCTCATCACCGGCAGTAGGGTACAGCCAGTCTTAATGTCCATGAGGTACTACCATCCCCTCAAGGGAATGCCTGGAAGGCCAAATGGCTGCACTCCACTGCTCGTTCTACCAGCTCTAGTTCATCGCATGGGAGTGCCTCCAACTCCCTCAGAAGAATGGCACTATTCCCTTCAATTACACCACAGAGTGCCAATAATTTGCAGGGCTGACAGTTGTGAGTACCATACAGGAACAAATGCTGTATTTGAAAGGTAAAAGTATGGAACGGTATGTATATGTAAGGGCTTGATGTCCTGCATTTGCTGTTTTGCAAGCCTCAACGATTTATGGGCTCACTGACTATCCGCCTCCATTTAAAATTGTTCATTGATGTAGATGCCTTCCATTACTGTTGCTGCAAACCCACCCCCTTATAATTTGTAAAATTTTGATACGACAGGCCAGGGCACTGCAGCAATAGGTGGAGATTTGGGACAGTATAGATGTATGGCTTAGTCACAACCTGGGTATGAGGGAATACTCTTCTTATTCACATCCACAATCACTCCACTCCCACCTAGACAGATTCCTCTGTCCTTCCTACCTTTAATCTACCATTACTCATGCCACGTTATCTGATCAAAACCCTCTCCAATCATAACCCCTTGGAAATGACTGTCATGAGGTCGAGTGCCCTCCCTAATTTCTACTTGGTGCATGCAACCGCTGCTCCTAGACGATGCAGCATTTTGGGAGAAGTTCACCACCACAATTGATACCTACTTTGCAGACCAGACAAGGCTGGCACAGCCTCTTCAACATTGGTGGAATGGGCGGCCTTGAAGGTAGTGCTAAGGGGAACATCTATAAACACAGTTTTGGGTTGTCTACAAGGAGGTCCTTCGCGAGCTCAGTGAAGTCTAAAACAACATGGGCCCCTTAAAACAAGCAACAGCTAGTAATGGTGATGCTATTCCCCCCTCTTGCAATCTGCTAGAATCTCACATGCAGAGCTCCTGGAACATCTCCAGATAATTGACTAGAGGGCATATGTACAGCGCACTCACACAGAGGCGGACATGGCAGGCTACTGTCTCAACTGAGTTAGCCAGACCCATTACCCAAACCTAACCTATTGGTAGACACCCTGGACTAGGGAACAGTTGTGACAACTTGAAATCAACACAGAAGTTTGGGATTCTATGCTGCTCTGTATACCACCCCACAGCCCCCCAGCCCTGTTGACATAGCCTTGTTTGTACAAAGGACATATTCACCCAGAGTGTGTGCAGCAGATATGGAGGCCCTTGGTGGCCCCATTACACCGAAAAAAATATGTGAAGCTATTAAGGGACAAACCTGAATAAAACACCACCATCCAGTGGGCTCCCAATAAAAATGTATTCCACATTTGCAGCAAGACTGGTCCCCTAGCTGGAAAAATTATATAATGCCGCCCTGGAGTGCGGGTCACTTTCTCCCTCAGCCGGACAAGCACTTCTGACTTATCTATTGAAACCGGGTAGACCACCCTCGGACCAGTCCCCTTATAGACCCTTATCCATACTGAACACGGTCAACAAATTCCTAAGTAAGGTGCTTGCACACCGATTGCTCCCTTTGCTCCCAAGCCTGTTGCATTCATATCAATGCAGGTTTGTCCTGCAATGCAATACCTCATTAAACATATGCCACTTGTTTGAGATAATAGATGCAACACGCGGAACCCACCCTCTTGTGGGTTATCTCTCTTGTGATACCAGACAGGCCTTTGATAATCTGTGCTGGGATTTTATACTAGTAGCATTGGCCCAACACGGGATACTTCCAGTCTATATTTGTTGGGTGGAGCTCTTATATTTAAAACCCACAGTGCTGGGTAAAACCGGGGCCTACACCTCAGCTTCCTATGAGGTGTCTTGTGGGAAGCAACAGGAGTACCCACTGTTGCCGCTGCTCTTTGTGTTAGCAGTCGTACACATTGCACAATGTCTCAGACAAGGAGCAGTAGTGCTTTGCCACAGAATCTGTCAACATGTGTTGTGTTACAGGCAGTGCACTTGTTAACAATCTGTCCCACAGACATTGTGCTAGTGCATGTATATCTTTCAAAAGTGCCACAGATCAAAAGGTCACATACCTTTTCTTCTACAACCCTACCCCCCTCTTCCTGTTTTCGCAACATGGGTGGTTAGGAGCAACTTCATGAACCAATTATCTTTTGGGCCCTTTTCAGGTTTAGGAACAGAGATTTCAAATTACCCTCATCCCCCCCACGTCCTCCTCCAACCCCCTCAGCACATTACCCTGGTCAGAGAGTTCCTGACCGTGCCCGGAGGGTCACTTCTCCCCTTCCCCAAAATATATTTTCGTTACACCACTGCAGAACGGTACTGCACATAGTTGGTTTATTTGCTTTATGTTTCTCCTGGCTGGACCACATAGACTCTTTTACTGAGTTATAGGGAACTGTCTCTTTTTCTTGGCTGTACCCACAACATCAATAGATAATCATAATCTTTTGGTAAAACTGTTGCACTAGTTTTTCTGAGAAGCTCAACTTTTGACTGGGTGCACCTATGCCAACCACAGACTATTGGGGTACCACTGTACTATATTTTAAGAAGCTGGGTCTACCAGTTGTTTGCATCTATGGCACTCCTGGATGGACAGCATAATCGCAGCACAATTCTGTCATGATCTATTTCTGAGATGATGTATCTTTGGTATCACCTCACCATTCCTGGCTGAGCCTCAATCTAGAGATAACTCCATCGCGATACAGCTGTGAAGCTGCACTTTACATTGGTCTCAGCCTCTCTGGATTCACTGATTACACCTCCAGCTCCTTCCTCTACCCTTAGTAAGACCTTCACTTGCAGCTCTACTCCTACACCTGACAACTAAGCATATGTACCACCTGCTCCTAGTCTTTCACAGGACTAGACATCACTCATCCCCCGTAGGCCCAGAAATCTGACACACCCCCTTCAAATCCTTGATAAAGCTCTTTAAAGCTAAGCCTACCCCTCAAACACCTTAAATTCCTCCTTCAGCAACACACACACAGCACCAGCTCCCACCTCAGTGTACACCCAGCTTCCATATTCCCCTGTATTTTTCTAAGTCATTTGCTTAGGTGTCTACCTTTGGTTGCCCACGTGCCACACCCGTAGTCACAATATCACACGATTCAGCTACAAATTAGAGATGTGCATGGAACAGTGGCAACTGCAAGCTTCTCCAATTATCACCAGATTGGCTTGCTTAGAGATGTGTGACAACCGATTGCTCAAGTCTACCCACAACCTCTACACAGTGATCACTCTAGGCAAGCATAGACTGCCCACAGGTGCAGGGGCCTGACAGAGGTAGACTAAGGCATGAGAATGTTCTGTTCTCCCCCGCAAACTACTCACATGTTAGTGCCATCCTGGCTGATGCCTTTCATATGGACCACTGCCACTTTTTGAAACTATGTAAATATCAAAACTTGTCACGAGAAAGAAAACCACTGCAACAGATGACGATGGGAAGGACATTAATATCGGCTAAAATATAAAGAGCACGTCGCGCTGTGTGAATAGCTGCAATAAGGACAACTTCGAGAGGATAGTAGCATGATAATTACAAGTGGGAACACTACTTTCTGAAGTGGCTCTTATTAAAAAGATTGTTCAATGGAAGACCTACTTGTTCTGCTATAATCAACACACAAGAGCATCTGCCTCTTATGTGCTTTATACTATTCCCATCGTCTTTAGTGCCGTTCTTAAGATTAAAAGAATATTAGATAATTTTCAATTTATGAGCAGTTTCGCTCTGTTCGCTTTTACTTCTTCACTGCATAAATGACCTTATGCTTGCACATGTACGTTGCTAGCCAGATGGCTGCAGACATGGGAATCTTAGTTTCTTTATTTCATGGTTTTTGTAGAAGATGTTGCCCTCTAAAATACAGATCATTTAACAAATACTGATAGTGCCAATTGGTCTACATTACAAATAAAAGTAATTCTTCAATCACTGGTGAGATCAGGCAATGAATAAGTCATCATAGATGCACCCCGTCACTCATCCTTGCACTTATGCAGCTACAATTAAAAAACCCACAAGCAGTGGTATGTTAAGGTGTGCTTGATCCCTAATGCAAGGAAGGAAAATAGCCCCCACCTCAAGTCAGTACTGGCAGCACCCAAAATCCTCAACCGTGACTCTTGCAGCTAGCAAGGCTTGTTTGCGGTCTTTCTGCGTGGTAACAACTCTACATCCTCCAGCACGCCGTGGTACATCTTCTGACCAAAGGAGACGTTCCTGCCACCTTCCGTTGTTGCAGAATCTTCCGCTTCTTCCACCCAGGGGCAGCCGTTTTGCACCTTCATCCGGGGTTTAGTGGGCTCCTGCCCCCCCGGACACTTGCGTGACTCTTGGACTTGGTCCCCTTCCTTTACAGGTCCTTAGGTCCAGGAATTAGTCTTCAGTGCTTTGCAGTAAGTTGTTGTCCTTGCAGAATCCCCTATCTCGACTTTACTGTCTTTCTGGGGTAGTAGGGTAACTTTACTCATACTTTTCAGGGTCTTGGGTTGGGGTATCTTGGAAACCCTTAGTGTTTTCTTACACTCCCAGCGACCCTCTACACACTACACTAGGCCTGGGGTCCATTCGTGGTTCGCATTCCACTTTTGGAGTATATGGTTTGTGTTGCCCCTAGGCCTATTTCTCCCTATTGCATTCTATTGTGTTCTACATTGTTTGCACTACTTTTCTAACTGTTACTTACCTGATTTGGGTTTTTGTGCATATAATTTGTGTATATATTACCTACCTCCTAAGGGAGTGTATCCTCTGAGATACTTTTGGCATATTGTCACTAAAATAAAGTACCTTTATGTTTAGTAACTCTGAGTATTGTGTTTTCTTATTATATAGTGCTATTTGATATAAGTGGTATAGTAGGAGCTTTGCATGTCTCCTAGTTCAGCCTAAGCTGCTCTGCTATAGCTACCTCTATCAGCCTAAGCTGCTAGAACACCTCTATTCTACTAATAAGGGATAACTGGACCTGGCACAAGGTGTAAGTACGACAAGGTACCCACTATAAGCCAGGCCAGCCTCCTACATTGGTGGTGCAGCGGTGGGATAAGTACTTGGAACTGCTTTACCACTTTGTCATTGGTACTGTTCATGAGAAAAACATATACCAAATATTTCAATATATACACGTTGAACCAAAACAGTTTACTGTTCTACTCTAAAACTTTCTACAAAGTTTCTGAAAAGTTCTGAAAACTTGTAAAAGTTATCAAAAAGTCTGAAAAAGTTTTTTCCCTGTGGTTTCAAAAGTTCTAAAATGTTTTCTCTCTCTGTCTTAAACCTTTTCTATCATGTCTGCTGTAGAGCTCATTCCCAAAATTGTTCAAGCAACCTATGAGAGTTTAAACTTTAAAATTTTGAGGGGTCTCTGCGTAGAAAGAGGTTTAAGCATTGGTAAGAATCCTACAAAAGACTTTCTCTTTAACCTTCTCCTAGAAAGTGACCAGAACCAGTCTGACCCATCTCAGGAACAGGAGGTAGGAGGGGAAGGTACCCAGTCAGACTCAGAGGAGTTCCCTGAAGAGATTGGGGAGGGTTCTTACAAAGACCTGCCATCTAGCAGGCCACCTAGTGACACTGGTAGTGGGAGAGGGTCACACATTAGTAGGGCATCTTTCACTCCCAAAGGCCAGGTTACTAGGGTCCAGCCAGCTAGGGACAGGTCTCTCTCTGCCAATTCCCACATCTCCTCTGTCTAAACATTCCCAAGCCTCCCACCCTGAGGATAGTGTAATGGAAAGGGAACTCAGAAAGCTGAGGTTGGAAGAGGCCAGGCTGAAGCTTAAACAGCAGCAGCTGGCCTTAGACAGGGAATCCCTGGATGTAGAGAGGGAAAGACAGAGATTAGGGTTAGTTCCCCATGGTAGCAGCAGCAGTGTTTCTGATAGCAATCCTGTTAGAGAGCAGGATTCCAGAAATCTGCATAAGATAGTCCCTCCTTACAAGGAGGGGGATGACATAAACAAGTGGTTTGCTGCACTTGAGAGGGCCTGTATGGTACAATTGGTCCCCCCTCAAAGGCAGTGGCCTGCAATCTTGTGGCTATCTTTCACTGGTAAGGGTAGGTTTAGGCTCCTTACTGTCAGAGAAAGTGATGCTAATAATTACAAAGTTTTGAAGGATGAACTCTTGGGTGGATTTGGCTTAACCACTGAACAATACAGGATTAAGTTCAGAGACACCAGAAAAGAGTCCTCTCCAGACTGGACAGACTTTGTAGACTGTTCAGTGAAGGCCTTGGAGGGTTGGTTACATGGCAGTAAGGTGACTGACTATGAAAGCCTATATAATCTGATCCTGAGAGAGCATATTCTTAACAATTGTGTGTCTGATTTGTTGCACCAGTACCTGGTAGACTCAGATCTGACCTCTCCCCAAGAATTGGGAAAGAAGGCAGACAATTGGGTCAGAACAAGAGTGAACAGAAAAGTTCATACAGGGGGTGACAAGGATGGCAAGAAGAAGGATGGTAAGTCTTCTGACAAGGGTGGGGACAAAGATAAAAATCATTCTGAGTCTTCATCAGGCCCACAAAAATCCTCTGGGGGTGGTGGGTCCAAATCCTCTTTTAACAATCAAAAAAATCCTTGGTGTTATTTATGTACAGTAAAAGGCCACTGGGCAAGTTATTCCACTTGTCCAAAGAAAAACACCAAACCTCCCACCACCACAACCCCAACTGCAACCTCTAGTGCCCCTAGTAATAGCAGTGGTGGTGGGAAGTCTACTACAAATAGCCAATTAAAGGGTGTAGCTGGGCTCACTATTGGCAGTGTAGTTGGGGTTGGTCTTGTTAGGGAGACCACAGAGGCTGTTTTAGTCTCTGATGGTGGCATTGACTTTGCCACCTTGGTTGCTTGTCCCCTTAATATGGGTAAGTACAAGCAACTACCCCTAATCAACGGTGTTGAGGTTGTGGCCTACAGGGACACAGGAGCCAGTGTAACTATGGTGATAGAGAAACTGGTTCACCCTGATCAACACCTACTTCGTCAGCAGTACCAAGTGACTGATGCTCATAACAACACACTTAGCCACCCCATGGCTGTTGTGAATCTCAACTGGGGGGGGGGGGTTACTGGTCCAAAGAAAGTTGTGGTAGCCACTGAATTAGCTGTAGATTGCTTACTAGGCAATGATTTGGATACATCAGCTTGGGCTGAAGTGGAGTTGGAGGCTCATGCAACAATGCTGGGCATTCCTGGGCATATTTTTGCTTTAACTAGGGCTCAGGCCAAAAAGCAAAAAGGGCAGGGTAACTTGGATCCTGGAACAATGGACCAAGTGCTCCCAAAAGCTAGGGGTAGGAAGGGTAAATCCTTGCCCACTATCCCTCCCTCTCCAGAAGAGTCCCCTTTTGAGGAAGAGGAATCCTCTCCCTGTGCAGAACCTACACCAGATGAGCTGGCAGCAGACACTGCTGAGCTTTTGGGTGCAGGGGGGCCTGCTAGGGAAGAGCTGAGTGTGGCACAGCAGACCTGTCCCACACTAGAGGGTTTAAGACAGCAAGCTGTCAAGCAGCAGAATGGGGATGTCAGTGATCGCCATAAGGTGTATTGGGAAGACAACCTCTTGTATACTGAGTCAAGGGACCCTAAACCTAGAGCTGCCAGGAGATTGGTCCTTCCCTTGCAGTACAGAGAGTTTCTTCTTACCTTGGCACATGACATTCCTTTGGCTGGGCATTTGGGCCAGACGAAAACATGGGACAGGCTTGTTCCCCTGTTTCACTGGCCTCATATGTCAGAGGACACTAAAGAGTTTTGTCGCTCTTGTGTGACCTGCCAAGCCAGTGGCAAGACTGGTCGCACTCCAAAGGCCCCCTTAATTCCACGTCCTGTGGTTGGGGTGCCCTTTGAAAGGGTAGGGGTTGGCATAGTTGCCCCCCTTGACCCTCCAGCAGCTTCAGGCAATAGATTTATCCTGGTGGTAGTGGACCATGCTACTAGGTACCCTGAAGCCATACCCTTAAGGGCCACTACAGCACCTGCAGTGGCAAAGGCCCTCCTGGGAATCTTTTCAAGAGTAGTTTTTCCTAAGGAAGTGGTGTCAGACAGAGGTAGTAACTTCATGTCTGCATACCTCAAAGCAATGTGGAAGGAGTGTGGTGTAACTTACAAGTTCACAACTCCTTACCATCCACAAACAAATGGTCTGGTTGAGAGGTTTAATAAAACTCTCAAAGGTATGATAATGGGACTCCCTGAAAACTCAGAAGGAGATGGGATGTCCTGTTACCTTGCCTCCTTTTTGCTTACAGGGAGGTACCCCAAAAAGGAGTGGGCTTCAGCCCCTTTGAACTCCTCTTTGAGCACCCTGTGATAGGTCCCCTTGCTCTTGTTAAGGAGGGTTGGGAACAACCTTTAAAAGCTCCTAAACAGGACATTGTGGACTATGTACTTGGCCTAAGATCAAGAATGGCGGAGTATATGAAAAAGGCGAGTAGAAACCTTCAGGCCAGCCAGGTGCTGCAAAAGCAATGGCATGACCAGAAGGCTGTCCTGACTCAGTACCACCCAGGACAGAAGGTGTGGGTATTGGAGCCTGTGGCCCCAAGAGCACTCCAGGACAAATAGAGTGGACCCCATCTAATTGTTGAGAAAAAGGGTAAGGTTACCTATTTGGTAGACCTTGGCACTGCCAGGAGTCCCCTTAGGGTGCTCCATGTCAACCGCCTGAAACCCTACTATGACAGGGCTGATCTCACCCTGATCATGGCAACTGATGAGGGACAGACAGAAGAGAGTGATCCTCTCCCTTATCTCTTCTCCACCACTGAAGCTGATGGCTTAGTGGAGGGAGTGGTCTTAGCAGATTGTCTTACTGCTGAACAGAAAGACAACTGTGTTAATCTCTTAAGTCAGTTTTCTGAACTCTTTTCACTGATACCAGGTACTACTACTTGGTGTGAACACACTATCAGTACTGGAGACAGTTTACCTGTCAAAAGTAAGATATATAGGCAGCATGACCATATCAGGGACTGCATTAAACAAGAGGTGCAGAAAATGTTAGACTTAGGGGTGATTGAGCCTTCAGAAAGCCCCTGGGCTAGCCCAGTTGTGCTTGTCCCAAAACCTCACATTAAAGATGGAAAAAAAGAGATGAGGTTTTGTGTTGACTATAGAGGGCTCAACCAAGTAACCAAGACAGATGCTCACCCTATACCCGGGGCAGATGAGCTCACAGATACACTGGCTTCTGCCAAGTATCTAAGCACTTTTGATCTAACTGCAGGGTATTGGCAGATTAGGTTATCAGAAGATGCTAAACCAAAGACTGAATTTTCAACCATTGGAGGGCTCTATCAATTCACAGTAATGCCCTTTGGTCTGAAAAATGCATCTGCCACTTTTCAAAGGTTGGTGAACACAGTCCTGCAAGGGTTAGAAGCTTTTAGTGCAGCACATCTAGATGATATAGCTGTCTTTAGCTCAACCTGGGATGATCACCTGGTCCACCTATGGAAGGTTTTGGAGGCCCTGCAAAAGGCAGGCCTCACTATCAAGGCCTCAAAGTGCCAGATAGGGCAGGGGAAAGTGGTTTATCTGGGCCACCTGGTAGGTGGAGAACAGATTGCACCACTGGAGGGGAAGATCCAGACCATTATGGAATGGACTCCCCCTACAACTCAACCCCAGGTGAGAGCCTTTTTAGGCCTCACGGGGTACTATAGGAGATTCATCAAGAATTATGGATCCATAGCAGCCCCTCTTAATGATCTCACTAGCAAAAAGATGCCTAAAAAGGTATTGTGGACAGCTAGCTGTCAAAAAGCTTTTGATGATCTCAAACAGGCCATGTTCTCTGCACCTGTCCTAAAAAGCCCTTGCTACTCCAAGAAATTAATAGTCCAGACTGATGCTTCTGAATTAGGGTTTGGGGCAGTGCTATCACAGCTGAATACTGAGGGCCAGGATCAACCAGTTGCGTTTATCAACAGGAGGTTGACCCCTAGAGAAAAGCGTTGGTCTGCCATAGACAGGGAGGCCTTTGCTGTGGTCCGGGCACTGAAAAAGGTGAGACCATACCTGTTTGGTACTCACTTTATTGTTCAGACAGACCACAAACCTCTACTTTGGCTAAAACAAATGAAAGGTGAAAACCCTAAATTGTTGAGGTGGTCCATATCCCTTCAGGGAATGGACTATACAGTGGAACATAGACCTGGAAGTACCCACTCCAATGCAGATGGACTCTCCAGATATTTCCACTTAGACAATGAAGACTCATCTGGGCAAGGTTAGCCTTATTGTCCGTCGTTTGGGGGCGGTTGTGTAGGAAAGTACCATCTTGCCTGGCATGTTACCCCCATTTTCCCTGTATGTATGTTTGTTTCTGCCTATGTGTCACTGGGATCCGGCTGGTGAGGACCCCAGTGCTCATAAAGTATGCCCTGTATGTGTTCCCTGTGTGGTGCCTAACTGTATCACCAAGGCTCTGCTAACCAGAACCTCAGTGTTTATGCTCTCTCTGTTTTTAAAATTGTCACTGCAGGATAGTGACTAATTTTACCAATTCTCATTGGCACACTGGAACACCCTTATAATTCCCTTGTATATGGTACCTAGGTACCCAGGGTATTGGGGTTCCAGGAGATCCCTGTGGGCTGCAGCATTTCTTTTGCCACACACAGGGAGCTCAGACAATTCTTACACAGGACTGCCACTGCAGCCTGAGTGAAATAACGTCCATGTTATTTCACAGCCATTTTACACTGCACTTAAGTAACTTATAAGTCACCTATATGTCTAACCCTCACATGGTGAAGGTTAGGTGCAAAGTTACTTAGTGTGTGGGCACCCTGGCACTAGCCAAGGTGCCCCCACATTGTTCAGGGCAAATTCCCCAGACTTTGTGAGTGCGGGGACACCATTACACATGTGCACTACATATAGGTCAATACCTATATGTAGCGTCACCATGGTAACTCCGAACATGGCCATGTAACATGTCTAGGATCATGGAATTGAGGACAATTGCGGGGATAATTCCATGCATCCCCGGGTCTCCAGCACAGAGCCCGGGTACTGCCAAACTAACGTTCCGGGGTCTCCACTGCAGCTACTGCTACTGCTGCTGCTGCTGCCAACCCCTCAGACAGGTTTCTGCCCCCCTGGGGCCTGGGCAGTCTGGTCCCAGGAAGGCAGAACAAAGGATTTCCTCTGAGAGAGGGTGTTACATTCCCTCCCTTTGGAAATAGTGTGAAGGGCCTGGGAGGAGTAGCCTCTCCTGGCCTCTGGAAATGCTTAGAAGGGCACAGATGGTGCCCTCTCTGCATAAGCCAGTCTACACCGGTTCAGGGAGTCCCCCAGCCCTGCTCTGGCGCGAAACTGGACAAAGGAAATGGGAGTGACCACTCTCCTGAACAGCACCTCCCAGGGGAGGTGCCCAGAGCTCCTCCAGTGTGTCCCAGACCTCTGCCATCTTGGATGCAGAGGTGTGAGGGCACAATGGACAGCTCTGAGTGGGCAGTGCCAGCAGGTGACGTCAGAGACCCCTCCTGATAGGTGCTTACCTTTCTCAGTAGCCAATCCTCCTCTGTTGGCTATTTAGGGTCTCTCCTGTGGGCATCTCACCAGATAACGAATGCAAGAGCTCATTAGTGTTCCTCTACACTTCCTCTTCGACTTCTGCCAAGGATCGACCGTTGACTGCTCCAGGACGCCTGCATAACCGCAACAAAGTAGCAAGAAGACTACAAGCAACATTGTAGTGCCTCATCATGCCAGCTTTCTCGACTGTTTCCTGGTGGTTCATGCTCTAAGGGCTGTCTGCCTTCACCCTACACTGGAAGCCAAGAAGAAATCTCCCGTGTGTCGATGGAATCTTTCCCCTGCCAACGCAGCCACCAAACTTCTGCATCACCGGTCCTCTGGGTCCCCTCTCATCCCGACGAGCGTGGTCCCTGGAACACAGGAGCTGGGTCCAAGTGTCTTAGACAGTCCAGTGGCACTTCTGGCCAAATTTGGTGGAGGTAAATCCTTGCCTCCCGATGCCAGACAATAATCCTATGTACTGCGTGAACTGCAGCTGCTCGAGCTTCTGTGCTCTGTTGCAAGACTTCCTTCGTGCAGAGCCTAGCCCAGGTCCCCAGCACTCCGTCTTGCACTGCCCAACTCGCTGAGTTGGACTCTGACGTCGTGGGACCCTCCTTTGTGACTCTGAGTCGATCGTCATCCTCAGATCTTCTAAGTGCCTGTTCAGGTGCTTCTGCGGGTGCTGCCTGCTGCTGCGTGGGCTCTCTGTGTTGCTGGGTGCCCCCTCTGTCTCCTCTTCCAAGTGGCGACCTCCTGGTCCTTCCTGGGCCTAGGCAGCACCCTTTTTCTTCAACTGGGACCTTTGCAGCTAGCAAGGCTTGTTTGCAGTCTTTCTGCGTGGAAACAACTCTGCATCCTCCAGCACGCCGTGGGACATCTTCTGAGCAAAGGAGAAGTTCCTGGCACCTTCCGTTGTTGCAGAATCTTTGGCTTCTTCCACCCGGGGGCAGCCCTTTTGCACCTTCATCCGGGGTTTAGTGGGCTCCTGCCCCCCCTGGACACTTGCGTGACTCTTGGACTTGGTCCCCTTCCTTTACAGGTCCTCAGGTCCAGGAATCCGTCTTCAGAGCTTTGCAGTCAGTTGTTGTCCTTGCAGAATCCCCTATCTCGACTTTACTGCCTTTCAGGGGTAGTAGGGTACCTTTAATCCTACTTTTCAGGGTCTTGGGGTGGGGTGGACACCCTTAGTGTTTTCTTACACTCCCAGTGACCCTCTACACACCACTCTAGGCCTGGGGTCCATTTGTGGTGCTCATTCCACTTTTGGAGTATATGGTTTGTGTTGCCCCTAGGCCTATTTCTCCCTATTGCATTCTATCGTGTTCTACATTGTTTGCACTACTTTTCTAACTGTTACTTACCTGATTTTGGTTTGTTTGCATATAATGTGTGTATATTACTTACCTCCTAAGGATGTATATCCTCTGAGATACTTTTGGCATATTGTCACTAAAATAAAGTACCTTTATTTTTAGGAACTCTGAGTATTGTGTTTTCTTATGATATAGTGCTATATGATATAAGTGGTATAGTAGGAGCTTTGCATGTCTCCTAGTTCAGCCTAAGCTGCTCTGCTATAGCTACCTCTATCAGCCTAAGCTGCTAGAACACCTCTATTCTACTAATAAGGGATAACTGGACCTGGCACAAGGTGTAAGTACCACAAGGTACCCACTATAAGCCAGGCCAACCTCCTACAGGCGGCCTTTAAGCTTCCATGCTGAAAGTGCAGTGCCTGCAACGCAAACACATGAGGTCAATGCACACGCAGTTGGTGTAGGGACCTCTGCACTGAGTTTCAGCAGGAGCGTGTCAGCCACCGTAGGCGCCTTCACCAATTTATGGGAAGGTTTGTTGGGTTCTGCAGATCGGTCAATCGGTTTGCTAGCTCGACTGCCTTGATTTCACGACGTGCTGTGGGCATACAGGTGTAGATGGCACACGGCTGTCGGGACGTTGCACAAGGATTGGTACAAATAACCAATGTCCGGGATGCAATGCAGACGGCACGCAGTGCTACAACAGCGAACTTGGTTGGGGGGATAGTGAGGAGTTCTCTAGCCTCAGCAGTCTTACAGACCCTGTGATGGATCCTAGGCAACGCATTACCAGACACAGTACTGCCTGTGAACCCGCTACAAGAGGTGCCAGTAAGGCCACGGAGCACTCAAGTGGAGTGCGTGGATGTCAAAAGAAATGTTAAGGCCTACAGGGGACTACAGTAACATGTAGCTGTACAGTTATACTATGATGCTAATAGTGTTACCCTGTTACTCGCGCATGGTAGCCTATGGTTCATGGCCATGTCCTATTGACACATACGTTACCTGATGTAAAGGTAATACATTTGCTAACTACACAAATACATAATATTGAAGTGGTGTTGTCATTCCTCACATCAGGAATGGTTGTGCGTGATGTCAGCACGTCTTTGCCTGCCCTCTGCTTCACTGGTCCTGTCTACTGGGTGATGGGGGGGTACAGGATCACCATCTTCATCTGAGTCAGACTCCATTGGTTCAACTGGTATGCCCCTTCTTGTTGCAATGTTGTGCAACATTGCACATGTGGCCACAATTTTACATGTTGTCTCTGGACTGTACTGTAGTGCCCCTCCACTCTTATGGTTGCACCTGAACTGGCCCTTCAGCAGACTGAAAGTCCGCTCCACCACACTGCGGGTTGCCCTGTGTGCAGCATTGTACCTCGTCTCTGCAGGAGTTGCAGGGTTCAGGGAGTGCGTCAGTATATGGGTGCGCACTGTCTCCTGGAATGAACAGAGGGTAAAATCAGTACTGTTGAAATCTGCAGTCACTATAACTTCAGTGCAACATTGTGAACTATTACTTTACCCAGTAGATATCCTTCCCCAAACTCCCCAGCTAGCAGTCTTGTGTGAATCCCACTGTGGCGAAAGATGTACGAGTCATGTGTGCTACCTGGGTATCTGGCCATGAGATTGGTAATGATGTTAGAGTCATTGCTAATCACCTGTATGTTCATGGAATGATGGTTCTTACGGTTGCGTTACACATACTCAGTGGCCGATGGTGGACAGATTGCTACATGTGTCCCATCGATGGCACCTATGACGTGGGAATTGTACAATCTGATAGAAATTGATTTTTGTTTGTTGTAATACCTGTGGGGTGTTGGGGAATCTTATGTGCTCATGTATTTTGCTCAGCATGGCATTCAGAAATGCATTGAAGCATGAGCGGGCACTCTGTGAGACCCCTCCAGCTGCTGCTATGACCCCTTGATAGCTCCCTGAGGCTAACAGGTGCAGGGAGCATAATACCTGCACATGGGTGGGTATGCTTTTGGTCCTGTGTGTGGTGTGCTGCAGTAGGGGTTGTAGATCTGCTATCAGGTCAAGTATCATGGCTGAGCTTAACCTGTACTTCTCATAGATTTCCTCCTCTGTCTGGTCAAATAGGGTTATGCGCACTCTGAAAATGGGGGCCTGTCTCCTCCTCCCTCTCCTCAAGCCTGCCAAGATCCTCATTCTCCTCGCCATCACGTAGAGTGCATCAATTGTGGAAAAGCAGCTGAGTCATTCTGGGCCTCTTTATATAGGTTGCACCTGGTTACCACCTGATTTCAATTTGTGGTAAATTGCATGTGTAAAAGGCCATTCTGCGAATATTCGCAATTTGCGAATTTTTGATGCATCGCATTGCGACATGGTTTTGGGTGTCGCAAACAGCGTATCGCAAATTGCGCAAGATTTTGCGGATCGCTATCTGCAAGTCGCAAAACCTTGTCACAGTTTGCGTCTCCAAATAGCGATTCGGAAAATCATGTCTATTTGCGATACGCTGTTTGCAACACGCAAAACCATGTAATCTTCGCTAAATTTGCTAATTTAGCGAATCCATATTTTCACACTGCGAATGCCTTTCATACATCACAGGGGACATTTTTGCATTTGAAAACGGCCAGTTTTTGCGACTCGCACCGTTTCCAAATGCAAACAAGTTTGATACATCTGGCCCTAAAAGCAGAATGTTGGTCACTGCTTGACAGGTGCATAGTATGATTCGAGGGGTGTGAGCTTCAGATTTTCCGACGACCAGGCTGGCATATAGGGGGTCATTCCAACCCTGGCGGTCGGTGTTAAACCAGCGGCCAACCGCAAACAGGCTGGCGGGAAAAAAAATGGAATTCCGACCCTGGCGGAAACCGCCAACAGAGACCGCCACATTACCACACCGCCCGCCACGGCGGCACAAACAAACAGCGCGGCGGTCACCGCCAACAGACAGGCGGGGGACAATGTACCGCCCACTGTATCACAGCCTACCAATCCGCCACCTTTTCCGGGGCGGTACCCCCTCCGATAAAAACACGGCGGAAACAGCCATTTCGAAGGGAAAACGCTCACCTCCATACAGCCCACGAGGAATAAGGACAGCATGGAACCCGAACTCCACATACTCCCAGCGATTGTGTTCCTACTCCTCTACCAGGAGCACGAACGCCGGCGCAGAAAACAACGGTGAGTACTGCACCTACGACACAGGGGAGGGGGGTGGAGAAAATATTACTGGTACACACATACGCGACACACCCACCCTCACCCACCCACTACAACACACACATCAATGCGTATCAACACATCAGAGTGACACCCCCCAAACCCCCCGGAAGAATGCAAACACAAAAGGAAATGATTCTAAACATAGGAATATATTGTATTACTGGCTTAAAAATATAATTCTACATCAAAAACTGTTATATACATAAAGGTACAAGTCTGAGCATTGTAGCATGTATTGTCCGTGGACCACTGGGCCCAAATCACATGGGCAAAGCCCACACAAGATACCTGACTCCAATGGAGAGAACACTGCAGGGGCATCAGATAGCAAAACTACAGGCACCTCAGGGGGAAGGAAAGGGGGGGCACCTCAGCCAGATGAGTCCACGACGCCAGATCCACAAGGGGCCTCCATGCCCACTGTTCAATCCTGGGGAGTGCAAAGCCACAGTCTCTCAAGTCTCTACATTGGGTGGGTTGCCCACTGTTCAATCCTGGGGAGTGCAAAGCCACAGTCTCTCAAGTCTCTACAGTGGGTGGGTTGCCCACTGTTACATCCTGGGGAGTGCAAAGCCACAGTCTCTCAAGTCTCTACAGTGGGTGGGTTGCCCACTGCACCATCCTGGAGAGTGCAAAGCCACAGTCTCTCAAGTTTCACAAGTGGGTGGGTTGCCCACTGTTCAATCCTGGCGAGTGCAAAGCCACAGTCTCTCAAGTCTCTACAGTGGGTGGGTTGCCCACTGTTACATCCTGGGGAGTGCAAAGCCACAGTCTCTCAAGTCTCTACAGTGGGTGGGTTGCCCACTGCACCATCCTGGGGCGTGCAAAGCCACAGTCTCTCAAGTTTCACAAGTGGGTGGGTGGGTTGCCCACTGTTCAATCCTGGCGAGTGCAAAACCACAGTCTCTCAAGTCTCTACAGTGGGTGGGTTGCCCACTGCACCATCCTGGGGAGTGCAAAGCCACAGTCTCTCAAGTTTCACAAGTGGGTGGGTTGCCCACTGTTCAATCCTGGCGAGTGCAAAGCCACAGTCTCTCAAGTCTCTACAGTGGGTGGGTTGCCCACTGTTACATCCTGGGGAGTGCAAAGCCACAGTCTCTCAAGTCTCTACAGTGGGTGGGTTGCCCACTGCACCATCCTGGGGAGTGCAAAGCCACAGTCTCTCAAGTTTCACAAGTGGGTGGGTTGCCCACTGTTCAATCCTGGCGAGTGCAAAGCCACAGTCTCACAAGTGGATAACAGTCTCCACTGGTTCTGGGTGGGGCCTGGTGCCCAGACTGCTTCATGCAGCCCTGCCCGACTAAGATGCGGGCCAGCCCCTGGCGCTCATGGTTCAGCGGTGCTTGAGACGGCGGTGCCCAGTTCAGCGGTGCTTGAGATGAAGGGCCCAGTTCAGCGGTGCTTGAGACGGCGGTGCCCAGTTCAGCGGTGCTTGAGACGGCGGTGCCCAGTTCAGCGGTGCTTGAGATGAAGGGCCCAGTTCAGCGGTGCTTGAGATGAAGGGCCCAGTTCAGCGGTACTTGAGACGGCGGTGCCCAGTTCAGCGGTACTTGAGACGGCGGTGCCCAGTTCAGCGGTGCTTGAGATGAAGGGCCCAGTTCAGTGGTGCTTGAGATGAAGGGCCCAGTTCAGCGGTACTTGAGACGGCGGTGCCCAGTTCAGCGGTGCTTGAGATGAAGGGCCCAGTTCAGCGGTGCTTGACATGAAGGGCCCAGTTCAGCGGTACTTGAGACGGCGGTGCCCAGTTCAGCGGTGCTTGAGACGGTGGTGCCCAGTTCAGCGGTGCTTGAGATGAAGGGCCCAGTTCAGCGGTGCTTGAGACGGCGTGCCCAGTTCAGCGGTGCTTGAGATGAAGGGCCCAGTTCAGCGGTGCTTGAGACGGCGGTGCCCAGTTCAGCGGTGCTTGAGACGGCGGTGCCCAGTTCAGCGATGCTTGAGATGAAGGGCCCACTTCAGCGGTGCTTGAGATGAAGGGCCCAGTTCAGCGGTGCTTGAGACGGCGGTGCCCAGTTCAGCGGTGCTTGAGACGGCGGTGCCCAGTTCAGCGGTGCTTGAGATGAAGAGCCCAGTTCAGCGAAATCTGGCCATGGCGTGGAGCTCATTTGCCACCTGTCCTGTGGCTGGCGGTGCCTTCCTGCCCATCTGTCCTGTGGCTGGCGGGGCCCTCCTGGGCTGCAGTGCCGGGCATGTTGGTGGCCTCCTGCCCACCTGGGATGGGGCTGGCGGGGCCCTCCTGGCCAGCTTGGCTGATGGCGGTCTTGTCGGGCGTGCTGCCCTTCCCAGCCTTCCCTGATCGCCTGTGGCCCTTCCCCACCTTGGGCGGTGTGACTGCTCTCTCCACACCTCCTGCCGGAGCCATGGAAGGGGTTTTTGTGCCTGTTGTCTTCACCCTCTCGCGCCGGCCACTGCCTATCTTTGATTGTTTCTCCGGGGGTGGGCTGCCCGTGCCTTGGCTCCGTACTGAACTGGCTGCCCTGGAGGGTGGGGGACTCCATAGTCCATGGCAGACTGTCATGACAGGGCCCGGTTTTGTGGTGGCTGAGGTGCTGACTGGAGTCCTATGACATGGACGGGGTGGGGGAGTTGGTGGAAAGAGGTTAAGTTTGGACAGGAAAAGCTTTTTAGGAGCAATGGGAGGGGTAGGTGTAGTGGGTATGGGAGTGGAGGAAGAGGATGTGGTTGTAGGAGTTTGAAGTCTGGTGTCTTTGGGTGCAGGTGCTTGGGCTGGAGGCTGTCGTGAGGTGGATGGCTGTTGGGTGGGTGGCTGCCTGCGTTTGTGTATCTTGGAAGAGGGGGTCACAGACACACTGGGAGAGGACACAGGGGACGTGTAAATGGCAGTGGGGGTGGTGACTGCATGTGTGCGGGGGGTTCTGGTGTGTGTGCTGGTGATGGATGTAGTGGCTGAAGATGTAGTGCATGGAGGTGTGAGTGGAGACGTGACAGGGAGGGAGGAGGGAGACGAGGAGGAGGGGGACACAGTGGAGGCAGTGGGTGTTGGTTTGTCTGTATGTGGATGTTGCTTGTGTGAATGCCTGTGTGATGTGTGGTGCTTATGTCTGCCTGAGCTTCCCTTGGGTGTTGAGGTGTGTGCAGGCTGGTCTGATGGTGTGTCTGGGATAGGCAGAGGTACAGGTGATAGGGTCTGGGTGGAGGAAGTTGGAGGGGGGAGGCTAGAGACAGGGACAATGGCTGCCATCAGTGCTGAGGCCAGAGTGTTGAACGATCGCTGAAGGGCAGCCTGACCAGAATGAATGCCCTCCAGGTATGCATTACTCTGGTGCAACTCTCTTTCGACACCCTGGATGGCATTCAATATGGTAGACTGCCCAACAGTGAGCATCCTCAGGAGGTCAATGATCTCCTCTCTGAGGGCAGCAGGGGTGACTGGGGCAGTGCCTGGGGCGAAGGAGATGCCCACCTTCCTGGGTGAGCGGGCACGGGGCAAACGCTGAGGGGCTGCTGGGAGGGCGGTGCTGGTGCGCTGGGTGGCGGCTGTACCTGTTGTTGCGGGGGGCTCAGATGTTGCCGCCACCACAAGGGAGCTCCCTTCAGAGTCCGAGTCCGTGTCACTTATGTCTGCCCGAGTCCCCGCTGTGGAGCTCCCCTCGCCCTCCGTCCCACTGGTGAAATCGGAATCTGTTGCATGGCCCTCCATGGTCATGTGGGATGCAGCTCCCTCGTGCTCCGATGCCACTTCTCCTCCGCCTGATAATGCTAATGCACACATGAACAGGAAAACCACAAAAAAGGGGGGGGGAATAAAGACATGTTGAGTGCATGCATTGGCGACACCGTTGGCGGACAGGACAGACACAGAAGCCCCCTGCACTACGCCGCGCACTTGGGGTCCACTACTCAATCCGTGGGACATGGCCTACAAGCCGATGGACGGCATCTGCACACATAGATGACACAGGGCCATGAATAGCTGTACTTGGCACCCTACAGAGGTGGGGGCGGGGGCACAGGGCCATGCCTTACGGAGGGGCCTAGCCTACAGAAATCGCCCTGGCCTAGGGATACCCACAGCCCTCCTCCCCCACCCAGACACCTCCACTGCGCGCAAAGTCACCAGAATAAGAGTGTACTCACCCCCTTGTGTCTGCTGTGATGTCCTCACGCGCCCATCCAAATCGGGGTAG
Organism: Pleurodeles waltl; assembly: GCF_031143425.1. Taxonomy (NCBI): domain Eukaryota; kingdom Metazoa; phylum Chordata; class Amphibia; order Caudata; family Salamandridae; genus Pleurodeles; species Pleurodeles waltl. The sequence continues at coordinate 989,627,734 of NC_090447.1, read as the reverse complement.
GCCACCGCCAGGATCCGGAACATCAGGGGGGTCAAAGTCCGACTGGCACCCCTCCCACGTTGGGAGGCCATCCCCAGCTGAGCCTCCGCAGTCTTCCTGCTCCAGCGTCGGATGTCCTCCCATCTCTTCCGGCAGTGGGTGCCCCGTCTGTGGTGGACCCCCAGGGTCCGGACGTCCTTGGCGATGGCACGCCAAATATCAATCTTCTGGTGGGCGCTGACCTATGTGAAATGTACAGGGGGAGAAAAAGAGTCATCACCTTCTGCACCCTCAATGTGAGTGGCCCCCCATCCCTACCCTTGCCATGTGGCACATGCTCTCATCCGTCGTTTGATGCATGCCTCAATCGCTCCCCACCATCTTTCATCCACCCCACTCAACACAGGCATTGGCTACTAAGCATGGCCCCAATGTACTTATCTGTTGGTCTGGAGGACCGTAGAGTAGCGCATACTGGGGGAGGACCCCATCCACGAGTTTCTCCAATTCCTGAGCAGTGAAGGCAGGGGCCCTTTCCCCAGTCGCATGAGCCATTGTCTCTTCCAGACCGAGGTCACAGCAGCACTTGCAGTGTAGGTCCTCTCCTGTCGAAGATCAGGTATCGAGTGATTAAGCCGATAGAAAATGGCGGTCACGCCCGCGGCGGTGGGTACCGTGGCGGTGCGTACCGCGACCGCCGGCGCACATCGTCATTGGCTCCTGAGACCCATGGGTTCAATGTTAACCAATGCTGCTTAGCGCCGCGGTCTTTGACCGCCTACCGCCACGGTGTGCCACGCCAGCGCATTTACCTCACATCCCATTGTCGCACTTCACAGGTCAGGCAGCCGCCATTTCAAGGGCCCACATGGCTTACTTTTTACTGCGTCACACATACCTAGGCCTTGCATCAACACTCATACAAGCCATTCAATGCATTGGGAATCGTGTTTTGTGCAAGCTGTGGTTACGTAACTGTGGGTTGATTGACTCTGTGCTCGCTGTTGTCCTTCATAGGCACTGTCCGCTGGGACATGCGAGGAGATGGAGGAATCTTCCCGTGTACAGACCGCTGGTAGACCTGTCGACAATGGAGGAAAGACATGTCATACTGACATACAGGCTTGACCGAGCCACTATTCATGAACTGTGTGCCCAGCTGGAGCCAGACCTGATGTCACCAATCCGCCAACCCACAGGGACACCCCCTCTAGTGCAGGTGCTGTCAGTACTCCATTTCTTTGCAAGTGGGTCATTTCAAATAACAGTGGCCATATCATCAGGGATGTCCCAGCCTATGTTTCCCAAGGTGTTGTCCAGAGTGTTGTCTGCCCTGCTGAAACACATGCGGAGCTACATCGTTTTCCCTGAGGTGGGGGATTTGCCGACAGTGAAGGGTGATTTCTATGCCCTTGGACTTATCCCCAACATCATAGGTGCCATTGATGGGACCCATGTGGCTTTAGTACCCCCCAGCAGGAGTGAACAAGTGTACAGAAACAGGAAGAGTTATCATTCTATGAATGTACAGATGGTGTGTTTGGCAGACCAGTACATCTCCCATGTTAATGCTAAGTTCCCTGGCTCAGTGCATGACGCGTACATCATGCGAAATAGCAGTATCCCTTACGTGATGGGTCAACTCCAGAGGCAACGTGTGTGGCTAATTGGTGACTCGGGTTACCCCAACCTGTCCTGGCTACTGACCCCAGTGAGGAATCCCAGGACAAGGGCAGAGGAACGGTACAATGAGGCCCATGGGAGAACGAGGAGGGTGATCGAGCGGACCTTCGGCCTCCTGAAGGCCAGGTTCAGGTGCCTCCATATGACAGGTGGATCCCTATTGTACTCACCAAAGAAGGTGTGCCAGATCATCGTGGCCTGCTGTATGCTTCACAACCTGGCTTTGCGACACCAGGTGTCTTTTCTGCAGGAGGATGGTCCAGATGGTGGTGTTGTAGCAGCTGTGGAGCCTGTTGAGAGTGAAGACGAGGAAGCCGAAGAGGACGACATAGACAACAGGAACGCAGTAATACAGCAGTATTTTCAATGACACACAGGTAAGATTCCAACCCGGCATATTACATTTACTTAACCCCTACTATCCTCTCTACTGTCTGACCTTTTCCCCCAGTGTATGGTAACTGAGTTGTGACTTTCCCTTCCAATTTCAGAGATGTGGGCCCCACTGCGTGACATCTGCTTTGTTTCCCCATGGACTACAGCTGTGTGACAGTGGTATGTTGGCATCACAATGTAAATATGCATTTTTGGCACGGTAATGTCTAATTCATTTGTACAAACTCACAGCCAGACTCCTGATTGTTTTGTGCAATAACTGTGTTTATTTCAGTGCTCTATATTGGTGGGTGATTGCAAATCGGTGAGGGGTGATGGTGGAGGATTGCCCATGGCAGAGTCCAGACTATTAGTATCACAGGTGCATTGTCCAAATGCCTGTGGAAAGTGGAGCATGGGCAGTATAAGGATGGACAGGGTGTCAATGTGGGACAGTGGGATGACAATCAGGGAGGTATCCTTTCCTGGCGGGGGTCTTGGCATCTTACTCTGTCTTCTTCCTGGATCTCAGGGCCCGCTTGCGGGGTGGTTCTCCTTCTGCAGGGGGTGGGGTGCTGGTGGCCTGTTGGTCCTGTGGCAGGGCCTCCTGTCCACTAGCGCCGGCAGAGGTGGTAGGCAGTTCTTGGTCCATGCTAGTGTCAGGGGCCCTTTGTGGTGCCACAGTGTTCCGCAATGTGGTGACTACCTGATTCAGAGCCCCTACAATGGTGGCCAGGGCGGAACTGATGTTTCGTAGTTCCTCCCTGAACCCCAAATACTGTTCCTCCTGCAGAAGCTGGATCTCCTGAAACCTGGCCAGGACCGTCGCCATCGTCTCCTGGGAGTGGTTGTAGGCTCCCATGATGGAGGAGAGGGCCTCGTGGAGAGTGGGTTCCCTGGGCCGGTCCCCCCCCTGTCGCACAGCAGCCCTCCCAGTTCCCCTATTTCCCTGGTCCTCTGTCCCCCGGACCGTGTGCCCTCTACCACTGCCCCCAGGTCCCTGTTGTTGTTGGGGTGGTGGGTTAACCTGGGTGCCCTGTAGTGGTGGACACACCGCTGATTGACGTGTCCTGGGGACAGAGGTATGCTGTGCTGGTGTTCCCAGGGGGGGGAAGGTCTGCTATGGGCTGTGGCTGTCTGAGGGGAACCGACTGTCCAGAGGTCCCCGATGGGCCGGGCTGGTCATCTAGATCCAGGTCATCTAGATCCAGGTCGACAGAGCTGCTGTCCTCACTGTGGGCCTCTTCTGGGGGTGGAGTGGACATTTGTGGACCCTCCTGCACGGTGACGTGGCGTTCGGGTCCTGCAGGGGTATAAAAGTATGGTTATTGCATTTGTGTGTGCCATAGCGTGTAATGGGTGGGTGCCCGTGTACCCCAGTGCTGGCATTCCCGTGTGGGGGCTTTTGTGACAGTGGTTTGGGGGGGATGGGTATGTGCAGTGGGCATGCTTTGTTGATGGGTGTCCATGCTTTGTGGTCGCATGCAGGGCTTGGGGTTGGGATGGGTGGGCTGTGATGGGGAGACATTTGCAAGGAGCAGGATGTGATGGGGGTGAGGGTGAGGGTGAGGGTGGGGGTATGAGTTGGCATGCTAGTGGGGTGGGGGGATGAAGTAGTGAAGATGAGACTTACCAGAGTCCATTCCTCCAGATACTCCTGCGAGGCCCTCAGGATGCAGGATTGCCAAGACCTGCTCCTCCCATGTTGTAAATTCTGGGGGAGGAGGTGGGGGTCCGCCGCCAGTCCACTGCACCGCGATATTGTGCCTGGATACCATTGAACGCACCTTCCCTCGTAGGTCGTTCCGCCGCTTCCTGATGTCGTCCCTATTTCTTGGGTGCTGTCCCACAGCATTGACCCTATCGACTATTCTGCTCCATAGCTCCATCTTCCTGGCAATGGTGGTGTGCTGAACCTGTGTTCCGAAGAGCTGTGGCTCTACCCATACAATTTCCTCCACCATGACCCTGAGTTCATCCTCCGAGAACCTGGGGTGTCTTTGTGGTGCCATGGGGTGGTGTGGGTGATGTGTGGGGTGGATTGTGTGGTGATGTGTATTGGTGTGTTGTGTGAAGTGCGTGGAAATATTGCTGGGTGAAAGTAAAATGCCCGTCTGGGTGCTCAGTTCTCTTTTTCTCAGTGCGTGGTCCCGATTCTGTAGGAGTGGGGGTTTGAGGGTGATGTGGGTGTGTGTTTTATATTGAGTTGGGTGTGTGGGAGTGGTGTGTGTATGTGTATCAGGTGTGTGTATTTGTAATTGTCCAATGTGGCTGTGTTTTGTAAGTGTGTGTGTATTTTGAGCGCGCCGGTGTGTACCGCCAATGGTATACCGCGGTTAAAAGACCGCCGCGTGGATTCGTGTGTCGTGATAGTGTGGGCGTATTTCTGTTGCCGTGACGGTGGAGGTTTGGTCATCGCCAGTTTCTCGCTGGCCTTTGGTGTGGCGGACTTTTGTGGATGTCTGTATTTTGGCGGTTTGCCTGTTGTGGGTCAGAATGACCGTGGCGGTTTACCGCGGCCGCGGCGGTATGTTGGCTGTCTTCTGACAGCGGTAAGCGGCTTTTACCGCCAAGGTTGGAATGACCACCATAATGTTTAAGTACATTATATGACAACCAGGGTGAAAGAGAGGCACCTAAGGGGCAGTGGAAAGGGGAGGAATGAGGGTTGGTAGGTAGCACTAAGAGAGGAAACCCAAATATTTTGTAAGAAAAAAAAAAGCAATATTTCTGAGGTCTTTATAAACAGAGCGGGAGAGAGCGCGTGTGCATTTTTGTCTGAATGCATGTAAAAAGTGCTGGTGAAATCCGACTGAAAGCATCTGTACCCAACTATTTATCAGAAAATGCATTTATTAGGGGATGTAGCCCCCCCTCCCCCAAACACACCCTCCCCCCCGAAGCTACAACCCTGCTGCATGAGGACCTAAGACTGTCCACAAAACTGTACGACATCCAGACCTATCTTAAATTGGTACACAAAGCCCAATACAAGTTTGTTTTAACTCAGTTTAAAATAAATATATTTCATCATTTGACTAAGTTCCTTTACATAAGTGACTGGTCTTCCAGCTTAGTTAACAGTCCCTGTGACATGGCAAGCCAAAGCACCATGCACAGTGTTTTCTTTTGCAAATGTTACAATGTCCAGGGGAAGTGCTTAATTTTACCACTGCTGAGGTCTCATAATTTTTTACAATGCTTACCTGCATATTTGTTTTTACCAACTATACATTTGTAGCGTTAAGTTTCTTTTGGGCTGTGATCAACTGCAGAAACGTCCCTAAAAGTTTGTAAGTTTTGTTCTTGAGGAGTAGCTTACCTCTCATCTGTACTGCCGAATGCAATTTGACTCCTGTCCATATTTTAGAAATTCATTTCACATCACAACTTTATGTATTGTATTTTGGGCTTTTATGATTTTTAAAGTGAGATCGAATCTGACTACTTGCTGCTATTTCATCTGCAATGTGCCACCCCCTGTGTGACCACTGATTCTAAATTGGGTGTTCAAACAATGGTATTGTTCATGTTTAATCATTGTTTAATTGGTACATTGGCCTTCTTGGAGCAGTGCAACAATAGGACATCTTTGAGTGGTGTTGTGCATAGTAGATCATTGATGTATCGATCCAAAATGGCTAACATGCTGCTTCTAAATGTGACAGCCATATTGGAACTTTAAAATAATGCATTATGTACAATACTATTGCAGGACGGGTGTCTGCTACTGTGTATAATTTTATTTTTTGATACAAGCATATGCTTGCCATGTTAAAGTAGTAGTGGTGGTGGTGCAGAGGATAAACCCTCTTGATCAGTGGTGGATGCAGTAACTACCTGGAGAAGGTCCACACAACCTTCAGGCAGATCTTGTCACAGGCAGAGCTTTTGGTCTTCAATACATCTAAGCATGTACAGACAAGACTTTCCACATGCTTTAATGTAGTGGTCAGAGAACCCAATGTGGACCTCACAAAGGATTCCAGTGATTTAACCATGGTGAACATTTGTTTTATTTTTTTTTAAATCAGAAGGTACCTTAATGGGGGCCGTTTTGGGTACGACTTTGTGGAGGCTAGTCTAAGTGGTGCATTAGATTTAGTAGTTATTGCCTGAACCTTCTTAGGGATTGGGTCTAGATCTTTAGGGTGGGTCCCAGGACATTTTGAAGGTGGTTGATAGTCACGGTCACATACAGATATACAATTGGAAATATTCTGAGCACATCTGTTGTCTCCCTTTTCTGTTCATTCAATGTTGTAACACTAGGGATTTATCAAGGTCAAGAACTTGAGGTTGAACCTGCATTAAAGGTGCTATAATACCATGAGTACAACTGGACAGACTCTTCAACACTCATAATTTAGTGTTCAATCACCCCCCTGGCACCTGTAATGTAATGTAATGTATTTCATTATCAATGTAAGTGTTTCACCTTGGGATTTGGCTTTAACCACAGTTGAAGGGTGCTTTCTCTGTCCCATCCTCTAAATCAGATGACAAGAAAGGTACTTTTGAAAAGGAGAGGGGTGGTGAGTTGGGGATAGCACAGCATCCTATGACCAAAACTTAAACAGTGCAGTGAGTAGTACACATTAATTATAATAATGGTGGAGCGGCCCAGAAACCAAAAATCCAGCACCCCAGTTCCAAGAAGGTAACACCACCTAATCAACAGCTCACACGCCTGGGTAAACTTAGAGAAAGAGCACCTTGAAGCCTTAATAGGAATCTCAATAGGAAAAATTATTAACACACCCCGTTCAAGTATTGGGGCTGCGGCTCGGGGTCAATGAAAAAGCCCAAAAGTCCTGACGATCCAAGTCCATGATCCAACTAACAGTGGAATACGGAGAAGTGGGTGCAGCAGGAACAAGGAATTCAAAGGTCCACAAACCTCAAGTTAGTATCAAACCAATGATGCCAGGAGTTGGGGGGGTCCCTCTGTCAAGACAAAAGGGGTGGCCCGGCCCTGCCTCTTCAAGGCACAGGATGGGCTTTCCCTTGGCTTAGGCACAGGATGGGCCTTCCCTTGGCTTAGGCAAAGGCTAGGCCTTACTTTGGCTTAGGCACAGCCCACACATATACAACTTGTGGAGAGCAAGGCAGCACTTTATGTCCTTTGTCTCTGACAAGCTGCAGGCATTGGAGGGTACCCTGGGACAGCAAGTTCCACCTGGGTAGATGTTACCAAAAGAAAGAACTGGCCCCAGTCAATGTAGCATCCCAGCAAACAGTCAAGGATCACTTTCTGGGAAACTGGAGGATACTCTGAGAAAAGGAAAAACTAAAGAAGAAATAAAAAGGATGGAAAACTAAAGGACTGACATATGAAGCTTATTTGTAAATGGATGTGCACATGTGAGCAGGCAAAATGATGTTATTCACAGGTCACTACATCTAATGGCTCAAATGGGCTGACCCACTGCCACTTTAGGGTGATCTGAAGGCCTTGTATTCAAGTATGCGTATTTCAGGTCTTTGTTTTTAAAAGCCTGGCAAACAACTAAACAGATAAGTCCCTCCTATCAGTGCCTTGTAAGGATATTTACTTTGCAAATCTTTTCAAAGGGGATAACCAGCACTGAACCTTTGACTACCAAGGTCATCCATGAGATTTCATGTACCAAAATACCAGTTGCTTTAACACAATGCAATAACTGTCCACCCGTAAAAGCCTACTGTATCAAGCAAACGCTTTCACAAAAAGCAATCTGCCATGTAGTTAAAAATTGTAAATGTATATATACAAAATGTTAGAAAAGTGTACAAGCCTTATTAGGAGGCCTTAACATGACTACTTAGAAGGCAAATATATACCAAATTAACCAATAATGCCTAGGGCCTCAGTACTTGACTTCAAATCAGTATACATACTATGGGCACGTTTTCCCACATAAATCCATCAGGCAAACTGTCAAAATTATAAATCTGTGTATAAATTACAGCCATCAATACATATACCAACCCTCTTCAGGGAGCCCAAGAAGATTTCTAACAGTGCAAATCTACTGCCATGGTTTGTCAGAGAGGGGTAACAAACAACAAAACACTTTCCTTCAAATGATAATCAGCAGGATTACATGTAGCCAAATACCTGCCAAAAGACTTAAGCACAATGTAATAATCTATCCTTAATGGCCTATTGGCTTTAACATATGTTTCTCACAATAAGAGAAGCTTTCTTGCCTTTGTCGTGACGCTTCATAATAAACAGATCAGATATATTGCACATCAGAAGTACTATCTCAATGAACCAAGCAGGCCTATACCCTTTAACATCAGCTTGTCATAAGCAACACAGGCCGGCTACATTGAGCAGAGGCTTTCCCACAGGGTCACCATGAGGCAAACAATTATACAATTATACAATGCGGACAAAACTGCAGTTGGAAAAATATAAAACCCTTCCCAAGAGGATTAACAAGTATTATTAAACTGAAAATCTTCTCGCTCCTAGGTACTGTCAGAGGTTGATCAACATCAAAGCCCCTGCCTATGACAGCAATCTGCAAGATCCCATGGAAAACAGTATGTCTACAAGCTTCAACATAGTGTAATAACAACTCATCCTTAAATGCAGACTGTATGGTGCTTTCCGAAAAGGCAATCATCAGGTACATAGCCATAAAATTACAAGTATATACAAAGTTACAGCCAGTAACAAAAAAAAAAACAGCACCCATACCAAGAAGAAACAAGGATTCTCATAGGGCAAATCTTTTACCACCCCCACATTATGCCAGAGGGGGTTAACCTGCCTACAGGTTTTAACAGTGAAATAACAATCCACAATGAAAAAAGCCTGTTAGTTTTAACATGTGCTTTTCATAATAAATTATTCAGAGATAATGTCTTCGTTCTAATGTTTCATAATAAACAGATCAGACGAATGCCATCTGATGTAACATTTCACAATGAACCAATTAAGCCTTTGTCACTAGCTTGTTAATCACTAGCTCAGGCCTACTGTGTTGGGCATAAGCTGTCCTAAAACCCTAATATAAGGGATACAGTAAACAGAAAATATACAAATCTGACCAAAATTATATATTTGGAGAAAATGCAAGGCCCTAATTGCCTGATTGTAACCTGACAGAAAAATTATGCAGACCATTTTGTTTCTCACATTGTCTGGGGAGTGGGATAAAACTGTGTAAAACCATATAAGGGGTCAGGATCCTGCTATCCAAACCCCAGAGGGCACAGGAAGGGGTCATAGGCAAAAAGAGATTATCCTTTTTTCCGGCTGGCAAATATTATTAATATATATATATTATAGAAATTCACTGGGAAAAAAACCACAAAGGTGACAAGGACGTAATAGTTAGGTTGACGTTTTACCCATAGAAATTCAGCAGTTATAGTTTTAACTATCTGAAGAAACTATAATTTGTGCCGCAAAGTAACTTTGGACAACAAGTTATATGTATAACTGCTGAATTTCTATGGTTTTGTATGGGCAAAACATCAACCAAACTACAACGTCCCTGTAACCTTTGATTTTTTTTTACAGTGAATATATATATATATATATATATATATATATATATATATATATATATATATATATATATATATATATATATACATATGTATATATACACACACACACACAACATGTCAGGTTTACTGTATTCCACAATATTTTTTGGGTTCAGTAAAACTCTCACTGTGGCTTATAACTATGTGGTTTCAGTACTATTGTAATTTGATTGCACCAAAAAGGAGGCAGGTACCAGGATATTCTCATATGTACTTCAAAAGAAGAACACAAAAAGATCAGAATAAACAAGTCCCATATTTGCCAAGGAGAACTGTGGGTAAATGGCTACTTAAACAGGGTAGCCCACAGGTAAACAGCAAATTATTAATATTTTTATCTTAAAAAAGTGTTTAACCAGTCCCCTTCTTTGCCCCCTGCAGTGCCAACTGTTTTGAGTGGATCGCCAAGATAAAGAAAACCAAAACATCGACAAGGCAAAACAGACATTACAAGACTCTGGAATAAACATTACTAATGTCTATAGAAGGGATAGTGGTATTCAAAAAGTCCCAATAACAATTGTTTTTTGGTGGGGACGGGCCAAAATGGCGGCCGCAACGGATGCATAGAGCGTAGGCTCCGTATCTGGCACATTTAAATATCCTGAAGGGTGCTCCCGGAGACACCCTAAGCGATTGCATTGTGCGGCGGAATCCCCCCGGAATTAATGGGGCGGAGTAGAAAGTTGAATAAAATCCAAACAAGGCAGTCCGCAGAGCAGAGGCATGTGGAATCCGCCTGAGGCCCTACAGCCGATGTAAGCCGGGACCTCGAGTGGACCCTGGCAGCCGGAGTGGAGAGAATCGTGCCGGAAGCCGACTGCCGACTTCGCTGAGGGATTGTACCAGGAGGAGTGGTGAGTGGTGCGAGGGAACCCCCATCGGGGAGGGCCAGCTCGCTGCGTGGCCCCCGGCACCCCCCCCCTCGGACCTTCGCGTGCCCGGCGATCTCTGGCCCCATTCAGCATGCCTGTCTGAGCGAGGACCTGCGTGGGGAACTGCAGAGCCGAGGGGCTGCCTGCCTTCCCCAGAGGAGCGACGTGCGAAACGAGGACAGCCGTCGCAAGCCAGGACCTCGAGTGGGCCCAGGAAGCCGGGGTGGTGAGAACGGGGCCGTGGTCCACCCGCCGACTTAGCTGGGGACATCGCATTGAGGAGCGGTGAGCGGAGCGGTGAGCGGAGCGGAGTGGGCCCCCCCGCCGGGGCGGGCCAATTTGCTGTGTGGCCCCCCCCAGACCTTTGCACGCCCAGCGCTATCCAGTTTGTGCCTAAAAGTGCGAGGAGCAGCCGCGGGGAGCGGTGGAGGCGAGGGGCTGTCTGCCTTACACAGGGGTGCGGCGTGTGGAACGGGGGCAGTCGAACCACGGCGGGGGCTAGGAGGAAGCCCCGCCGTATCATGAAACACTCGCTCGGCCCACGCGGTGTGCTGGGTAGGGATTGAGGTGAATACCCAGCTCCCCTCTCAAATTGGGACTTTTTTCCCAATCCCAGGGGGTGCATTAATAACGCTTGGACTGTGGGGGGGGGTCGGGGAACCGGCGAGGGTTAGAGTCTCCCCCCCCACCTTCTCATCTCAGCATGTGGCTGCAGCTCCAAAGGAGAGCTGGATAATAGGGAGAAGAAGTGAGACGACCCAGCATTAATTAATTTAACAGCGGCTTGGAACCCACCTAATCACCGCACAACACAACCAAGGAGTGGAACAGGCAGACCTGGATTATTCTTCACTGGGTAACCCAACTCCGTGCAGCGGGTGCAAAGTGGGGGGAATAAAAGTACAGGTACCCAAAAACGCACAGTCACTCAGCTCTCTATCATACTTTTAGACCAGCAACAGCACAACATGGCTGGAAAATCCAAAACAACAAAAGGGCACGAACGAACCACGCCTGGATCCGCGCCAAATGAACAGCAGTTAGTACCAACTCTACAATCATTGGAAACCACACTCCAGGCTCACTCAACACAATTCGAGAAAGTATTGCAGGTGATTATGGACACTAAGGGGGTCATTACAACATTGGCGGTAAAAGCCGCTTACCGCCATGCAGAAGACCGCCAATACACCACCACGGTCGCGGAATTCCGCCACAGCTATTATGACCCACATCTAGGAATCCGCGGAAATTCAGACACCCACACAAGTCCGCCACACCAAAGGTCAGTGATAAACTGGCGAAAACTAATCCTCCACTGTCACGCCAACAGAAACACGCCCATGCTATTACGACCCACGAATCCACGCGGCGGTCTTTCAACCGCGGTATTCCATAGGCGGTACACACCGCCGCGCTCAAAATACACACACATCTCCAAAACACAGCCACATTGGACAATTCCAAATACACACACCTGATACACATACAAACACCACTCCAACACACCCAATTCAATATAAAACACACACCCACATCACCCACAAACCCCTACGACCCAAAATTAGAGACGAAGGCGACAGAGAGAGAGCACAGCAATAGACAACCCCACCACACAGAGGCACACAACACCATCACCCACACAACATCCACGCACAAAACACCCCACACCACTACACATCACCACACTCATCACCACATACACCACCCCACACATCACCTACACCACCCCATGGCACGCCAAAGACACCCCAGGTTTTCGGGGGAGGAGCTCAGGGTTATGGTGGAGGAAATCGTACGGGTAGAGCCACAGCTATTTGGATCACAGGTGCAGCACACCTCTATAGCTAGGAAGATGGCGCTATAGCGAAGAATCGTGGACAGGGTCAACGCAGTGGGACAGCACCCAAGAAATCGGGAGGACATCAGGAAGAGGTGGAACGACCTACGGGGGAAGGTGCGTTCCGTGGTCTCCAGGCACAACATCGCGATTCAGCGGACTGGCGGCGGACCCCCACCTCCTCCCCCACAACTAACAACATGGGAGGAGCAGGTCTTGACCATTATGCATCCAGAGGGCCTCGGAGGAGTCGGTGGAGGAATGGACACTGGTAAGTCAAATGTTAATTATCATATCCCCCACCCTACCTGCATGCTATCACACACCCCCACCCTCACCCCCTCCCCTATCACTCCAACTCCTCACTAATGTACTAATAACACAAACCACCCATCCCAACACCAAGCCCTGCATGACACAACAAAGCATGGACACCCATCACTAAAGCATGCCCACTGCACATACCCATAACACCCCCGAACCATCATCACACAAGCCCCCACACAGGAATGCTTGCACTGGGGTACACGCTCACCCACCCATTGCACACCATGACACACACAGATGCAATAATCATGCTTTTATACCCCTGCAGGACCACTACGTAACGTCACCAGACAGGAGGGTCCAGACATCTCTACTCCACCCACAGAAGAGGCCCACAGTGATGACAGCAGCTCTGGCCAACTGAATCCAGATGACCAGCCCGGACCATCGTGGGCCTCGGGACAGTCGGTTCCCCTCGCACAGGCACAGCCCAACATTGACTTTCCACCCTCTGGTAACACCAGCACAGCACCCACCCAGTGGGCCCATACCTCCGTACCCAGGACACGTCAATCAGCTGTGTGTCCACCACTACAGGGAACCCAGGATAACCCACCACCCCAACAACAACAGGGACCTGGGGGCAGTGGTAGTGGGCACACGGTCCAGGGGACGGAGGCACAGGAACACAGGGGAACTGGGAGGGCTGCTGTGCGACAGGGGTCGAACAGGCCAAGGGAACCCACTCTCCACGAGGCCCTCTCCTCCATCATGGGAGCATACCACCACTCCCAGGAGACGATGGCTACGGTCCTGGCCAAGTTTCAGAAGACCCAGCGCATGCAGGACAAATAGTATTTGGGGTTCAGGAAGGAGCTCAGAACCATCAGCTCCGCCCTGGGCACCATCGTACGGGTGCTGAAGGACATACAGAAGACCATGAGGGACACCGTGGCACTCCAAGGGGCCCCTGACACTAGCCTGGACGATGAACTGCCCACCACCTCCGCCGGCGCTAGTGGAGAGGACGCCCCGCCACAGGACCACCACACCAGCACCCCACCCCCTGCAGACCGAGAACCAACCCGCAAGCGGTCCCTGAGATCCAGGAACAGGACAGAGCAAGATGGCAAGAGCCCCGCCAGGAAATGAGGCCAACCTGATTGTCATCCCACTGTCCCACTTTGTTACCCTGTCCAGATTGGAACTGCCCTAGCTCCACTTCCTAGGCCCATATGGGCAATGCACCTGTGAGACTAATAGACTGGACTCTGCCATGGACATTCCCCCACCATCACCCATCACCATTTTGCCACCCCCTCTAATAATTAGCACTTCAATAAACACCCTTGAACCACAAAACAATCTGGAGTCAGTCTGTGATTTTGAAAATGTTTATTATCTATGACAATGAAAAAATCAGTTCGAAAATGTAATGTCAACATACCTATGTTACACATCACAAGCCCATGAAGGATGCAAACAGATGACACACGTTGGTAACCACACCTGTGAAAGCGTAATGGAAATGTACCACTCAGTTAGCAAATACTACTTCAAATTGACAGACAGGATAGAGGTAGAAGTGTTAAAGTAAATGTAATAGTAAACAAATTGTTCTCACCTGTGTGTCAGTGGAAATATTGCTGTATGACAGAGTCCCTGTTGTCAATGGCTTCTTCCTCTGCTTCCTCCTCATCACTGTCCACAGGCTCCACAGCTGCCACAACACTGTCATCTGGACCATCCTCCTGCAGAAAAGGCACCTGGCGTCGCAAAGCAAGATTGTGAAGCATAGAGCAGGCGATGATGATCTGGCACACCTTCCTTGGTGAGTAGAATAGGGAACCACCTGTCATATGGAGGCACCTGAACCTGGCCTTCAGGAGGCCGAAGGTGCGTTCGATCATCCTCCTAGTCTGCCCATGGGCCTCATTGTAGCATTCCTCTGCCCTGGTCCTGGGATTCCTCACTGGGGTCAATAGCCATGACAGGTTGGGGTAACCAGAGTCCCCTAATAGCCACACACAGTGCCTCTGGAGTTGACCCATCACATAAGGGATGCTGCTATTCCGCAGGATGTAGGCGTCATGCACTGAGCCAGGGAACATAGCATTTACCTGCGAGATGTACTGGTCTGCCAAACATACCATCTGTACATTCATCGAATGATAACTCTTCCGGTTCCTGTACACCTGTTGACTACTGTGGGGGGGGACCAAAGCCACATGGGTCCCATCAATGGCACCTATGATGTTAGGGATATGTCCCAGGGCATAGAAGTCACCTTTAACTGTAGCCAAATCCTCCACCTGAGGGAAAACGATGTAGCTCCTCACGTGTTTCAGCATGGCAGACAACACTCTGGACAACACGTTGGAAAACATAGGCTGGGACATCCCTGATGCCATGGCCACTGTTGTTTGAAATGACCCACTTGCTAGGAAATGGAGCACTGATAGCACCTGCACTTGAGGGGGGATTCCTGTGGGATGGCGGATTGGTGACATCAGGTCTGGCTCCAACTGGGTACTCAGTCCCTGGATTGTGGCACAGTCAAACCTGTAGGTGATGATTAAATGTTGCTCCTCCATTGTCAACAGGTCCACCAGCGGTCGGTACACCGGAGGATTCTGCCATCTCCTCACATATCCCAGCTGACGGTGCCTAGGAAGGACAACAGCGACCACAGAGTCAACCAATTCTGAGGTATGTACCCACAGCTACACAGAACACGACACAAAATACAAAATTCTTCCTGTATGTGTGTTGAGTCCAGGCCTAGGAATGTGTGACGCAGTTGTAAATGAAGCCATGTGGGCCCCTGAAATGGCGGATGCCTGATCTGTAAAGTGGGACAATGGGATGTGAGGTAACTGCGCTGGCGTTGTACACCGTCGCAGTAGGCGGTCGTAGACCGCGGTGCAATGCTGCATTGGTTAACATTGGACCCTATGGGTCCCAGGAGCCAATGACGAAGTGCGCCGGCGGTGATGATACGCACCGCCGCGGACGTGACCGCCATTTTCTATCTGTTCAATCACTCGATACCTGATCTTCGACAGGAGAGGACCTACACTGCAAGTGCTGCTGTGAGACAATGGCACGTGCGTCTGGGGAAAGGGCCCCTGCCTTCACTGCACAGGAGTTGGAAAAGCTCGTGGATGGGGTCCTCCCCCAGTACACGCTACTCTACGGTCCTCCAGACCAACAGGTGAGTACATAGAGTGCAAGTTGTATGGGCTATGCCTGGGTGGAGAGGGCTGGATGTAAGTAGGAAGGGGGCAGAGGTCTGCGAGCATGAAGGAGTGTGATTGCATGTGCCACATGGCAAGGGCAGGGATGTGGGCCACTCACTTCGACGGTGCAGTTGCTAATGACTTCTCTTCTTCCCCTGTACATGTCATGTAGGTCAGCGCCCACCAGAAGAAGGATATTTGGCGTGCCATCGCCAAGGACGTCCGGACCCTGGAGGTCCACCACAGACGGAGCACCCACTGCCGTAAAAGATGGGAGGGCATTCGCCGCTGGAGCAAGAAGATGGCGGAGGCCCAGCTGGGGATGGCCTCCCAACGTGGGAGGGTGCCCGTCGCACCATGATCCCCCTGATGTTCCGGATCCTGGCGGTGGCCTACCCTGAGTTGGATGGGCGCATGAGGGCATCACAGCAGACACAAGGGGGTGAGTACACTCTCATTCTGCTGACTTTGCGCGCAGTGGAGGGGTCTGGGTGGGGGAGGAGGGATGTGGGTTTCCTTATGCCAGGGTGAGTTCCGTAGGCTAGGCCCCTCCAGAATGCAGGCTATGTGCCACTCCACCCCACCTCTGTAGAGTGCCAAGTACAGGTATACATGCCCCTGTGTCATCTATGTGGGCAGATGACACTCATAGCCATGTAGGCCATATCCCAGGAACTGCATCTGTAGAGTCCAAGAGCACTGCGTAGTGCAGGGGGCTGCTGTGTCTGTATTGTCCGCCAACGGTAGCGGTAAGCCATGCACTCAACCTGTCTTTCTTCTGTTTCCCCACCCCTTTTTGTGCTCTCCCTGTTCTTTTGTGCATCAGCATCATCAGGCGGAGGTACAGTGGCACCGGAGCACGAGGGGGCTGCATCCCACATGGCCATGGAGGGCCACTCCACAGACTCAGAATACACCAGTGGGACGGAGGGCGAGGAGAGCTTCACGTCGGTCACCGGATCTACAACCAGCGACACGGACTCGTCCTCCGATGGGAGCTCCCTTGTGGTGGTGGCACCATCTGTGCCCCCCACTTCTACAGGTACAGACGCCACCCCCCCTCCCAGCACCGCCCTCCCAGCAGCCCCTCAGCCTTCGCTCCGTGCCCGCTCATCCAGGAGGATGGGCATCACCTTCGCCCCAGGCACCTCAGGCCCTGCCCCTGTCACCCCTGCTGCCCTCAGTGAGGAGGACATTGACCTCCTCAGGTCACTCACTGTTGGGCAGTCTACCATTGTGAATGCCATCCAGGGTGTAGAAAGGGAGTTGCAACACACAAATGCATTCCTGGAGGGCATTCATTCTGGTCAGGCTGCCCATCATCGAACCCTGCAATCTCTGGCCTCAGCACTGATGGCAGCCATTGTCCCTGTGTCTAGCCTCCCCCCTCCAACTTCCTCCACCCAGACCGATCCCCTGTACCCCAGCCTATCCCAAGCACACCATCAGACCAGCCTGCACACACGTCAACACACAAGGGCAGCTCAGGCAAACATAGGCACCACACATTCCACAGGCACTCACACAAGCATCACCCACATACAGACACAGCAACATCCACTGCCTCCACTGTGTCCCCCTCCTTGTTGTCTCCCTCCTCCCTCCCATTGTCGTCTACACTCTCACCTGCATGCACTACCACTACAGCCACTAGGACTCGCACCAAAACACCCAGCACCACACCCCGCTCACCTGCACTCACCACACCCACTACCATTTACACGTCCCCTGTGTCCTCTCCCAGTGTGTCTGTGACGCCCCCTCCCAAAGTACACAAACGCAGGCACACACACCCCCAACATACATCCACCTCACGACAGCCTCCAGTACATGCACCTGCACCCAAATCACCTAAAGTTACACCTCCTACAACCACCTCCTTTTCCTCCACTCCCAGACCCCCCTCCAGCTACCCGTCCCAGTGTTCGTCAGAAACTTTTCCTGAGCAACCTTGACCTCTGTCCCACCACCCCCCTCCAATTCATAGGTCCCGTACTAGCACCTCAGCCAAAAAAAGTCCAGTACCAGTTGTGCCTGTTAGAGGTATGTGGAGTGCACCGGGCACCAGGGCAGCCAGTGTGACACGGAGCCAAAGCACTGCCAGTCCACCCCCTGTAAAGCACCAGAAGTTGGACAGTGCCCGACGGGAGAGGGGTAAGACTCCTGCCGGCAAAGCTGCCCACAAGGGTCCCGGGGGAGTGTCAGCTGTGACTCCTCCCAAGGTGGGGAAGGGGCAGAAGAAGTTGCCAAAGTCTGGGAAGAGCAGCACGGCGGAGAAGGCCGCCATCCTCCCCGCTGGCCAGGACGCCACCGCCAGCCCCATCGTCACTGGTCCGGAGACCACCGCCAGCGTCAGTGGCCAGGAGGGCAGCACTATCGTCACTGGTCCGGAGACCACCGCCAGAGTCAGTGCCCTGGAGGGCAGCACTATCGTCACTGGTCTGGAGACCACCGCCAGAGTCAGTGCCCTGGAGGGCAGCACTATCGTCACTGGTCCGGAGACCACCGCCAGAGTCAGTGCCCTGGAGGGCAGCTCTATCGTCACAAGTCCGGAGACCACCGCCAGAGTCAGTGCCCTTGGGGGCAGCACTATCGTCACAGGTCCGGAGACCACCGCCAGAGTCAGTGCCCTGGAGGGCAGCACTATCGTCACAGGTCCGTAGACCACCGCCAGAGTCAGTGCCCTGGAGGACAGCACTATCGTCACTGGTCCGGAGACCACCGCCAGCGTCAGTGCCCAGGAGGGCCCCGGCAGCCACAGCCCCGCTGGGCACTGAGGGACCGTCATGCCACACACCGCTGCACAGGTCAGAGATAGCAAAGTCAAGCCCCGCTGAACAGGGCAAGCACCGCTGAACAGGGCAAAGACCGCCATGGCAAGCACCGCTGAACAGGGCAAAGACCGCTGAACAGGGCAAAGACCGCCATGGCAAGCACCGCTGAACAGTGTAAGCACCACTGAACAGGGCAAAGACCGCCAGGGCAAGCACCGCTGAACAGGGCAAAGACCGCTGAACAGGGCAAAGACCGCCATGGCAAGCACCGCTGAACAGGGCAAGCACCACTGAACAGGGCAAAGACCCCCATGGCAAGCACCGCTGAACAGGGCAAAGACCGCCATGGCAAGCACTGCTGAACAGGGCAAAGTCTGCCATGGCAAGCACCGCTGAACATGGAAAGCACCGCCAAGTCAAGCACTGTTAGCCCATGTGCGGCTGGGACAGTGACGGAACTGGAACCGTCACGGGGAGCGTGATGCACTCTGGGCACCAGTCCCCCTCCAGAACCAGTGGAGAACAGCATCCACTACCTGAATCCTTAACAGGATGAAGCACTCAGGGCACCAGTCCCCCTCCAGAACCAGTGGAGAACAGCATCCACTACCTGAATCCTAAACAGGATGAAACACTCTGGGCACCAGTCCCCCTCCAGAACTAGTGGAGACTGTTATCCACTTGAGAGTCTGTGGCTTTGCACTCCCCAGGACCAATCATTGGGCAAACCACCCACTGGAGAGACTTGAGAGACTGTGGCTTTGCACTCCCCAGGATGGTACAGTGGGCAAACCACCCACTGGAGAGACTTGAGAGACTGTGGCTTTACACTCCCCAGGATGGTACAGTGGGCAAACCACCCACTGGAGAGACTTGAGAGACTGTGGCTTTGCACTCCCCAGGATACATCAATGGGCATGGAGCCCCTTCGTGGATCTGGCGTGGTGCTGTCATCCGGCTGAGGTGCCTCCCCTTCCCTTCCGCTTAGGTGCCTGTTGTATTTCTATCTGATGCCCCTGCAGTGTTCTCTCCGTTTCTGGACAGGTTTTGTGTGTGGGCCTCGCCCATGCATTGTGGGCCCAGTGGTCCACGGACATTGAATTGTGCATACCTGCACTACTAATCGTGATGGGTATATTTGGAATGTGTATATATTCATGTATATTTGAGCATACTCTATTTTGATACATTACAATGGTTGTACTCATTTCCTTTTGTCTTTGCATTCTTCCGGGGGGGGGGGGGTTATGGGTTGTTACTGTGATGTTTGGAAATGCATTGATGTGTGTGTTGTAGTGGGTGAGGGTCGGGGTGGGGGTGGTGGTGTTGCGTGTATGTGTCCCTGACTTTTGCCTCCCCCCTCCCCTATGTCGTAGGTGCAGTACTCACCGTTGTCTTCGGCGCCGCCGTTGCTGATGTTTGTAGAGGAGCAGGAAGATAAGCGCAGGGAGTATTTGGAGTTCCGGCTCCATGGTGCCCTCCTTCCTCGTGGAGTGTGTTAAGGTGAGCGTTTTCCTATTGCAAAAGCTGTTTCTACCGTGTTTTTATCCATGGTGAATCCGTCCCGGAAAAGGTGGCGGATTGACCTGTTGTAATACTGTGGGCGGTACTTTGTCTTCCGCCTGTCTGTTGGCGGTGAACGCCGCGCTGCTTGTTTGTACCGCCGTGGCGGTCGGAGTGTTAAAGTGGCTGTCTATGTTGGCGGTTTCCGCCACGGTCATAATTCCCTTTTTTTTTTCGCTGGCCTGTTTGCGGTATTACCGCAGCTTTAACACCGTCCGCCAGGGTTGTAATGACCCCCATAATCCTCATTAGAAAACAAAATAGACACAGTATCACAAGACTTAAGTCTACTTAGAGTGGATCATCGTAAATTAGTGGAGAGAGTAAAGACAACAGAGGATTCTTTAAACAAACTGAATCCAATGGCCGTGGACAATCATCAACAAATCCTACGACTAGATGCCGAGGTGAAGGCCCTCTGGCGACGTATTGAAGAAGCAGAAGGTAGATCCAGGCGCAATACTATCCGCTTTCTAGGGTTTCCTGAGAAACTGGTAGAACAGTGCACTGAAATATTCCAGGAACAATGGCTGAACAAAGAAGTGCTGAACAGTGCACCTTCAAGGTTCTTTTCCGTGGAGAGAGCGCATAGAGTCCCCGGGAGACAACCGGTTCCAGGTCAACAGCCAAGACCACTGATAGCAAGATTCCTGAATTACAGAGACCAGGATGCAATACTACAGCAGTTCCGCAACAAAGGTCCTTTCCGGTTTGAGGATGTCACCATAAATGCCTACCCAGACTTCATGCAGGAGGTACAAAGACAGCGTAACTCCTTTGTGAAAATCAAGCAACGCCTCCGAGAACACGACATTAAATATGCCCTGTTGTTCCCTGCTAAACTGAGAGTAATAACTGAAGACCGAACCCATGTGTTCACCTCCCCGGAAGACGCCTGGACGTGGATGCACGCTAAAGGACTGGCTCAAACTCAGGAGAGCACGGGAGAGGGAGAGGAATGGCTTTCTTCATCATCACATAGGCGAACTAGGAAACGGCCAAAGGGACAACCCACTGTGAAACAAGCTGAAGCCGGAAGGGCAAAAGTACTGAGGGAAGCATCACTACACTCACAGAACTCCTTTGAGGCATTAAGGGTAAACCCCATCGACAACACAGATTCCGACTCAATCAGCTCGAACTCAACGCTTTTGGGGGCGTCTATTGGCCCGCAACTTACCCCTAGATCAGCAGATGCACTGTGACTGGAAGATGAGAGTTGGGCACCTCAATGGGTCTGTGCAGCAGCCCGAACACTGGTGGAACACAAGCAAGGGACCGACCGAGCCATCCAGAGGACACAATTATCGTACATGAGTAATAAGCGATCTATTTTTCTTTTTTCTCTTCATTAGAAAGTTTGATGGCGCTGTCTGCACTACCGGGAGTGATTACATGCCTGGGAGCGCCCAAACACATACACTCACAGGTTATTCCTGTACAAGGATATGGGCCCCTTATAAGAGCCATATCCGACTGTCAATATCATTCTCCCAAAGGTATTCATACGGATACAGTTTTACATAAGTAGTAGTGTGTGGGATAGGATGTTACAAGTTTTATGTAGCTTGGAGGAGTTAGTTGGGGTGGGTGGGGAAGGGGAGTGTCGTAAGTTGCATGTTTTAGGTCAGGCTATAATGCGTACCCATGCGGAGCAACTCTTAGTCTTAGTCTTTAACTTGAAAGCGATGGTCTGGGTCTGGGAGGGCACAGACAACTGGAATGCGAAATATGCAGATACATCACACAATGACTCATGGCTCAAACTGTAAACCGCAACACGTACAGCTATGAGATAGTCACGTGGAATGTAAGGGGATTGGGCATGCCAGGCAAAGGATCTCGAGTACTAGTCCGGCTTAGACGCCAGGGTATTCATATTGCCATCCTACAAGAAACACACCTATTGGAGGCTGATCTTCAAGAAATGCGGGGGAAATGGGGAGGACACATTATAGGCACAACATACTCAGCCTACGCTAAAGGAGTACTGGTGTGGATAGCAAGTGGGGTCCCATATGTCCAAACCACACATAGGATAGATCAAGGCTGTAGATATGTGGTAATAGAGGGACAACTAGATGGGAAACAGCTTACGATAATAGGGATTTATGCCCCCAACAGTGCGACATCTGAGTTTCTGGGTACGCTCACACCACCATTACTAGTAAACCCCGAAGCCCCGATCATCTGGGGGGGAGACTTTAATAGCATACCGGAAGTGTCACTAGACAGGTCAAATACACCTCCAAAAGGGCTGTCGAACAGAAATGCCACAGGCCCATTGGTGACATGGGCGGGTGATATGAGATTATACGACTTATGGCGCTTGAAACACCCAGAACAGAGAGAATATTCATTCTATTCACTACCCCCACAAGGTACATACCAGAATAGATATAATATGGGGAACCCTTAGTATATGCCCACTGATCAAGAAGATAGAATATTTGGCCAAAACTTTGTCAGATCACTCTCCGCTGAAATTATCTATAGACTGGGGCAGACAAAGTTCAGCAATTAATGCCTGGCGGCTGCAGGTGGAGGCACTCCAAGACCAGGCTTTTGCAGAGGGACTGAACACAAAAGTGAGACAATATTGGGAAATAAATAAAGACACCACAGATACAAGAGCGATTGAGTGAGACGCGCACAAGGCAGTAGTTAGAGGGCATTGCATCTCAACCACTTGGGGGGTGAGACGCACCCTCCGAGTGGAGGTCAGCAAAATGGAAAAGGAGTTGAGGGAATTGGAGAATGCAGTGGCAAAAAGCGGAATACCATACTCAGCGCTAAAAGAAGCATGCACAAAATATAATGAAGCGGACCAGCGTCTCCGCCGGTATGACTATAAATACTATCTGATGCGCTTACAAACAGAGGGAGACAGATCAGGGAGGTTCCTGGCGTGGCTTCTTAGTGAGAACCGTCAGCAGACCCCCATTGGCACTATACGACTAGATGGGGGTAGGATGGTTAATACTCAAAAAGAGATCAATGGGGCGTTTAAGGATTATTACACAAACCTATACACTAGACGCACAGAATGTTCTGGCCAACAACTGAGAGCCTTCCTTGCTGGGACGATTGTCGCAGGCAGATAGGGAGACGCTGGAAGCTCCCTTAAGAATGGAGGAATTGGAGTTGGTTCTAACGCAATTGCCTAAAAGCAAGGCACCAGGAATAGATGGCCTGCCAATCGAATACTATACCTCTTGCGCAAAGCACTTAAAGCCCCACTTGCTGCAGGTATTTGAGGAGGTATGGACTCGCAAGCTACTGACCCCAACACAGAGAGAGGCCATGATAGTGGTTTTACCTAAGCAGGGACGTGACCCCACTGACGTCAAATCATACAGACCACTTTCGCTTATCAACCTGGATTGTAAAATTCTGGGTAAAATACTGGCCAATAGGATAGCTCCTATTATACACACTTTAATTCATGAAGATCAGAATGGATTCATTCCAAAAACGAAATACATTTTTAAATATCCGGAGGCTGTTGAGTGTTATGGGAGATACCCCTCCAGAGGCGGTAGATGATGTGGTATTGTCGCTGGATATTGAAAAGGCTTTCGATACATTAGGGTGGGACTTCCTGTTTGTCACAATGCAGGATATGGGATTTGGCCCCAATTACATACAGTGGGTACAGACATTGTATGCTCATCCTACGGCCAGGGTGAGGACGGGAGGGGTAATTTCTGACAGTTTCCCGGTCGGAAGAGGCACAAGGCAGGGCTGACCCCTGTCTCCCTTCCTATTCGCAATTGCAATGGAACCTCTGGCGACTCGACTGCGAGCCATGAAAGAAAGATGGGGAATAATTAGGAATGGGTCACACCGTATAATATCATTATACGCACATGATGCCTTGATATATGTGCGTAAGGGATGTGAGGCGATATCCTCATTGATCTCCCTACTGAATGAATATGGTGAAATATCAGGGCTGGTGATAAACTGGGGAAAATCATGTGCATTTCCACTGTCTGGTCTCCGGAGAGAAAAGAGTTAGCCCCTAGGGGACACCTGAAGTGGTGATCAGATCACATAAAGGGAAGCTCAGGCTGAGTATTATACAAAAGTCTTGAAGCATAATATAGCCGCACTACTCAACAGAATAGATATCAATATTACAGCCCTCACCTTCACAGACACAATTTGTGATAAGAGGAAAATATGCAGACAAGATGTTGAATTGTTAATACTCCAAGAATGATGTTTTTAGAATTCAGGGCTCGCCGCATTAGTAATATATTCGGAAAGAGATAACCAGACCTAGATTGTTTTTGTTTTTGTTTTTCGAATGTAACATGTTAATAAGGACTAAACAATTATTTTTATTGTACAAATAGATTCACCGTACATATGGTCTGTATGAAGATAAAAAAATAAAAAAATGGGAAAAAAATCAATAAAATCTTTAACAAAAAATAATATATATTGTTTTTTGGTTGGACACTTGCACACCTTTAGTCTCAACATTTTATTAAAATCTATCGTACCACTCATTTTTCCTCTTCAGCACCATCTTTTCACTCTATTCTAGACATTCTTTCTTCCCCCGGAACATATCAACTCCAAACTAAATAAGTAAATTAGCAAAACCAAAATATGCACATTAATTTCAGATTTCAAAGCAGATAATAGCGACATCAGTAAATCCTCAAAATTCAGTTAACATTCAGATTTCAGGGCTGGGCCATTCCTATCACTAACACAAATTTGAATGTGTGGGAACAGGCTAACGTGGGCAAAAGAAAAGGACAAAAATAATTTAGGAGAATCATCTACTAAGCCAACTCACTTTAAAAATATGCTGGTGTAAGTATATAAGCTGAAAAGGAGACAAGAAACCACATTTAGTTATAACTCTCCTCTTTGGAAAGCAGACAAGTACTTCCTCAGATAGAGTGTTCACCTTCTCCCAGCATCACTAGACATCATCAGGACAGTGCAGAAAACGGGCTGCACACAGGACAAGTCAGCAGTTTAGAATTGTTTGTGTATATTAGTACTGAACAGCATGAGCAAATGGGGCAATTAAGGTAAGAAAAAACTCATTAGATGATTTGTAGGAGGATGGGGTGACAACAGCAGATTGATTCTGGCAGGGCTAAAAGGGCTAAACAAAACTAACAGACTCAGGGTAAAAGCCAAACTCCCTCCAAGTTCCAAAGTCTCTCCCTGATTATTAGAAATATCCATGGTCATCTTGATTGGTCCTTCAGGTGGGCTCATCTTACGCACAAGATTCGGTATCCAATGGCTGTCGGTGGCACCATCAAGTTTGCAACTATTCCGGATTTCGTCAGAAAATTACATTGTCATTTCAATGATTTCATACAGATTCAACAAAATCATACTTTTTCTACTTATTTGTTTACTTCAGAATCCTCTCACGATAAACAGGATAGGCTAAACAGCTCTCATATGGGAATCATTAAGTCTTCTGTCTTGTTCAACAGTTAGAACAAATATTGTTACATAATATTCAATGGAACATGCTCCTCGCCTTCAATACAATAGGACGTTCAATATCACGTAAGCAACCTAGGGAAAAAATCCAAATCAGAGGGAATAGAATTAAGCAAGTAATTTTCCTCTACTGCTGCAAAAATAAAACTTCAGGCCTAATTCAGCTAAGAAAACCTAAATTCACATTAATACAATCAATAAACATAAACCCTATTGCGCACCTTACAATTTGAATCAAATATTCAAAGCAAATTATTTTATTGCAAACATCGTTTACAACATGTTAGAGCAGATTAAACGTGCATTTATTTTTCTGCACACATGTAGCTCATGTTAATGTAAACCAATGTAAGTACGATTAATTTATATTCATTTAATACTCATAATAGGCTTGACTTCTGTTTCTCTTCAAATAATACTTTCATCATTAATTCTTGCCAGTAACTTACTCCTCAAATATAAATGTGCAGTATCTTTTATGTTAAAATGTGGTGTAAAAAATATGAGTGGCATCCATTGTCCACCATAATTTAAACATGCATGTTTTATATTTCTGTGTTATCTGTCTGTAAGACAATTGAAATGAAAATGAATTTGTCATTACACGGTAACGTCTATGCCACTAAGATATTAGTAAAATTAGATCACTCAAGAAACTTGTACTGCCTTCACCTTGAACACCATCTCTCCATCTTGAACACCTGCTCCCACCTAAACTCCTTGAAAAAGCTTCACAGACAAATCCTATAGAAAACACATTCTTAGAGAATGCAAAAGTAAAAAAAAAAAGTGAACAGAAGCAGTATCAATGGCATGGATTACTTTAATTTCTTTTATTTTCTTACAGTTCTTGTTCAGAAAACAACCAGCGTTTTGCCCTTTTAGTTGAGGACTACACATAAGGATCAGGAAGGACCCA
The DNA here is from genome assembly GCF_031143425.1 of Pleurodeles waltl. NCBI lineage: Eukaryota > Metazoa > Chordata > Amphibia > Caudata > Salamandridae > Pleurodeles > Pleurodeles waltl. Next base: position 989,601,188 of record NC_090447.1, on the reverse strand, counting down.
TTTCAATGTCCATTTCAATTACTGCTGGGTTCAAGATCGAGCGACCCCTCACACCACTTAAAGCTTTGAGAATAGCCCATTTGGTGGCATCTGACTCTTTGCATCATGCCATCCTTACTGGAAACTGCGTTATTGATTGGAAAGGTGGAAGCCTCACACACTCAGGCAACAACCATAATCGTTTTCCAGATGAACAACAGATGCTAAATGTAGTTTAGCATAAAAGCAGTCACGTTTAACGTGGAGGTAATGTGTAAAGTGCATCACACAAACAGTAATAAGGTGAAAAAAAGAAACATTCCAAACCAATTTAAAAAATAGAATACATTTTAATAAATACAATATCAGTGTGGCAAAAATCCACTCCCTAGAACCAGAGATATAAAATGTTAACATTTTTAGTGAAAATAGCACCTAGAAGCACAAAGCATCACACAGTTATCTGGTCGCACGAGTCCAGGAGAAAGTCACAAGTTCAGGCTGACTGCAATGGAGCACAGGCTGGATATAGAGACCAGGTAAGTCCCACTGAAGTTACCTTCTCAAGTCCCGCAGAGAAGAGTTCATGGTGGAGAAGGCTTCTACCACAAAGAGCAAGTTGAGTGTCACAGGCAGTCGTGGCTGTACCAACAAGATCCTGCCATCACTGCAGCTTTGCACTAGGAGGTGGTTGTAGCCCAAAGGCTAGGTCCCACATTGCTGGTCAGCATGAAGAGCACATCTGACCAGAGCTTCATGTTGGTGGTGGTTACAGGTAGCAAGGTTTTGGCACTAACTGGCCTGTGCAAGGGAACAAGGAGACCAAAAATTCAGGAATTTTCTTTCTTTGGATGAACTTCCACTAATACCAGCTGATTGTCCAAGGCCTTGGGGGGAGAGGGAGTGAGAGGGGCAGAATGGAGGGCACATCTTGGGATTCAGGACTCACTCCAGCAGAGACCAGGGCTCACTCAGATTCTGTGCAATTGAAGGAGGGCCTCTAAAGATTGTTGTGTCCCTGTAGCTCACACTGATTAGCCAACTGACCCTTGGAGTCACTATGTAGCCTGGCTACAAGGCAAGTAGGTCCAATCTTCCTTCTTCGGGGAGCAAGGCAGTCCTGAATCTTTAACAGGTCCAGGAGTGTTCCAGAGGTTCACTATTTATGCTGCCTGGTGCCTGCATGTGTGTAGTACTCACCAACCTCCCACCACAACTAGGTCTGAAAAGTTACTTCTCCACCCCTGGCCAACGCTTCAAACTGTCTGGGGGTGCCAAAAGGCAGGATAGCCACAGTGCCAGGTTTCTTTGTGTGCTATGGGCAAAGCCATTTCCATTGTAAGCAGGGCTGAGTGCAGCCCTTCCCCAGTCATTCTCTCAGGATGAGCCTTCCTGTCCACACCTAAGCCCCCTTTGTCTTCTTGTCTGGAAACAATAGAAAACCCTCAAAAACATAGCTATTCAGTCACGTGACCACTGGCAGAAGGCACTGGTGGCTGAGATATGAAAAAGGCAGCTTTCTAGAAGTAGCATTTTAAGAATTTTGACTTTAAAAAACAAAAAAATTCAGACTACCATTAAAGAGGATTTACAAATGCAAATTGTTTGAGTCTAAACAGTATATTTCTATTTGTTCCCCTTTAATTTATTAAAAGTAATAAGGTAACCAGGTGTTAATTAATGGGAGAGATGGGTCTTGCAGTGAAAAACTACTTTAGGAATTTTTCCCTGCCAATGCATGTAAAACGTATGTGCACATGTCCTACTTTTTAAAATACAATGCACTCTGCCCAATGAACCTTTAGGGCTTACCTTAGGGGTGACTTATCAGAACGTTAACAGATCTGGATACAGGAAGCTGAAATTCAGTGTTACCACACAATCTTAATATTTTCACCATACTAGAGGATATTTAAGTGAAGCTTGGAACCTGGTGGATTTCTAAAACCTTTACTGGATTCTAGAATTAGCTTTGATGTTGAAGGCCCTGTAAACTCTATAGTATCTGCATTGAAAAAGAGCAATCAATTCCCAGAACTTAGACAATCGCTGTACTGACTCCCTGTAGACTGCACCCTTAAGAAATCCATCACCCATAAAACCCAAGACAGCCTGGTACCACCTCTCTACTAAATAAAGTGAAACATTTTCCCAGAAAGCAACTTCGGAACTGTTGTTCAAGGTTTTGCACCCTTGAATGTGGGTGGTGGCACGACCCAGCTTCACAGCCTTCCAGACTCCACAAACTGTTTTGAATGCATTCCTCAAGACCTTCCGCAACTCCATCGCCGTAAGCAGTGACAACAGTTGGCAAGTTTGGCTGTTCGATACATGCAACACTATGTATTAATCAGCACATGCATAGTAGATCGAAATGCCTGTGACTAACTAGCTGCTCCTGTCAAATTCATTTTAAACAACCTGTGTGCACCAGACATTTTGCCCATGCATCCAGCGGAGTTTTAGGAGCATCAGGGTTTATGCTCTGGGACAGGCATCAGCAAGCAAAATCAGCTGTTCATCTGAGGGCAGAGTCCGAGATCGGAGGGAGTATTTATAATCATTAATTGGTACAAAGTCAGCAAGGGAGCAGCAACACCATTCTAAGCTGCAAATGGTGCTTAATGGCACAAGTAAACAACTAGATTGTAGGGGGACCAAGACTACTTAGAAAATAATAAAGCGTTTATAAATACAGAAGCTAAATTTAGAATTGAAAAGTTTAATAATGTAATGTAAATGTGAAGGAATTTGAAATTGGAGGCTAAGAATTAAAGTAGTATCCTCGGATTGATTTGCGAGAGCAGTGCAGGTGCATCAAACAGAATATAGTATGGATGAGTGGCCTCAATTAAATTTGGAAAAGCTGCAACATTTCTATTAACATTTTGATTTAGTTAGGGGTTTGAGAATTAAATGCGTCATTTGTTTTTGATTTTTTTCTTCATTTCAACAGTTCTTGATTAAATTAAATTCATACAACAGTTACCACCACAATTATAATCAAAATCCTTGCACAAATAAGCAATATTATGCAGTCACTTTGCAGGTCTATTTATGACAGCTTTCCTATATGTACATCCAGTTAGGTTGATTGCCTACTATATCTAGTCCATACCTCTAATCTCCAGAGGTCCTAGTCGATAGGTACTCTGTGAGTGGATTCCAAATGTCCTTTGGCCTACAACTTTTCAGTTGTTCCTCAGCATACATTTCCAATTGGTCTCAGCAATATGTCATGTCTTTCAACCATTCTGAGAGCGTGGGGGCCTCACGGCTTTTTGAGTGTATTACCACTCTTCTCTTTGCCATCAGTAGGACTATCTCCCCCCCCCAAATTTATGACTATCCACCTGCAGCGATTGTACCAGGCCCAGCAAGCACATCCTAGGCATGCATTCAAATTGTTCCAAGATCATTCCTGCGAAGGACCCGGTCACACTTAGCCAGAATTTGTGCACCCTCTCGCAGCTCCATGCCATATGCATGAACCCGGCATCTTCAATTCTGCATTTCAGGCATGCCGGGTTGTCCCTGAGACCATATCTAAATAGCTGTGATGAGGTGTACTATGTTTGTTGCAAGTATTTAAAGTGTATAATTTGTAGGTTACTGTTAGGTGTTAGCATTCCCGTTAGTGCACAACAGGAACACCATTCTTCAGGACTCAGGGGCACCTCCAGCAGCTCATTCCATTTCTCGCAAGTCTGCTGCCCCGCATGTTCCCTATCCTTGTGAGATTCAGCATAAAGCTGGGTCACCATTTTGCGTGGTGAAGTGTTGGTTAGTAGCGTCTGCAGGGTACATTGTGCAGGAGGCTCTGCGAGAAACAGGGTACAGCGCCTTCAAGGCAGCTCTCAGTCAAATATAAATGAAGGACCATGACATCTTTGTGGGCAGCGCCTGTAGTATATCTGTTACTTCCATAAATATCCCATCTATATATAGGTCTCCCATTTTCTCCAGTCCCTGCCCTTTAAGTAGCACTTCTGTGCCTTTTTTTAATGCAGCGCTGAGAGACCAGAGTGGCATTGTAACAGTAGGGCAGGGGCGTATAGTAGGAATTTGTTTGCCTGAGTTCCCAGCTGTCTCCATGCCAACACCATGCAGTCTACTATATTTATTTCATCAGTCTTCAATAACCTGTGGTGTGTGAACATTGCGGGTAATGGGATGGGGTGAGCATCATCTATTTCAATAGTTAAATGTGCCATGTATTTTGGTTGCTGTATCCAGTAAGGTGCAAAATGTGCTTTGGCGCATAGATAATACAAAGAGAAGCCAGGAGCTTAAAATTCACCTTGCCCATTTGGTAATATTAGTGTGTCCCATTTTATGCGGGGCTGCTTCCCTGCCCAGATGAAAGTGGTGAGATGTGTGCAGTGTTTTGAAAAATTGTTTTGTACGTCTAACAGGTATATTAACAAACCTGTAAAGAATTGTGGGAGGACGACCATTTTAATAATAGCCATTCTATCCACTAGTGACAGAGGGAGCCTCACCTATCTTGTTGTCTGCTTCTCAAGCTTCGAGATCGAGGCATGGCCATTTATCCTTATCCTTGCTACTGGATAGGTATAGAGAAGGCTTACTCATTGTAGAAATGACTGGGGGAACCCCCTAGGCTGTAATATTGTGAACAGGGACACCCACTCTATAGAGTCAAATGCCTTTGCAGCGTCAAGTAGTACTGCTGTGGCATGTATGCCTGGACTCGCCTGATGCAAAAGAGCGAACAAGGTGCGCAGATTGTGTGAGGTGGATCGTTGTGGAATGAAGCCGGCTTGATCCAGCAGTATCAGGTTCATGAGGAGTGGCTGTAGGAGCCTTGCAATTATTTTAGCTAATATTTTAGTGTCCAAGCTAATCAAGGACAGCGGTCTATGAGGCTTGCAGCATTCAGCCATCTTATAAGGCTTAAGGAGCATGATTATTAAAGCCCCTCTGAGGGAGGTAGTTCTTTATGTGCGTAAGTGTTGATAAATTCTTTATCAAATTTGCTTGTGATCTGGTCTGCCCAGGGGCTTTTCCATTTGGGAGCAAACCCACTGCCTCTTTAATCTCTTCCTCTGTTAGTGACTGGGCCGAATATGCTCTCTGCCCCGCTGTTAGCCACACAAGAGTGATATTGTCTAGATCATGGGTACTCACAAACATTTTCACAGGGGCCAAAAAGTTTGGTCTGTGATGTGCCCGAGGGCCGCCTCAATGCCAGAGGAATGGCAGCTGATCGAGGGAATTAGGGGGATTTGGCTGATAGGTATGGGTAGGCGAAGTGAAGGATATACGCCTAGTGAAGATTTGATCAATATGAAACTAGGAAACCTGGGATTAATCTTGTCTTGCCCACTTTTCCAAATTGTGTGATCCTAGACAATTGCTTACTTTCACTTTCCCTCCTTTTTGTCATTATCACATATGAGGACATCAAAATTTCAGCATCTACACTGTGAAAATATGCTCCTGTGTTTGATTTAAAAACGATAATATTGTTCATGTACAGTAGGAGACCAGGCCACTCAAAACGTGCACAGAACATCTGACTTGCCTCTTTAATTCACTATTGGCATATTTGTCAGGGTAGGGTAAGAATTAATGTTTCTGAATTTTGAAAATTATCACTTGTAAATTAATACTTCTCATTGCAATGTTATAATAACTTATACTTCGGCTGAAAGGTTCATCATGTTAACTTAATACACTTTTTGAATTTTGAAGCAACTGTTATATTTTTACACTTTACCTGCAAGATGTCTTTAAAAATGAACCTGTTTCTTAAGTGAAGCTCAGGAATCTCTAGTTACTTCCTTTCCACCAGTTAACCACAAAATATTTAAGATCTTTTATTTTTAGAGCTGAAACAAGTGAACAGCAGCCCTGTACTCCTGTTGCCCAGGGGGCCGCATGTAAAAGTCAAGGGGGGCCGCATGCGGCCCCCGGGCCGTACTTTGAATATCCATGGTCTAGATATTCATTTATTTCAGCCACTGTGACAAAGCTGCAGCTATTATAAAGGTTCTCCTAATATGTAAAGGTGGCTAGTATTTCTGGTGTGGTAGAGGACTGCACACCATCCTCTCACCTCACTTTGGTTATGTAGGTATTGGCCCAAGGTTCTTTTATTTTGGTTGCCAGGTACCTGACAGGCCTACCGCTCTCGCTGTGTGCCTCTTTGTAAGAAATCAAAGTCCTTGCTCCGCTGTCTCGTTATACTTCGTGACATGATCGCGTATTTCTGCTAGTAAATAGGGGCTTGCCGGGCTTTCATACTGAGTCTCAAGCGCTTTGATTTCCTGCTCTGTTTTCTGTAGCCGAGTGCGTATATCTCTCAAAACACCAGCCTGTAAGCTGATCCAGATCCTCCTAATATGGGCTGACAATGTTCAGAGCAGGTGGTGTACCTCCACTGCCCATGTGCTAGTTTCTTTTGTAGCTAACCAATAGTCAAGTAAGGAACATGTGCCATGGACTGACAACACAAACGACCCCTTCCTTCCCAGTGGGTTTCGCATCCACCACAAGTCCACCAACCCCATCTCCTGCAGCCCCTTTCAGAATGTGAGCTGATCATTTACTGTGCCAGACACCCGTGCCTGATGTACCCACAACAGAATCTAAGTGTATGTTTAAGTCCCCTCCCCATAATATGGGTGTCAGGGGTAGCCTACCTATGTAGTCTACTCCAGACGTCAGCATAGAAGTCAGGGTCATCTGTATTCAGGCCATATGTTGTAAGTATGGTAAGTGGGGTGTTATAAACCCTGCCTTGTACTACAATCAGTCTCCCGGCTTCATCCGTCTCATAGTGAGCAGGACACTTTTTGTTGTTTAAATAATCATTTATCACACCCCATTCCCCACACCCCATTCCCCACCCCCCGGCCCTCCCCTCAAGTATGTTGAGACTAATTTGATGCATGCCCATCTGGATCCTATGCTGCCAACTGTGTGGATGGTAAGGTAAGTCTCTTGTAAAGCAGCAATGCGCACATGGTGCCTATCTAAATATGAGATTAGTCTGACTTTGAGGTTGTTCAGGCCTCAGTCATAAATATCAGTTATCCTACATTGGTGCTAATCTTTGGACCGGAAGTTACTCCTGGACGTTCCAGACTGCATGTCCATGCATAGTAGTATACTTAGTGGCAATGCATGACTGGCATGTGGTGTATGAACAAAATTTTGAAACATCCTCCCATTTCAGCAACCCAATTTTGCCAAAGACATCCCCATATCTTAAAATTTCTGAACAATCACTCTCCCCCAATGTAGCAAAACAAGGCACTACAACTGTGCTTCAAACGTATTCAACTATTTGGGGTATCCCCAGCTAGGAGCCACTAGAGTTTCCATACTCTCCCCTCTCCCCCCCATCTCCCATCTCCCCCCAACCCCAACCCCCACCTCATGTCACATATGCAGGATCCGGCATTTAGTTGCATTTATCTTCATGCTGAAGGCAAAGTTCCAACTGATTAGTTGGTTCTCAGTTTCCCATCAAGTAGACCTGCTTGGTCTTCAGCTCTGTATGCTAGGCCATTTACTCCCCACTTCAGTCTGCTGCCTGATTTCCTCACCCATCTTTAATGGTTTTCACAAAGTCCCAGGCTGCTTTCGGAGTTGCCGTTATTTTATGTGAGCCCCGATGCTCAACTCTCAACCTGGCAGGCTATAGCATGGCCTATTTGATTCCCATTTGGTTCAATTTCTTATTCACCAAGATGAATTTCACTCTTGCTGCTTGCACTCCCATTGTGAAGTCCAGGTAAAAAGCCACTGTATTGCCCTGTTTTATTTTGCCTTTCTCCCTTACCATGCGTAGCGCCATATCCCGATCTCGATAGTTTAAGAGTTTCACTACAATGGGGTCCGGGGTTGCCCCCAGAGGGCAAGCTTGCAATGATCAGTCAGCGCATCCTACCACCAGCACGCCAGATAGAGTCTCAGTTCCAAATATCTTTCAGCAAGTTCTCTACAAAGCAGTACAGGGGGACCTGTGTTGATCGATTTAGGTATGCTTGTGATTCTTAGATTATTGCAACAGGCCCTCACTTTGATATCTTCATTTTTGGTACAAATTACCTCCAAAATTGTATCCATGTCTTGTTTAGCCAAGATTGACTGCAGGTTATCTTACGTATCTGAAATCCACTTTTCCACTGCTGAGAATCTGGCTGTGTGCTTTAATTGCTTGCCTACCATGTGTTTTATGTGTATGTTCAGGGAGTCTATTTTGCTGTCAATCGACTGCAGGCTCTGTTGCAGTCATTAAGGTGTTTTCCAAGGAGACTTCTGCACCAGATTGGGAACCTCTAGCTAGATCTTCCTGGGGCTCTTGCACTTCGCCCAGGTTCAAAGGGCAGGCACTGTTGAATTTCATCAGCCTATCCCATTGCAAATCAAAGGTCATTCTAAGAGACTACCACTGCCTAATATGCAGATATGATTCTGCTTATGGTGACAGCCCTCACAAGTATTGCAGTCGCTGGATGATTGAAGTCCTGATGTTGCTAAAATATGCATGACTAAATGATATAGTAATCAGCAGCACTGGTATGAAAGAATGCACAGCACATGCAGTATTCCTATGTGTTCATCCCAGCTGTGCAGCTCTCCCTGCGTCACTCCCATGCTGTGTGTGGGAAGAAATGAGTCAGGGTAAGCAGCCAGCACTACATTCCTCCATGCCAGCCAATCACCAACAGCCCCTCCAGGGGGCTGTGTCTTTGCTTGCCACAACCAGAGTCACTTTCGCATTAGTCACCTGCCCCAAACACATCTGTTTCTCCGGCAACACGCAAGTGCTTCAGCCGCTGTCAGACCACTCCGAAGGGTCCAAAGAGCATCTCCAGATCCAGCATGGCACAGGGATGAAGCACCACACCCCTGGTGTTCTGCCACCACACACAAGTCCACCATTAATGTCAGGACAGCACTTGTGCAGAACAGTCTTGTTCTTTTTTCTCTTTTACCAGTAGGTTGCTGGACCTAGTCCACTGGTTCATGAGCTTGTGCTTCACAGCTCAGCAAGCCACACCCATCAGCACCCTCCCACCATAATGGCAGGCTATTTAGCATCCACCAAAGTGCAGGCAAGCCAATCTGCGCCCGTCCACCCCATACCGCCCTCCTTGTATAATAATTACACTGTTCTAGGGGATATAATTTTCATTCAGAGTCAAAACAGACCGATATCACAATATTAAATGAGATGAGTAATCTCTGCCTCTCCCAGAAAATGTGAACCTACCCATCAGGCAGGGCACACCCTAAACAGGATTTTAACAGACAATCCAGCCCCAACCAATATATCCACTACACCAATAACATGATATCCCCATGAAGTGGTATTGTTATCACTTACATACCCTTCCAGCCAGATAGCTAGTAAACCAAACACTAATCTCAACTTCAGTGGCACAAAATTCAACCTGAAGAATTCAAACTGCACTAGGAGAAAAAAAAAAACTAATCTTTGCAGCAAAGCTCTTCAGGATTATTCAGACTGAAAAGCTGTTGACTGTTCAAATTTCATGATGTCAGAGAAATGGATGAACTAAAAGCTACCTGAGGTTATTCTGGTACGATGGAGGTTCTCCTATTTGTTTACCAAACCAAAAAAATATATATTAAAAATAAATAAAATAAATGGCCTCACTCCCAACCCTGGTCAGTACAGCCAGGAACCTAGACTACATTTTACAGATTAAATAAAATGCTGTAGTTTCCTCTGCATTTTTGTGCAGAAGAAAAAGAAAATGCTTCCTTTTATTCCTACTAATCTTCAGAAAACAATTGTCAGCTCACTAGCACTAGCCAAACTTGATTCCTGTAATGGCCTATATCTGAACATAGAAAACCAACTGGTGAATAGGTTTTATAATAAAACAATAAATAAAAAAAAGGTACAAAATGCTGCATCAAGGTTGATTTACAAAATTCCAAAGCACCAGTCTGTTTCTATAGCCCTAATGAAAACTATGGTGAGGCAGAAGTCTTACTTTGGGAGAAGCTAACGCATGGAATCCCTACACTTCTTAAATCAGCACCAAATCTGTTTTCACAAGCCTTTAAAAACCTGGCTCTTAAATAGAATTGTAATTGTAATATTTTATTTTTTTATTTATTTTAAGAGTTTTCTATAGCGCTAGCAAGACCGAGAGGGTAACAGAGCGCTTTACAGCATGACAGGAAGTAAACATAAGAATAAACATGATAAACATAAGAATAAACATAAGAAACACAACAAGACAAGAGTCATTTTGTACAATGGGGGTACAAGTGGGTTCTCACGGATAGAAGGGTGGCAGTTCGGGGAAGGGGGGGTGGAGAGGGAGGGATCCTTATTACTGAGAGGGGTGGTTTAGGAGGAATTCTTTCAGTAGTTTCTTAAAGGACAGGTGGGAGGTGTTAGATCTGATGTGGATGGGTAAGGAGTTCCATATTCTCGGAGCGTTGTTAGAGAATGAGCATGATCGAGTTTTTTGCTTGTTGGGTTTCGGAAGGAGGAGGAGGAGAGAGTTTGTGCTTCTCAGAGATCTGGTTTGACCAGCTTTCACTAGCTTGTTAGCGAGGTATTCAGGTTTTCCAGTGTGAAGGGCTTTGTGTGTCAGGCAGGCAGTGCGGAACAGGCAGCGGGCCTCAATCGAGAGCCATTTCAGGTTCTTCAGGGCTGGGGAGATATGGTCAAATTTGTTAGTTCCTGTCACTAGTCTAGCTGCTGCATGAAGAGTGGACCTCATAGGGGCGAGTCGGGATTTGGCCGTGCCAGTGAGGATAGAGATCCCATAGTCTAGTCTTGAGAGTGCCAGTGCTTGAGTGGCCTGTTTGAGGTCATCATGGGGTATGAAGGATTTGATTTTGTGAAGAAGTTTAAGGCTGCGGAAGGCATTATTAGCGTTTGACTTAATATGGTCCTGCAAGGTCAGGTTAGAGTCCAGAGAGATTCCCAGGGATTTGACCGTTGTAGATGGGGAGAGAGTGCAATTAAGGGCGTCAATAGATTTTAGCCATTCTTGCAGTTGAGGAAGCTGGTTAGATTTCGAGAGGAGGAGTATTTCCGTCTTTTCATGATTGAGTTTGAGGTGGTTATGAGAAAGCCAGCAAAGGGCTTCTTTAAGGGTATTGTTCAGGTGGTGGATGTCATCTAAGGAAGATAGTTCAATATAGAGTTGCGTGTCATCCGCATAGAGGTGGAAGGGGATATTAGCTCGGGTGAGGATAGTGGTAAGAGGGTCCATGTAGATGTTGAAGAGGGTTGGAGAGAGGACAGAACCCTGGGGGACCCCTCTGGTAATGGGGGAGGTGGGCGAGGTCGAGTTTAGAAGCTTTACTAGTTGTGTACGGTTTTGTAGGAAGGAGGAAAACCAGCGGAGGACAGTGCCTTCAATGCCAACTCTCTTTTGGAGGGAGTCGAGAAGGAGTTTATGGTCGACAGTGTCAAAGGCTGCTGTAAGATCAAGGAGAATGAGTAGGCAGGGTCTGTCAGAGTCAAGAGAGATGAGGAGGTCATCTACAATGTTGAGGATGGCGGATTCAGTGCTGCAGCCTTTCCTGAAGCCAGATTGAAGAGGGTTTAGGAGGCTGTTGGAGTCTATATGTTGGGTTAGTTGTTGGAGAGCACATTTTTCGAGAATTTTGGCCAGGAAGGGAAGGTTGGAGACAGGTCTGTAGTTGTGGAGGTTGTTCGGGTCTGCTCCTGGTTTCTTCAAAATTGGCGTGATTTGGCCTAGTTTTAGGCAGTCAGGGAACACGCCAGTCTGAAGGGAGCTATTGATGATCATTGTCCAAGTAGGGGAGAGGGACTGGTGGAGTTTTTTTGCCAAGGAGGAAGGGAGGGGGTCAGCTAGGTGGGAGGAGGTTTTGGAGGAGGACATGAGTTTGGAGATGTCCGATACCAGGAGGGGTTGGAAAGAACTCCAGTTGGCAGGGGCCGGCCGATGCGACCGGATGGGGAGAGTGATCTCGGTTAGGGGGGAAGAGTTGTCAGAGGGGTATAGAGTGGGGGTAAGATTGACAGTGGATGGGAGGAGGGGGACAATGTTGGTGGGAGAGTCCCTTGCTAAAGAACGTTCAATCTCAGTGATTTTATCGTTGAAGAAGTTGGCAAAGTTAACGCAGTATTTATATAGCACTTACTACCCCCTGACGAGGCATCAAAGTGCTTTTTGGCAAGTAGCACGCTACTCCGGAACCCAACAAGAATTAGTGATGGATTAGTATCGGGAAATATGAGTACAGTTTTATTATTATTATGAGTTAATTTGAGCTGCAGGTTTATGAGAGTTTGTTAGTTAGATCGACTGGAGCACTGGAGGAGGAAAGAAATCCAGAAGTGTTAATTGGGAGTATATCCCTCATTTACTCAACCCAAAGGTTTGGGATGAGTAAAGTGGGATGGAGGAGGGAAAGAGTCTGTGGAAGGGTTAGGGAGATCATAGTAGCAGGGTGAGATAAAGGAGGTCATGGTAGTAGAGTGAGTTTTGGTGAGTTAGATGTGGAAGCGGAGGGAAGAGTTTAGGCAGAGTTATTTAGGAGATGAAAGTAGTAGAATGGTTTTTGGATGAGTCAGAGTGGGAACGGAGGATAGATTGATAGAGACATGACATATGAAGATGGGTAGATAAATGTGATAAGATGAGAGCAGGTCATAGATATCTAGTATATAACAACCCACCCAGGAGCCATGCAATGACCCACAAACATGCCAAGCACAGAACAATATATATATATATATATATATATATATATATATATATATATATACACACACACACACACACCTATGAATACCCATTAATGTACATACAATACATAATTAGAACCATGGGTAAATGTACTTAGTCAAACAGGTTTAAAGAGTGAGTATGTATTTTATTGTTATGACATAGTAGCGATACATATTTTCTAAAGAACTATACATAACTAGAAATAGACACAATCAGAAAAAATATCAACATAGGCATATGCAGTCCATAGTTGTTTGAATATGGTGGTTATAAAGGAAAGAGCCAACTCTTGAGTAGTTTTCTGAAGACAAGAAAACTATCTGTGGCTCTTATAGTTGGGGGTAATGAATTCCATAGTTTGGCTGCTTGAACGGAGAAGGATGTACCACCTATAGTCCTTTTCTTGTATGGTGGTGTTCTAAGGCGGGGTGCCAATCTTGAGCGGAGGTCTCTTTGTTGGATGCATTTGGTTATTTTGTATCTGATAAAAAGCAGTTCTGTTCCATGTATAGCTTTGTGGGTGATACAAAGCAGCTTTAAAGTGCATCTTCTGGCAACGGGTAACCAGTGTAGTGCTCTCAAGGCAGAGGAGATGTGGGCTTGGGGCTTTCCATGTAATAGCCTGGCTGTGGAGTTCTGAATATGTTGTAGTTTTTTCATAATAGATAGAGATGATCCATGGTAGAGGCCACTGGCATAATCCAGTTTGGATAGTACAGACGAGATAGTAGCTTGCACCTTGTGTGGAAATCAGAGGTGGGGGAAAAAATGCGTCGTAGAGTCTTCAAGGTGATGAAGCTTGTTCGTGCTAATTTGTCCACATGGGCATTCATTGTTAACTTGGAATCCATGGTGCTTCCAAGGTTTTTAACTTCCTTGAATAATTGAGGAGGTGGTCCGAGATCGTCAGGCCAGAGGCACAGAGGGTCATAACTTTTCCACTTCCACATATGAATATTTCTGTATTGGAGGTATTTAGTTTGAGATGGCTCCAGGTCATCCACTGATCAACGGCTCGGAGGCAACTGAAGATTTGAGTTATCAATGTTTTTGGGGCATTCTAATTTAAGTAGTATTTGTGTGTCATCTGCATAGTTGTAGCATGTGAGATGGAAATCATTGATCAGTTCTGGTAATGATATCATGTAGATGTTGAAAAGCAAAGGTGAGATGATTGATCCTTGGGGGACCCCTGCTTTTGTGAGGTAGAGTTTGGACAAGAAGAGTGGCGAATAGATGATATTAGATCTTTTTTGAAGATAGGAAGTAATCCAGTCGAGACCAGTCCCTTGTATGCCGGCTTCATGGAGCCCTTGAATTAGGGTGTCATGGTCAACCGTATTAAAGGCAGCCGAGAAGTCCAAGAGAATTAGTGCAGCAACTCCATTGCCGTCGACTGTGTTTTTAAGATCATACCAGATTGCTATGAGTGCCGATTCAATGCCTCTTCCTGGGCGGAATCCAGTTCGGAAGTCTGAAAGTATAGAATGGTCTTCAATGAATTGTGACATCTGGGCGAATGCTGCTCTTTCTATCAATTTGCCCAGGAAAGGACCATTTGTGATAGGACCGTAGTTGTTGGGGTCTTGCGGGTCTAGGTTTGTTTTCTTTAATAACGGTCGTATGTATGCCTTTTTCAGGTCTGCAGGAAAAGTTCCTGTAGTTAGAGTTGTTAATGATTCTTCTTACAGGTGTGGCAGCAGAAGTAGAGGCTGGGTTGGTTTATTCTCAGAGGGTATTTTAGGAAAGGGGTTGGTGCTGATGGTTTTCTTCTGTTTTAAATAGGAGTCCAATGAGTTTGCCTTGGTTGTGTAGTGAGTTGCCAATTTGTATGTGAAATCTTGAGTAGTGGGATGACTTCCTTCCATGTATGTATGTTTTGGAAATTCATTGAGAAAATTATAACATTCCTTGGTTGTAGATTTTGAATTGTGTCTGAGTAGTACCACTTTTTTGATTGACGATTTGTATATTCTGTTAAGTTTGTGTAGCTGCAGTTTGTCTTGACTGTTTGTTTTGAGCCAGATCCACTGCAACTTTCTGATTTGTTGCTTTGTTTCTCCAAGGTGTTGGTTTTCTTTTGTTGTGTTTAGTTTTTCTGACATGTGGTTCTCCTCTTTAAGGGCGGACTGTACGGTTACAAGACCTTGTTTATTCCAAATGTTATTTTTATAGTGGTGTCCTCTAGGGGCTCTTCTGAGCTCTGCAGTAAACATATAGGCGGTCATTCTGACCGTGGCGGTCGGCGGTCACCGCCCGCCAAAAGACCGCACCACGGTCAAAAGACCGCGGCGGTCATTCCGGCTTTCCCGCTGGGCCGGCGGGCGAGCCCCTTCAACAATGAAGCCGGCTCGGAATGGAGCCGGCAGAGTTGAAGGGGTGCGACGGGTGCAGTGGCACCCGTCGCGATTTTCACTGTCTGCTAAGCAGACAGTGAAAGTCTTTGTGGGCCCCCAGGGGCTCCACGGCACCCGGTCCCGCCATCCTGGTTCCAGCGGTGGACACCGCCAGAAACAGGCTGGAGGTAAGGGGGTTGGAATCCCCATGGTGGTGCTGCAAGCAGCGCCGCCATGGCGGGTTCCCTGGGCCAGCGGGAAACTGGCGGGAAAGCGCCGGCTCCCCTTTTCCAACCGCGGGTCAGAATCGCCAAGGAAGCACCGCCAGCCTGTTGGTGGTGCTTCCGCCGCACTCCGCCATGGCGGTCATGGACCACCAAGGTCAGAATGACCCCCATAATATTCACTGCATGAAAACTCGCCCCATAATGCTTAGCAGGGCATTACTTTTACAAAACGTTTTTGCTCATAACTCAGCTGTGCTGGTCCCAGGACATTGGGACTACCTTCACAATGTTGTCTACATCATCTCTGGGTCCTCACACTAGGTTAGTGGGGGGCTCCAAAATAGCTCCTCCCCCTTTCAGTGTCTTTTGCTTTCTCACAGCTACAACTTTTGTTTTACAGCTGCTAGCCCTAACAATGTCCTCTAGGGTCTACATATATGGTTACACTACATTACTTTCGCCTGTTTTCTTTCACGGGGTTATGCCCTCTAGAGGCTAACAATATGGTTGCATGACCATTTTTCTTACAAATTGTTTTTGTTATGGTGCCCTCCAATTTGTGTTTTGTGCATTACAGTCCAATGGCAAAAGTTTATTTTTGATAAAGGTTTATGATAATTATTTATGTTTTACTAATCAATCCATATTATAATTAAGACCATAGTTCAGACCAACTTAACATCCTTATTACACTATGACTGTTTGAACACTCTGGATATGTTTGGGTGACCCTTCTAGTTTATTTCTCCTCTGTGGCTGTCTTGTCTCTTTTTTTTTTTGGGGGGGGGGGGATTGTGTTAGCAAGCCAGCAACTCTGATGGTGTGGTGGTGAAAGTGGTCTTCTATTGGAGATTTAAATTAGGATGCTAAATGGCAAAATTGTCATGTTTTGCTGCAAAAAAGGGAAGAAGGTAAATGGAAGTGCTTCAGTTATATGCAGGGCCACTAGAATTATACAGCAAGAAAAGACAAAATTATGAGGCAGGGTTGACCAATTTATGTGGCAAGAGAAGTCCAGTTATGAATTTATAATGCCAGTAGCTCTAACTCAAGCGAATAAGAGACTGA
The DNA here is from genome assembly GCF_031143425.1 of Pleurodeles waltl. Taxonomy (NCBI): domain Eukaryota; kingdom Metazoa; phylum Chordata; class Amphibia; order Caudata; family Salamandridae; genus Pleurodeles; species Pleurodeles waltl. The sequence goes on along the minus strand of NC_090447.1, from coordinate 989,584,850 downwards.
TTGCATTGCAAATGCTTGTTCCCAATTGGCAAAAACTTTAGCGCCCACTATACGTCCCTACTACATGGTACCCCTGGTACCTAGAGCCTGGGGTACCAAAGAAGGTTTCTAAGGGCGGCAGCATGAATTGTTTCGCCCTAAGGGTCCCCTCTATGCACATAAAAGGCAGCCATTGCAGGTTGCGTGTCTTGATGCAGAATAAAGTGAAAACATGACATGGCGCACAGCCTGTGCGCTATGTCCCCTAAACACTGCATGCAATATATGTAAGTCTCCTCTCTAGGAGACCTTACGGCCCTAAAGCAGGGTGCATCATATTACATGTGAGGGCACACCTGCATGTGCAGATGAATAAGGTGGTTCACCTAAATGGAGGGAGTGGTTAAGCCAGTGCCAAAACTCCCTATGGCTATTAGAGTACTTCACAAGCACAGATACCAGCTTTCCCACCACAGATAGTGGACAGGACTGGGCTAAAAGGGAACTGGTGCATTTTTAAATGGGGGAAACTTCAAAGAGTGGCTTTAGAGACACATTTGGGTCAAATTACTAGGTCTCTGACCCCACCAAATCAGACTTCATGCTCTAGAACTGAACCTCTGCCAGAAGGACTGCTATGCAGCTCTAAGGACTTAAATGGACCCTTCAGAGAGGACTGTGTTTCTGCTTGTCTCCCTGCTGCCAGGGACAGAGTCTGTACAACTCTCCTGGCACTGCTAACTACTTTCTAAGAAGCTCACCCTTGCCTGAGGTACCCACATCAGGCTCTGGGTGTAATAATGGAGTTCCACAGTAAATCTTTGCAAAAACAGACATCCCCTCGAGTGCAGGAGAAACTCGCCGCTTCAACACAGAAGTTGGACAAATGATTCCCAGCCTACGTGGCCCAATGACTGGACCCAAACAATGCATCCCATTCACTTCAGAGTTAAACACCAAAGTGGTGATCTGGCTGCATGGAAGATAAATGCATCGTGCCTGCTAGGTCACTGCTTTGCATCAACAAAAGCTCTGTTTCAACAGACCCTGCGTGGGTTCTGTAGCTGGCCTACCCTCCATCGCAGTAGGGTGGAACTTTAGATTTGCACTGGTCCCTCTTGACCTCAAGTAGCCTTTTGACCTCTAGTGATGTCAAAGCACCAATCTGGATTTAATCTTTTAAAATTCATATCATGACTTACTGGTTGCATGTTTAGAATTTTGGTCGTGTTTTACTCAGATAATCTATTTTGCTATCCTGGTGTTAAATCATTTTGTGGTGTTTTCACTGTGTTACTCTGTGCACTATTGCACAAGTACTTTACACACTGCCTTCTAAAGAAAGGCAGCCTGCTCTGTGGCAAACTACTAGAGGGTGAGTGCAGGGTAATTTAGGTTGTGTTGGGACTTACCCTGACTAGGAATGTCTTCCCTACTTGGTCAGGGTGTACTCCTGTCATGTAGGAGACCCTATTTCTAACAGAACTGTTAACGCCCACTGACTAGTGGGCACAGTACTAGAAGCACTCCCAACCTCGAGTTGAAGTTTCACACTACTGGAAGCATTCTTGCACTGATTAAGTATATAGGCTTGCACTATTGAAATTAACCCCCACACCAGCCAGAGAAGCAGTCACATCACCAGCATTCCTGCCCCTTTAGTCACACCACAAAAGCACTCAGATTACCAAAGCCAGTGGAATCAATTCATAACTGAAACTCAATCAATCTATTTATAAAGCGCACTACGTACCCGTTAGGGTTTCAAGGCGCTGGGGGGGGGGGGGGGGGAAATGGGGGAAGTGCGCTGCTACTGGTCGAAGAGCCAGGTCTTGAGGAGTCTTCTGAAGATGAGTAGGTCCTGGGTTAGTCGCAGGTTGGTTGGGAGAGTGTTCCATGTTTTGGCAGCGAGGTAGGAGAAGGATCTGCCTCTGGATGTCTTTCAGTGGATGCGGGGGACGGTGGAGAGTGCGAGGTCTGCAGAGCTGTTGGGTGGGGGTGTAGAAGTGGAGTCTGTTGAGGTAAGCAGGTCCGGTGTTAGCGTGGGTGAGGAGCTTGAATGTGATCCTCTTGTCAACGGGGAGCCAGTGGAGTTCTCAGATGGGGAGTGATGTGGTTGCGGCGAGGTACGTTGAGGATCAGTCGGGCAGATGCGCTGGAGGTGCCTTGTCGGGATGCCAGTGTATAGTGCGTTGCCGTAGTCTAGACTGCTGCTGACGAGGGCCTGTGTTACTGTTTTTTCTTGTGTCCGTTGGGATCCATTTGTAGATCCTGCGGAGAGTGTTGTAGAAGGAGGAGACTGCGTTGACCTGTTTTGACATGTAGAGGGAGGAGTCGAGGATGAAGCCCAGATTGCATGCCTGGTCGGTGGGGTTCCTAGAGATGTTGGCCACCAGGAGTCGTCCCAGGCGGAGGGGTTGGGTCCGAGGATGAGGACCTCCGTCTTGTCCGAGTACAGTTTCAGGCAGCTGTTTCTCATCCATTCGGCAACGGCCTGCATTCTCTTGTGGAGGTTGGACTTGGCGGTGTGTGGGTCCTTGGTGAGGTAAAGGATGAGCTGGGTGTCGTCGGCGTAGGAGATGTTGAGGTTGTATCGGCAGGCTACTTGGGCAAGGGGTGCCATGCCGATAGTTTATTAATTGTCAGTGTGGCATTATGAATGCCAGAATAAGCACGACTGGATAAGTCAGTGCAAGTGTGATTGAGTGCATAGTTTGCTGAATGACAAGGAACAGACATCAACTTATGTGCCTGACCCATTGGATTTGGCAATGCACATTCCATTCTGGCAACAGAGGTATTTATATTTGTTAGCAACTGACGCAGAATCATTTCCGAAAACCTTTTAAGTGAAGCACATGGAAAGGGATCAATTTGGCTTAAACGCACCAATATATTTTCTTCAGGGTGCAGGCCTCATAGTCCTACTTCATGCCTTAGAAGTGGACTGCAGAATTCATTTCTGGCATTAAGAGTAGCATCAGTGAGGCCATTGGGCTGCCTGTGACAAGAAAAGTATGTTGGGCCCCTACTAACAAGGAGCTAAGTGAGCAACCGATGTGGACTACAACTGAAAAAGCCAGAGGAGTTTGCTTTCACTGCTTTTATGGTTAGTTCTTAAGGGTGCCTTTGAGTACGCAGAACAAAGAAAACAAGGGTTTCATTGGCCGACCTACAAGCAATAGAGTCAATATGGAGACTGCTCCCAACCAGCCAGAGAACCAAGAGGGTGACTCGTATGTTTCAGCTTCCAAAGCCCTTTGACCATGCACACTTCCCCCTGCCACCCAAATTAAATTTGAGTGGCTAATCGCCACAAGAACTGTGTTTCTCATTTAATGTAGAATGCCAACTTCCAGAGCAAATGGCAAGTATACTGATCAGCGCATTAGTAAGGCAATGGGAAACAATGCAACAATATTCAAGAAAAGAAATGCAACCCTACCACTGTATTAACTTGTTTAGCAGAAGGTTAGTCCAAATCTAAGGTAATTCTTAATTTTATCAGCATATCTGGACTTTCAGAATGCCTCCAGACAAGTCCCCTCTAGCACACAGCTAGAACAAGGGATTATTATTCAATCTTTGAGCGTGTAGCTTCCCACAATTTGCAGGGAAATAGGATGTAGGGGGTGAAAAACTATTTCCGCAAGTTTCTTAATGTCCAGATTTTCATGAAGGTGACTGTGCAGGAGCAGCTCTACTCCATGCCTGGTCTCCCTTACCAACACTCCAGCTGCCTTGCAACTGGAAATTCACCCCCTGCAGTTTACAGTTGCAGAGTGACCCACACACTAGCAACTTAAAACTGAGGGTGTGGGCCCTCCCGAAGCAGACAGCTAGCTTGAGCGACAATCAAGGAGTCAGCTCCCAGACACTTGGAGCACTGAAAGGTGAGCAGCCATGCCACAGCAGAACTTACAGTGCAGGCATTATGCAGCTAAAGACCTGTGGCCTGCATTGTGCCCTGAACAGGGGCAGTGTTCACCTCAAAGCAACCCTCCCCAGCAAACGGCATTGGGAGGAGAGCAGTGAGCACTCCAGCAGGTATCGAACATCACAGGTCAAACCACCTCTGACCCATGCCTACATAGAGGACCTGTTTGCTAGCTCCACAAGGACATTTCCTTGCTCAGAGATGAGGTCTTGAAAGATAAGACATACATGTGACACAAAATAGGAGATTTAGGACAGCAAGTTTCCACCCTAGAGATGCAAAAGAGGAACTGGATGTGTTCTGGTGTGAAATGGTGAATCTGCAGGACAAAACCCTCACCACAGGTCACCTGGAAGACTTGGGAAACAGATCTTGGAGGTCCAACATCAATACCTGGGGAGCCCGCAGTGCTGCAGAGAGGAGGTGCTCAGTGTGAAGCTACAGGACCAAAACCCCACACTGCAGACCCCCTGGAAGACTTGGAAACCAGATCTTGGAGGTCCAACATCCACACCCCGGGATCCCCCAGTGGTGCGGGGGTTGGGGAGGGGCATTGAGACCTATGTGAAACACCTATTCAACCATACCCTCCATGACCTGGCCATAGCAGATATACAAACACAGGACCCACAGGGTTAATAGGGCCGCTGGTCCCAGAAACACCGCCTCGGACATTTTAACTTGCCTGCACTAGTTTTGCCAATTAAGTGGCCCACCAAATGGGTTCCATTTAATTGCAGGGTGACAATATGGCTCTAGCAAGAGCTGGCACTTGGCAACCTGCAGTACCACTGACAATTAAAGCCCTTAATAAACCTATTCTGGCAGAGCAAATTAATATTGATGCACGCACCCCTTCCTCCTGCTTTTCACCTGAAACAATTCCAAGCAAGCTGCTCCCTTACAGAGGCAGCATCAACCCTGATGAACACAGAACTGGTGCAGACTGCATTCCAACAAGAATCTTAATTGGCGGCAGGCAGAGTCCATAATGAGCTGGAAGATAGACCATTGAATCACAGAGCATTAGGCAAGACCATCCAAGGAATAACTACAACACCAAAGAAAAGAAACCCTGGATAAGCTAAATGCAGGCAACTTACAGCCCCAAGACCCTTTCCTCTCTGAACCCTTCATTGGTTGTTAGCTCAGTAGCCCATCCTGGAGGTTTGGCTACACCTACAGGAAAGTAGTTCCTCTATTCCCACCACTGATCTTACTACCATAATTTATCCACCCTTCAGGTGTGCAATTGTCATATACCCAAAGGCACCTTTGCCTTTATAGCTCACTTTGTCAGGCAACACCCCAAATGGCTTCCTGCAAGTGGGGGTTGGGGTAAAACCTCTGCCTGTAGCAAACTGCTATTGTTCCTGAGCCTGGAAAAGAATTAAACACTACTCCCCGGAGGCCGTCTAGTGGCCAACAGCTGTGAGGTCACTAGAGAAACTGAACAACAAAGTGTCAACTTTATGAAAGTTGCCTTTCTTAAAAAAAAAAAAAAAAATAATAATAATTAGGGAATACAGTTAGAATGTCAGTTAATTCAATACCTTGAAATACTCATTTTGGTAGTCCAATTCAGAAGTTAGCCAAGCTGAGGAGTCAGGCTGTAACTGTCAGTCAATGGGGCTAATAACTTACACAGCAAAATACACCATTTTAAAGTTCTGCCGTTATGGCATATTGAAAATAGATGTCCTATTTACTAACTTACCTACCTTAGGGAACAGCAGGCCTTCCTTAGGCGAAGTTTACATAGATCGTGATGCAGGGCCTTTGCCATTTAAACCAATTGCACAGTGGAAATAGTCTTACAACTGCTCTTCCAGGTGCTGCAGCCTGGAAAAGGGGTGGTACGGGGGCGTGGGGGGAAATCATGGGGACACTGCCTTACATACCTGGGGTACCATATACTAGGAGTTTACAAGTCTGTTTCGGCCAACTCTGATAGCTAACAACATTTTTCCCCAATTAGGAAGTGTATGCTCTTTAAGGCTCAGTACAGTGCACATTGTGCTTCATGATAAAGGAGCACTTGAAATCATATACACTTCACTGGTACAGGAAGTCTGAGTTTCTGCATTTAGCCTTAGGCAAAAAAGTGGTAGTTCCTAAAGTTTAAAAAGCTAGACGGGGCGCTTGCTCCATCTGTGGCAGCTAAACATTGCAGAGGGACTTCGAAAGACTCATTTAAAAAACATGTCTTATACCGGTCCATAGATATTTTGATCAGTTGCTTTTGTTTTCTTTTAGCTTAGGGCAGTTTTTTTTTTCTTTTTAATTAGCTCTTTGTTGGGATTCTGGGTAGGGATTTGGAATTCCCTAGGTGCAGAGCACTGATACTTGCAGGTTAAGCTCACTTTACAAATCTCTCATTTCCATGTGTTGGAACACTAACACAGAGGTCTGGTTGGCAGCAGACCTCAGTTCCATTTAATTCAGAACTATAATTACTCGAATTCTTCCACCTAATCCCATCCCAAATATGCTCACAAAAGACATTTTTAAAATGTTTTATTTGCTTTTTACACAAACTGAGTTTAGGCAATCTTCAAGAGTTCATCCACTAGTGTGCCAATACCATCGAAAATCTCATGTAGAGGTGCTTTGCACATAAAGGCACATGTAGTAACTATTCTGTTAGCCTCATCCACATGGCATTCATGAACATCTTTACTAATGTGTTTGGCTCCAATTTCTTCTATTGCCAAAGCTGTTGCAGCATCTGGAAACCTGAAAAAACAAGATGAACAGTACACATTGTTACAATGCAACACAACTGTAAATAAGGCAAAACGAGCTTTCCAAAAGGAAGCCATTTTCAGTTCAAATGGTCATTTTATTACGCAGATGGGGAAGCAGTATTTAAAGATATTAGACCTTGTGAATTTGTAGTGTGGACAAATAGAATACATTTCCAGCTCAGTCAATTGTTTCAATGTATCAAACATTGATATGGTTCTAGGGTATGCAACTGGGATGCTCATTGTTCGATACTGTGCCACCAAACAGACTAAAAAGGGGAAGGAGATTTATGGATCACTAAAATAAATGCTTCAGACAAATTTAGAGGGACATTATATTTCAGTGATTAACAGGATATGGATTTTCCATGGTTAGGGCAGAAGCGATCTTACTGAAATCAGCAAGATACTTTCCAGTGGGCTTCCAAGGTTCTGTACCTAATCAAGATACAAGAGTAGGTGCTGGAGGTTCAGGTCTATAAAGGTCTTTAGAGCGTCTGCCATCAGAGGCTTTAGATTTTATTCTTTACCCTAGCTGTATGCATCAATTTATTATTAAGTCATCTCTTACCCATTTTATTCCCACTCGAAGACTATTAGTTACAGGTAAAGCACTGATGTCCAATCAACATGGTTGGCTCAAATTCAAGGACCCTCAAAAATAAAGACATCTCTACAGTAGGTAGAATTAAAGATGAATACAAGTCACTACAAACAGGAGCAAGACCAAAAGCCCAGCCAAGAAGCTTCATAAGAGATTCAGAATGTCTAAAAATCTACAGCTGTCAAACTGGCACCTCAGATTCAAGAGGCTTGTAAAACTAGCAATGCATTACCCAAACAAGTCACACTGGATTTGTAATGTGACAAAACACGCTCCCTGTTGGACAACAAAAAAGATCTTACCAGATAAACAACCTTTGTCTTTCCAAGACTTTACAGCCGCAGAATTATGCGGACCGGCTTAAAGCCAGCAATCCTTTAACATCTGCATCTACACCAGTTAAGAATATCAATAACTCCCTTAACATAGGAAGTTTAGGAGGAGGGATATTAAAACTGGCATACAAATGCCCATTTAATTCCAGGCCATCATGATGGCAAATACTAGAGGATAATCTCCAATGTCATTTCTTTAGCAAGAGAACAGCCTGTCAGACCTCAGTTCATAGAAGGAAACAAACCGACTAGCAAATAGGATCCCAGCCAGAAAACTGGACCAAATCAGAAGCAATCACAATTTTGGATCCCCTAAAAAGAAATGGTAAAAAGGTGCAGCTGCATTACTACGGAATTTAGCATTTCACACTGCGCCTACATACATTGATTCTTATTAAGTCAGTATAGATGGCAGTCAACTAAGTCTTATCTAAGTCACACCTACTTTCTCAAACCCTACTGCATTCAAAGCAGTGTCCCACAAAGATCTATTAAAGTCCCTTTACTTTTTAAAGGGACATTAAAACCACTACTAAATTTTAAGTTTCCAACTCATCCGCATTAACTAGGTCCATTTGGACTAATCTGTCATCTGCAATCATAGAGCTATAGGAACATTAAGACTCAACTCCAGTCAGGTCAATGGATGATGTAGATTCAGTAGGGCAAGGCTCTAAAGCAGAAAAAAAAAAAAAAAGTTGAAATGATCTGCATTGAACAGAAAAAGTTACGATCCTCTGTTTCTGGCCAAACGGCCTGACCTCTGCAGCAGTCTTTGATCTGGACTACACTCCCCTAATACTCAAGCGGACTGGGGAGGAGGGGGAAGCAATCCTTCATCCTCAAAAGATTTATTAAAAAAAATATATATAAAAAAAAAAAAGAAAATTCATCCTTTCCAAGCTTGGCTATGCTAACAAGTGACGCACAACTGTCAGCTCACCTATCAGAAGTCGATAAAAACACAAAACTCAGCAAAGCTATGATGTAAATATATGAAAACATCTGCCCAATTCTAAACTGTCTGCACTAGCTTCTAAGTGTCAAAAGATACTCTTCAAAGCTACCATGCATTGGAGCAATATGAGCACACACACACCTCCCAGACACTTATTTTCCAGCCTGGCATTAATTCCTGTTTACAGAAGAGCCACTGGTGGCACTATGTCCACAGAAGCCACAACCTTATAGAGATTCCTACCTATAAAAAAAAAGTCCAAGCCTGTGATTATCACCGAGTTCAGAAGAATGATTAACAGCAAGTTACTCCCATTGTGAGCCACCACAGAATCCACATGGTCTCAATTTTCGGCCTCAGGTGCACCTGAAGGACTTTCCAAAAGGAAGCAAGACTCAAGAATACCTTGGTATCTTCAGACAGGGAGAACAAGCCCCTGAAGCATGCCACCCAAATCAAGCTAATTCATAACGCAAATCCTAACAATGGCCCAATCCTCCACATGTTACTAGGCAAAACGTAAAGAGCCAGCTATCCGGAAATAATGCATTCTCCATGCCTCATATTACAAGTTAAGTAAGACTTCAAAAGACCAATCTAGATCTGTGTGAATATATATTTATTTATTAAGAGATAAAAAAAAACACAATTAGCTAAACAATATAAAATCACCAGCCCACAGGTAACAGCCCTTAAACGGTTTACTCTGTACACATCCTCAGGCTGCATCCCATCTCAAACTTACTTCCACCATACATTTAAAACCCTTTATAGTTCATTCTTATTCTCTATCCTTACTATAGAATTAGCCTCTCAGTTAATCTTGTGCATGCCTTTTCTGCTGGGCACTCAGTCACATGCCTATACACCTTACTCTGTACTATATTTCAGCAACCCATGCAGCTGCTCACAAGTAAGCTTCCTTGCAGCCTTTTACCTTTCTCTAGTCTAGCTACACTTCCTAGCCTTTACTAACTGCTCATCACAGATTATGAACTGCTTCTGTTTAAACCCCCATTGCTAGCCAACATTAGTCAACCTCCTCTAGCCCATCTACTCATGTTTCAACTTACTAACTGCACCAAACGTACTAACCTACTACAAGAAAATGGGAGGTTATGTCCAATAATTTCCCAGGAGCACAAGTCTAAACCAATAACATCTAATAACCATCAGATTAACCAGTAACTCTAGGTTATGGTGTGGCCACAATGTGCTTCAATTATGAGTCTTACGTACCACAGTAATTCAATTACAAGGCAACAGGGTTAAGTTTACTGTAGCACCTATTGTTTAGGTGATCTAGATGGTGTAGGACATTCTCAGACACAGCTAAAGTTTGATAATTAAAGGAAGTTTTCATAAAAGAGGATACAAATTGATGCGATTCCGCATTTGAAATGTTATAGGAACTGAAATTGCTAGTTTGTCTATATAAATGACTCTTGACAGCTTGACAATCCTTCACAATCCAAAGACATTTCATAAGTGACTACCAAAGGAATTCCAGCAAAGGATAAACCAAAAAAAGATTGTTTAGGAATGCTGTGGAAATGGAATATATTCCATTATGTGCCCTGAAAGGTTCTTGGCAAAACAAGGCAGAGCTGCAAGGTTTTATGACCCATTGGTCCAAACTAATATTTGGGTGGCCATGATAGAGGTTTGAGATATTGTCAAAGAAGACTATGAACATTCCTAATATATTCAAATGTTTTAAAAAGTAATTACACGGAAATTAATGCTCAACGAGTAGTGGTAGGATTTGAGGCCATGTTTTTCTCTTGGAAAAAGGATAGCAAAGTTTGGTAAGCTATAGGAAGCCTCAAAGACTTCAGAATTACTATGTGTTAAACAATACTCCGTCATTACTGTACTTCAGAAGCACTTTGAGGAAAAAAGTTGCACTTAACGTTAATCAGTGAAAGTAGACTGGAAATTGGGTTTCGAGGTGAAAATATATTCTCAATTAAATTAAACACCCAATGCAAAACTAAGGCATAGACTGGAAGATGGTCAGGAGGCACTCAACATGGACACAGGAGATGGTTCTATTATTGCTATGCCACAAATAAATAAGGCACGGATTCATAGATATGTTTGTGTATTTCAGTAACTAATTGCAATGGTCATGCTCAAACCACTTTTACTGTTACCCAGGAGAAAGGCTGCATTGGAGTGGGGATGATGTCAACATATGAGCACTGAATCAAACTGCTGCAATTTGATTTTTGGTCCATTTTAAATGGTTTCCCCTACAGAAACCAGATTTGAGTGGTGAAGCATCTATGCAAGGAAATTGCAGGCAAACCAGAGAATGTGTAGAAAGGTGCACATGGGCTGGAGATCTCAACACCAGAAGATTCAGAGTTCTGCAGCCTCCAACATGTTAGGAGGTTAATATACCACAGGCCTGGAGATTTAACATAGTATTGGCATAAAGTGTTTTCACTTAGCCAAGTCTTAAAACGAACGGATGTTCCACTTTCATTTACGCAGAAGAATTAATTTTCTGCTGCACGTAAAACACTGGTGGCAATTAAGTGGCTAAACTTCTGCCAGACTCCCTTGCCAACTCTGCAGTGTTAAAATATGTTTCTGAATGTAACCTATCCTTGGGGGTTAGAATGCTATAAATGAGACTTTAGCTAGATGCTGCAACAAAGGGTGAAAGTTCTGTACTCTACCAGCTCTACAGAAATGCTATGAAGGAGGAAAGGGTATAAAAACGCTCCCATACTAGTGAAGAATTGAGTAAAACTATTGAGGGCATGCTGCCCGTCAGGAAATGTACATTTAGAAGCATTACAACACTAATTCAAAGTCCATTTAAAAGTAAACTGAATTCTAGACTGGTTTTGTCCATTGTGAGGACAACTACTTTGCATTACATTTGTACATAATAAAATTTCAAGTAAGCCCATTATGGCAGATGTTTCCAAAACTCAAACATGCCTCAGACTAACCCACAGCCAGTGGTGCCAAGAAGAATCAGTGACCACACCAATGAAGAGCACAAAGTGAATCAATGCAATGACATTCTAGGGAGGAAAAAAGGTCCTCCTCATACTAGTCAGCACTGAAATCATTCAGCATGCAAGAGTATTCTAAAAAGTGATAAACTGCTGAGAGCTGTTGGGCATAGTGATAAGCAACTTCATGTAAAAGGCACAATAAAGCAGAGAGAAGACAAAAAATGCAAAATTGTGGTACAAATAACAAAATGCAATAACTTGCCTTCAATATGTACAAAAGACCCAAATCATTAGAATACGTTGCAAAGTGGCAATTGATTGCAAGCCTGCTATGAACTGCAGGGTGTAGTTGAAATTTAACTAATTTGTTCTATGAAATGTCTACTTTCATTCAGGTGGGTTGGGACAAATACATGAATTCTAGGACAGAATGGGAGATTTCTCAACTAGAAAGAGAAAGACTACAGAACTCAAAATAGGGTGCAGAATGGCACTGTCACCATGAACTTCAACTTCTCAAAAAAAAAACTTGCCTCACTCGAGGAGCAGAACGGAGTTCTGTAAATGGTCACCCCACTTGCCAATACCACTATAGATGAAAGCAGACCAGATCTTCCCAGTATCAAGCAACTGAACAGTTGCACAAGATAAATGAAAGTTAAAAATCTAATTTATGGAGACAGAATAAATCAGTTCATTTTAAAGGGATGTGTTGCTGCATGCCTTGCATATTCAAAATGAACATGACTCATGGCTGCAACAGGAAAGTGTAAAAAACAAATTTCAGGAAAAACACCAAACAGCATAGGCACAACTAATTTGTGCAAAATACTATTACCATAAGTGCATAAGTGAAAAATGCATTATACCAAAAAGCTAAGGGAGAGAAGAAAAAAAAAAAAAAAAAACCCCACACACACACACACACACACACACACACACACACACACAGAGGCATTGACAAATGAGTTCTTTACTGTGAGAAGAGATGAGCAAATGTGCAGACTGTCGCTTGTCTGTGGCAGAGTCATTTTCTGCTATAAACAGGTTTATAGATATGTTATATGGGCCAGAGTATTAGGCTGCCAGTAGTTGGTAAGAGCCATCAACCAGATTAGAGTTCCAGTTGGCTTGTAGGCCCTTTGAGTCTACCATGTAAGCCAGTTCTTTTAAAGCAATGAGTCTCAAAATGAGTCCAAGAACAGTAGTGCAAGTAAATTTACACTCTTGCGGTATCTCCAAGGGAAGCCATGTGTCTCACAAAACTCCTTTCCCCATAATCTCGCCTGTAGAAATATTACTTTTCAGAGTGCTTACCTTGTAGCTAAAGCTTTGGGACTACACATTTCCAACACGAATGGTGAAGGCTTGATGGTGGGGGCTTGTCGGTTCCTTCTGTATTAGAGCTCTTGATAATCCTAGCTCAAGCAAAGGAATTTGCAACCACCCTGCAACCATGCCAACACCCATGATCTGTAGGTGAAAGCACAAGGTCTAGCAGTGTATGAATGGAGCAGGAAGGAAAAGCCTAGTGTTCACAGTAAACAGCACTTCCTGGGCTCACTCCCAGTTTCAAAAGATTAGGGCTTTGATGGTCTTTCCAGAGAGGGCAAAAGGCCAATTTTTAAATGGGGACTAGAGGAGCTGCATTTCTGAATGCAGGTAGAAATCTAGTGGCTGGAAGAGAAAGAAACAAAGGGTAAAAGTGCATGATTAAGAGTTTGAATTTAAATGTGCAATGTAGAAGCCATTTTTCCTCAAAATCTGGAAATCTAATCAAGTCTATAGTGATGGATATGCCCAAAAATTAAATTCCACTGAAGAACTGGAAGCTACAAAGTTTAGGGGGACCATTCTTAAAGCCAATGCCATGTATGTGTGATCTTCTACTCTAAATTTAATTAAAAGCACGAAAGTTACTCCCCATGTTGATATTTACTTTAATAAAACCATTTAAAAAAAAAATAAGAGTCAAAAAGACCTATCCACATTTCTGCATGAATGTCCAAAAGCTTCATCGTATGGAAACGATAACCACTTAGAACCTACCTACCCTGTAAATCGTAAGAGCTTGAACCTGAAGTTCCTACAGGAGCCTCTTCTAAAGTCTAGTTTTTCTAGTATTGGAGTTAAAAGCGTTTTTTTTGTGTTTTTTTTTACAATAGGATCTTACCGTCCATCAACATTCTCATTCTTGCCAATCGTGACTTCACAGCCTGGGAATATCTTAGCAGCCAATACTGGAGAAATGCAGCACAGTCCAATGGGCTTCTTCGCTTTGTGGAAAGCTTCAAGGGTTGACTTCACCTGGTCATTAACTGTGCATGCATTGCCATCCACTGCCCATGAGGACAGGTTTTTTGCCACACCAAAGCCACCTGAAATTGAGAGGTGAAGCTAGTCTTAGAACGTGCAGTTAAGAATAGCAAGGTGGGCTGCGCTACAGATTGGAGACAATTTGATGCAAGACAGACACCCAATGTAATGTTCCTGTACCAGAAATTTAAAATGCTAGAGTTCAATACACAAGCCTTGATTATCAGGGTAGCTGCATACAAACCTTGTGAGTTACCTCAAACCAGCATCCTAGCCACAAGGCTCTCAAGCAGCTATGCATAATCCTTTGCAACAAGGTCAGCAGCCCTTACGGACCATTCTGTACCCGAAGAAAATACACGTGTTACAAGTCAATACTAGTGGATTTAAAAGCAAATCATTTTCACTTCCCTGGCTAGAAAGTCGCTTTCAATTACTCTGTAGGTTTAACTGAAGCACAGGATGCCTGTGCTACACATCCAATTAATGCATTGCTGAACCATATCTGCTAGTCTAAGCCATGATTTCATTGTTGGAAACGAAGCACACGCAAGCACAAAGCTACGCTAAGAAGTGTTAACAAAGTGACAAAGCAAAGGAAATCTATAAAACGGTACAGTATGCAGCACAAATAAGCTTTAAGAACCTATCAAAGACATTTAGTAAAGTAGATCAGCATGCATAAAAGCGCTAAAATGCTTCTGTGTGGCAAAAGATCCTTCTGTTGAAGGCTTAAGCACTCCTTTGTCACCAAAAGATTGGTCACGAGTTAGATGAGAAAATCCAGAGTCCGTTCCCACATTCTCAAACCAATGGCCAATCAGTCGAAATTCAAACACTATGCCCCACATCTACAATATAATAAAACCATGCATACTTCATGACAGACCCTGCTGATCTGTTGCCTCATTAACTTGGCATCCATTTTCCAAGTCGTACATTTGACAATTATTTTTTGTAACAGTTCACCCATCCATGGAAGAATGGTGCAAAAAAAAAAAAAAAAAAAAAAACAACGTATGATGGCTTTTCTGACTGTAGAAAGGGTAACTCATTTTCGACTGATAGCTTTCACTATAAACAATGCAGAATTTCAATACTAAAAAAAGTAGTTTAGGTGTGAAGAGCAAATGGGAAGGTAGTGTAAAGAAGCAAAGCGGTTTAAACATTCTTGGCGAAATTGCAAACTTTAACACTAGAGTTCTCAGCTAGAAAATGAAAGCCCCTTTCTACCGTCAAAGACGGCGGAATGTGAAACATACCTGATTTTTTCCGTATGTGGCCCAAGTTTAAATACACCGATTATCCAAAAATGGTATGCAATAGACAGTTTCACCAAGCTACAAAAGCTAGTTGGGCACAGACAAAAAGTTAAAGTTTACGGTGCGCCGACTTACCAGGGAAAATAACAGCATCGAAGTCATTGATTTTAATGTCTGCTAAATCATCAATATCACCACGTGCTAGTCTGGCACTTTCAACAAGGACGTTTCTCTTTTCTTCTGTGGGGCTTCCTTTCAAATGATCAACGACATGCATCTGGTCAATGTTTGGTGCAAATATTTTTACCTAATAAAAATAAAAGAAATTAAGCCCAGGAGGCTCATTAGCTTAAACCCAAATTCTCTCCAATTTACAAAAACAAATATTCACAGGCCACTTAATAAGGTCTGTATAAAATCAGTGCAGGAATAGCAGCGCAAAACTGGAGGAAAATTGAGCTGGGTGGGATTGTGGCGAGACCATGATATAATCCATTACTACCTGTCAGATAAGTGAGATTTGGAGGGGGGAAGAGAGAAGAGGTTTCCTAATTAACTTCCATTGAGAAGGAAGTTAGAGAACAAGCCAATACAGCACTTTTGGCTGTGGAAATCAAACTATTGGACCTGGTCCTTGTGTCACTCACCATTTTTTGCATTCCTCCTCTATTTCTGACTGCTGTGTTGGCTTTAAGACTGAGCACCTTACCACTGCTAACCAGTGCTAGTGTGCATGTGCTCTGCTTGAAACAAGCTAACATTGGCTTATCCACAATTGGCAAATTTAAATTACCCAAGTCCCATGTAAAGCGTGCTACTACCTGTGCCTGTAAATTAAATGATACTGGTGGGCCTGCAGCATTGATTGTGCCACCCACTCCAATAGCGCTACAAACATGGTTCAGGCCAACCATCGCAGAGTGTTTACAGTTTTAAACTGCTATGTCAACCTGGCAAGTTAACCCTCTTGCCAGGCCAAAACCTTTCAATTTAATACATACAAGTCACCCCTAAGGTAGGCCCTAGACAGATCAAGGGGCAGTGTATTTAAAAAGTACATGCACTTTTAAGTTGTACACGTCCTAGTAAGGAAAAAATAGGAATTTGTTTTTCACTACTGCAATGCCCATCCCTCCCATAGGAGAACCTATTAATGACCTTATTTAATTTTAAAAGTGTAGTTCCCAGGCGAGGGGATGGGCCCCCCAGGTCTGTTTTTTCTGGAATCAGAACTTATGGTGAAGTGTGATTTTACATTGTAGTTTTGATAATGCCACTTTTAAAAACATTAGCATGTTCTTACTTTAGCCATCTGGCGCTAAACTGGTAGGAGATGGCCAGGATTTTGTGCACTCCGCCCAGTCACACAGGAAGCTTAGATGTGCCGATCAGCCTTCAACATACTGATGGGCAATTCTGGACAGGGTGGAAAAAAAAAAAAAAAAAAAAAGCAGACACACCCGAATGTATGTGGCTATCAAAGATGTCTTTATCCTGCACCAGCCCCTGCCAAGTGGTGCAAATCCAGTCATGGACCCTTGCAAGGGGGTGTCTGAAGTGTTGCACCTGCCAGAATATGCACATGGACACCACTGTGCCGATCAGAACCAATGCATTTGACGCTGAATAAGGATCAAGTACACCTTATGGCTGTTGACGCATCACTGCTGCGAGTATTGGGAGCACCACATTGCCACCACTCCTGATGCCTTTCTGACTTTGTGCAGTTTGGAGCAGACATATCGTCTGCCTACGTAACATGCACACCATGAAATCACATCCCTTGCTCCTCATCTTGTCCGACGCAACTCTTAACCAAGTTACTGTTTTCAGCAGACCAAAGCTGATCCCTATACCGACCTGGACTCCCAACACAGTCAGACTTTTCAGATAGGTTCCTAAGCATTACAACTAAGTTTTTATTTTTTTATAAATAGTATGTCCTTTGCTGTGGCATCGGTCAACAAATTAAAGGGTCCACCATCAAACACCCATCCTAGTGTCTAAACTAACCTGTACAATGTACGTATTTGGACATATTATAGATTAGTGTTTCTTGCACCACTTGCGATTTCAGTTACTTTGTCAGTAGGAGAGTTTCTATATTCCAACCCCCCCCCCCCTACTTCATAGTGAATGTAGCCACACTTCCTGTTCAGGGCTTTTGCTCCTATTCTAAATAATGCCATACAGGCCTGTTGTAATGTAGCAGATAGCCATTTTAGTTTAGGTTTCTTCACTTTAATCTTGCTTCTCACAAGATTTGAGATTTCAAATGAGCTAAATCGTGTGTCCCTCTCAGAGGCTCATAATACCCTACTGTTCCCTTTGCCATCAGCTTTTAATTTGAAACCACAACTACAATTTTGGTAGCGTGATCTTGTGTGCATACCCAAGGGCCTCTGACTTTACAAAACTATACCATTCATTTACCAAAAAAAACATTCCCTAAGCCTTTCATAGTTCAACTCCATTAGAATTGGTCAACATACACCCACCTACAACCAGCGGCTGGTGGGGAATATGAGAAGCATTGCAGGTAGGTCTTAAGCACTGGCCAAAAAAGTATGACTCAACTTAGCCACACACCCCTCTCCCAAGGAGTATTCTTGCAATGGATCTATCTGGTGCTTGGCCCTTGGTAGTAGGTATTTCCCCACGAATTGGCAAGTTTATTTACTCATCCGGTGGTAACGGTTAGCCTGAGAATTCGCAAATATATGTGGGAGGTTTGTTCTTGAAATTCCTTGACAACAAGACAATATATAGGTCCAACATCTTTGTAGTAGTCACCTCGCACTGTTATTAATAAGCTGAGTTTCTCCATCCAAAGAACATGCCACAGCCTGTTCAACAATGCTTGGTGTGGTGGGCGCATACAGGTTTCCCAGAGCGTAAGAATTGTCTGGTTTGCTGCCCTCAGCACAATACCTATTTGCCGGCCTTGAGTGGCTAGAAGAGCAGATTTGGGAGCCCTAGGAGTGTATGCCCAGAATCTAGGGAGGGTTGTGTCTAAGCAGCTGTCTATGTTGTTCAGTACTGTCCTTTAGAATGGCACTAGTTTAGGGAAATGCCATAAAACGTGGAGTAAAATCCCCAGCTGTCCACAATGACACCAGCACTGCAGGCTACAGCCTCTATCGAGTCTAGGTGGTTAATATGTTTAAAACCACAAAAACCCTACAATTTTCAGTTTCGATGCCAGTGGTGTTACTGGCCATGTACCTAGCTCTAAAGTATATGCCACCCCATTCTGTAGAGGACAGCTGTCTCAAGTTCCTATTCTCAATGCATTTGCCGGGGGCTTGCCAAGTGAGAGAGCTGATAGCAGTAGGCTGTACAATTCAGACATCACGTGCCCATCATTAGCTTTCTTAATAAGCCATTTCTCAAACACCGTCAGGGGTCAACTCTCCCTTCCTGAGTGGGAAGAGAGCCAGTGTCTAGCATAGTCGTTCTGTCTCTGTCTCTGAGCTCACACTGACAGCAATACGGGATTAAGCAAGAGAAGAAAAACAGGAAGAATGCAGAAAATAACAGGAGCTGGCCCTGGTCCCAACAGCAATCAGTGACTCCACGTGGGGAGCCATACACCCCCCCCCCCACCTCCAATGTGAAGGAAGCCCCATATACAGCATGTGCATGGGAGGTGGGGTGGAAGGCACAGGGCCAACCCCACATATCAAAAGCATTTTTGCCACAGGGGGTATTGAAGCACTGGTCACATTTTTGTTACCTAATCAGAGTCACTTCTTGTGGCTCTCCCCTTAAAACACTTGAAATTGGTACATGCTTTACATAAAACAATCCTCAAAGCCAAAGAAGTTCTGCTGGCACAGCAGGAGAGCAGATACTACAATATGCACTGCACTCAAGAACTCTACCCATAATGCTTTGTAGGGCTTTACTTTCACATAACATGTTTGCTCATAACTCAGCCTGTGGTGGTCCTAGGACAATGGGTCTAATGTCAAAACAGTCAACAATCTCTGGGTCCCCACACTAGATTACTGGGGACCCCAAAATAATAACCCCTCCCACCATTCAGTATCTTATGCTTTCTCATAGATAGAACTTGTTTTACCGCTGGGAGAGGTTTTGTTTTAAAAGCCTTCTTTGTAATATTGCAGTATGCCTGCTAGACACCATCTATGGGCTAAGCATATGCTTACACTATTGCTTTTGTTTGCATGGGTTATCTCCTCTAGGGGCTAACAATATGGGTACATAGACATGTTTCTTACAAACACTATTTTTGATATGTTGCCCTCTACAGTACAATGCCAAACATTTGATAATTGTATATATGTTTTTATAATGTCTCCTTATTACAAATATGACCATAATTCAGGCCAACTTAACGTCCTTTCTACACGGACTGAACACTCTTGATATGTTTGGATGACCCTTCTAGTTTCGTTCTCCTCTAATTGTCTAGTGTCTTTTTGGGGAATTGTGTTAGCCAGCCAGAAACTGATGGTGGGGTGGTGAAAGTGGTATTCTACTGGAATTAGAAGGGCATATTTAAATTAGGATGCTAAATGGCAACATTTTCATTTTAGGGAGAAAGTGAATGGAAACAATTTAGTTATATGCAGGATCACTGGAATTATACTGCAGGAAGAGAAAATTATGAGGTAGGGTTGACCAATTTATGTGGCAAGGAAAGTCCAGTTATGAATTTACAATGCCATAGCTGTAACTCAAGCAAATGTGAGACCTATTACATTGCAAACGCTTGTTTATTCTTTTTTCTATACTCTGCTCAAGCAAAGTTCCAAGATGGCTGCCAACACTTCCTGGTTTGACTGGTTGATAGCCAATCAGATTGCAGCACTAGATCAGGAGAGAACAAATAGTGTGCATCCCTAGACATATGAATTTGGATTTCCTTAAGTCTCTCAAAAACTACTGATTAGATTTGCACCAAATAAAAGGGCTGTTTCTGGACCAAAAGCTACTTTTCTTCCAAATTTGGTGTCATTCCATGCACAATCACTGTTTAATTTTTCTCATAGGTATTAACATAGGAAATGCTCTAAATTTCACCACCTCTTTATCTCAGCCCCCTCCTGAGAGATCACCCCAACACCTTACAGATAGGAGGCCACGTGACTGATTTTTGGGTAGATTTCATGAAGGTTCGTCCAGCGACACCAAAGATACAGAAGCAAAAAACAGCTTTTTCCTATAAAACTAGATCCCAACTATAACTACGGAACAGTGACTGCCACTAGGTTATATATATATATATATATATATATATACACACATATATATATATATACACACACACACACACACACACACACACACCCCCCTAACCATTGACATAGAAATAGGAGTAAATGTTGGCACAAGTCAGTGAATTTTAATACAAGACCGGAGGCTCATATTATGCCTTCTTTTCTTACTTTATTCATACAACAGCCAAGATCTACAAATCCCAGAAAACCCTGGGCAAAAACTACAAAAACATCACAATGGAGGTAACCAATCCCACGCCGAGTGTAAGTACAACTATCTTAACTGCGAGCAACAAGCCCTCTTTTCTTGCTGCTCGCAGTCAAGATAAGTACTCTGCTCGCTTATTTTACGTTATTTAAAAGACAATGTTTTTAAGGCCTAGTATGTCGTATTTTATATGTTAATTGTTTATTTGAATTGAATATTTTGGGGCTCCCTTCTTCTCCCATTTCTGTTATTCACCTCAGACATACGGACAGTGATGAGGATGACTCCTTTGACATTTCTATCAAGCCTTGGCCTTTGGAGAAAAGGCGTAAAATTTCTCCCTCAGATGTTTTATCCCTCGCACTGTCTGAGGACTTCGTGGACCAGTTTGGGGAACCCATGTTCGACCCTACATCGATCCACCATCCTAATTCCTCCGAGTGGTTCCCCCCCCACCCATGTCTCGGATTACGTTTCTTTTTATTTAAGGCATGCCTTGGATAAGTCATGCAGAAATCAACTTAAATCCGAATGTCCCAGACCCTCCCTCCCATCTAAGGTGGCCGATACCCCCTCTATTGACCCAAACATGTTGCTATTTACTAAGTTTGGAAAAGATCCAAAGAAGGGGGTCGATAGGGCCTGGTCTAACTGCCAGGACAGATTGATTTGGTTGGTCCTTTAACAAGGATTTTGGACCTTGCTGAGGAGGGTGGTCAGGTGGACCCTGTAATGTTGTCCAACTGGGCTCAAAAGGCAATTTGTATGCTTGGCAATGCCAACGCCTATATATCGCAGGAGCGACGCAAGAGCCTTTTGCTCAAGATTGACCCCAAGTTGAGTTCCTTATCCACCAAGGAAGAAGGACTTCAGGCCGAAGGTCTTCTCTTTGGCGATTCTTTCATTAAAGAGGGGAGCAGATAGGTCTCTACATTTGCCAGCATCGACAAAGCCCAGTCTTCTATGAAGAAAATATTTTCCCAGCAGGTTTTTGGCAGGGCCAGCAGAGGAAGGAGTCACTTTGTCAGCCGTTACTCATCTCGAGGCCAGTTCCTCAACCGAGGATCTTTTAACCAAGACTCCCAGCAACATTATCAAGGATATAAACCCCAGTTCTATCCCTGGTGTTTCCGTGGAGGCTGCGGCAGGGGTTTCAAGCCCAAGAATGATCTCACAGGTAAGAATTTCCAGTTCTGGCCTTCCTCCAGTAGGAGGCAGGTTAGCTTCTTGTCTAGACGCTTGGTTGTCTCTCACGTCAGATCCCTGGGTATTGCAGATGGTGCAGGGTTATTGCATAGAATTTTACCAGCGTCCCTTTCAGACCCACCTTCCTCCTCCCCTTCATTTTTCAGACGATCAGTTTCTGTTGGTAGATGGCGAGATTCAGTCCCTACTTGTGAAACAAGCTGTAGAAAGGGTCTCCTTCGGGGTTCCTAAGCACTATATTTCTTGTTCACAAGAAGAACAAGAAGTAGCGACCAGTCATGAATTTAAGATTGTTCAACGACTTCGTGGTGTATCATCACTTCAAGATGGAGACGATCCTCCATCTCAGGGACATTCTCCTACAGGGAAATTGGCTAGTCCGTCTAGATTTCCAGGACGCCTATCTTGCGGTTCTCGTGCATCCAGCTTTCAGGAAGTTCCTTCAGTTTCAGTGGGAAGATTCTTTCTTCCAATTCAGGACGCTGCCCTTCGGCTTGTCATCAGCCCCTTGGTGTTTTACCAAGATTCTCAAAGCGGTTGTCGCCTTTCTCAGGGCTCAGGCTCATTGTCTATCTTGACAATTTCCTCATTATGGCCCAGGACAGATCTCGTCTTTTGGTCCATCTGGACCTTTGCCAGAATCTGTTAAGTCTGGGTTTCCTTATCAATCCAATCAAATCAGTACTTATCCCTTCTCAACAGTTGGAGTTACACGTTTTTTTGGTGAATACAGTCGATTCGGTCCTTCAACTCCCTCAATTGAAGGTAGATTTGATAAAGAAAGATTCAACACGCCTTATCCATTTCCAGTACCTCCCTCAGGTCTTTGGCTCGTCTGGTGGGCCTACTCTCCTCCTCCATCCAGGCCATCTTCCCAGGGCCTCTTCACTACAGAGCCCTTCAGAGACTAAAAATGTGTCATCTACGTCAGGGCCTAGCTTATTCAGATTCCGTTCTAGACAAAGAATACAGGGAAGAACTCCTTTGGTGGCTCAGTCATTTAGATGCCTGGAACAGAAGAACAATTCTCTGCCGCCCCAGATCTTGTCTTAGAGTCAGATGCAAGTCTGACAAGCTGGGGCGCAAGATGTGGTCAACTCTCGACTGGGGGTTTATGGTCCGTTCAGGAGTCAACACCGCACATCAATTGTTTAGAGATGCTTGCAGGTTCCTTTGCCATCCAGTCCTTTACAAAAGGCAGAGTAAGGTG
Source organism: Pleurodeles waltl (assembly GCF_031143425.1). Taxonomy (NCBI): domain Eukaryota; kingdom Metazoa; phylum Chordata; class Amphibia; order Caudata; family Salamandridae; genus Pleurodeles; species Pleurodeles waltl. The sequence continues at coordinate 989,561,867 of NC_090447.1, read as the reverse complement.
CACAGTGCTTCTTCGGATGGACAACCTGTCGGCGGTCAGGTACATAAATAATTTGGGAGGTACCGAATCCAGACCCTTAGCCTTCCTGGCCAAAAGCCTATGGGAATTCTGTCTGCAGAGGAACATTTCTGTCAGGGCAGAATATCTGCCAGGTCAGCTCAATGTCGTGGCTGATTGGTTTTCCAGACATTACTACGATTCAAGCGACTGGCATTTGCATCCTTCTGTATTCAATCGCCTTTCTTCCATCTTTGGCACTATGTCAATAGACCTCTTTGCTTCCCTCCTCAACTCACAACTCCCTTCTTCAGTTGGAGACCGGACCCATTGGCTCTGGCCACGGATGCCTTCCTTCAGTCGTGTCCCCCTTCTCTCCTTTACGCCTTTCCTCCATTTCTTCTTATTGCTCGGGTCCTAGCACAAGTTCGCAGACAGAGTTCATCCCTCGTATTGATCACCCCGCTTTGGCAGTCCCAGCCTTGGTACCCAATTATTTTGGAACTAGCTGCGGATTTTCAGTGTTGATTCCTCCCTTTCCAGGTTTGCTCTTGAACCCTCAAGGCCTTCCTCATCCCTTAATAATAGACAAACCCCTTCATCTAGTGGCCTGGAGGATTTCGGGGCTTCCTGGAGAGCCCCAGGAATTTCAGAGGAAGCTATCCGCTTTATCCAGCAATCATGGGCCCCAGGCACAGCGAGGGTTTATAAATCAGCCTGGTGTAGCTGGTGTCTGGACAGGAATTCAGATCCCGTTTCAGCGCATGTATCCTTAGTGGTCAATTTCCTAGCTTCTTTAGCGTCGCAGGGTAAAGCTTATCGGACTGTTAATACTTACCGATCGCCAATCTTGTCAGAACATGTCAGAGTGGACGGAAGACCTATTGGGGAACATCCTTTAGTCTGCCGTTTGTTAAAGGGAGTACGTTTTGTTAAACCATTTATTCCTAAATACAATGTTATGTGGGATGTTAATACTGTGCTTCGTCTTTTTATTTCATGGCCGGATAATGTCAGTTATCTCTTAAACATTTGTCTGCTAAATTAACAATGCTTTTATGTTTGGTTTCTATTAAACATGTCTCTGATGTGAAAGATTTAGATGTTTTCTCTTACTGTTTTTCTGCTCTAGGGGTTTATTTCCAGGTTAATAGACGTATCAAGACTAATTTATCATCTGTGTTTTATCCTTTTTTCCCCTCTCAACCCAAGCTGTGTGTTGGCAATTGTTTGAAGTCTTACGTTTCTCGAACTGCAGATCTTAGAAACGTTTCTTCTTCTTCCCAGTTGCTGATTTCCTTTCAAAAACCACAAGCCGGTTTCTGCTCCCACTCTGGCCTGTTGGGTTAAATGGCTAATGTCCCTTGCAGGCATTTCTACCCTTTCTTTTGGTGCCCATGCCGTGAGAGGGGCTGTTGCCTCTCGCGCCTTTTGGGCAGGGGCTGTATTGCAGGACATTCTCAGATCTGCAGATTGGTCAAACGTTAGCACTTTTAGAACTTTTTATTGTAAACCTGTTGATCATCCATTGGACAATGTTATTTATTTGCTTTAAACTAGCACAATATGAGCCTCCGGTCTTGTAATAAAATTTAGATTTTCCTAGCCTTGGTGTCAGTAAGGCTAGATTTTATTAAAGACACGGAGGCGAGTATTATCCCGCCGCTTTGGATTTTAACCCTCCCTTATGTTTCCTTCACAGTTGCGTTACCTTCAACCAGCTCTGCTACATCCAGATGATTATCATGCGGATTCGCTGAGTTCCAGTTCACCTCTTCGTTCTTCATGGTTACCGGTTCGATTAGTTTCCTTCCTCATGGACTCCTTCTTGAATTTCCTGTTGGCTCTATTGACTATATTTGGTGATGATTCGGCTCTCAAATGACTTTGACTGACTCTCGCAAGAAAAGAGGGCTTGTTGCTCGCAGTTAAGATAGTTGTACTTACACTCGGCGTGGGATTGGTTACCTCCATTGTGATGTCATTTTTGTAGTTCTTAGATGCTGTATGAATAAAGTAAGAAAAGAAGGCAGAATACTCACCTCCATGTCTTTAATAAAATCTAGCCTTTCTGACACCAAGGCTAGGAAAATCTCAAGTATCAACATTTAATCGTATTTTAATGATTGTCCCAGTTTATGTAGTCTTGAAATTTGGTCACCCTAGAATGCAGCTACATAAAAAAAGCTGTGAGGCACATGTTCATGCCACTTTGCTCTAACTAGGCAAGAACTGGCAATGGAAAGCCCAACTCATTTCATGCGACTTAGACGATTTCAAGCCACAGTGATCAGCTTCCAAAACGAAAGTGAAACCGGCTATATCCATGTGCGCCTTCTTCCATCTAATTAATTCAGAGGACGCTGTCGCGAAAGGTCTCGGCACCCATTGCTTGAAGAGAAAATATAAGGGCCTTAGTTACTCAGCATACTATAGTGTATGTGTGCTACGTTCCCATTTAATTTAACATATACATCCCTGTTCGAGAGGGGCGCGAGTGCTCATTTAAAGCCCTGAGATGACAACACTTGAAAAGCAGGTCGCTGGTATTTGGGGCTCCCCTCCCTTTTTGTTCACAACGGAGGTGAACCAGCGTCCTATTTACAGCCTATGACGGTAAATATCAATAATAGTGACAAACACACATTGTGTGGACGAGAACACAAAATGCACCGTGTGTAACACAAAAAGTCTCCGGCGCTGAAACAGTGTATCTGAGAAACGATTAAGTGAGATGCTTCGGCTACACCCAATACCCCACAAGTCAATCAGCGGCGTAACGATGTACATCCTCCAAGACGGACCGAAGGGTCGTAAGCAAAACAGCCTACCGCAGACAACGTCATTTAGCTTTACTTACCTCAGCTTCCTTTCGGCTGAGATGTACCAGCACCGCCGACGTCTCGTGGATTTCGCTGCCATCAAATACACCGCAGCCGGCCAACACCACAGCCACACGCTTCTTTACTGCCATATTGCCGACTAGAAAAACTAAACAAGAAAGAAGCAACCGCAGGGCGTGGTTAAATAGCAAGGTTGTATGTAGAGCTAGAAGACATACTATATGGTCTCTACCCCCTTCACAGTGTTACTCCTTACGAGCACCATTGAACCGAGAAGGAAACACCCCTAGTGTGTGCTGGAATTTAGGATTTATGTTACCGCTGACTTGCAGCCCTGCCTGATTTTACATCTCACAGGGTACAACATCTTTGCCGCGCAAAATATGCTCGTTAGTTTCTTTTTCAAAGAGTGGCCTATTAGTAACCTATTGTTGTTTTGTATTCTAATAGGAAGACCCTGTGTTGTGCTTGAATAAAATACATTTTACTGTCTGTCTTTGTATTTTCTCATCAAATATTAATCCTTTAAATGCAAATCGCTGGGCAAACACCATTTTTAGATTTTCCTCAAAACCTCTACAATGGTTTGCAAATGTTTCCCAGTAGGATAAATTGTGACATCTTGAACCAAACCATTTCTTTTCAGGCTGCAGTTTGTTGCATTGTGATAGGTGATGGTTATGCTGTATTTATTCCAGTATGGATTAAAAATATCCAAATGTAATTTATCCAAAAGCATACGACTGGCTAAAGGTTTCTTTCACTAGCATATGACTTGTTGCCCTGCCTTTCTCACTTTAAAAAGTACAAGCTGGTGGGGGCGTGGTGAAGATGGCGGAGTGACAAGACGCGTTTTGGACCTGCAGTGCTCTCGCCTCCAGCTTACCTGAACTATCCTTCAGATGTGGGCGGTGGGGTGAGACGCAGTGGAGCCCACAGAGAGACATCAGAAGCAACAGCACAGCTGTGGAGCCCTGGTAAATTGGCCCAGCGTTGCTGCTGGAGGAGACCGGCTGGAGGCCTAGGCTGCACGTGGACTCGGCTGCAAGGGCTCCAGGGGGTGCCCCACAGCAGCAGACAGCGGAGTGGCCCTCAACACGGTGGAGCAGCCTGCTGTGACTTCCTTGCGTGGGCACCACAAAGTGAGACAGGTGCAGCTGTGGGCTGATGATCGCTGCCCCCTGGGGGTTTGGGGCCCAGGCAGAGACCAGGTGGTTGGAGACATCCTGCCCAGTTCCTGGGTTTATTAGGCACCGCCTGGATGGGGCGCCCTCCCTGAGAGGACCACATGGAGACCCTGGCTGTGGTGGACCGGCCCAAAGTGAGGGGCTTCCTTAGGTGCTGACAGCAGACCCGGCTGGAAGACACGCTCAGGCAGGGGAGGGTCCCTGGCCCGAGCTACGTACTGGAGGCTATATTGATGGCAAGGATACCTACCCCTGGACACAGCAACAAAGTGAGTGGAGGTCCCCAGGGGGCCGGGAGCCGAGGGCCCGATGGAGCTGGGGGGCGTAAGCTTCCTGATTTCTGGCCCGGGGGGCACCCTGACTTGAGGGCTGGACCTGGCATAGAGGGGAGAGGCCGGCGCTGCTGGCGGCACAGCCTGAGGGACGCTTGGGTCGAGGTGAAGTCCCCTCAGGAGGCTGTGAACTGCTTCTGAAACCTGGGAGATCCCAGAGGACAGGTCTGGACCGGCTGTCGCTCACGACCACTTTTGGGTCGAGGTGGGGGCCCGGACGAGGGCCTATGGACTAAGCACATGGCTAATCCCCGAAGTAAGAGCGACTGCACCCTACTGGACATGCTGATCGAACCAACTCGGGTCGCGGCTGGAGAAGGCCGATCAGCCGCGGTCCACGAACATGCACCTGAGGATGGCTACTGTGGGGGGGCCCCGGTGACCCACTCTTTCCTGGAGGCCCTCTTCTCCTCTCTGTGGGAGGATATCCACGTGATCAAGAAAGAACTCTTGTCCGACCTTCACGAGGTCCGACGAGTTGTGGATGCTATCGGTGAGAGGGTCTCCCACCTGGAGGATCAAAGCACGATCGAGCAGTTTCAACAGGGGATCCTCAGACTCAGGGACCAGCTGATTGATCTACTTTCGCACATCAAAGACCTGGAAAACCAGTCCAGGCGTAATAACATTTGCATGAAAGGGGTGCCTACGGGAGCAGAGGGCACAGATATCGAGGCTTCTGTTCAGGACCTGTTCGGGACTATACTGGAGGCCTCCCCTATATGGAGATTCAGATGGTAAGAGTGCATAGACTGGGTCTGCCCTGCCGCTCCCCAGCACCTCCAGCGGATGTCCTGGTGTGCGTCCACGACTACAAACCCAATGAGGCAGTCAGGGAATGCCATCCGGTGCTCTTCCGGGACCACGAACCGATCCTATATCAGGACTTGGCATCCTCCACATTGCAGCAGCTCATTCACTATAGCAACTATCTATGCCCCTAAGGTAGGCCAAGAGGGATTGGTTAGACGAGCCCCGGCGGGCTTTATGGCCATAAGGGGCCGTATGGTGCTGGTGGGAGGGGACCTAATCCTAGTCTTTAACAATATCTTAGACAGAGCCACTCAATGACACGGACAGTTGGGCTCCTTCTCTGAGGAGGGAAGGACATGGCTACAGGAACAGGGGTTAGGGAACATATGGCGCATTGCACATCCTCAGACAAGGGACTGCACGTTCTTCTGTCATCGCGCATAACACATACATGAGTATTAACTATTTTCTGGGCTCTGGAGACCTACAATCCCTGATCAGGTCAGTAGAGATTGATCTGCATTCCCTGTTGGATCATGCCGCAATCTCACTAACACTGATCTCACCAGTCAGACCCCGATTGTGCAGACCCTGGCGATGCCCCAGGTAGTTACTCAGATTAAAGAGACCCTGAATGAATATCTGTGGCTTAACGATACTCCCGACGTGTCCACTTCCATCCTCTGGGATGCCCTGAAAGCAGTTGTGCGTTGGGAACTTATCATGATATCGGTGGCAGACAATAAGCTTAGAGAGGAAAAGCATGATCGGTTGAGTCAGAAGGCAAGGAAACTTGAACATATCCACCACCATACGGAACCTCCGAGAGTCTGGTACCAACTCAAGGCAGAGTGCAAACAACTGGCGGGACTTGGCACGGACAGGGCCGAGTACGCTGCTCTTTGACTCTGCCATTACTTCTATGTGGGAGGGGACTGATGTGGGCGACTTCTGGTGAGCCACTTGAAAGCACAACAGTAAGCTCGGATGGTGCAGTCTCTGACGGCAGCCAATGGTTCTGAGAACAGGGAAGATGGTACTATTATGGAGACCTTTAGGGCCCTCTACCAGTAGCTTTATATGGCACAGCCATTGCCTCCAGACTTCACCCGCTAGTTATCTGCGAGAGGCTGGCCTCCCGAGACTTGTTACGGACCAGGCCGAAATCCTAGACCACCTGACCAAGATAGAGGAGGTCATGTCAGCAATTGCACGCCTCTAACCCCTTGAATTCCCCGGACCCGACGGCTTCTCCACACTGTTTTACAAGACCTTTTGCCTACAATGAACTCCAATATTAACTCACCTTTTCAATGCAATTACCTCCCCAGACAATATCCCCCCTTCTATGGAGGAAGCTGCTATTGTGGTCATCCCTAAGCCGAAGAACGACCCTAGGCAGTGTGCCTCTTATCGCCCCATATCCCTTTTGAACGTAGATGCAAAACTCTATACCAGCATCCTCGCTGCATGACTTAACCTCCTGCCTGAGCTGGTTCTCCAGATCAGGCGGGGTTCATCCCTGGCTGCCAGTGCACTGAAAATACGAAGTGCCTCCTCCATTTAATTGTTAAGTCTCTGCGCTCACACCATGAGCACATGCTCCTATCAGTGGACACAGAGAAGGCTTTCAACAGCGTCCACTGGCCATTTATGGAGGCTACGCTGTATTGCTTCGGGTTCTGTGAAAGATTCTGCTCCTGGATTCTCAGCAACTACGGCTCCCCTGAGCAGCCATTTGGGTAAATGGCCAGGTGCCAGGTAACTTCCCAATCGACAGAGGTACGAGATAGGGTTGTCCGCTTTTACCCCTGCTCTTCACGATTTATGTGGAGCCCCAGGCCCAACCAGTACAGGATAGTTCTGCTACCATGGAGTGCACTTTTGAGGGAGAGGAGCACACCATTAGTCTGTACACGGATGACATCATAGTGGCTCCGGAGGACACCCACCACGAAAGCTTTACTGGTCTTTCTGCTGGAACTTGCGATGTTCAGGGAGGTGGCCGGGTTTCGGGTGAATGTTGGTAAATCGCAGGTGCTCAACCTGCCCTATCCTCTGGTACGAGGTTGAACTTAGCACAGGCACACCTAATAAGATGGGCAACACCCTTGCTCCCCTTCCTAGGGGTGCACCTGGCTGCTACGTTTCGGGAGACAGCACTCATTAAGTACGATGCTCTGCTAAAATAAATTCAGACAGATCTTCCCCAGTGGAGTTCTCTGAAGCTTTCTTGGATGGGACGCGTTGCGGCCATGAAGATGTTGTTCTTGCCAAAAGTGATGTTCTTATTCCAGTTTCTGCCATTGGATCCCCCAGCAGGCGCCCTGGGCATTCTCCAATTGCTCTGCATGGGCTGGGATAAGACCTCGAATGCTCAAACAACTAATGTATCGGCCTGCACGAGAGGGAAGTTTAGGTATGCCCAACCTACAACAATACTATCATGCTACGCAGCTAACATTTTTGGTGGAGTGGTCACGGAAGAAGTCATGGACCGGGCGGTCGCTGGGACGCCCCCTGCAGAGGATTCTCTTCCTCCGTATGGCTGTGAGACAACAGATCCTCAATCTTTTCCCCATCACGCATTCGACCATGGGAGTTTGGAATAAGGTAGGGGAAAGGACAGACCTCACCTCCTTTCCCTCCCCTCTCAAGCCTATCGTTGGCAGTGCTGACTTTGCCCCGGGTATTGAGCCTGTGGCCTTTCAGCAGATGCAAGTGGCGAGATGCCATTTGGCCAGGCATATGTTTGATAAAACAGGTCTGCTGATGTTTGTACAGATGCGGTCCAACTACAGGCTCCCTGAGACAGAAAGTTTGTGCTACTTCCAAGTCCAGCACTGGGTATCGCAGCTGTTGGTTTGACACGAAGTTCAGCATGGTCTTACCCATTTGAGAAAGGATTGGTGACAAAAACCTTTGGTAGGCACCTGGTGCCGGAGCTATACGGACTGTTGCGTCGGTCAGTCCCATACTCCAAGCCCGTGAGCAAGCAGCGGTGGGAGTCAGAGCTAGGGACAGAATTGTCTCAGTGTGAATGGGAAGATATATATTTCAGCACCAGGCACACAGGTGCCACCAAAATAGCCACCTACTGGTATCTAACTCCTGTCAGGCTGCATAGAAGTAACTCCTTCCGTAGTGACGCTTGTTGGAGAGAATGTGGCTCTGCAGGCATTCTCCTGCACCTCCTAATAGGAGCTCATTGGGCTAAGGTTTTGGAGGACATAGACATTCATTCTGAGACTCGGTTGCTCTGTTTTCCGGCGTATACTGTCCTGGTTCTCCCTTACATACTCACTTTTTCTCTCCAATCTTGCAGAGGCCGGCAGATAGGGCTGGCATTGGGGGTGCGCTTCAAAACATCATAGCACACTGGGGCTCCACTGTTACACCCACACATCAGGGCTAGCTGAACCGCTTATGGCACTTGTTGGGGATGGAGAAAATGTTCCTTACACTCTCTGCTCAGGGAGATTCGCATAGACAGTCTTTTATGAAACTCCTCTCAGCAGAATTCCGGGAGCTCACCTGCCCTAGGTACCTGAGACTGGTCAGGCTCACAGACTCAAAGGTTCACACATGTCCTACACCCCCCAAGAGCTCCAGGGTGGCAACTCGACAGTACCAGCTTGTTCTAACAGTTGGGATTAGCGGGCCCTGGTTGGGGGAGAGGATGGGGAGGGGGTTTGGGTTATGTGGTCTGATTTGGAATGTTACTGTTTTCCCTTTATGCCAATAAAGAGATTTGAACTATAAAAAGTGCCAGCTGGAAATTTGAAGCATGTGAGTTTTGCCTCAGCTAGCGTTGCGCTTCGCTTGGCAGTCGTTATTAACAGAATGGGTTCAACTAAGTAACTCAGGAGCCATTGCTGAATTGTGTGGCTAGCTAAGTAAGGTTTAGTGTTTAAGTGTGCTAGACCAGTGGTTCTCAACCTGTGGTCTAGGGACCCCTGGGGGTCCACAAAGCCTCTTCAGGGGGTCTGCAACTGTTTAGAAAATTAAATATATTAACGGATTAGGGTGGTCATTATGAACAAGGTGGGAATCACCGCCGGCGGTGACGGTAACTACCGCCAACATGCTGGCGGTCCAAACTGCTAAATAGTGAAGCACATGAGAAACAAGTAACAGTCAAGCCACACACCGCCAGCATTGGAGTGGCGATGAGGACGAAGGAGGCCGCCCAAAGGCCGGTGGAAAGGTCCTACCTGCCCACCAAATAATGAAGCACAAGCCTGCCGTCAGTTCCGGGGCGGGAACCACTGTCACGCTTTGTGGTGGAAACGAACTAAATAAAAGGAAACACTCACTGGAGGTACACACAACACGCCGAAGTTGACATGGAGAGAGAGTTGCAAATAATGCCAGTGCTGCTCCTTGCCATATACCTCCACGACCGTGACCGCAGATGAAGATGACGATGGTAAGTACCGCAACCTAGTACACATGGGGAGAAAGGGCATAGGTACGCAACCACCCCACCCACCCCGCAATGCACTCCCAACCGCTCACACCATCCCACACCATACATACCAGAACAAGATGTACTTGCCCGACACAAGGCAACAAAGACCGGCACCAAAGTACACACATGTGCTCACCACACCCCCACAATGAAACGATGAACAACGTCACTGTATTGTGCCAACAGTACCACTGGGCACTCAAACTTTAATAGAAGTAGAACAATGTAATGTCTGAATAAGGCCACTGGCCAGTCCAAAAAGAATACATGAAGGGCCCAAATAGGCCGGACTTGACTCCCACATGTGCACAGTTTACTCCACTGTAAAGGGACATCAATGGGGCAGCCAGGCACCTCAGGGAACGGGTAGAGTGGGTGGCGGGAGTGGGGATTTACGTCTGGAAGGGGGGGCTTGGGCTTACATTTGGGAGGTGGAGGGGGTTTGGACTTGCCCTTTGAAGGTGGGGGAGTGGGCTTGGATCAGGGGTTGGCAGAGGGACCTGGTCAACACAGGGCTTCTTCCTCCCTGGGGAAGGGGCACGGGAATGGGAAGGTCGGACGGGGGCGGACTTGGGCGTGGAAGGAGTGGACTGGGCAAGGAGATGGGCACGTTTAGGGACGAGACGGGGTGGGCCAGTGGGTTAAACAGGTCAACACAGGAGAGGAAAAGTTTCTTAGGGGCGGTTGGGGTGGATTTGGAGGAAGGTGTGGGATTGGAGGACGAGGGAGTGCTTGTACCAGGTGTAGGTGTGCCAGACGTGGGTGCCTGAATAGAATGCTTATGTATGGTGGATGTGTGTTGTGTGGGTGTCTGTGAACTTTTGAGTGTTTTGGGGTGGGGGGGACACAGTGGGACAAGACAGACTGCCAGTGTACATGCTTGTTGTCTGGGTGTCTGCAGGTCTGGTGAGTGTGCTGCATGTGTCAGTCAATGTAGTTGTGGTGAGTGAAGGTGTGGTGTCTGGGGTGGATGACTGGATGTCAGTTGTTCTGGTGACTGCAAGAATGGGGTAGCAGCAGTGACTGAGGGTGCAGTGCTTGTGGGTGTGCATGGTGAGGTGACAGACAGGGAGGCGGGAGAGGTGGACACACTGGGGGAAGTGGATGTTGTGTGTGCCTTTGTATGTTGGGTGTATGTATGCCTGTGGTGGGAAGTGTGGTGCTTGTGTTTGTCTGTGTGGTTCTTGTGTGTTGATGTGTGTGCATGGCTGTCTGGACGTGTGCTTGGGATGGGTGAAGGTAGTGGGTTGCTGGAAGGGGTAGAGGTGGTTGGAGGGGGACGGAAAGACCAGGGACACTGGCTGCCGTCAAACAGGAGGCCAGAGCCTGAAAAGATCTCTGTAGGCCAGACATGGCACAGTGAATGCCTTCCAGGTATGCATTGCATTGCATTGCTGCATCTGGGATGCTACTCCCTGGATGGCATTCACAATGGTTGTCTGCCCTACAGAGATGGTCCTCAGGAGGTCAATAGCCTCCTCCGTGAGGGCAGTAGGGCTGACTGGGGCAGAGGATGATGTGCCTGGGGTAAAGGAGATGCCCACCCTCCTAGATGGGGAGCAACTGGGAGGGCGGAGGTGGCACGGGGTGGCAGAAGATGACAAAGAGTGGGTGGGCCCACTAAGGTCCGCCACCACTAGGGAGCTGCCATCGGAGGAGATATCAGAGGCACTACTGCCAGTGGTAGCTGCCTCCCCCGTGGTACTCCCCTCGCCCTCCAACCCACTGGTTCACTTGGCCTCCACCGACTCTGCCTCCATGGAACTGTGGGCCGCTGCATCCCCACTAGCCGGTGCCACTGCTCCCTCGCCAGATGATGCTGATGTACCCAATGGACACAAGAGCACAGGGGTGGGGAGACAAAACATAGAAGAAATCTGTAAATCCCTGAATGAATGTACATTTCTGGTTCCCACACACTCCCATCCAGCTCACACACCTACACGCAGCACCTACAACATACGTCATGACTGTGCCCCTGACAGGGGCCACTACCCCAGAATACACCCCATTACCCACATGAAACACGGACCTGAGAAACTGTGTGGACTACACACATGGGGGACAGTGCCCAGACAATGCACCCACCAGTCCATGGGCCTACAAAGCATCCAAGATTACAGTAAGGTGTACCCTCACGGGCCTATGTGGACCGTCCACACCTGTCCCATACCATTTCAGTGTCTATGGGGGACAGGACTGCAAAACACACCTGTCAGAGTGCCTGGCAATAGACAGCATACATACTACAGCACCCAAACACATCCATCAAAGTAGTATTAAGCATTGTTGGTACTCACCCCCTTTTGGCTGCTGTGCTGCCTTGAAGCGCCCATCCAAATCCTGATAGGCCACTGCCAAAATGCAGGCCATTAAGGGGGGGAGGGGGGGTCAGGGTCCGATGGGCACCCCTTCCTCGTTGGGAGGCCTTCCCCAGCTGGGCCTTGCAGTTCTTCCTGGCCCAGCGCCTCAGGTCCTCCAATCGCTTGCTGCAGTGGGTGCTCAGCCGGTTGTAGACCCCCATGGGCCGCACATCCTTGGCAATGGCTTGCCACAGTCCTCTCTTCTGATGGGTGCTAACCTGAATAGGACACACGGAGGATGATGTGCCTGAGGTAAAGGAGATGCCCACCCTCCTAGATGGGGAGCAACTGGGAGGGCAGAGATGGCACGGGGGTGGCAAAAGATGACAAAGAGTGGGTGGGCCCACTAAGGTCCGCCACCACTAGGGAGCTGCCATCGGAGGAGATATCAGAGGCACTACTGCCAGTGGTAGCTGCCTCCCCCGTGGTACTCCCCTCGCCCTCCAACCCACTGGTTCCTTTGGCCTCCACCGACTCTGCCTCCTTGGAACTGTGGGCCGCTGCATCCCCACTCGCCGGTGCCAATGCTCCCTCGCCAGATGATGCTGATGTACCCAACAGACACAAGAGCACAGGGGTGGGGAGACAAAACATAGAAGAAATCTGTAAATACCTGAATGAATGTACATTTCTGGTTCCCACACACTCCCATCCAGCTTACACACCTACACGCAGCACCTACAACATACATCATGACTGTGCCCCTGACTAGGGGCCACTACCACAGAATACACCCCATTACCCACATGAAACACGGACCTGAGACACTGTGTGGACTACACACATGGGGGACAATGCCCAGACAATGCACCCACCAGTCCATGGGCCTACAAAGCATCCAAGAGTACAGTAAGGTGTACCCTCATGGGCCTATGTGGACCGTCCACACCTGTCCCACACCATTTCAGTGTCTATGGGGGACAGGACTGCAAAACACACCTGTCAGAGGGCCTGGCAATAGACAGCATACATACTACAGCACCCAAACACATCCATCAAAGTAGTATTAAGGAGTGTTGGTACTCACCTCCTTGTGGCTGCTGTGCTGCCTTGAAGCGCCCATCCGAATCCGGATAGGCCACTGCCAAAATGCGGCCCATTAAGGGGGGGTCAGGGTCCGACGAGCACCCCTTCCTCGTTGGGAGGCCTTCCCCAGCTGGGCCTCGCAGTTCTTCCTGGCCCAGCGCCTCAGGTCCTCCAACCGCTTCCTGCAGTCGGTGCTCAGCCGGTTGTAGACCCTCATGGGCCGCACATCCTTGGCAATGGCTTGCCACAGTCCTCTCTTCTGATGGGTGCTAACCTGAATGGGACACATAGAGCAGAAAAATAGACGTCAGGATGTGGGCATCTTATACAGATGAAATGTCGTCCCCTATGGAGCGGACATTTCTAAAAGACAAGTAACCAACTCACAACCAGTACATGCCACACAATCTATGGCTGTGCAATTACAAATCGAACACACATGCATACAGACATCTGCCCCCATCACACACATCCAAGCAAGACATCCGCCAACTCACCTGCTCCTCTGGTCGCCCATATAACTTGGCATACAGGGGTAGGATCCCGTCCACCAGCTTCTCGAGCTCCTCCGTGGTGAAGGCTGGGGTCCGTTCCCCTGTGACTTGGGCCATTGGAGTAACCATAGTCAGGACTTGCTTGTACGGGAGTGGAGTACCTGCTTGCACGGGAATTAGGAGTCAAGTGTCATGGGTGTGACGACATGGCATACATTCAGCGGCAGTGTGCACCGTCACCGCCAGTGGCGATCGTGATAGGCCCAGGTTCCACATTGACAACCATTTAATCCAATGAGTGGGTGCACAGGGTTGAACACCGCCGTCTGCCATGGTGACTACCGCCAGCGGAATGATGTCACTTCCACTCTCTCAGACCTGGTTGGCAGGAGGCTGCCATCTTTCTAGCACCACATACATATATTCTGACTAGGGGCCCCATTCAGGGCATCCAAATCTCAGCCCTAGTTGCTTGCTCACATGACTGACTGATCCTCACATGCACCCATCTTATGAAATGTGTCCACACTCGGATGCCATTACAACAGACTTGACCCTGCACACACGTGCCTAACGTACATTATGCATAGCATCTGTGTAACCTACGTATTGCACATCCATCAATACATTTACAACCTGTTTGGGATGTGTATGTGTGACCCTCATATGTGTTCTTTCCTCCCCTTAGGTACAGACCCATGTCACGAGGAAGGGCCCCATCTGTACACAGACCTCTTGTTGATTTGGAAACCATGGATGAACGTCACATCATTGTCACCTACAGACTGAATCGTGCTACAATCCATGACCTATGTGCCTTACTGAATCCTGTACTAAGACCGTCTAATCGGAATCAGCATGCCATCCCTACTAAAGTGCAAGTGCTATCTGTACTCCATTTTTTGGCTACAGGGTCATTTCAAGTGACAGTGGGCATGGGTGCAGGGTTCTCACAGCCAATGTTCAGCCTCATCTTGTCGAAATTCCTGGATGCATTTGTCCAACACTCGCAGACATATGTCCAGTTTCCCCAAAGAGCTGAACTACCTGCTATGAAGTCTGGACTTTATGCCTTTGCTAACATCCCCCATGTGATAAGTGCCATTGATGGAACCCACATAGCTCTCATCCCCCAAGAGAGAATGAACAGGTGTACAGGAATCAAAAGAACTTCCACTTCTTGAACATACAGTTGATGTGTACTGCTGACCAGTACATATCACATGTAAATGCCATGTTTCCAGGATCAGTCCATGATTCCTTTGTCCTGAGGAATAACAGTGTGCCACACATGATGGAACAACTACAAGGGGACAGAGGTTGGTTCATAGTTGAGTGTGTATGACACTGGATCAGTACACAGCTGACAGGCAGGCTGTATGCAAGTAATGGCAGTTTGTTAATGTCCTCTTTTGCCCACTTTTGCAGGTCATTCTGGCTACTCCAACTTGCAATGGCTCCTGACACCAGTGAGGAATCCCAGGACAGATGCAGAGAGGAATTATAATGAGGCCCATGGACGTACTAGGAGGGTGATTGTGCGCACTATAGGTCTCCTGAAGGCTAGATTTTGTTGCCTCCATCTCTCTGGGGGATCCCTGTTCTATGGCCCTGAGAAGGTGTGTAGAATAGTGGTGGCCTGCTTAATGCTGCACAACTTGGCTGCGAGGAAGGCTATTCCCCCCTTCTAGAGGAGGAGGGTGCTGTACAACCAGACATGCAACCTCTGAGAGGGGATAAGAGTAATGGTGAGGATGAAGAGGGGGAAGATGTAAACTCCAGGAACCAGCTGATCCACCTACACTTCTAGTGACTATGAAGTACTGTTCACTGATGCTGTTGTCTTCACTTCATAGTGTAGGTCTGACTCGTGATTGGTGATGTGGTGTCTGTAGCCACTGACAATGTTAACTGAAGACTGAAGTGGCATGTGGCAGGGAATTCGAAATGGTGTACATTCTAACTTACTTCAGACACTACAGTGTGTGGGATTTCCTTCCTGCAATAAAGGTATGATTATTAAATTGACTGCCTAATGCATACACACTCACAATTGTATACTCATAATGACAGAGGACATTCGATTTGGTGTAGATGTGTTTTATTAAGTGTCACAAATTTGTAATTTTTCTGTTCAGTGATATGGAGTGGGATCATGGTGCATCTCCATACTCTTGTGCATGAGATCAGCTGTTGGTGGCAGTGGGTATTGGTCCATTGGTCCCTTGGTAGATGGTGTATTGGTATTGGCGGGTCAACATGATGGCACAGTAGCTCACTTGGGAGACAGTTCAGGGCAGAGTCACTTCTTAGCGGGAGCCTTGGTCTTGGCAGGTGTTCCAGTGCCATAACTGGGTCTGAGGGCACTTTTGAGTGACTGGTGCTGGGCTGCAGGGCTAGGGGTGTTGGTCTCCTATGTGTGCTCTGGCAGTGCCACCAGTCCAGTAGCTGCTGAAGATGTATATGGCAGGGCAGTGTCCTGACTAGTGGTAGGGGCTTGCAGGTGGGTGAAGGTCTCAGGCTGGCTAGGTTAGTGGTGCTGTAGCACCCCTGCAATGGTGACCATGGTGGCATTGAGTTGTTTCCATTGCTCCGTGGCCTCTTGGTGTTGTGCTATCTGCAGCCTTTGATTCTGCTCCAGGGTGGCCAGGATCTGGCCCATCCTGTCCTGGGTATGGTGGTATGCTCCCAGGACCTCAGAGATCACCTCCTGAGCTGCAGCATCCATCCTTTGGCCTTCCCCCGGCACACTGATGCCCTCCCACTGGCCCTTGCCCCCTGTGCCTGTGTCCCCTGCACAGGTCTGGCAGTCACACTTGCACTGTGGCCATCTTCGTCTTGCCTGTTGGTGGGTGGTGACTGTGGCCTCTGTAAATGTGGTCCGCCAGTCTGTGGCCTGGAGACACTGGTGTTGGGTTGTTTGGCCTCAGCTAATGGTGTGGACTGGGTGGTAGGGCTGTCAGTGGGATCCTGGGTTGGGCTGCTGGAGGGAGACATTCCAGGGCTGTGTGACGGGCCAGGGTATTCCTCACTGTCCATACATCCCTCTTCAGTCTCCTGAGTGGGGCCTCTGTCTCCATGTGGGGCGCTGGCACTCCTTGGCCTTTCCGTCCGGGTGGCATGGGTGGTGGTGCCCGGTGGTGGGAATGGAAATGTATGTTACATGTACTAATTCTGAAATGGATGCACAGCTCTGCCCTATTTTGTGCTTTCATTCCTTTGTCTGGCCATGCAGGGTCCTTTTGTGGAATTATCCTTTCATTTTGCGTGGGGGGTGGAGGTGCATTGTGGGTGCAGTGGTGCCATTGTGAATCATTGCAGGGGTAGGTGATTGTGCACAGGGGGAGGGATGTGGCCCTGTTAGTGGGTTTGTGGGCATGTAGGGTGACTGGATGTGGATGTTGTGGCCTGGGTGGGGATGTGGTCCTGGTGGTGTAGGGAGGGTTGGGGTGGTACATGCATTACAGGTGTAGTGGATATGTAGTAATTGTAGTTGTCTTACCCGAGTGCAGTCCTCCAGTGAGCAGTGAGGCCCTCCCTTCCAGTTCCTTCTCCTCCCAGTCGGTATAGTCGGGGTGTAGGTGGGGGTCCTCCTCCAGTCTTCTGTACTGCAATGTTCTGCCTGGATGCCATAGACCTCACCTTCCTGCGCAGGTCATTCCATCTCTTGCAGATGTCGTCCTTTGTGCATGGATGGTTTCCCACTGCGTTGACCTTGTTGACAATCGTCTGCCATAACTCCATCTTCCTGGCGATGGTTGTCTGCTACACCTGTGCCCCGAAAAGTTGTGGCTCGACCTTGAGTATTTCATCCACCATAGTCCATAGCTCCCTATCTGTGAAGCGTGGATGCTTAGGGGGTGCCATGGTGTGTGTTATGGGTGTGGTGTTATGGGTGTATTGGTGATGGTGCTGTTGTGTATTTGTGCGTGTGAATTTTGTTATGTTGTGTTCAGTGTATGCATGTTATGTTGTCAGTCTCATTCGTGCAATTGGTGTTGCAAAGGATTGTTGGGGTGTGTATGTGTGTGTTTTATAGTGTTCTGGATGTGTGTCAGGTGTATGGGTTTCAAACTTGCCAATGTGTGCATTTCTTGTTGTTGGATCTCATTGCTGGCCGTGGCAGTCCGTAACGCCAGTGGTCGTTCGAAATCCACCTTGGTGATTTGTGCATCATTATTTGGTGGGCAGAGGATTTTTCTGCATGGCGGTGGGGGGGGTGGAGTGTTCAGCCTTTCCACCATCATGGACCCTTGAGGTGGCTGGAGGTTGCTGGATTTTTGGAGGTTTTCGTTTTTGGCATCACTATACAGCAGTGTGCTGTTCACCGCCACTGGCGGACTTCTGTTCACCATCACCACTGCGGTCAGCGGTGATGACTCAGTGGGGGGTCCCCAGAATCCAATAAAAATTCAGTGGAGGTCCCTAGACTCCAGTAATGATAAAATGGGGGTCAACAGAAGTCAAAAGGTTGGGAACCACTGTGCTAGACTAAATATATTTTACAAGCCTATAGTACTTCCTATTGTTTACCCTGGCATGAAAAGTGACTGTTTAAGCATGGCGCGTGCTGGCCGAGTTTCTAAAAATGTGCCATGACTCACTGAAATTGATTATTTTGATAAATACCTGAATGGAGTAACTATTTCCAATTTGCAAATGTCTGTGTGTGCGCCATTTGAAGGCCGCATTCATGAATTTCAAGGCTCTACAAATGACTCCGAATGTGCAGCTCGCATCACATTAGGCTGTCCATAGCGGTGGCAAGAACCATATAATTAGAGATTCCAATTAGTGCCAATTAATTTTAGTATGTCTGACAAATGGCATTGTTCTTATTTAGCAATGTGACTCGATTCATTATGTGAGCAACATCACTGAAGCTTGAGATTCTCCGACGCTGTGTCCAAGCCAAATATACTTGGAGCGGACATGCATTGCACCACTTTGTAAACCATTGCGCCACATTATGCCTGCGCCACGCATAATGTATGCCAGGGAGGCCTTCTGCCATTGGGGGGCCGAAAAATTACACAAGGAAATCTAAGAGGTTTCCTTGCGCCATTTTCTGACACTTTTAACACCTGATAAGAGCAGGCGTTAAAAGGGGGCATGCCATTGAATACAATCAGCTCCTATGTACTCTGCACGAGTAGCACCAACATTTTGTCACTACTCCTGCAGAGTATATCAATAGAGTCAGGAATTATGACGCTATTGCACCCTACTCTGCGCCATGGTGCGATGTATTTTAAATACGGCACATACATGGTGGAGGTAGGAGGGGCGCTAAGGGGCGCAAGGAAATTGGTGCTGCACCCGGTGCAGCACCTCTTTTCTGAAATCAGCATCTAAGGCCCAGATTTAGGAAAAGTTAGTGCAACATTTGCACCATTTTTGTGACACAAAACTGGCACTAACTTAATGGCATATTTATATGTTGACGCTAGAGCAGTCTAGCGTCAAAATATCCCACTTTGCACCATTTTTTGGGAGCGACACCTCACCTTGCATCATTTAACTTCAATAATTTTGCAAGATAGGTCTTCCCTCCCAAAAAATTATGCTAGGCCGCTAGTGCCAAATTTAGAACCCGATGGAGAAACGATGCATGCAAATGACTGCCTCCAAAAACTGACACTTCTACATAAGGGAAACACAGAAGGACCATTGGAAAGCAACTGAACACCATAGAAG
The DNA here is from genome assembly GCF_031143425.1 of Pleurodeles waltl. NCBI lineage: Eukaryota > Metazoa > Chordata > Amphibia > Caudata > Salamandridae > Pleurodeles > Pleurodeles waltl. The sequence goes on along the minus strand of NC_090447.1, from coordinate 989,542,704 downwards.
TGCTACTGCTACATCTCAGCAGCCATAGAAGATTACAGCGATGACGCCAAGTGCCACCAGCACCACTGCACCAACTGCAAACACCACCACAGCAGCCACAAAGGTAGTGTAGAAGGTGGGAGAGCATCTTTCACCAGTGTGCAAGCATCCTCAGGGAAGAAGAGGTGATCAGACTCTACCGTCAGAGGCGAGAGTCCACTGTACTACTGCTCCACCATATTGTGCCAGACATCACAGCAGGAGTGCAGAGTTTCTACCAAATTGCTGACTTCTCACATGTGTTGGGTGCAATGGACTTCACCCATGTTCAACTTATCCCTCCTGCAGCAACCAAACACCTCTACAGGAACTGAAAACATACCCACTTCATCAATGTACAGGCTATCATGGACCACCGTGGAATCATCACAAACATCCTTGCAAATATACTGGAAATGTCCATGATGATTACATCTTCAGGCACTCCACTATAAACCAGAAATTCCAGGATGGACAACATGGCCATGGCTCATAGATAAGATACCATTCAAATCATAACACACACAACAACACACCAAACTTGTAGTACAAACAATGCAAACACAACACCAAACACACACGGACAGCGAAACACAGATGTATAGACCACAACACACTACACTGTATACAATGCACATCACCCTCACATACGTCCATATCTACAGGTCCCTGGCACCACCTGACTGACTCATCACTGGACGGACAGGTGGAGCAATGTCCCCTATGAATACAAAAGCTGGACTCAAACAACTACAGGGCAGATTTAAGCAAAGTGATGTTGCACCCAGTGCAGCACCAATTTTCTTGCTCCCCTTAACAACCCCATAACACCACCAAGTGTGCGCTGTATCAGTGTACCATGGTGGTAGTTAGGGAAATTGTGTAAAAAAAAATTACGCTATTTCGGAGCTTTGCAGGATTAGTGTCAAATCCTGCAAAGCCTATTGAGGCCCATTATGAATAATGATGTGCCTCCTTTTAACACCTGCTCTGACCAGGTCTTAAAAGTGCCGCAAAAAATGACACAAAAGAAATCTTTTAGATTTCTTTGCACCATTTTTATGGCCCCCCTAATGGGGAATGCTCCCTTTACATATGTTATGCCTGGCGCAGGCATAATGTAGCCTAAGGGTTACAACCTGGTGCAATGCATGTGTTGCACAACTTTGTAAATTTGCTGCAGCGATTTTGGCCTTATTGGGCCACATTAGTGTAATAGATCATCCTAATGTGGTGCAAGGAGGAACTAGGGGCTCTTAAATCTGCCCCTACCTGTGTTCACAGGTTCACAACAAAACACAGATCCTTCACACAAAACACTTACCAAGAAATTGCTCTGCTATGTGAATTGCATTGGTCAAACAAACATCAAACTACTCACATATTGGCACTACCCCACATTTACTATGCTGTAGCAATCACAGGCAGCATTGAAATCTATTGCCACCCAAGTGGTCCCATCACCATCTACATGTCAGAAAAATATTATAGGTATACTCATTGTGTACAACTTTCCCTTGTGTGGTGCATAGGCCAGCACACATTGAAAAACAACACCACCCTCACTGAAAGTTCATGTGCAGGAATGGACACCTCACAGCACACCAACAAACATACCTGTAAATACCACAGTGGTCATTACAACCCTGGCGGACGGTGTAAAAGGTGGGGTAATACCGCAAACAGGCCGGCGAAAAAAAAAAGGGAATTACGAACCTGGCGGTAACCGCCAACAAAGACAGCCACTTTAACACTTCGCCCGCCACGGCGGTACAGACAAACAGCGTGGCGGTCACCGCCAACAGACATGCGGGAGACAAAGTACCGCCCACACTATTACAACACACCAATCCGACACCTTTTCCGGGGCGGATTCACCATGGATAAAAACACTGCGGAAAAAGCCTTTGCTATGGGAATACGCTCACCTCAACACACTCCACGAGGAACAACGACTCCATGGAGCCGGAACTCCAAATACTACCTGCCCTTGTCTTTCTGCTCCTGTACGAACAACAGCGACGTAGGCGCAGAACATACCGGTGAGTACTGCATCTACGACACAGGGGAGGGGGGAGGCAAAAGTTAGGGGGACACCCACCAAACACCCCCACCCCACCCTCGCATATTACAACATACACACCAATGCAGTCAAAAATATCACATTAACAATCCACAATCCCCCCGGAAGAATGCAAAGACAAAGCGAGATCCGTTCAAATATTGTAATGTGCCAATATACATGTCATATAAAAATATACTGAATCATATTTCAAAATCTGTCATATTTATATATACAATACAAGAAGTAGTGCAGATATGTACACAACAATGTCCGTGCACCAACAGTCCAAAAATGCATGGGCGAGGCCCACAATAGATACCTGACCAAAATCCGAGAGAACACTGCCGGGGCATCAGATTGAAACACTACAGGCACCTCAGGGGGAAGGGAAGTGGGGGCACCTCAGCCACATGACTGCAAAGCCAGATCCACGACGGGGCTCCATGCCCATTGATGTATCCTGGGGAGTGCAAAGCCACAGTCTCTCAAGTCTCTACAGTGGGTGGCTTGCCCACTGGACCATCCTGGGGAGTGCAAAGCCACTGTCTCTCAAGTCTCCCAAGTGGGTGGGTTGCCCACTGGACCATCCTGGGGAGTGCAAAGCCACAGTCTCTCAAGTCTCTACAGTGGGTGGCTTGCCCACTGTGCCATCCTAGGGAGTGCAAAGCCACAGTCTCTCAAGTCTCTCCAGTGGGTGGCTTGCCCACTGTGACATCCTGGGGAGTGCAAAGCCTCAATTTCGCAAGTAGATAACATCCGCCAGTGGCTCGTGAGGGGGACTGGTGCCCAGACTGGATGAGTCTCCCCGTGAAAGTTCCTGTCCTGTCACTGTCCCAGCTGCACATGGGAGAAGGATGCCTGATGTGGCGGCCTATTCATACCCACACGGTGTTTGCCCTGATCAGCGGTCTTCACCATGGCGGTCTTGCCCTTGTTCAGCGGTGCTTTGCCATGGCTGGCTATGGACTGTTCAGCGGTCTTCACCATGGCGGTCTTGCCCTTGTTCAGCAGTGCTTTGCCATGGCTGGCTATGGACTGTTCAGCGGGAGCCTGAGATGGCGGTTCAGATACTGACATTGGTGTGTGGCATGACGAACTCCACACTGGACATTGATGTGTGGCATGACGAACTCCACACTGGACATTGGTGTGTGGCATGACGAACTCCACACTGGACATTGGTGTGTGGCATGACGAACTCCACACTGGACATTGGGGTGTGGCATGACGTTCCATCATCGCCCAGCGGGGCTGTGGGATCCTGGTCCCTCCTGGGCACTGACTCCGGCGGTGGTCTCCTGACCAGTGACGATACTCGGGCCCTCCTAGGCACTGACTCTGGCGGTGGTCTCCTGACCAGTAACGATACTTGGGCCCTCCTGGGCAATGACTCTGGCAGTGGTCTCCTGACCAGTAACGACGGTGCTGGTGGTTGTGTCTGGATCGCCGGAAATGATGGCGCACTTCTCCGCCGTGACACTCACAACAGGCTGGGTAGACTTCCTCGGAACGTTCCCCACCTTCTTTGGAGTTACAGCTGACTCACCAATCTCCTTCGATCCCATTTCACTTGTTGTCCCACCAGGAGTCTTGACACGTTCCCGTCGTCCACTCTCCAATTTTGGTGCCTTTACAGGGGGTGGGCTGACAGTGCCTTGGCTCCGGATCCTACTGCCTGCCCTGGTGGACGGTGCACTCCAAAAACCTGGAACACGCACCACTGGTACTGGAGGCTTTTTGGCTGAGGCGCTACGACGGGACTGATGAACTGGAGGGGGGGGGGGCAAACAGGTCAATTTGACAGAGGGACAGTTTCTGACGGACACTGGGATGGGTAGTTGGAGGGGGTCTGGGAGTAGAGGAGGTGGTTGTAGGAGGTGTCACTTTAGGTGTTTTGGGTGCAGGTGCAGGTACTGGAGGCTGTCGTGAGGTGGATGGATGTTGGGTGAGTGATTGGCGGTGTTTGTGTACTTTGGAAGGGGGCATCACAGACACACTGGCAGAGGACTTGAAATTTGACTTACCAGTGTCCGTTCCTCCAACAACTCCTGCGAGGCCCTCAGGATGCAAGATGGACAAGACTTGCTCCTCCCATGTTGTTAGTTGTGGGGGAGGAGGTGGGGGTCCGCCGCCAGTCCGCTGTACCGCGATGTGGTGCCTGGATACCGTGGAACGCACCTTCCCCCGTAGGTCGTTCCACCTCTTCCTGATGTCCTCCCTATTTCTTGGGTGCTGTCCCACAGCGTTGACCCTGTCGACTATTCTTTGCCATAGCTCCATCTTCCTGGCTATTGATGTGTGCTGTACCTGTGATCCAAATAGCTGTGGCTCTACCCGTAGGATTTCCTCGACCATGACCCTGAGCTCCTCCTCGGAGAAGCGGAGGTGTCTTTGGCGTGCCATGGGGTGGTGTGTGTGATGTGTGGGGTGCTATATGTGTTGATGAGTGTGGTGAGTGTAGTGGTATGTGGTGTTTTGTGCGTGGGCGTTGTGTGGGTGATGGTGTAGTGTGCCTCTGTGTGATGGGGTTCTCTATTCTGTGCTGTCTCTCTCTGGCCTTCTCTCAGAAATTCTGGTCGTAGGGGTTTGTGTGTGATGTGGGTGTGTGTTTTATATTGTATTGGGTGTGTGGGAGTGGTGTGTGTATGTGTATCAGGTGTGTGTATTTCGAAATGTCCAATGTGGCTGTGTTTTGGAGCTGTGTGTGTATCTTGAGCGCGGCGGTGTGTACCGCCAATGGAATCCCGCGGTTGAAAGACCGCTGCGTGGATTAGTGGGTCGTAATCGCGTTGGCGTGTTTCTGTTGGCGTGGAGGTGGAGGATTTGTTTCTGCATGTTTCTCGCTGATCTTTGGTGTGGCGGACTTGTGTGGGTGTCTGAATTTCGGCGGATTCCGAGATGTGTGTCATAATAGCTGTGGCGGTCTGCCGTGGCCGCGGCGGTGTATTGGCGGTCTTCTGCACGGCGGTAAGCGCCTTATACCGCCAAGGTCGTAATGACCCCCCACATCTCCATACCATGATATAAGGGTGCCAACAATGAACTCTGGCAGATGTACTATTGACAATGTACAGGAAAAGCCAGAAATGCACATCAATGAGGATACGTGGAACGTAGCAGGGCTGGGCTCCTGATGCAGGGCAGTGAAGAAAAGCACAGCATGACCTGTCCTGCCCCATAGCTGTCTGAAAACTCTTGCATACATCACAACACATCCCATATAACTTTCCCACACTGGGCAAATGAACTTCATGCACATACATATGCCAGCCAGCAATTGCCAACAACAACACTTTGTGCAAGGGAGGTGTTTCAAGGGCAAAGAGGTGGGATTCACATGCAACACACAGGGTTCTACACCTGTTACATGGCACACAACACACCAAATAGGTACACATGTCCACTACGTCACTCTTCTGCAGGTCTAAAGTAAAGGCATTAAGGGCCACATGTCAGAAAAGTGGGGCAGCATCTAAAGCAGTGCTACTTTACTTGCGCACCTTAGTGCCCTCTTACACCCTACATGTGTGTGCCATGGTCAATATATCGCACATCATGGTGCAGAGTAGGTGGAATAGTGTCAACAAAATGGATGCCTTCGATGGACTGTGTAGGATAAATGCCAAATATATGGTACAAATCCTGCGCAGTACATAGCGCCACACTTAAAGCAATGGTGTGCCTCGTACTTACGCCTGCTCTTTGCAGGCGTCAAAGGTATTAGATACAAATTACGCATTTGAATCTCTTATATTCCTCTGCACCATTTTACCTTTTGCCCAGTGGGGGAACACACCCTATGCAGACATGATGCTTTGCACAGGCTTAGTGTGGCATAAAGGTACACTAAGGGGGTCATTACAACCATGGCGGTCGGTGATAAAGCGGCGGCCAACCCGCCAACAGGCAGGCGGTCCAAAAAATGGAATTCTGACCCTGGCGGGAACCGCCAACACAGCCCGCCACCTTAACACTCCAACCGCCACGGCGGGACACACAAACAGCGCAGCGGTCACCGCCAACAGGCAGGTGGCAGACAATGTACCGCCCACACTATCACAACTCACCAATCTGCCACCTTTTCCGGGGCGGGAGCCCCGCCCATAAAAACACGGCGGAAATAGACTACGAACGAGAAAACGCTCACCTATACACACTCCATGAGGACGGAGAACAGCATGGAACCCGAATTAAACATCCTACCAGCTATTGTCTACCTGCTCATCTACCACGAGTACGAACGCCGGCGCAGACGACAACGGTGAGTACTGCACCTACGACAGGGGGGAGGAGGAAAGCTTACGGGCACACACATATGCGCCCCCCCCCCAAACTATCTACACACCAATGCAGAGCACCAAGTCACAGTGACACCACCCAAACCCCCCGGAATAATGCAAAGACATAATTAAAGTGAGAAACAAAATTTATGTATAAAAGAGGTTCTTTGAAGTCATGGTAAAATAGCAATATGAATTGTAAAAAATCAAGTAAGAACATTGCGAAACCGATAAACATAGGCAATAAGTCCTGCACAGTCACTTAAATTTCCACTGTCCGTGGGCCAAAGTGTATCAACACATGGGCAAAGCCCACACAGGAGACCTGAGTCCGTTGGAGAGAACACTGCTGGGGCATCAGATGACAAAACTACAGGCACCTCAGGGGGAAGGGAAGGGGGGGCACCTCAGCCACATGAGTCCACGACGCCAGATCCACGAAGGGTCCACCATGCCCACTGTGCCATCCTGGGGAGTGCAAAGCCACAGTCTCACAAGTCTCTACAGTGGGTGGTCTGCCCACTGTGCCATCCTGGGGAGTGCAAAGCCACAGTCTCACAAGTCTCTACAGTGGGTGGTCTGCCCACTGTGCCATCCTGGGGAGTGCAGAGACACAGGCCATCAGGTGGATTACAGACTCCACAGGTAATGGAGGAGGCAGGGTGCCCCGAGTGCAGCGTGAACACTAGCTCGACACAGAACCGGCACTGTTAATGGGCCAGCGGTGCTTGACAGGAAGGGCTCAGCGGAGCGGTGCTTGACAGGAAGGGCCCAGCGGAGCGGTGCTTGAGACGGCGGGGCCCAGCGGAGCGGTGTTTGACAGGAAGGGCCCAGCGGAGCGGTGCTTGAGACGGCGGGGCCCAGCGGAGCGGTGCTTGACAGGAAGGGCCCAGCGGAGCGGTGCTTGACAGGAAGGGCCCAGCGGAGCGGTGCTTGACAGGAAGGGCCCAGCGGAGCAGTGCTTGAGACGGCGGGGCCCAGCGGAGCGGTGCTTGACAGGAAGGGCCCAGCGGAGCGGTGCTTGAGACGGCTGGGCCCAGCGGAGCGGTGCTTGACAGGAAGGGCCCAGCGGAGCGGTGCTTGAGACGGCGGGGCCCAGCGGAGCGGTGCTTGACAGGAAGGGCCCAGCGGAGCGGTGCTTGAGACGGCGGGGCCCAGCGGAGTGGTGCTTGACAGGAAGGGCCCAGCGGAGCGGTGCTTGACAGGAAGGGCCCTGCGGAGCGGTGCTTGAGACGGCGGGGCCCAGCAGAGCGGTGCTTGAGACGGCGGGGCCCAGCGGAGCGGTGCTTGAGACGGCGGGGCCCAGCGGAGCGGTGCTTGACAGGAAGGGCCCAGCAGAGCGGTGCTTGACAGGAAGGGCCCAGCGGAGCGGTGCTTGAGACGGCGGGGCCCAGCGGAGCGGTGCTTGACAGGAAGGGCCCAGCGGAGCGGTGCTTGACAGGAAGGGCCCAGCAGAGCGGTGCTTGAGACGGCAGGGCCCAGCGGAGCGGTGCTTGAGACGGTGGGGCCCAGCGGAGCGGTGCTTGACAGTAAGGGCCCAGCGGAGCGGTGCTTGACAGGAAGGGCCCAGCGGAGCGGTGCTTGAGACGGCGGGCCCAGCGGAGCGGTGCTTGACAGGAAGGGCCCAGCGGAGCGGTGCTTGAGACGGCGGGGCCCAGCGGAGTGGTGCTTGAGATGGCGGGGCCCAGCGGAGCGGTGCCTTTCAGCACGGCGGGGCCCTCTTCAGCGGTGTCTTTCTGCACGGCGGGGCCCTCTTCAGCGGTGCCTTTCTGCACGGCGGGGCCCTCTTCAGCAGTGCCTTTCTGCACGGCGGGGCCCTCTTCAGCGGTGCCTTTCTGCACGGCGGGGCCCTCTTCAGCGGTGCTTGTCCAGTCATTCAAGGGAGCCAGACCTGGCCAGGACTCCCTGCTTAGTCGCCCTCCGACCGTGCCGTTGCTGGACCCTTCGGTGACGGAGTCCTGGGCCCGTGGGTGTCCTCCCTCACACCCGGGATGGGGCTTGTGGGGCCCTCCTGGTCTGTGCCCCTGCTGGCTGACTTCTCCGCCCTGCTGCCCTTGCCCTCCTTCGATGAGGCTCTCTGGCCCTTGCCTCCCCTGGATGTTGTGGCAGGTGACGGCCCAGGACTTTGCTCCTTGGGGGCAGCCGTGTCAGTCTTCTCGCGGCGGCCCTTTATTTTACGGGTCCTCTTTCCAGGGGAGGGGCTGGCTGTCCCCTTGCTGCTGGCCGATGTATCAGTGCTGGGAAAGGGTGGACTCCAAAACCCGTACACAATGGTGACACTTGAAGCAGGGCTGGTGGTGGCTGAGGTGCTCTTGGGACTCTTAGCAGATGGAGGGGGTGGGTCAGGTGGGGCAAAGAGGTTAAGTTTGGAGAGGTAAAGTTTTTTAGGACCAATGTAAAGGGTAGGTGTAGTGGGTATGGGAGTGGAGGAAGAGGATGTGGTTGTAGGAGAGTCAGGTGTGCTGTCTTTGGGTGCAGGTGCTTGTGACGTAGGCTGTCGTGAGGTGGTTGGCTGGTGGGTGGGTGGCTGCCTGCGTTTGTGTGTCTTGGAAGAGGGGGTGACAGACACAGTGGGAGAGGACACAGGGGACGTGTAAATGGCAGTGGGGGTGGTGACTGCACGTGTGCGGACTGTACTGGAGGGTGTGCTGGTGATGGAAGTACTGGCTGATGGTGGTGTGCATGCAGGTGTGAGTGGAGACGTCACAGGGAGGGAGGAGGGAGACGAGGAGGAGGGGGACACAGAGGTGGTAGTGACTGTTGGCATGTCTGCATGAATGCTTGTGTGATCTGTGGTGCTTATGTCTGGATGAGCTGCCCTTGGGTGTTGAGGTGTGCAGGCTGGTCTGATGGTGTGGATGGGATAGGCTGAGGAACAGGAGACAGAGACAGGGTGGAGGCAGTTAGAAGAGGGAGGCTGGAAACAGGGACAATGGCTGCCGTCAGTGCTGAGGCCAGAGCATTGAACGATCGTTGATGGGCAGCCTGACCCGAATGAATGCCCTCCAGGTATGCATTGCTCCGATGCACCTCCCTCTCTACCCCCTGGATGGCATTCAAAAGGGTAGACTGCCCAACAATGATGGTCTGTAGGAGGTCAATGACCTCCTCACTGAGGGCAGCAGGGGTAACAGGGGCAGGGCCTGAGGTGCCTGGTGCGAAGGAGATGCCCGCCTTCTTGGGCGAGCGGGCACGGAGCGAAGGCTGAGGGGCTGCTGGGAGGGCAGAGCTGGTGCGCTGGTGGGCCCGGATGTTGCCGCCACCGCTAGGGAGCTCCCTTCCGAGGAGGTGTCAGTGTTGCTGGTGTCACCACGGGTCCCCGTTGTGGTGCTCCCCTCGCCCTCCGTATCACTGGTGACCTCGGTGTCTGTACCATGGCCCACCGGGGCCTTGTGAGTTGCAGCTCCCTCGTGCTCCGATGCCAATTCTCCTCCGCCTGATGATGCTAATGCACACATGCACAAGAAGATTAAGAAAAAGGGTGGGGGGAGAAATAAAAACAGGTTGAGTGCATGCATTGTAAACACCGTTGTCGGAGAGGACAGACACAGGAGCCTCCAGCACTACGCCGCGCAATCGGGGTACACTACTCAGTACTTGTGACTAGGCCTACAGGTCTATGGACAACAAATGCACACATGGGTGATGCTGGACCATGGATTGCTGTACTTGGCACCCTACAGAGGTGGGGGGCGGGGGCACAGGGCCATGCCTAAAGGAGGGGACTACACTACAGAAAGCGCCCTGGCCTAATGTCACCCACAGCCCTCCTCCCCCACCCAGGCACCTCCACTGCGCGTAAAGATAGCAGAATGTGCTGGTACTCACCCCCTTGTGTCTGCTGTGATGTCCTCACGCGCCCATCCAAATCGGGGTAGGCCACCGCCAGGATCCGGGACATCAGGGGGGTCAAGGTACGACTGGCACCCCTCCTACGTTGGGAGGCCATCCCCAGCAGTGACTCGGCGGTCTTCCTGGTCCCGCGGCGGATGTCCTCCCACCTCTTTCGGCAGTGGGTGCCCCGTCTGTTGTGGACCCCCAGGTCCCTGACTTCCTTGGCGATGGCACGCCAAATGTCGACTTTCTGATGGGCGCTGACCTATTTGACATGTACAGGGTGGGAAAGGAAATTTCAACATTTTTCTGCATGTTAGATGTGATTGGCCCCCCCTCCCCAACCCTGCCATGTGGCACATGCTCTCATCTGTCGTGCCTTGCACTCCTCATTCGCTCCCCACCCCACCATCTTACATCCACCATACACAACCCAGGCATAGCCCATTCAACGTGCACCCAGTGTACTTACCTGTTGGTCTGGAGGACCGTAGAGTAGCGCATACTGGGGCAGGACCCCATCCACAAGTTTCTCCAACTCTTCTGAAGTGAAGGCAGGGGCCCTTTCCCCAGTCGCAGCAGCCATTGTCTCTTCCAGACCGAGGTCACAGCAGCACTTGCAGTATAGGTCCTCTCCTATGGATGATCAGGTCTCGAGTGATTAATCAGATAGAAAATGGCGGTCACGCCCGCGGCAGTGCGTACCGCGGCGGTGCGTCCCGCGACCGCCGGCGCACATAGTCATTGGCTCCTGAGATCCATAGGGTTCAATGTTAACCAATGCTGCTTTGCGCCACGGTCTTCGACTGCCTACCGCCACGGTGTGCCACGCCAACGCAGTGACCTCACATCCCACTGTCACACTTCACAGGTCAGGCAGCCGCCATTTCAAGGGCCCACATGGCATGATTTCTACTGCGTCACACAGGCCTAGGCCTTGCATTGCCACTCATACAAGCCGTTCCATGCATAGCGATTCGTGTACTGTGCAAGCTGTGTGAACGAACCTGTGGGTTGCTTGACTCTGTGCTCCATGTTGTCCTTCCTAGGCACCGTCCGCTGGGACTTGCGAGGAGAAGGATGAATCCTCCCGTGTACCGACCACTGGTGGACCTGTCGACAATGGAAGAACGACATATTATACTTCGATACCGACTTGACCGAGCCACTATACATGAACTGTGTGCCCAGCTGGAGCCAGACCTGATGTCCCCCATCCGCCAACCCACAGGGATTCCCCCTCTGGTGCAGGTTCTGTCAGTACTCCATTTTTTGGCAAGTGGGTCTTTTCAGACAACAGTGGCCATGTCATCAGGGATGTCTCAGCCTATGTTTTCTAAGGTTTTGTCCAGAGTGTTACCAATGGGAACATGAGTTCAGTTCAAGTTAAGGGCCAAAATTTTAGCACTGACCCTGAAAAGTACATCAATTCGCTCAAGTACTTTACACGCTATTGTCCCTACCCAGTCCCATAGTGTGCAAAATACAGCAAACACATGGTGGCGGCATGGGGATGCAAGGAGGGGAAAAAAAGTGGCCTTGCACTGGTTGTTGCGCCCCTTCACTTTAATCTGCCCCATAGTCACAAACATTGAACATCATTGAAATAATTCACTACCACATGAATGTGTTGGTCGAATGTAGGCATTGCCCGTAGTTAATACATCTTACATGGTCACACACATATCACACAGGTGTGTTGGCTTTACATATGCCTTTAGCAATCCAGGAAATATACACGAAGACAGCTGTACAGTTGTACGGGCTAGGTAGAAAACGGCTAGCAAGTACATACAATGGTAGGTTTGAATCTGCTAGGTAACCTAGCTAAGTCTGAATAACAATATCAAACGTGAGTACTGATAATGTACTTCTCAATGCCCCCACATGTATTAGCAAGAGAGTGACACACAGGGAACAATAAACAGAAATGTCTAGGTGTCTCAAACCCAATCAACTTGGAATGTGCATGTAAGTCAAACAAGTCACAGACCTTTAGCAAATTGTATGTGCGATGAATTATATTGAAAGCTTGATTGTGTGATTCCCTCTGCACATAGCTGATATGTCATCACAGTACCAGAATCCACTCATGGTGAATGTGACATAGGTTGTGGAATGCAAATGTGAGCAGGTGGCCATGTATGACAAATGATGTGAAGCTACAGTAGGACAGTTGTACGAGAAGTTTAAAGATTTGGAGGGCTGGCCCTGCAGAAAAAATGTATGGATACTAGTGATACCTCCAAATACCAAGGGTCCAGCCAGGGACCTGTTTGTGGACAATCTCATCCTAAGACTGCTGCAAACACGTTGACTTCCAAAATATTTATGTGGAGGATCCCACCACGTCCTAGGTACACCATGAAAGCCTGGAGCACACCTTGTCCCATCATAGCAATGCACATAAACATCTGATACCGGGAGGTGAGTCTCCAGGCAGCTCGCAGTGCCCCTCTATTGCATATAGGTAAACATGGGTTACCTTCTTCCCCAGATTTACTCTTAGGTTCCAAAGGCAGTGCCGCAGATACCTCTAGACAAAGAGGAAACGGGACAACAAGTAAACAATTACTTATCCGGCGCAGCTATGGTTAGTTGTAACATGCAAAACACACTTTTTATAAAGCCCAGAGGCAGGTTGTGATTAGATGGATTGATTGTCAGGTGGCAGGAGAGTCAGGACACTTCGACCACCCTAAGAGGGGCCAGGGTGGCGGCATGGCAAAGGAGAATAGTGGAACACTTGAAGTGGAGGTGTAGGTCAAAACAAATTACGGCTAGCCTAGTGCATCGTCCTGATCACCCAAATTGATCTTGGGACCCATGTGGAGGTGAGGGGGGCTTGTGGGATTGTAAATGTGGCACAGGAGATGCACCCAGAGTGTCATGTAGGTGGGCTGGGAGCAGGCCGCTATGGACCTAAATCAGTGATTGGGGCAAAATTGAGACAGAGGATATGAGACACCAACTTGGTAAAGACATTCCAGTAAGGGGCTGAGAGGTGGCAGAAGATGGTAGTGATGCTTACTAGTTAGCAATATGTTTTTTTGGGAGAACAGGCGCTATGCACAGTTGGGGAGGTGGCCAGTTTGGATTCTGCGGTGCAGTGTAGCAGCGAGGTGGAGTGATGAATGAAGAGGGGTCATTGGATAGTTGTTGTAGTTAATGTTCAGACAATAAACATATGGCCAGTCAACATAGCTGAGACACACAGGACATTCACTTTCACAGTCTGAAGTCCAATCAGCTTTGGGCCAGATCCCCTCCAGGTGTGCTCCGTTAACCATACAGTGGGATGTCCAAAGTTAGTTTATCAACCTTAAGGATAGTATCCTGGGATGTCAATGGCCTAGGAGACAAAGTCAAACGGGGAGTGGTGCCCCAGTACATCAAACCAGATTCCCCTGAGATGTTTCTCCGACAAGAGACTCACGTTCTGGGTCATAGGTGTGATGCCCCTCACCATCGAGGAAATAAAAAGACTGCTAATGTGGGCCATTCCATTCCTCTAGAGGATTAGTAATGTTTGTGAGGAGAACATTGCCCATGGTCATTTGACAAATATGGCCCGATCTGCATGGTCCCTATGTGGTACTCCCTGGGTCCTGGGAGGGGGGGCATCTTAAACATACCTTCAGTAGATATCACAACACGACTTCACCACCCAAGCCCCCCTCAAATGCCTGAGTAGGCTACATTGACCTTTGACACAGTCGGGGGCCTGCTGATTGTGCACTGTGAGCATGGTATAATCATAGGGAATGTTTATGGCAACTAAATCAAAGAAAAGAAGAGATGGACAGATTAGTTTGTGTGAACACTTTCAACCCTGCCGGCAATGAAATAAGAAAAATCATTGAACGACATTGGGGTTTTGTTAGAAGATCATCTAACCAATAAAGAGCTTCCACTATTTTCATTCAAGAGAGGGAGGAACTTGAGGGATGCCTTAGTGAGAGCTAAATTACCAGAACCACCTAAAACAACTCTAAATGCTTTGTGGGGTCTCCCGGCAGTGGTTGGACACTATAAGTGTGGGAAGTGTCTGGCTTGTAAGTTTAGTTTCATCACCAATGATTTCATTCATGATAACATTGTGAATAATTTAAATACGTTCACTAAATGTATACAAAAGATGTTGTTTATGCTATATTGTGTCCATGCCAACTACTGTATGTAGGAAAAACCACACAAAACGTGAAATGTAGAATTCTCCAACATAGAAGTAGGATCAAAAGCGGTACCACTGGAGCACCTCTTGTGGAACATTACCAGAGCCTACAGCATATCAATGATGACATAAAGTGGCAAGTGATTGAACATGTCAGGATGGGACCAAGGAGGCGACATTGACATTCTTCTATCCAAGAGGGAGCTCTATTGGATGGACAGGTGCAACACGATTTGACGAGGATTGAACACATTAGAGGATTGGAGACAAGCTTCTGCTACATAACAAGATCATGGACTTTATCACCTTGGCTTGTGAGAAGAGCTTTAGTTATAATTACCACTGCTTTTGACTTTATTAAGTATAACAGAAGGTACAAATTCATATAATATGAACATACCTATTCTAGAGGAATTTACTATGGGAGCTATGAATACAATAGTTCAATCAGGGCTGCATTGCCAATTCAAGGGCACTGTTTATTTAGCATTATTAGATAGCCAATACCCACATGCATTGTAAACAAATTATAGCCCTCATTATGACATTGGTGGTAAATCCCGCATACTGCCGCGGAGACTGCTGCCAACATACTGCCGTGGTGGTGAATATCCATTTGCCATATTATGACACACATACCAATCATACAGAATTCTGCCACATACACAAATCCGCCAGCCCAAAGGTCAGTGCTAAAGTGGCGGTACCAACACCCATACCGTTACGCCAATAAAACAACGCCCACCACATTATGACCCACAAATCACCAAGGCGGACATTCAACGGCGGTAAACCATTGGCGGTACATACCGCCACACTCAGAATGGACACCCACATACAAGACAACTCTACATTGGCCAATACTAAAAACACACACCTGACATTCATACACACACCACACCCACCCACCCACAGCACTATAAAACACACACCCACTGTACCCACAACCCTTTACGAACAACAGTTACTGCCAGGAGATTGATACTAACAGCACAGAGACAACTAGACACACAAACCATATACACCCATACATCCCTCACGCACCCCACATTACACACCACCACATTTCTCAACACACTCTCACAAACACACACCACACAACACCCATGCCCCCACAAAGGCACCCTCGTTTCACTGATGAGGAGTTAAGGGTCATGGTGGAGGAAATTGTCAGTGTAGAGCCACAGCTGTTTGGAGCACACGTACAGCAGATATCCATTGCAAGGAAGATGGATGGGGCTATGGTGGAGAATCATGGACAGGGTGAATGCCGTGGGACACCATCCAAGAACAAGGGACGACATCAGGAAGAGGTGGAACGGCCTACGGGGGAAGGTACGTTCTGTGGCAGCAAGGCACCAGTTTGCCATACAGAGGACTTGCGGTGGACCCTTACCTCCTCCCCCACAGCTCACAGCATGGGAGGAGCAATCCTGAGGGACTTGCTGGAGTAGTTGGAGGACTGGACACTGGTAAGTCAACATTTACCACTTATCACCCCCCATACCTGCATATCATCTCACCCCCTCACCCTCACTCACATCACACCACTCCATTCCATACAGAGCACCTATACCTGTAACTAGTCCCAATGCCAAGCCCTGCATGCCATACCAATGCATGGACAGCCCTCCCAGTCCTGCATGCACACCCATCACCAAAGCATGCACAGCATAGGGAAACTAAGAATCACACAATACATGACCGTACACAATCAAAAGGTGGCAGATCAACAGCAGCAATAGAGGAGAAGCCAGGGATATACAATATGTCACAGACATGAAGCATAATACATCACTTACATCCCCACAGGTGCCCAAGCCAATGTCAGCGGAGAGGAGGTGCCAGGACAAACCGGTCCCCAAACAGAAGATGCCCCAGTGATGACAGTAACTCTGGACCTCTGGATCTGAACCAACAACCTGGCCCATCAGGGACCACTGGACAGTCGGTCACCCAAGCTTACTCACAGTCCACCACAGAGCCTCCCTCATCAGTATCCAACAACACAGCACCCACCCAGCGTACCCACACCTCTGTCCCCAGGACACGTCAATCAGCAGTGTGCCCACCTGAACAGGGACCCCAGGCCACACCTCTTACCCAAGACAGTCAGGGACATGGAGTCAGTGGGCACACCGTTCAGGGGACAGAGGCTCAGGCCAACAGGGACACTGGGAGGACCGCTGTGCACCAGGGGGAGGGCAGGCCCAGCGAAGCGACTCTCCAGGAGGAACTCACCGAGATCCTGGGAGCCTACCAACATTCCCAGGACACAATGGGCCAGATGCTTGACAACGTGCAGGAGAACAGGCGGCTGCAGGAGGGGCAGTAAGAGGGAATCAGTGAGGAGTTGCATGTCATTAACACCACCTTGATCTCCATAGCAGGGGTGCTGGCAGACATGGCTAACATCAAGTCAAGTCAAGTCAAAGAAACTTTATTTCGGCTACAAGAGCCATAAAAGCGCATAGCAGCAATAAATACAAATAAATACACAAGGTAATAAATATAACAATACATAAAATTATAAAAATGGAATAAAGATAAAATACACTCACACAGTGCGATGGGACAGTCTAGTTGGAATCATTAAACAAATAAGAATTTCCCTCTGACAAGCCAGCTAGCTCCGAGGAACTTGGCAATGGCGATCACTAGCGTTGGCCTAGTGTCTGATCTGAGGATTCGCAGGGCTATTTCAGAGCTGCGGACGCCCAGCAGTCTACATGCCGGGGCCTGCCATTTCCTATGTGAGGCGGTGTACGTGGGGCAGACAAAAAGGACGTGAGGGAGATTCTCGAGGGGGGCTTTGCAGGCTGGACAGGCTGTTAATTCATTGTGTGACCAGCGGCTGGTGAAAAGTCTTAATGGTAATGTTCCAATGCGGAGCTGAAAGTACAGTTTCCTTTTCCTTGGGACCGTGATTATGTCCCAAAAAGCCTCATATTTGGATGTCTCTTTTAAGTTAACAAAGTCACAGGATAATGTAGAGTGAAGTGCAGCCCCTATATCTTCGTGATCTGCCATTTGCCAATATAGGGGCTCATTACGACCGGGCCGGGGATGCGGGAGCACCGCCAACAGGCTGGCGGTGCCCTGCAGGGCATTCTGACCGCGGCGGTTTGGCCGCGGTCAGAACAGGAAAACCGGCGGTCTCCCGCCGGTTTTCCGATGCCCTGAGGAATCCACCATGGCGGCACAGCTTGCTGCGCCGCCATGGGGATTCCGACAACCCATACCGCCATCCTGTTCCTGGCGGGTCGCCTGCCAGGAACAGGATGGCGGTATGGGGTGTCGTGGGGCCCCTGGGGGCCCCTGCAGTGCCCATGCCAATGGCATGGGCACTGCAGGGGCCCCCATAAAAGGGCCCCACAAACAATTTCAGTGTCTGCTTTGCAGACACTGAAATTCCCGACGGGTGCAACTGCACCCGTCGCACCTTCCCACTCCACCGGCTCCATTCGAGCCGGCTTACACGTGGGAAGGGGTTTCCCGCTGGGCTGGCGGGTGGCCTTCTGGCGGCCGCCCGCCAGCCCAGCGGGAAAGCCAGAATGGCCTCCGCGGTCTTTCGACCGCGGAGCGGCCATATGGCGGTGCCCGCCGCCCGCCGGGCTCAGAATGAGCCCCATAGTTTCTTTAATTCGGTTTTCGAGGGAAAGACGGAGGTGGTTGGTGAATTCCAGAGTTCACTGAGCCTGAGTGAGTAAAATGACCCCTTGATGTATCCTAGCCAGGTGATTCTGTGAAGATGATCCGCTTTTAAAATAACCTGCAGGGCTTCAGTAAAGGTTTCAAGCTCTGGAGTAGTCCAGAGACGCCGCCAGTACAGCAGAGGGCGTAGGCGGGCTTTGTGACCGATGCGTTTTATGCCAAGATCCTTAAAAAGGGGGAACAGTGGAGTGCTTGGCGGAAGGGACACAAGGTTTCTCAGGAAGTTGTTCTCTGCGATGGTTATGTCTTGGATTTTAGAATAACCCCATAGTTCGGCCCCATAAAGTGCTGAGGTTACAGCCTGGGATTCGTATATCTGTATTGCTGGGAGAATTGGTTTTGTGTGTGAGAGGTGAAAGTTTTTTGATAGTACCCCTGTTGTTTGCTTTAGTTTTAAGGCTTGCTTTCCTATGTGTGATTTCCAAGACATGTTGTCAGTCAATGTTATACCCAGGTAGCTAAAAACGCCCACCTTCTCAAGTGTGGTGCCCTCTAGTGTAAACTTCCCTCTAAAAGATCTATGGGGATTAAGGGTCATTAGTTTTGTTTTAGAGGCATTGATTTCAAGTCCCCGCGTTGAGCAGGATTTCTCAAAACACGTTAGGAGTTTCCTTAGTCCACTAGGGGTCTTGGATATCAAGAGAGTATCATCTGCAAAGAGCAAGACAGGGATTTTTTGTGTGCCAAGTGATGGTGCGTTAGCCTACACTCTAAGCAGGGAAGGGACGATTTCATTGATATACAGAGAGAAGAGTGTCGGGGCGAGGACACACCCTTGCCGCACACCCCTTGATACATGGATTCTATCAGTTAGTTGACCCTTGTTGTCCCACCTAACTCGTGCATAGTTGTCCCCGTGGAGCCGTATCAGTATTGCTAGTATATGCTCCGGGATTCCCATTCGGGAGAGAGTGTCCCATAGCTTGTTGTGAGGTACTAGGTCAAAAGCAGACTTTAGATCCACAAAAGCTACATAAAGGCTCCCTTTGCCAATAAGCACTGTTTTCCAGTATAGAAATAGGAACCTGAGGGCTTGATCAGAGGTAGATATTTTCTTCAGGAAACCGGCTTGGAGGGGACTAAGGATATCATGTTTGGTTATCCAGTCTTCAATCTTTCCCAAGAGGCAGTGGCAGAAGACTTTTTGCACACAGTCAATTAGACTAATTGGTCTATCGTTGCAGGGAAGTGATCTGTCGCCCTTTTTAAAGATTGGGATAACAATAGCCCCTTTCCAGGACTTTGGGATTGGCGCCCCAAATGCTATAGCGTTCGCTATGATGGTGAGGTATCTTGACCAGGATGCTATGTCGGCTGAGAACAGGTCTGCTGGGACGCCATCCGAGCCAGGCGCCCTGCCGCGTTTTATGGTGCCTAGGGAGTAAGTTATGTCACTTTGAGAGAACAACTGGGGTACTTCAGTGGTGGGTGCTAAAGAAGTATTTAGGCAGGGGTCCATGCAAACAGGAGTGGGGCTATCATGGTCATGGGAGTACAGTCTTCTAAAATGATCTACCCAGTCCTTCGGGGCAATGTTGGTTGTAATGTCCAATCCACTGCTTTCTGGGCCTCGCGCTGCCAGGGACCAGAACAGACTACAGTTCCTCTTGCGGACAGCGTCACTAAGTGCTGTCCACCACTTGTCATCTTGGTCACGCTTGGCTTTGCGTATGGCTGACTTGTAGGACTTTCCAGCTAGGCGGATGGCAGTGGCATCCTTGGATTTAATAGCTTGGATTAAGCGCTTATTTAGGGACCAACACATTTTATTGAACCCGCGGTGCCTACCTATGGGTCTCTTGCCATCATGGGCTGGGGATACTAAGAAGTGGGCTGCGATATCCCTGAAGCATGAGGCGTGGATTAAACTTATTTCCTTATAGGGGATTGCGGACCCACCTTTAGGTTCATTAATGTGGTCTTTAGGGTGTTATTGGCTGCGTTGATGAGTGCGGGACGAGCCACAATCTTGTCCCACTTTAGGTGTCGTTTGTCGTTAGCCAGGCTGATACCCTCTGGTGCTGCTACTGAGGAGTTAATCATGGGCGAGAGGTCGCCCAAAGCTAATGTGTGAACAGAGAGAGGATTGTGATCACTTTCAGTTCTTTCAACAATCGTCATATCGATGACTAGGGGCCATAATCTTATGTCGAATAGACAGTAGTCGATTCTGCTGGTGTGGTTGGTTTTGTTGAATGTGTGATGGCCTTTGGTGTCTGATTTCGTTCTGCCATTTAACGCCCTGAGCCCAAATTCCAAGGTCAGTGACTTAACTTGGACAGCAACCTGCGCCCATCTCTTGATGGGTGGAATGGACAGGGCGGGGATAGACCAAGCTCGATCCTCCTCGTCTGTGGACCTGAGTTCATCCCAGTCTAGAGGTTCGAATGTGACATTAAAGTCACCTGCCACAATGGTTTTATGATGGCGGGGGCAGTTTTGCAAAAGGGCTGCCAGGTCACAAAGGGTTTTGGAGACTTGACCCCACCTGACCCCATGGGTGTAGATATTGAAAATTTTCACAACAGTGTCAGGCCCAAATGATAAACGAAGACCTAACAGGTCGGGAGAGTCAGTGGGTAGCTGTAATATATGACAGTTAAGTGATGTTCTGATCCAAACGGTCAAGCCCCCTGAAGGCCTTCCTCTAGTACTAGGCACGGCAGGGATACGGAAGTTTGAATAGCCTGTTCGAAAAAGTGGATCGGTTGACCATGTCTCTTGAAGAAGACATATGTCAGGTTCATCAATAAAAGAGGTGAAGGATGGAAGAGGGAGGATAGATTTCAAACCTGCCACGTTCCATGAGACAAGTCGTACCCCAGTGAGCGGTTGAGCTATCCTGTCTAGATGCCTGGTATTCGCATGATTAGCTGCCAGAGGTTGATTTGGCAGGTGTGGTTGAGTCGGAAGAAGTGGATCATTACCCATGTTGGTCAGTGAGACCTGGGGTGAGTGGTGATGTTCCTCTAGTGGAGCTGGCCTGGCCCTGATGGGGGAAGTGCTTGCAGGCTTAGCTATCAGTTCTTGATTTGGTGGGTAGTATTCCTGCAAGATGAAAGATGCAGTGTTGTCATATTTGCACAGTGAACTGTCAAAGGTCTTGGGGAATATATAATGAATAGGAGAGAGAATACTTGCACTGGCAGTGTTAGGGATTGCAGCAGACCTGGGGGTGATTGATATTAGTTGGCTGCATGGTATTTCAGCATAGGCCAACATCATGAGGGAGGCAACAGCACAGCAGAGGGCCCCTACCACTAGCCAGTCCATTGACCAGCCCTCCACCTCCGCTGCAGCTAGTGGGCAGGAGGCCCCACCACAGGACCCACAGGCCACCAGCACCCCTCCCCCTGCAGAAGGTGAACCACCCCGCATATGTTCCCTTTGACCCCGACAGAAGCCAGAGACACCTGCCAAGACCACCACCAGGGAATGAGACTCTCCTGATTGTCCCCCTTGTTTCCCACACAGTCATCTTGTCCACTTTGAAATGCCTTTGCTCCCCTTCCTATGACCCCTTGGACACTGGACCTGTGCTACAAACAGACTGGAACAATACCCTGGACCTTCCTCCATCATCAACCCATTCCATTGCATTTTTCCTTGGACATTGAGGACTGGGCAGTGTCCCGTGCATTGTAAAGATGTATGTACTTTTTATTTGGATGTATGTATTACTAATATATTTCTCTTAATACACTCTTTTTACTCTATTTTGGTTGTCCTTCCATTATTCCTGAGGGGCACGGGGTGAATATGTAATGTTATTGCATCTGGATGTGTGTGTGGTGTTGGGGGTGGGGGTATTGCGTGTTGCATGTGTGTGCCACTCTCTTTTTCCTCCTCCCCTCTGCTGTGTGCTAGGCGGGAGTACTCACCGTGGTTGTCTTTGCCGGGCGTTGGTGTTGATAGTGGAGCAGAAGGTAGAAGACCATGGGGAAGACATGTAACTCGGGCTCCATTGTGGCTTGGTTCTTTCTTGAGGGTCCAGAGGTAAGTCATTTCCCTTCTGTGCAGTGTTTCTGCCAGGCTTTAGATGTCGTTGGTACCCCCCCGGAAAAGGTGGTGGATAGGTGGGTCATATTATTGTGGCCGGTACATTGTCTTCCGCCTAGCTGTTGGCGGTTACCGCCATGGCGCCTGTTGATTTCGCACTGGTGGTCGGTGTGTTAATGTGGCTGGCTGTCTGAGCGGTTTCTGCCATGGTCATTATTTCATATTCCTTACAGCTGGCCTATTGGCGGTATTACCGCCGCTTTATCACCGACCGCCAGGGTTGTGATGAGGGCTCATATTTGTTTGGAGGAAGTTGATTGGTAGGTTATATTCAGCGGTAGATGCCCAAATTTAAAAAAAATTTGTGAACGATTTTAAATACAAAAAGATATATCTTTGTTTAGAACATAGGATTAGTTAGTATATGCGTAGATGTAGTTCATGTTGTCCTACACGTCTGTTGTCTCATAAGGGGATGAGGGGACAATGTTTATTGAGAGGCGTTATGTGTATAAGTTAAGTTTAGAATAGGATAGATAACTGTAGGGTTAAATTAAGATAAGTTAGTATAGGTTAGCTTAGTGTACGTTAGTGAGTAGGTTAGGTTTTTAATAGGTTGTGTTTTTAGGGGCCAATAAATCCTGTTATATTTTTGCCAATTAGGTGTTCATTATGATTGAATCTCTGGGTGTTCTCATACCTGCAGTGGCCAAGTTGGGGAAGTGCCTTAGGGTATGCATTCAGTACTGATTTACATGTATGACTGTGTATCCGAAAAAGACTAAGGAGCTGTCTGATTGGCAGCGCTATGACATCAGCTACTCAAGACAGTTTTCAGCGCAGTTCCTGACACTCTGATTGTGTATGGATACATTATCTTTGACAGGTAGTGATGCAACATCAATTGTCATTCCTAAGATCTGTCACAATCATTTTAGAAAGGTTTTGCACAATAAACTCCACTTTATTTGGGATATCGATACTGGCACACTGACAGCTGCCATTGAATGAAGAGGACTCATTGCCAGCTGTCACAACACTGGCATGATCTTAAGCACAGAACAAAGGAGATATTGTCCATGTGCCATAGACTGGTGCTACTGGGTGATTTTACATGTGAATGTTGTTCCTTCCACATCTTTATCCTTTGATGTGTGTGTTGCCTCCTGTGCCATGGGTGGTGCTGTTGTTGAGGTTGAGGGGGCCCCACACACATCAGGGGATAGAGATGTGGAATCAAAGGTCCCGGCAGCTGCCCTTTGTGGGAACACATAAGACATCACTGCAGCAAGGAGGAACTGCTCATTTCTCAGCACCGCAGCTACATCACAGTGGTAGGCAGACATGTTTTCCCTAAGGGAGGCCATTTCCCGGTGTATGGACTTTAGGGCATTTTCTGTACCCCCAGCTTGTTATCTATAATGCTGCTGCCACTTTGGAAGGGCAATTGTTCAAGCCTCTGCCTCATGACAGCAGCTGTGTTGACCAGGAACTGCTAGAGTCTACAAAGCGGGGAGCGGGTGCCTCTGATGGCAGCTGAGTTGTCTTTATTCAGACTGAGGTACATCTGCACTTCCTGTAGCTCACCTACCATGGTCTCCATCCCCACCTACACCTGCTGTGCCAGCTCCTGCTGGACTCCAACCACTGTCCTCTGAAAGGTGATTTCTGGGTCCTCAGAGTCCAGGGTTGTGGCAGAACTGGTTGGTGCTGTATATTGGTAGTTGGGTGGTTCATGTGGAGACCCCACAACACTGTGAGGGTCATTCTGACCCTGGCGGCCGGTGGCCGCCAGGGCCACCGACCACGGGAGCACCGCCAACAGGCTGGCGGTGCTCCAATGAGCATTCTGACCGCGGCGGTTCAGCCGCGGTCAGAAGCGGAAAGTCAGCGGTCTCCCGCTGACTTTCCGCTGCTCTTTGGAATCCTCCATGGCGGCGGAGCGCGCTCCGCAGCCATGAGGATTCTGACCCCCCCTACCGCCATCCAGTTCATGGCGGGAAAGCCGCCATGAACAGGATGGCGGTAGGGGGGGTCGCGGGGCCCCTGGGGGCCCCTGCCGTGCCCATGCCAATGGCATGGGCACGGCAGGGGCCCCCGTAAGAGGGCCCCGAAAAGTATTTCAGTGTCTGCCTTGCAGACACTGAAATACGCGACGGGTGCCACTGCACCCGTCGCACCTTCCCACTCCGCCGGCTCGATTACGAGCCGGCATCCTCGTGGGAAGGTCGTTTTCCCCTGGGCTGGCGGGCGGTTTTACTGGAACCGCCCGCCAGCCCAGGGGAAAACTCGTAATACCCGCCGTGGTCTTTTGACCGCGGCGCGGTAATTTGGAGGGCGGGATCCTGGCGGGCGGCCTCCGCCGCCCGCCAGGGTCATAATGAGGCCCTGTGTGTCTCCCTGCGACTGGAGGTGGTGTCTGGATGGAACCTAGGACATCCTGGAGAGTCTCTTCACTGACGGTCGGCAGCTGGTCATCCATGTCATCTGTAAAATCCAGGACAGCCAGGTCAGCTGGAGGTAAGCCGTCATCCTCTGCAATGTGATAGTAAAATGTCAATCTTTGACTGTAGTGGCTGCTGACATGGCTCATCATTTACTTGCTACTGGTGGTTCAGTGACATGTTACAGGCCCCAGGTTGTAGTTGTTTATTATGTGTTACATTGTGCATCACACATAGGGCAACCTTTCAAGGTATTTGGTGCATTGATCCCACACCACCATATTCCTTGAAGTCTTCTTGCCACAGCAGCTTACATTTACAATGCTGTTCACCATGGTAGACATTCTCACAGTAGTTTAATGAGTGTTGTCACTATTTTGGTGCTTTACTGCATTGGCACCAGTAATTATGGCACTAGTGCAGCAAAGCACAGGGAGGTCTATTGCTTACAATTCTTTTGTCACTTTGTCATTTGCCTTTAGCAGGACTCACAAATGTGGTAATTAGATGGCACAGTGCAACCTTTATGGATTGTCATCTCCATTAGTTTGCCCCTCCCTGCATAAGGGACATTTCCTTGCATACAGCATATTTTCCACAGGCATATGTTGGTGTAAGGATGTACAATGTGAATCAATACATTCATTTTGTGACACAAGGGGAATGGCCAGCTTGGATCCACATTGGCAACTATTTCAATGATGGTACTGTTGTATTACGGGCTAGTGACATTGGGCCCATAGTGCAACATTGATGCAGCTTGTGGCTGTTATTACGCATGAAGGTGTCCCTTTGTGCACAACGCAAACCATTCCCACGACACAGGCAACCTTGTTTCATGGTGAAACTAAAGCTACTTGTACAGCAGCACAAATGATGATCACAGACATGCCCCATATGCTGTATATGTTCTGTTTTGTGCGGCGCAGTGTAGCAGCGAGGTGGAGTGATGAATAAAGAGGGGTCATTGGATAGTTGTTGTAGTTAATGTTCAGGCAATAAACATATGGCCAGTCAGCATAGCTGAGACACACAGGATATTCACTTTCACAGTTTGAAGTCCAATCAGCTTTGGGCCGGACCCCCTCCAGGTGTGCTCCATGAACCATACAGTGGGATGTCCAAAGTTAGTTTATGAACCTTAAGGATAGTATCCTGGAATGTCAATGGCCTAGGAGATAAAGTCAAACAGGGAGTGGCGCCCCAGCACATCAAACCAGATTCCCCTGAGATGTTTCTCCTACAAGAGACTCACCTCCTAGGTCATAGGTGTGATGCCCCTCACCATTGGGGAAATAAAAAGGCTGCTAATGTGGGCCATTCCACCTCCTCTAGAGGATTAGTAATGTTTGTGAGGAGAACACTGCCCATGGTCATTTGACAAATATGGCCCGATCTGCATGGTCCCTATGTGGTACTCCCTGGGACCTGGGAGGGGGGGGCATCTTAAACATACCTTCAGTAGATATCACAACATGACTTCACAACTCAGTACTACCAGCCCTGACCACTCTGCTACACAGTCTTTCAGATGGGGAAGTAATCATGTGAGGGGACCTGTACGCAACTGCAAATGTGCAGGTGTATGTTTGCAGGGGACAGTGCATCGCAGTGCAGATGATCCATCATGAGGCTGGGAGATCACCACCCAAGGCCCCCTCAAACTCCTGAGTAGGCTACATTGACCTTTGACACAGTCAGGGGACTGCTGATTGTGCACTGTGAGCATGGTATAATCATAGGGAATGTTTATGGCAACTAAATCAAAGAAAAGAAGAGATGGACAGATTAGTTTGTGTGAACACTTTCAACCCTGCCGGCAATGAAATAATAAAAATCATTGAACGACATTGGGGTTTTGTTAGAAGATCATCTAACCAATAAAGAGCTTCCACTATTTTCATTCAAGAGAGGGAGGAACTTCAGGGATGCCTTAGTGAGAGCTAAATTACCAGAACCACCTAAAGTAACTCTAAATGCTTTGTGGGGTCTCCCGGCAGTGGCTGGACACTATAAGTTTGGGAAGTGTCTGGCTTGTAAGTTTAGTTTCAACACCAATGATTTCATTCATGATAACATTGTGAATAACTTAAATATGTTCACTAATTGTATACAAAAGATGTTGTTTATGCTATATTGTGTCCATGCCAACTACTGTATGCAGGAAAAACCACACAAAACGTGAAATGTAGAATTCTCCAACATAGAAGTAGGATCAAAAACGGTACCACTGGAGCACCTCTTGTGGAACATTACCAGAGCCTACAGCATATCAATGATGACATAAAGTGGCAAGTGATTGAACATGTCAGGATGGGACCAAGGAGGCGACATTGACATTCTTCTATCCAAGAGGGAGCTCTAGGGGATGGACAGGTGCAACACGATTTGACGAGGATTGAACACATTAGAGGATTGGAGACAAGCTTCTGCTACATAACAAGATCACGGACTTTATCACCTTGGCTTGTGAGAAGAGCTTTAGTTATAATTACCACTGCTTTTGACTTTATTAAGTATAACAGAAGGTACAAATTCATATAATATGAACATATATACAACTATTCTAGAGGGATTTACTATGGGAACTATGAATACAATAGTTCAATCAGGGCTGCATTCCCAATTCAAGGGCACTGTTTATTTAGCATTATTAGATAGCCAATACCCACATGCATTGTAAACAAATTATGGCCCTCATTATGACATTGGTGGTAAATCCTGCATACTGCCGCGGAGACGGCCGCCGACATACTGCCGCGGTGGTGAATATCCGTTTGCCATATTATGACACACATACCAATCCTACAGAATACTGCCACATACACAAATCCGCCAGCCCAAAGGTCAGTGCTAAAGTGGCGGTGCCAATACCCATACCGTTACGCCAACAAAACAACGCCCACCACATTATGACCTACAAATCACCAAGGCGGACATTCCGCCACACTCAGAATGGACACCCACATACAAGACAACTCTACATTGGCCAATACTAAAAACACACACCTGACATTCATACACACACCACACACACCCAACCACAGCACTATAAAACACACACCCACTGTACCCACAACCCTTTACGAACAACAATTACTGCCAGGAGATTGATACTAACAGCACAGAGACAACTAGACACACACACCATATACACCCATACATCCCTCACGCACCCCACATCACACACCACCACATTACTCAACACACTCTCACCAACACACACCACACGACACCCATGTCCCCACAAAGGAACCCCCGTTTCACTGATGAGGAGTTAAGGGTAATGGTGGAGGAAATTGTCAGGGTAGGGCCACAGCTGTTTGGAGCACACGTCCAGCAGATATTTATGGCAAGGAAGATGGGGCTATGGTGGAGAATCATGGACAGGGTGAATGCCGTGGGACATCATCCAAGAACAAGGGACGAAATCAGGAAGAGGTGGAACGACCTACGGGGGAAGGTGCGTTACGTGGCAGCAAGGCACCAGCTTGCCATACAGAGGACTTGCGGTGGACCCTCAGCTCCTCCCCCACAGCTCACAGCATGGGAGGAGCAATCCTGAGGGACTTGCTGGAGTAGTTGGAGGACTGGACACTGGTAAGTCAACATTTACCACTTATCACCCCCCCATACCTGCATATCATCTCACCCCCTCACCCTCACTCACATCACATCACTCCATTCCACACAGAGAACCTACACCTGTAACTAGTCCCAATGTCAAGCCCTGCATGCCATACCAATGCATAGACAGCCCTCCCAGTCCTGCATGCACACCCATCACCAAAGCATGCACAGCATAGGGAAACTAAGAATCACACAATACATGACCGTACACAGTCAAAAGGTGGCAGATCAACAGCAGCAATAGAGGAGAAGCCAGGGATATACAATATGTCACAGACATGAAGCATAATACATCACTTACATCCCCAAAGGTGCCCAAGCCAATGTCAGCAGAGAGGAGGTGCCAGGACAAACCGGTCCCCCAACAGAAGATGCCCCAGTGATGACAGTAACTCTGGACTTCTGGATCTGGACCAACAACCTGGCCCATCAGGGACCACTGGACAGTCGGTCACCCGAGCCCACTCACAGTCCACCACAGAGCCTCCTCCATCAGTATCCAACACAACAGCACCCACCCAGCGTACCCACACCTCTGTCCCCAGGACACGACAATCAGCAGTGTGCCCACCTGAACAGGGACCCCAGGCCACACCTCTTACCCAAGACAGTCAGGGACCTGGAGTCAGTGGGCACACCGTTCAGGGGACAGAGGCACAGGCCAACAGGGACACTGGGAGGACCGCTGTGCACCAGGGGGAGGACAGGCCCAGCGAAGCGACTCTCCAGGAGGAACTCACCGAGATCCTGGGAGCCTACCAACATTCCCAGGACACAATGGGCCAGATCCTTGACAACGTACAGGAGAACAGGCAGCTGCAGGAGGGACAGTGTCAGGGAATCAGTGAGGAGTTGCATGTCATTAACACCACCTTGATCTCCATAGCAGGGGTGCTGGCAGACATGGCTAACATCAAGTCAAGTCAAAGAAACTTTATTTCGGCTACAAGAGCCATAAAAGCGCATAGCAGCAATAAATACAAATAAATACACAAGGTAATAAATATAACAATACATAAAATGATAAAAATGGAATAAAGATAAAATACACTCACACAGTGCGATGGGACAGTCTAGTTGGAATCATTAAACAGATAAGAATTTCCCTCTGACAAACCAGCTAGCTCAGAGGAAATTGGCAATGGCGATCACTAGCGTTGGCCTAGTGTCTGATCTGAGGATTCGCAGGGATATTCAGAGCTGCGGACGCCCAGCAGTCTACATGCCGGGGCCTGCCATTTCCTACATGAGGCAGTGTACGCAGGGCAGACAAAAAGGACGTGAGGGAGATTCTCGATGGGG
The DNA here is from genome assembly GCF_031143425.1 of Pleurodeles waltl. Taxonomy (NCBI): domain Eukaryota; kingdom Metazoa; phylum Chordata; class Amphibia; order Caudata; family Salamandridae; genus Pleurodeles; species Pleurodeles waltl. Next base: position 989,513,244 of record NC_090447.1, on the reverse strand, counting down.
GCTTTGCAGGCTGGACAGGCGGTTGATTCATTGTGTGGCCAGCGGCTGGTGAAAAGTCTTAATGGTAATGTTCCAATGCGGAGCTGAAAGTACAGTTTCCTTTTCCTTGGGACCGTGATTATGTCCCAAAAAGCCTCATACTTGGATGTCTCTTTTAAGTTAACAAACTCACAGGATAATGTAGTGTGAAGTGCAGCCCCTATATCTTCGTGATCTGCCATTTGCCAATATAGTTTCTTTAATTCGCTTTTCGAGGGAAAGACAGAGGTGGTTGGTGAATTCCAGAGTTCACTGAGCCCGAGTGAGTAGAATGACCCCTTGATGTATCCTAGCCAGGGGATTCTGTGAAGATGATCCGCTTTTAAAATAACCTGCAGGGCTTCAGTAAAGGTTTCAAGCTCTGGAGTAGTCCAGAGACGCCGCCAGTACAGCAGAGGGCGTAGGCGGGCTTTTTGACCGATGCGTTTTATGCCAAGATCCTTAAAAAGGGGGAACAGTGGAGTGCTTGGCGGAAGGGACACAAGGTTTCTCAGGAAGTTGTTCTCTGCAATGGTTATGTCTTGGATTTTAGAATAACCCCATAGTTCGGCCCCATAAAGTGCTGAGGTTACAGCCTGGGATTCGTATATCTGTATTGCTGGGCGAATTGGTTTTGTGTGTGAGAGGTGAACGTTTTTTTATAGTATCCCTGTTGTTTGCTTTAGTTTTAAGGCTTGCTTTCCTATGTGTGATTTCCAAGACATGTTGTCAGTCCATGTTATACCCAGGTAGCTGAAAATGCCCACCTTTTCAAGTGTGGTGCCCTCTAGTGTAAACTTCCCTCTAAAAGATCTATGGGGATTAAGGGTCATTAGTTTTGTTTTAGAGGCATTGATTTCAAGTCCCCGCGTTGAGCAGGATTTCTCAAAACACGTTAGGAGTTTCCTTAGTCCACTAGGGGTCTTGGATATCAAGAGAGTATCATCTGCAAAGAGCAAGACAGGGATTTTTTGTGTGCCAAGTGATGGTGCGTTAGCCTACACTCTAAGCAGGGAAGGGACGATTTCATTGATATACAGAGAGAAGAGTGTCGGGGCGAGGACACACCCTTGCCGCACACCCCTTGATACATGGATTCTATCAGTTAGTTGACCCTTGTTGTCCCACCTAACTCGTGCGTAGTTGTCCTCGTGGAGCCGTATCAATATTGCTAGGATATGCTCCGGGATTCCCATTCGGGAGAGAGTGTCCCATAGCTTGTTGCGAGGTAAAAAGCAGACTTTAGATCCACAAAAGCTACATAAAGGCTCCCTTTGCCAATAAGCACTGTTTTCCAGTATAGAAATAGGAACCTGAGGGCTTGATCAGTGGTAGATATTTTCTTCCGGAAACCGGCTTGGAGGGGACTAAGGATATCATGTTCGGTCATCCAGTCTTCGATCTTTCCCAAGAGGCAGTGGCAGAAGACTTTTTGCACACAGTCAATTAGACTAATTCGTCTATAGTTGCAGGGAAGTGATCTGTCGCCCTTTTAAAAGACTGGGATAACAATAGCCCCTTTCCAGGACTCTGGGATAGGCGCCCCAGATGCTATAGCGTTCGCTATGATGGTGAGGTATCTTGACCAGGATGCTATGTCGGCTGAGAACAGGTCTGCTGGGACACCATCCGAGCCAGGCGCCCTGCCGCGTTTTATGGTGCCTAGGGAGTAAGTTATGTCACTTTGAGAGAACAACTGGGGTACTCAAGTGGTGGGTGCTAAAGAAGTATTTAGGCAGGGGTCCATGCAAACAGGAGTGGGGCTATCATGGTCATGGGAGTACAGTCTTCTAAAATGATCTACCCAGTCCTTCGGGGCAATGTTGGTTGTAATGTCCAATCCACTGCTTGCTGGGCCTCGCGCTGCAAGGGACCAGAACAGACTACAGTTCCTCTTGCGGACAGCGTCACTAAGTGCTGTCCACCACTTGTCATCTTGGTCACGTTTGGCTTTGCGTATAGCTGACTTGTTGGACTTTCTAGCTAGGCGGATGGCAGTGGCATCCTTGGATTTAATATCTTGGATTAAGCACTTATTTAGGGACCGACACATTTTATTGAACCTGCGGTGCCTACCTATGGATCTCTTGCCATCATGGGCTGGGGATACTAAGAAGTGGGCTGTGATATCCCTAAAGCATGAGGTGTGGATTAAACTTATTTCCTTATAGGGGATTGCGGGACCCACCTTTAGGTTAATTAATGTAGTCTTTAGGGTGTTATTGGCTGCGTTGATGAGTGCGGGCCGAGCCACAATCTTGTCCCACTTTAGGTGTCGTTTGTCGTTAGCCAGGCTGATACCCTCTGGTGCTGCTACTGAAGAGTTAATCATGGGCGAGAGGTCGCCCAAAGCTAACGTGTGAACAGAGAGAGGATTATGATCACTTTCAGTTCTTTCAACAATCGTCATATCGATGACTAGGGGCCCTAATCTTATGTCGAATAGACAGTACTTGATTCTGCTGGTGTGGTTGGTTTTGTTGAATGTGTGATGGCCTTTGGTGTCTGATTTCGTTCTGCCATTTAACGCCCTGAGCCCAAATTCCATGGTCAGTGACTTAACTTGGACAGCAACCTGCGCCCATCTCTTGATGGGTGGAATGGACAGGGCGGGGATAGACCAAGCTCGATCCTCCTCGTCTGTGGACCTGAGATCATCCCAGTCTAGAGGTTCGAATGTGACATTAAAGTCACCTGCCACAATGGTTTTATGATGGCAGGGGCAGTTTTGCAAAAGGGCTGCAAGGTCACAAAGGGTTTTGGAGACTTGACCCACCCTGACCCCTCGGGTGTAGGTATTGAAAATGTTCACAACAGTGTCAGGCCCAAATGATAAACGAAGACCTAACAGGTCAGGAGAGTCGGTGGGTAGCTGTAATATATGACAGTTAAGTGATGTTCTGATCCAAACGGTCAAGCCCCCTGAAGGCCTTCCTCTAGTACTAGGCACGGCAGGGATATGGAAGTTTGAATAGCCTGTTCGAAAAAGTGGATCGGTTGACCATGTCTCTTGAAGAAGACATATGTCATGTTCATCAATAAAAGAGGTGAAGGATGGAAGAGGGAGGATAGATTTCAAACCTGCCACGTTACATGAGACAAGTCGTACCCCAGTGAGCGGTTGAAGTATCCTGTCTAGATGCCTGGTATTTGCATGATTAGCTGCCAGAGGTTGATTTGGCAGGTGTGGTTGAGTCGGAAGAAGTGGATCATTACCCATGTTGGTCAGTGAGACCTGGGGTGAGAGGTGATGTTCCTCTAGTGGAGCTGGTCTGGCCCTGATGGGGGAAGTGCTTGCAGGCTTAGCTATCGGTTCTTGATTTGGTGGGTAGTATTCCTGCAAGATGAAAGATGCAGTGTTGTCATATTTGCACAGTGAACTGTCAAAGGTCTTGGGGAATATATCATGAATGGGAGAGAGAATACTTGCACTGGCAGTGTTAGAGATTGCAGCAGACCTGGGGGTGATTGATATTAGTTGGCTGTGTGGTATTTCAGAATAGGCCAACATCATGAGGGAGGCAACAGCACAGCAGAGGGCCCCTACCACTAACCAGTCCATTGACCAGCCCTCCACCTCCGCTGCAGCTAGTGGGCAGGAGGCCCCGCCACAGGACCCACAGGCCACCAGCACCCCTCCCTCTGCAGAACGTGAGCCACCCTGCACATGTTCACTGCGACCCAGACAGAAGCCAGAGACACCTGCCAAGACCACCACCAGGAAATGAGCCTCTCCTGATTGTTCCCCTTGTGTCCTGCACAGTCATCTTGTCCACTTTGAACTGCCTTTGCTCCTCTTCCTATGGCCCCTTGGACACTGGACCTGTGCTACAAACAGACTAGAACAATACCCTGGACCTTCCTCCATCATCAACCCATTCCATTGCATTTTTCCCTCAATTTCATAGCACTATAATAAACACCCTTGAACACAACTTGACTACTAGTATTTTATGTGTTGAAAATGTGCATTTATGGAAACAGTCACATCTAGTGCAAATGATCTGAACACTGTGAGAGCATAGAAATAATGACCTGTAGCTGTCTGTAGTCAGCACATCAGTGTACACAGTTCTGATATCACCAATAGCTGTATAATGGCAAGCCATAGGTGGCAATAAGTTGAGATGCAAAGGAAGCTAATGCCATCATGCTACAGCCACAAAGACTACATCAATAGTCAGAGTAATGGTCAGTTGCACTGTCTCATCTGTGTGCCGTTGGAAGTATTGACGGATATCTGATGTTCTGTTGTCCTCATCCTCTGCCTCTTCACCCTCACCGTCCTCAGGGTCTACTGCTGCCACATGGACACCTCCAGTCTCTTCTTCCTGTAGAAGGGGTACATGCCATCTGAGGGCCAGGTTGTGTAACATGCAGCATGCCACTACTATCTGGCAAACCTTCCCGGGTGAGTAGCACAGGGATCCACCTGTAAGATGGAGGCACTTGAACCTGGCCTTCAGGAGGCTGAAGGTCCTCTCGATGATCCTTCTGGTTCGCCCATGTGCCTCATTATAACATTCCTCAGCCCCTATCCTGGCATTCATCACAGGGGTCAGCAGCCGTGATAGGTTTGGGTAGCCTGAGTCACCTGCAAGTATTGAGGGACAACATTTAGCCTCACACAATGCTATAGGGATGACACCTGAAGGCATACACTAAAGTACAGTAGGTGGGGACCATGGCTCACCTATTAGCCACACCTTGTGCCTCTGTAGTTGGACCATCACATTTGGGATGCTGCTATTCCTCAGAACAAAGGCGTCATGCACCGACCCAGGATACTTAGCATTGACGTGGGAGATGTACTGGTCCACCAGGCACACCATTTGCACATTCAGTGAGTGGAAACTCTTCCAATTCCCGAACACCTGTTCATTCTGGCAGAGGGGGACAAATGCAATATGTGTTCCGTCAATCGCCCCCATAATATTGGGGATATGTCCCATTGCATAGAATCCGGCCTTCACTGTAGCCAAATCTTCCACATGGGGGAAAGCTATGTAGCTGCACATGTGTTTTACCAGCGCAGACAAAACTCTTGCCAGCATGATTGAGAACATTGGCTGTGACATTCCTGCTGCCAAGCCCAGTGTCACTTGGAAATAACCTGTTGCCAGGAAATGGAGCACTGATAGCACCTGCACAAGAGGGGGAATCCCAGTGGGATGACAGATAGCAGATATCAGGTCAGGCTCTGCACACAGCTCTGTTATTGTGGCCCTGTACAGTCTATAGGTGAGTATAATGGGCCTGCACTCCAGTGTAGCCAAGTCCACAAGGGGTCTACACACAAGGGTATGTCTCCTCCTCCTATTCATCCACAGCGATAGGTATCTAAGGGACACAAGAGTGAGTAGGCTGTCACAATTTGAACAATGGAACCACAACTTCAGTGTAAGTGTACATAGTGCATTTATGTGATGTGACAGTGAGAATGGCGAGGTATGTGATAATCTATACTGTGATGCAGTTAAGGTTGATTTGACCATTGTCCACCACCATGAAATGGTGACTGCCTGTCCTGTATGTAGGGACAGGTGGAAGTGAGGTAACTCTGCCAACGTCGGGTGACGGGGCGGAAGGCAGACTTGCACTGCTGTGCAATTCCTCATAGGATAATATGAGGCTCTATGGAGTACAGAGGCCAATGGGGATCTGCGCCGGCGGTGACAGTGTACACCGCCGCGGACGTGCCCGACAGTTTCTATCCGATTCCTCACTTGTTTCCTGACCTTCAACACGAGAACACCTACACTGTATGTGCTGCTGTGACTTGTGTCTGGAACTTACCATGAGCTCTGTGACTGGGGAAATGGCCCCTGCCTTCACTTAGGAGGAGTTGGAGCCATTGGTGGATGGGGTCCTACCTCAGTACGGACTGCTGTGTGGGCCTCCAGACCAACAGGTGAGTACACTTTGGGCTTGATCAATTTGGGAAGGATGCATGGAGATGTGTGTGCAAGCCTTGTGTCATCAGGGGGTAATGTCTTGTGGTGGTGTACATGGTGTGCACCGGACGATGTGTGTGCCAATGGTGACGGAAACAGGATTGGTGGTCCATATGTGTGACAGGCTGGATTGTATGGTTAATGGTGTTCTGCTGTTTGTATTACCTCTGCAGGTCAGTGCCCATCAAAAGAAGGGATTATGGCGTGCCATCATCAAGGATGTGCGGACCCTGGGCATCTATGGCAGGTGGAGCACCCATTGTCGAAAACGGTGGGAGGACCTGAGACGCTGGTCACAGAAGACAGCGGAGGCCCAGCTGGGGATGGCCCCTCAACAAAGATGGAGTGCCCGTCAGAACCTGAACCCCTGATGGGCCTCATACTGGCAGTGGCCTACCCAGAGCTGGATGGGTGCTTGAGGGAATCACAGCAGCCACAAGGGGGGTGAGTACAGTGGACATTATTAAAATAATTGGCAGGTGGCATGGGATCCGGGTGGTGGATGTGAGTTAGTGGGTGCCCCTAAGGCCAAGCCAGACATTGCAGCGTGAGTCAACTCTAGGGTAATGTGTGTATGGCAAATGCGGGTAACCTAGCTTGTTAGCATTCCATGTCAGTCAGGGCTTTGTGGGTCCCAGGAGGGGTGCAGTTGGCGGTGTGTGGCCCTCATCATGCCGTGGCATCTAGCCAAATCACTGGCAGTGCAAAGCATAGTGTTCAAGCCTGATCCCTCTGTGTGACGGTGCTGTGTATGCCAACTGTGGTGCTGGTGCAGTAATTGACCCAGTGTTTCCTTTTACTCTCTCCCCCCTTTTCTTTTCTGTTATCCTCTCCATGTGTGCATTAGCATCATCTGGCGGAGAAGCAGGGGCACCAGCGACAGAGGGATCTGCATCCCACTGGACCCTGGAGGCAGAGTCCACCAACGCCAAGGGGACCAGTGGGACGGAGGGCTAGGAGAGCACCACCGCGGAGACAGGAGGTGACAACACATACTTAGATACCTTCTCCGATGGAAGCTTCCTGGTGGTGGCAGACACCTCTGTGACCACGCCAGCTGCAGGTACAGCCGTTACCCTTGTACCAGCACAGCCCTCCCAGTAGCCCCTCAGCGAGTTGTCCGTGCCCACTCACCTGGAGGGTGGGCATCTCCTTCTCCCCAGGCACCTCAGGCCCTGCCCCAGTGAGCCCTGCTGCCCTAAGTGAAGAGGCTATTGACCACCTGAAATCCATCTCTGTAGGGCAGTCAACCAATGTGAATGCCATTCAGGGGCTGGCATCCCAGATTCAGCAATGCAATACATTACTGGAGAGCATCCACAGTGGATTGGCGGCCCAACAGAGATCAGGCTCTGGCCTCCTCTCTGATGGCAGCCATTGTCTCTGTTGCTACCGTCCCTCTTCCAAATACCACTTCCCAGTCCCAGTCTCCTCAACCGTCACCCATCCCATGCACACATACAAACGGGCATGCACACAAGACAACACCTAAGAGTGGCACAGTCAAATACAGGCACCACACTTCATCCCACAAGCACTCACACAAACACCAGACAGTTTGAAACACAACCACATCCACTGCCTCCACTGTCTCCCCCTCCTCCACCTCCCTCACAGTCTCCTCCACACTCACACCTGAACGCACTGCATCAATATCCACCACTAGCATCACCACACCAAGCAGCACGCACACCTCACTAGTAGACACCCCATCCATGCATGTGTCCCCTGTGTCCTCTTCCACACTGTCTGTCCCCCCTTCTAAAGGACACAACCGCAAGCACTCACACACCCAACAGCCATCCACCTCACTTCAGCACACTGCCCATGCACCTGCACCCAAATCCAGCAGACATACACCTCCTACAACCAATCCCTCAACCTCCACTCCCATCCCTCCTCCCTCCTCCCACCCCACCATCCCTAAGAAGCTTTTCCTTGCCCAACTTGATCTCTTCCCTCCCCCTCCCCTCATCCTGCCCATAAGAGCAGGGTCCCAACGACCCAGCCCAGCACCTCAGCCTAACAGTACACGCGGACAGTGGTGGCACGACCTAGTCATGGTGGCAAGTCAGTGAAGGATCCCACTCCACCAGCCAAGAAGGTTAAGGATCCAACACCTTCTGTCATGAAGGGGAAGGAGTCTGCACCTCCTGTCATCAAGGGGAAGAGCCCTCGACCCCTGCCCAGAAGGCTAAGGAACACGCACAACCTGCATGCAGTAGCAGAAGCCCTCAACTCCTGCCAGGAAGGGTAAAGATCCCACACCTCATGCCATGAAGGGGAAGAAGTCTTCAACTCCAGCGGAGGCTGTCAGGGTGACACCTCCTCCACCACAGTGGTCACGGGACCCCAACCCCATCTGAGGAAGTGCATCCCTCACCACCAGCAGAGGCTGCCCAGGAGGTACCTCCACCTGCCACCACAGTTCAGCCCTCACCACCAGCAGAGGCTACCCAGGAGGCACCTCCACCTGCCACAACAGTTCAGCCCTCACCACCAGCAGAGGCTGCCCAGGAGGCACCTTCACCTGCCACAACAGTTCAGCCCTCACCACCAGCGGAGGGCATGTAGGCCACCCTCCAGGGACTGCTGTACGAGGGGCCCCCTCCAGGAGCAGTGGGCATGTTCCCCACCTGAGAGACTATGGTCTTGCACTCCCCAGCAGAGAGAACTGGGCATGGAGCCCCCTCCAGAACCAGTGGGAAGACACCCACTCCAGAGACTGTGCCCTTGCACTCCCCAGCAGAAAAAACTGGGCATGGAGCCCCCTCCAGAACCAGTGGGCAAGTTCCCGACTTCGGCTGAAGTGCCCCTCATCCCCATCCCCCTGAGGTGCATGCCCACTTGCAAACTAATGCCCCTGCAGAGTTCTATCCAGATGAAGTCAGGATTCGAGTTGGGCCTTGGACTGTGCACTGTGGCCATATGGGCCCTTAGTACATTGGACTGGGCACTGGCCCTTTTTGTACATTTGTACATATCTGTTTCACGTACAATTGGTTTATTTAGTAGCTGTTTATATCAATACATTCTCATTACTGCATTCTTGTTGTCCTTGCACTATTGTGTCATGTATCGTGTGCCATTGTTTTTCGTGTGCAGCTGGTTGTGTGTATGGTGTGTGTGTGTCGGGTGTGTGTCGTGCGTGTGTGTGTCACTCTCGTTTTCCTGCCTCCCTCCCTTGTGTGCTAGGCGACTTTACTCACCATCGTCGTCTTCCTTGGCCTTGGTGTTCCAGGTGGCGCATGACGTAGATGAGTATCGGGAAGACTTGCAGTTCCGGTTCCATGGCAGCATTGTTCTTCCCTGTGTCTCTGATGGTGAGTCTTTGCTCTTCTGTGATGTGTTTCTGCCAGGTTTTTGATGTTGTTGGTACCGCCCTGGAGAACGTGACGGATTGATAGGGCAAAATATGGTGGGCGGTACTTTGTTTTCTGCCTGGCTGTTGACGGCTACCACTGAGGTGAGTGTTGTTTCCACACTGGTTGTTGGTGTGGTACATTGGCTGTCTATGGGAGTTATCACCGCCATGGTCATAATTTGGCGGTAATTACCGCCAGCCTGTTGCCGGTATTACTGCCACTTTATCACTCACTGCCAGGGTCATAATGAGGGCCCATATGTCCACGTCTACTACATGATAGGACCTCTCATAAGAGGTTTTCTAGCTAAAAATATATTTAATAATTAACCTGGACCAAGGTTCACTATTAACTGTCACAAACAAAATATAAAAGACCATCAAACGAGATTGTAACAGCTTTGATGAAATCACAGTCGGTATTTAATACAGACAACACCTAAAGATACATTCATTCAAATGGCTCAGTATGGAATCAAAACCTGGATTTACATAGAGGGTTATGTTCTATCATTACCTAATTTTATTTTTGCCTTCACTGTCTTTTTGGCCCTAGCAAAAGAATAGCCATTATAAAACTAGACGTTCCTTTATTTAATAGAGGAACAATCTATTTTTTGGCCACTAGATGGCAGCAGAGGCTAAGCTCATGCACGTTACGTAATGCTGGCGTCCTCATAGAATACAGAGGTCCTCAAACTGCGGCCCGCGGGCCACATCCGGCCCGCCAGGGTCCTGGATCCAGCCCGCCAGGGTCCTGAACCCCAGGGGCCTTGTCAGTGCGACAGGGCCCCTTTAAAAAATTGCAGATAATGGGAGGAAGTGACGGCCAGTCACTTCCTCCCAGCTCCCTCTGCGCGGGAGGGGCACGGTCATCGCTGATGAATAGCACGACCGGGCCCATGAAAAAAACACAGGCCCAAAGGATTGGGAGGAAGTGATGCCCGGTCACTTCCTCCCCGCTCCCGCGTGGGAGGGGCCCGGTCAGCGCTACTGCAGAGTGCGACCATGCCCATGAACAAAATGCAGGCCCAAGGGATTGGGAGGAGGTGATGGCCGGTCACTTTCTCAAAGCTCCCTCCGCGCAGGAGGGAAGAGACAAGCCTTTGCTTGTCTAGGGGCCCGGTCAGCGCTGCTCCAATAGCGTGACCGGGCCCATTAAAAAATGTGGGCCCAAGGTAATGGGAGGAAGTGACGCCGGTCACTTCCTTCCCGTTCCCTCCGTGTGGGAGGTAAGAGGCAAGCCATGAGGACAGGAGAGCCACGCCGACCTCCATGAGCCACAGCCACCGTCCTGCAAAACAAAAAGGTAAGAAAAATTAGCTGTGTGCATATGCATGTATGTTAGTATGTATGTATATGTATGTATGCCAGTATGTGTCTGTATCTGTATGAATGTCTGTATGTATGTGTTTGTACGGTGACAGAGCATAGGAATGGCATCACTCAGCTGGTGAAGCATGGCACTGCGGTGTGACCCGCCCGTCACTGGTCCGCTGCACTTGTGCCCACACCTCATATAGTGAGCACTGGACTTTGTACAAGCTTAGCCATCATCCTGTGTCCTGTGACACCCTTTGGATTCCTCATAGAGCAAGACTGAGAACAGGGGAGACTGACCTCAGACACTTTCGGATTCGATCATGTAATTGTGGTTGTGCTGTGCAGACCAACAAGTTGTCACTGTAGAAAAGCCTAGCGAAATGATGCCAAAACATTCTTAAAGCTAACATTTTATTAATAAGAGTCACAACCCAACAATTCCTTCTGCAGCTCCTTTCCTCTTCACCTGTTCCTCCTTGGCAGGAACTTCCACAGCCTTGTTTCTTTTTTGGTTGTCCAATGCTAAGCAGGGGCGAACAGTGTTTGACTTTCTCCCTCACTGTTTTTCCTGAAAAGGAGTTTATCATATGAGCGTTGCACTCTGCAGGTCAAAATCAATTGCTTGCCTCAAATGCGTAAGAAAAATTAGCTGTGTGCATATATCCATGTATGTTAGTATGTATGTATATGTATGTATGCCAGTATGTATGTCTGTATCTGTATCTATGTCTGTATGTATGTGTTTGTATTTCAGTATGTATATGTCTCCGTGTATATGTATGTATGTGTATGTATGTCAGTATGTATGTCTGTGTGTATGTATGTCAGTATGTATGGGTATGTGTATGTATGTATGTCAGTATGTGTATGTCTGTTTGTCAGTATTAATTGCATCCAGCAAAATCAATTGCCACAAGTGTGTTCCCAATAATTGGGCATAGCACAAATTTTGATGTTGACTGTATGTTTGATGTATTTTGCATTAATTTGATCCCACTGCCCACCCTCCATCCATAAGTGCTTCCTGTGAACGTAGGAAGCTTGTCCACTATTAGAGGCTTCTTTGGCAAGCAAGCTAGGACAGTGATGAAGCATGACACCCAGGGGGGTGTGTGGGGTAATTAGTTTCAAATTATTGTGATAAGTGCCTGCTAGTGAGAGAGCTTGTGTGTGTGTGTGTATATGTGTGTTTGTCTGCTAGTGAATGAGCTTGTGTGTGTGTGTGTGTGTCTGCTAGTGAGTGAGCTTGTGTGTGTGTGTGTCTGCTAGCGAGTGAGCTTGTGTGTGTGTGTGTGCCTGCTACTGAGTGAGCTTGTGCGTTACTGCTGAGCGCTGACATTTTTTATTTTTGATCAGTCATTATTGCTGGTATATTGTTTTTGTAGCTGTGTATTTTGGGGTATTTTACTAATAGCAATTTTAATCCCTAGGAAATAATTATGTCAACAAAAAGAAAAATTGACAATGAGTGCAGGGTATTCAAAGAACAGTGGACTTACGATTACTTTTTCATGCAGTACAAAGAAAGAGCTGTTTGTCTAATATGCCAGAATTTAGTGTCTGTGTTCAAGGAATACAATCTGCGTTGACACTATGAAACTCAACATAAAGATCAATATGATTGTTTGGTCGGACAAGTGAGAAAAGATAAAATATTAAAACTGAAAAATTGATTGACAACTCAGTAACATACTGTTGTGGAAAAAAAGCAGCTAAATATATCATCATTGCAAGCAAGTTTTCAAGATGCCAAGCTCATAGCGTGCACTGGCAGACCATTCATAGAGGGAAAATTTGTTGAAGAACGCCTTCTTTCTGTTGCCAAAGTGATATGTCCAGAGAAGGCTGATTTATTTAGTACAGTGAGTCTTTCAGGACCTACAATTACACGAAGGATTGAAGAAATGGGGGAAATTTGCATCTGCATTTGCAAAACTCCTCAAAAATCTTTGCTATTTTTCATTGGCACTCGATGAAAGTAATGATGTTCGTGATTCTGCACAACTTCTAATTTTCATTCGTGGGACAAATGATTATTTCGAAGTCACAGAGGAGCTTGCTGCACTGAAAAGCATCAAAGGAACAACAACAGGAGAGGATATCTATGGAAAGGTTTGCCAAACTGTGAATGATTTGGAGCTGGACTGGGCTAAACTAGCCAGTGTGACAACTGATGGTGCTTCTAGCATGGTGGGGTATATGAAAGGAGTGGTTGCACGCTTTAAGAAAGAGATGGACAAACACAACCATTCACGTCCAATAGCCATACACTGCCTCATCCACCAACAAGCACTGTGGGGGTCATTACAACATTGGCGGTATAAGGCGCTTACCGCCGTGCAGAAGACTGCCACAGCCATTATAATACACATCACGGAATCCGCCGAAATTCAGACACCCACACAATACCGCCACACCAAAGATCAGCGAGAAACTGGCGGAAACACATCCTCCACGCCAACAGAAACACGCCCATGCCATTACGACCTACGAATCCACGCGGCGGTCTTTCAACCGCGGTATTCCATTGGCGGTACACACCGCCGCGCTCAAAATACACTCACATCTCCAAAACACCGCCACATTGGACAATTCCAAATACACACACCTGACACACATACACACACCACTCCCACACACCCAATACTATATAAAACACACACCCACATCACCCACAAACCCCTACGACCCAAAAATTCAGAGAGAAGGCCAGAGAGACAGCACAGAACAGACAACCCCATCACACAGAGGCACACAACATCATCATCCAGGCAACATCCAAGCACAAAACACCACATACCACTACACTCACCACACTCATCAACACATACACCACCCCACACATCACCTACACCACCCCATGTCACGCCAAAGACACCCCCGCTTCTCCGAGGAGGAGCTCAGGGTCATGGTGGAGGAAATCATCCGGGTAGAGCCACAGCTATTTGGCTCACAGGTACAGCACACATCCATATCCAGGAAGATGGAGCTATGGCAAAGAATAGTGGACAGGGTCAAAGCTGTGGGACAGCACCCAAGAAATAGGGAGGACATCAGGAAGAGGTGGAACGACCTACGGGGGAAGGTGCGTTCCACGGTATCCAGGCACCACATCGCGGTACAGCGGACTGGCGGCGGACCCCCACCTCCTCCCCCACAACTAACAACATGGGAGGAACAAGTCTTGTCCATCTTGCATCCTGAGGGCCTCGGAGGAGTCGTTGGAGGAACGGACACTGGTAAGTCTAATCTTAACCATCATACCCCCACCCTACCTGCATGATATCACACACCCCCACCATCACACCCTCCCCTATCACCCCAAATCCTCACCTATCTACCCATGACACCAACCACCCATCCCAACCCCAAGACCTGCATGACATAACTAAGCATGGACACCCATCACCAAAGCATGCCCACTGCACAGACCCACAACACCCCCCAACCATCAGCACACAAGCCCCCACACAGGAATGCCTGCACTGGGGTTCACGAACACCCAACCATTGCACTCCAAGAAACACACACATGCAATAATCATGTACTTATACCCCCGCAGGAACCCGAAGGAACGTCACCACACCAGAGGGTCCAGACAACACCACTCCACCCCCAGAAGAGGCCCACAGTGACGACAGCAGCTCTGCCCCACTGGATCTTGATGACCAGGCCGGACCATCGTGGGCCTCAGGACAGTCGGTTCCCCTTGCCCAGCCACAGCCCAACACCGAGCTTACACCCTCTGGTAACACCAGCACAGCACCCACCCAGCGGGCCCAAACCCAGGCTAACCCACCACCCCAACAACAACAGGGACCTGGGGGCAGTGGTAGTGGGCACACGGTCCAGGGGACGGAGGCACAGGAACACAGGGGAACTGGGAGGGCTGCTGTGCGACAGAGGGAGGACAGGCCAAGGGAACCAACTCTCAACGAGGCCCTCTCCTCCGTAATGGGAGCATACCACCACTCCCAGGAGACGATGGCCACGGTCCTGGACAAGTTGCAGGAGACCCTGCGTCTGCAGGAGGAACAATATTTGGGGTTCAGGGAGGAGCTCATTACCATCGGCTCCGCCCTGGGCACCATCGTAGGGGTGCTGACGGACATTCAAAAGACCTTGAGGGATACCGTGGCACTCCAAGGGGCCCCTGACACTAGCCAGTACGATGAAATGCCCACCACCTCCGCCGGAGCTAGTGGACAGGACGCCCCGCCACAGGACCAACACACCAGCACCCCATCCCCTGCAGACGGACAACCACCACGCAAGCGGGCCCTGAGATCCAGGAACAGGACAGAGCAAGATGGCAAGACCCCCGCCAGGAAATAAGACCACCCTGATTGTCCCCCCCTGTCCCACTTTGTTACCCTGTCCAAATCTGAACTGACCTAGCTCCACTTCCAATGCCCAGATGTGCAATGTACCTGTGAGACTAATAGACTGGACTCTGCCATGGACATTCCTCCACCATCACCCATCACCAGTTTACAACCCCCCTTCATTTTTTGAGCACTTAAATAAACACCCTTGAAACACTAAAAACAAATGGAGTCAGTCTATGATTTGTAAATCTGTATTATAAATTACTGTTTCATAATGGGTTACCCATTGGAAGGCTAACATACCTATGTCACACATCACAAGCCCTTCAAGGATGCAAACAGTTGACACGTAGGTTACCACACTTGTGAAACTGAAATGGAAGGGTACAACTCAATTAACAAATAGTGAGTGAAATGTAGGTACAGGATAGAGGTAGATGTGTGAAAGTTAATGTAATGGTAAAAATGAAAATGTTCTCACCTATGTGTCACTGGAAATATTGCTGTATGACTGACTCCCTGTTGTCGTTTTCGTCTTCCTCAGCTTCATCCTCATCACTGTCCACAGGCTCCACAGACTCCACAGCTGCCACAACACCGTTATCTGGATCATCCTCCTGCAGAAAAGGCACCTGGCGTCGCAAGGCCAAGTTATGGAGCATGGACCAGGCGATGATGATGTCGCACACCTTCTTCGGTGAGTAGAATAGGGACCCACCTGTCATATGGAGGCACCGGAACCTGGCCTTAAGGAGGCCGAAGGTGCGTTTGATAACCCTCCTAGTCCGCCCATGGGCCTCATTGTAGCGTTCCTCTGCCCTGGTCCTGGGATTCCTCACTGGGGTCAATAGCCAGGAAAGGTTGGGGTAACCAGAGTCCCCCAATAGCCATACACTGTGCCTCTGGAGTTCACCCATCATATCAGGGAGGCTGCTATTCCGCAGGATGTAGGCGACATGCACTGAGCCAGGGAACATAGCATTTACCTGCGAGATGTACTGGTCTGCCAAACAGACCATCTGGACATTCATTGAATGATAACTCTTCCTGTTCCTGTACACCTGTTCAGTCCTGCAGGGGGGACCAGAGCTACATGGGTCCCATCAATGGCACCTATGACGTTGGGGATATGTCCAAGGGCATAGAAGTCACCTTTCACTGTAGGCAAATCCTCCACCTGAGGGAATATGATGTATCTCCTTACGTGTTTCAGCAGGGCAGACAACACTCTGGACAACACGTTGGAAAACATAGGCTGGGACATCCCTGATGCCATGGCCACTGTTGTTTGAAATGACCCACTTGCAAGGAAATGGAGCACTGACAGCACCTGCACGTCAGGGGGGATTCCAGTTGGATGGCGGATTGGTGACATCAGGTCTGGCTCCAACTGGCTACATAGTTCCTGGATTGTAGCACGGTCAAACCGGTAGGTCACGATAAAATGTCTCTCTTCCATTGTCAACAGGTCCACCAGCGGTCGGTACACCGGAGGATTCCGCCATCTTCTCATATGTCCCAGCTGACGGTGCCTAAGAAGGACAATAGCGAAGAAACAGTCACTATTCCTCCAGGTATGTACCCACAGTTACACACAAGACTACAGCAGACACAAAACCCTTCCTGTATGTGTGTTGAGTGTAGGCCTCAGTATGTGTGACGCAGTTGAAAATGAATCCATGTGGGCCCCTGAAATGGCGGCTGCCTGACCTCTAAACTGGGACAATGGGATTGTGGGGTAACAGCGCTGGCGTTGCACACCGTTGCGGTAGGCGGTCGTAGACCGCGGCGCAATGCTGCATTGGTTAACATTGGACCCTATGGGTCCCAGCAGCCAATGAACAGGTGCGCCGGCGGTGATGATGCGCCCCGCCACGGACGTCACCGCCACGGACGTCACCACCATTTTCTATCTGTTCAATCACTAGATACCTGACCTTTGACAGGAGAGGACCTACACTGCTAGTGCTGCTGTGACCTCGGTCTGGAAGCGACGATGGCTGCTGCGTCTGGGGAAAGGGCCCCTGTCTTCACTGCACAAGAGTTGGAGAAACTTGTGGATGGGGTCCTCCCCCAGTACATGCTACTCTACGGTCCTCCAGACCAACAGGTTAGTACACAGGGAGCACGTTGTAGGGGCTAGGCCTGGGTGGACAGGGCTGGGTGGAAGAGGGAAGGGGGCAGAAGTCATACTACAGTAAAGCATGGGAATAAATGGGCCACATGGTCAGAGTAGGGAGGGGGCCACTCACATTGATGGTGCAGTTGGTAATTGTATTGTATTGTAATCATATTTATATAGCGCTTACTACCCCTGACGAGGCGTCGAAGTGCTTTTCGATGAGTAGCACGCTACTCCGGAACCCAACAAGAATTAGTGATGGATTAGTATCATTTAATAATGAGTACAGTTTTAGTATTATTATGAGTTAATTTGAGCTGCGGATATGAGAGTTTGTTAGTTAGATTGACTGGAGTAATGGAGGGGTGGAGGGGTGGAGGGGTGGAGGAGGAAAGAAATCTAAAAGTGTTAATTGGGAGTATATCCTTCATTTACTCAATCCAAAGGCTTGGGATGAATAAAGGGGGGCGGAGGGGGGAAGAGTATGTGGAAGGGTTAGGGAGAGCATAGTAGCAGGGTGAGATGAATGCAGGAGAATTTAGTAGGGTTGTGTGAGAGGTCACAGAGGTAGAGTGAGGTTTGGTGAGTTAGATGTGGAGGTGGAGGGAAGAGCTTAGGCAGAGATATTTAGGAGATGAAAGTGGTCGAAGGGATTTGGGATGAGTCAGAGTGAGAATGGAGGATAGTTTGATAGAGACATGACATAAGAGTGATGAAAAATGAGAGCAGAAATTCATAGATATCTAGTATAACAACCCAAAAAACCAGGAGCCATGCAATGATCCACAACATGCCAAGCACAGAAACAACATATACACATACATATACATATATATATATATATATATATATATATTTATACACAAACACACACAAATACACACATATGCACATACAATACATAATTAGAATCATGGGTAAAAAATACTTAGTCAGACAGGTTTAAAAGAGTGTGTGTGTATTTTATTGTTAAGACAGTAGCAATACATATTTTTCAAACAACCTATAAATAAATAGAAATATACATATAATCTGAAAAAAATATTTATCCATATAGGAATATGCAGTTCATAGTTGTTTGAAAAAGGTGGTTATGAAGGAAAGAGCCAACTCTTGAGTAGTTTTCTGAAAACAAGAAAGTTATCTGTGGCTCTTATAGTTGGGGGTAATGAATTCCATAGTTTTGCTGCTTGGACAGAGAAGGATGTACCACCTACAGTCTTTTTCTTGTATGGTGGTGTTCTAAGGCGGGGTGCTATTTATTTATATGGAATTAAATGGATTAAATCCACCATGCAGACCTACTCCCCACCATCAGCACATATAACACTTTTACACTCGAGAGGTGTGAGAGGTTGGGCTTGCCCGGGGGTCTTCTGAGGGATGTGCAGAGGATAGTTCTTGTCAGACCTTTCCATGGTCATTGGCAGCCGTGATAGGATAGCGGCTGGAATCAGCTCCTTCCCCTGTGGAGCCACAGTCACTGGCCTGAAGGTGAGCGGGAGAAGCAAGATCAATGCTGGCCAGAGAGTACAATGCTACCAAACACCATCTGGCCAAAGTTACTAACCTGAAGGTGAACGGGAGAAGCAAGATCAATGCTGGCCAAAGAAGAGAAAACTCCTAAACACCTGCAAGCCCCAGTCACTAGCCTGAAGGTGAGCAGGAGAGGCAAGAATCAATGCTCTGGGAGGAAGGGCAGTACGCATCCCTGGACAGCCTGTGTGCAGCTCTGGGAGGAAGGGCAGTACGCCCCCCTGGACCGCCTGTGTGCAACTCCGGGAGGAAGGGCAGTACGCACCCCTGGACAGCCTGTGTGCATCCCTGGGAGGAAGGGCAGTACGCACCCCTGGACAGCCTGTGTGCAGCTCCGGGAGGAAGGGCAGTACGCCCCCCTGGAGCATCTGTGTGCAGCTCTGGGAGGAAGGTCAGTATGCACCCCTGGACAGCCTGTGCGCAGCTCCGGGATGAAGGGCAAACGCACCCCTGGACAGCCTGTGTACAGCTCCGGGAGGAAGGGCAGTACGCACCCTGGACAGTCTGTGTACAGCTCTAGGAGGAATCAATCAATCAAAAAAATGTATAGAGCGCGCTACTCACCCGTTAGGTTCTCAAGGCGCTGGGGGGTGGAGGGGGATGGAGGGTCACTGTTCGAATAGCCATGTATTTAGTTTTTTTCTGAAGAGCCGGAGGTCCTGGGGCTTGCGGAGGTTGGTGGGGAGGGAGTTCCAGGCCTTGGGATGAGGTAGAAGGATCTGCCTCCTATGGTGGTGCGTTTGATACGAGGGATTGTGGCGAGTGCGAGGTCAGCAGTTTGGAGGTGGCGGATGGGAGTGTGGAAGTTCACTCTTTGGTTGAGGTAGGCTGGGCCGTCGTTGTGGAAGGATTTGTGCACGTGGATGAGGATTTTGAAGGTGATCCTCTTGTCGATGGGGAGCCAGTGAAGGGATCTGAGGTGTGGTGAGATGTGTTCATGGCGAGGGAGATTCAGGATTCTCTGGAGTTTGCGTTCGAGTTTGAGTGTGATGCCGGCGTAGAGGGCGTTACCGTAGTCTAGCCTGCTGCAGATGAGTGCGTGGGTGACGGTCTTTCTGGTCTCCATCGGAATCCATTTGAAGGTTTTTTTTTCAGCGTGCGGAGTGTGTTGAAACAGGAGGAGGTGGCGCAGTTGATTTGCTGGGTCATGGAGAGGGAGGGGTCCAGGATGATGCTGAGGTTGCATGCGTGGTTTGCGGGGGTAGGGGCGGGGCCTAGGGCGGTGGGCCACCAGGAGTCATCCCATATGGTTTTGTTAGGTCCAAAAATGATTATTGCGGTTTTGTTGGAGTTGAGCTTGAGGTGGTTGGCAGTCATCCAGGTGGCGGTGTCAAGGAGTGCAGCGTGGAGGTTGGTTTTGGCGGTAGTAGGGTTGCGGGTGAGGGAGATGATGAGTTGGGTGTCGTCTGAGTAGGAGAGGATGGTGACTCCGTGTGGTCGGAGGATGTTGGCGAGTGGGGTCATGTAAATGTTGAAGAGGGTGGGGCTGAGGGAGGATCCCCGGGGGACAGCGCAGATGATTTTGGTGGCAGTGGATTGGAAAGGAGGGAGGCAGATGTTTTGGGTTCTATCGGTGAGGAAGGAGGTGAGCCAGTCTAGGGCTTTGTGTCGAATCCCTGCATTGTGGAGGCGTATGCGGAGTGTGTGATGGCAGACTGTGTCAAAGGCCGTGGTGAGGTCTAAGAGGATGAGTGTGATGGTCTCACCCTTATCGACTCTGGTTCTGATGCCGTCAGTGCATGCAATGAGGGCGGTTTCCGTGCTGTGGTTCTTGCGGAAACCGGACTGGGAGGGGTCGAGTGTGTTGTTTTCCTCCAGGAAGTGGGTTAGGCGTCTGTTTACTAGTGTTTCCATGACCTTGGCGGGGAAAGGGAGGAGAGAGATGGGGCAGTAGTTAGAGAGGTCGTCCGGGTCAGCTTTGGGCGTTTTTTAGGAGTGCAGTGATTTCTGCGTGCTTCCAGGGGTCTGCCAAGGTGGCGGTGTCGAATGATGTGTTGATTATGTCGCGAAGCATGGGGGCGATGGTTGGGCTGGCTTTGTTGTAGATGCGGTGGGGGCAGGGGTCGGAGGGGGATCCAGAGTGGATGGAGTTCATAGTTGTTTCAGTTTCTTAGTCGGTGGTTAGGACCCAGGTGGTAAGTAGGTTGGGGGGCTCTGAGGGGGGTCTGTGTTGGGCAGGCGGGGTGGGGGTGCGGTGGGTGAGTGTGGTGTGAAACTAATGCGTATGCCTAGGATTTTGCGGTGGAAGTGGTTTGAGAGGGAGTCGCAGAGGAGTTGTGTGTGAGTGGGGTCTATGTTGCTGGCTTTGGGTTTGGAGAGCTTTTTGATGATGGTAAAGAGTTCTTTGCTGTTGTGGGAGTTGCTGCCTATGCGTTCCTTGTAGTATGCTCTTTTGGTGGTGTGTATGAGTTGGTGGTGAGTGCGGATGGTGGTTTTAAGGGTGGAGAAGTTAGTGGTTGAGTGTTCCTGTTGCCAGGTTCTCTCAGCTTTGCGGCATTTGCGCTTGGATTCTTGGAGTTCAGTGGTGAACCATGGGGCTTTCTTGATGATGTGGGTGGTGATGTTTTTTCTGAGGGGGGGGGCGAGTGTGTCTGCGCGGGTGGTGATCTAATTTGTGAGGTTGTGGGCAGCAGTGTTGGGGGTCGTTGGTGTGGGCGGGGGTTCTGTGCCAGTTGGGAGTTCACGTGTTCTGTGGGGATCTTGTCCCACAAGCGGTAGGGCGTGGTGTGTCGTTGGTGGTGTGTGGGGGGTTTGGCGAAGGAGAAATAGACACAGTGGTGATCGGTCCAGTGGAGTTCGGTGGTGTGGGTGTAGGTTATGTGTTGGCTCGAAGTGAAGATTGCGTCTAGTGTGTGTCCTGCTGAGTGGGTGGGTGCTGTGACCAGTTGTTTGAGTCCGAGGTTGTTGAGGTTGTCTAGGAGGGAAGAGGAGTTGTGGTCTTGGGGGTTCTCCAGGTGAAAGTTAAAATCACCAAGGAGGATGTAGTCTGTAGAGATGAGTGCGTGAGGGCTGATGGTGTCGCAGAAGGGGGTGCGTGGCCCAGGGGGTCTGTATACAAGTGTCCCTCTGAGGGTGGTATTATTGTTTATGTGGATTAGGAAGTGCATGTGTTCTGCGCTGTCGAGGGTGTCGTGTGTGTTGGTGGTGACCTTAATGGTGTCTTTGTGCAGGATGGCGATGTCACCTCCTGGTTTGTTTAGGGGGTCTTTGCGTTGGAGTTTGTATCCGTCAGGGGTGGCTGTGGCTATGTCGAGCCCGGATGAGTGGTTAGTCCAGGTTTATTTTATTTTTATTTTTAAGAGTTTTCTATAGCGCTGGCAAGACCAAGAGGGTATTAGAGCGCTTTACAGCAGAATAGAAAATAAACATAAGAAACACATATGATTCAAGAGTCACATTGCAGAACGAAAATACAGAGGGGTTCTCATTAATAGAAGGGTGGCGATCTGAGGATGGAGGGGTGGGGAGTGAAAGACCCTTATTGATTCTGTGAGGAAGACAATGTCGGGTGAGTGTGATGTGATGAGGTCCCAGAGTTCTATGGCGTGCTTGTGTAGGGATCAGGTGTTGAGGAGTAGGCAGTTGAGATGGTTGTGGGGGGGTGTTGTTGTGTTGTGCAATGGTGTGGGTGCCTGTGGTGTTGTTGTGGGTTTCGGGGTGTTGTAGTGGCGTGTGTTGGGGTTTTGGTATTTTTTTTGTGGTGGGGCCTGTTGGGGTGTGTGGGGGGTGTGCGTGAGTCTGTTGTGTTGAGGTTGTGGTGTGGAACGTGTGGGTGGAGGTGTGAGAGGTGGAGCATGAAAAACGGCAGGCATACCGGGTGAAGGGTCCGTGTGTGTGTGTGTGTGTGTGGGGTTGGTTTGGATACATGCGGGCGAGGTCCTGGGTTGAGGGAGTGGAGTGTGTTTGAGGAGTTGTGTTGTCTGGGATGGTCTTGGCTGGGGGGACCAGTGGGACTGGCACTGGGCACTGTCCAGGCGCGGACGGGCGCACGTTTGCGCAGCAGCCGCCATTAAGAGGGTGAGGTGGGAGAGTGGAGCAGCTGGGAGAAAGGAGGGGGCCAATGGGTGTGCACCGGGGGCAGGGCCACAGGGGAGGCAGCGACAGGGGAGCCAGAGACCGGGCGGAGCCGGTGGAGTGAAAACGGGCAGGAGAGCTCAGAACAGGGGGAGGGGGCAGAAAAGCGCCCTGTAGAGGATAACAGAGGAAAACAGGAGGATTAAAGAAGCCAGAAGAAAAAGCGGCATAAACAGAATACAAAGTACATAAACGGCAAATAAGACATAGAAAAAATTACATACACACAAAAGGAACACTTACCCGGTAACCGGAGAAGCCTACCACTCTGCACCAGGGATGAGGCGCAGGCGGGTGCCTGTGGGTGGAGGAGGGCCTCGAACTGCTGTCCAGGCGGCAGTCGGGAGGTTCAGGGGCACGGGGCAGGCTGGTGGAGCCAAGTGGACTCCTGGCCAGAACCAGGAAGGGCAGTACGCACCCCTGGACAGCCTGTGTGCAGCTCTGGGAAGAAGGGTAGACACAGCCCTAGACAGTCTGTGTGCGCCTCTGGGAGGAAGGACAGTATCCAAACCTATGCACTCAGGCTATCATACATAATAATAAGAAATACCTGGATATTGTGCAAGCACATGGACTTTGTAGGAAAGCACCCTCTTTTTGGCATGTTACCCCCACTTTTTGCTTCGGTCAGTGTGTTTTTGACTGTGTTCACTGGTATCCTGCTTCCAGGACCCCAATGACAATGCTCTATCCCTCTAGATTTGGTTGTTACTAACTTTTAACACTCCACAATTGGCATACTGGTGCCCCCATATAAGTCCCTACTATATGGTACCTAGGTACCCAGGGGTTCCCCATTGGCTGCAACATATATTATACCACCCATGGGAGCCCATGTCAAATGTGTCTGCAGGCCTGCAGACCTGCCGTTGCAGCCTGCGTGAAAAGGTGCATGCACACTTTCGCTACAGGTCACTGCACCAGGTCACTGTACGTCACTTCTATGGTATGCCCTACTAGCCCAGAGGGCAGAGTGCAGGTATCTATGTGTGAGGGCACCCCTGCATGAGCAGAGATGCCCCCACAAACTCCAGCTCTATTTTCGCAGACTTCGTGACTGCGGAGAAGCCATTTTACCCATGTACTGAACATGAACCTAGGCATGTTTGGTATCAAAAATGTTGGAATCATACCCCAATACTGTTGCCAGTATTGATTTTATGATAACATGCACTCTGGGGGCTCCTTAGAGGACCACTAGCTTTCCTCCTACCAGTTTGCAGGGTTTTCCCAGGCAGCCCGCGCTGTTGCCATCCTACAGACGGGTTTCTGCCATCCGGCTGCTTGAACAGCTCAAGCCCAGTAAGACAGATAAAGGACTTCCTTTGGGAGAGGGAGGTAACAACCTCTCCCTTTGGAAATAGGTGTTACATGGCTTGGGATGGGCAGTCTCCCCAAGCCACTGGTATCCTTTGAAGGGCACATATGGTGCCCTCCTTGCATAAACCAGTCTGCACCGGTTCAGGGATCTTCAGTACCTGCTCTGGTGCGAAACTGGACAAAGGAAAGGGAGGTTACCACTCCTCTGCCCATCACCACCCCCAGGGGGTTGCCCAGAGCTCCTCCAGGTTACCACTTGATTCTGCCACCTTCAATCCAAGGTGGGCAGAGGCCTCTGGGAAGATCTGAGTGGCCAGGTCAGGTAGGTGACATCACAGCCTCCTCCTGATAGCAGGGTGACAACCTAGGTGACCCATCCCCTCTTTTAGGGCCATCTATGGTCTCCCTCTTGGGTGGGCCCTCAGATTCGACTTGCAAGATTCCAGCAGGACTCCCCTGCAACGTTTACTTCTACTTCTGGCCACTGGATCCGCAACTGGACTTCAAAAGGAACCTACAATCTGAAGCTCCAGTGATGGTTTCGCTCTGCAACATTGTTTCTCCAGCTCCTTCCAGCAACTGCAACATTTCCCCGGCTGTGCATCCTCTGAGAGCCGCAAGCCTTCAGTCTGCAGGAAGAAGGAATCTCCCTTTGAGTGAAGGAGTCACTCCCCTGCATCCACAGGCATCAACTGCAATGACGACGAGCAGCATGGATCCTCTCTCCTGCAACTCTGCGTGGATCCTGCAACACAGGTAGTGGTCTCGAGTGGTCCCCTGTACCAGCTGTCCAACGGTGGAGGTGGTGAGTCCTTGCCTCTCCTTGCAGGATGCTACCTGTGTGCACTGCGACTCTTGCAGCTACTAAGGTCTGTTGACTTTTTCCAAGGGATCTTCAGGCTTTGTGTAGCCCTGGCCTCCAGCACTCTTCCTGGCAACACGTGGTCTCCTTCCTGCTTCTCCAGCAACCTAGGCTTCACTGCGACTCCTATGCCTGCGAGTTGCCTGTGGGGGCTGCATCCACGACTTCTTGCTCTCCATGACTGCTGGGGGTCACCTGGGGCTCCCCTCCTTGGGTTGAGTCCCCTCAGACCTTCCTGGTCTCCAGCAGCTCTGCAACTTCTCTTCTGCGACTTTTGCCTTTGCCAAGGCTTGTTGGTGTTTTTTCCACTCCACTGACGGACTGCAACTCTTCTTCTGATGTGGGACATTGACTGCATCACTTCTGGATGTGCATGTTCCTTGTGCATGTCATGTAGGTCAGCGCCCACCAGAAGAGGGACATTTGGCGTGCCATCGCCAAGGAGGTCCGGACCCTGGGGGCCCACCAGAGACGGGGCACCCACCTCCGTAAGAGATGGGAGGACATTCGCCGCTGCAGCAAGAAGACGGCGGAGGCTCAGCTGGGGATGGCCTCCCAACGTGGGAGGGGTGCCCGTCGTACCATGACCCCCCTGATGTTCCGGATCCTGCCGGTGGCCTACCCGGAGTTGGATGGGCGCTTAAGGACATCACAGCAGACACAAGGGAGTGAGTACACTCTCATTCAGCGGACTTTGCGTGCAGTGGAGGTGTCTGGCTGGGGGAGGTGGTCTCTGGATGTCCCTAGGCCAGGGCGAGTTAGGTAGGCAAGGCCCCTCCGTAATGTAGGCCATGTGGCACTCTACCCCACCTCAGTAAATTATCAAGTTGAGGTATAGTTGCCCCTGTGGCATTCATGTGCGCAGATTTCCACCAATGCCATGTAGGCCATATCCCAGAAATTGCATGTGCAGAGGGCAGGAGCGCGGCGTTGTGCATGGGGCTGCTGCGTCTGTCTTGTCCGCCAACGGTAGCGGTATGCCATGCACTAAAACTCTCTTTGTTCTGTCTCCCCCCCTTTTCCTGCTCTCCCTGTCCTTTTGTACATCAGCATCAACAGGCGGAGGTACAGTGGCACCGGAGCACGAGGGAGCTGCATCCCACATGGCCATGGAGGGCCACACCACAGACTCTGAATACACCAGTGGGACGGAGGGCGAGGGGAGCTTCACGTCGGCCACCGGATCACCAACCAGCGACACAGACTCGTCCGCAGATGTGAGCACCCCTGTGGTGGCGGCACCACCTGTGCACCCCACTTCTACAGGTACAGCCGCCACCCCCCCTACCAGCACCACCCTCCCAGCAGCCCCTCAGCGTTTGCCCCGTGCCCGCTCACCCAGGAGGGTGGGCATCACCTTCGCCCCAGGCACCTCAGGCCCTGCCCCAGTCACCCCTGTGACCTCAGTGAGGAGGCCATTGACATCCTCAGGTCACTCACTGTTGGGCAGTCTACCATTGTGAATGCCATCCAGGGTGTAGAAAGGGCGTTGCAACACGGTAATGCATTCCTGGAGGGCATTCATTCTGGTTAGGCTGGCCTTCAGCGAACCCAGCAATCTCTTGCCTCAGCACTGATGGCAGCAATTGTCCCTGTGTCTAACCTCCCCCCTCCAACTTCCTCCACCCAGACCCAATATCCTGGACCCCAGCCCATCCCAAGCACACCTACAGACCAGCATGCACACAAGTCAACACCCAAAAGTAGCCCAGGCAATGGGATCGAAGGCGATTGGTGAGTCAGCTGTAACTCCAAAAAAGGTGGGGAAGGTCCTGAGGAAGTCTGCCCAGCCTGTTGTGAGTGTCACGGCGGAGAAGTGCGCCATCATTTCCGGCGGTCCAGACACAACCGCCTGCACTGTCGTCACTGGTCCAGAGCCCACCGCCAGAGTCAGTGCCCAGGAGGGCCCAAGTATCGTAATGGGTCCAGAGCCCACCGCCAGAGCCAGTGCCCAGGAGGGCCCAAGTATCGTAATGGGTCCAGAGCCCACCACCAGAGTCAGTGCTCAGGAGGGCCCAAGTATTGTCACTGGTCCTGAGACCAGCGCACAAGACACAGCCCAGGAGGGCCCAAGTATCGTCACTGGTCCTGAGACCAACGCACAAGACACAGCCCAGGCGGGGACAGGATGCCACAGCCCCGCTGGGCAATGATGGAATGTCATGCCACACACCAATGTCCAGTGTGGAAATCGTCATGCCACACACCAATGTCCAGTATGGAGATCGTCATGCCACACACCAATGTCCAGTGTGGAAATCATCATGCCACACACCAATGTCCAGTATGGAGATCGTCATGCCACACACCAATGTACAGTGTGGAAATCGTCATGCCACACACCAATGTCCAGTGTGGAAATCGTCATGCCACACACCAATGTCCAGTATGGAGATCGTCATGCCACACACCAATGTACAGTGTGGAAATCATCATGCCACACACCAATGTCCGTATCAGAACCGCCATGTCAAAGCACCGCTGAACAGCCCAGAGACCGCCATGGCAAAGCACCGCTGAACAGTCCAGAGACCGCCATCGCAAAGCACTGCTGAACAGTCCAGAACCGCCATGGCAAAGCACCGCTGAACAGGGCAAAGACCGCCATGTCAAAGCACCGCTGAACAGTCCAGAGACCGCCATGCAAAGCACCGCTGAACAGGGCAAAGACCGCCATGGCAAAGCACGGCTGAACAGTCCAGAGACCGCCATGGCAAAGCACTGCTGAACCGTCCAGAGACCGCCATGGCAAAGCACCGCTGAACAGTCCAGAGACCACCATGGCAAAGCACCGCTGAACAGTCTAGAACCGCCATAGCTAGCACCGCTGAACAGGGCAAAGACCGCCATGTCAAAGCACCGCTGAACAGTCCAGAGACCGCCATGGCAAAGCACTGCTGAACAGTCCAGAGACCGCCATGGCAAAGCACCGCTGAACAGGGCAAAGACCGCCATGGCAAAGCACCGCTGAACAGTCCAGAGACCGCCATGGCAAAGCACCGCTGAACAGGGCAAAGACCGCCATGGCAAAGCACTGCTGAACAGTCCAGAACCGCCATGGCAAAGCACCGCTGAACAGTCCAGAGACCACCATGGCAAAGCACTGCTGAACAGTCCAGAGACCGCCATGGCAAAGCACCGCTGAACAGTCCAGAACCGCCATGGCAAAGCTCCGCTGAACAGGGCAAAGACCGCCATGTCAAAGCACCGCTGAACAGTCCAGAGACCGCCATTGCAAAGCACCGCTGAACAGTCCAGAGACCGCCATGGCAAAGCACCGCTGAACAGGGCAAAGACCGCCATGGCAAAGCATCGCTGAACTGTCCAGAACCATCATGGCAAAGCACCGCTGAACAGTCCAGAGACCGCCATGGCAAAGCACCGCTGAACAGTCCAGAGACCGCCATGGCAAAACACCGCTGAACAGGGCAAAGACCGCCATGGCAAAGCACCGCTGAACAGTCCAGAACAGCCATGGCAAAGCACCGCTGAACAGTCCAGAACTGCCATGGCAAAGCACCGGTGAACAGGGCAAAGACCGCCATGTCAAAGCACCGCTGAACAGTCCAGAACCGCCATGGCAAAGCACTGCTGAACAGGGCAAAGACCGCCATGTCAAAGCACCGCTGAACAGTCCAGAGACCGCCATGGCAAAGCACCGCTGAACAGGGCAATGCACCGGGTAGGAATGAATGGCCCACGACATCAGGCATCCTTATCCCATGTGCAGCAGGGACAGTGACAGGACACTACCTTTCACGGGGAGACTCATCCAGTCTGGGCACCAGTCACCCCCCAGTACCAGTATGGACCTGCATCGACTTGAGAGACTGTGGCTTTGCACTCCCCAGGATGGTACAGTGGGCAAGCCACCCACTGTAGAGACTTGAGAGACTGTGGCTTTGCACTCCCCAGGATTGAACAGTGGGCAAGCCACCCACTGTAGAGACTTGAGAGACTGTGGCTTTGCACTCCCCAGGATATGGCAGTGGGCAACCCACCCACTGTAGAGACTTGAGAGACTGTGGCTTTGCACTCCCCAGGATTGAACAGTGGGCATGCCACCCACTGTCGAGACTTGAGAGACTGTGGCTTTGCACTCCCAGGATACATCAATGGGCATGGAGCCCCTTCGTGGATCTGGCTTTGCATTAATCTGGCTGAGGTGCCCCCCCCTTCCTTTCCCCCTGAGGTGCCTGTAGTGTTTCTATCTGATGCCCCGGCAGTGTTCTCTCGGGTTTTGGTCAGGTATCTATTGTGGGCCTCGCCCATGCATTTTTGGCCTGTTTGTGCACGGACATTGTTGTGTACATATCTGCAATACTTCTCGGATTATTTATGTAAATATGAGTGATTTTGGAATACATATATTTGTATATTTTTGTATGACATGTATATTGGCACATTATAATGTTTGCCCGAAATTCGCATTGTCTTTGCATTCTTCCGGGGGGATTGTGGGTTGTTACTGTTCTTTTTGTGACTGCATTGGTGTGTATGTTGTACTATGCGAGGGTGGGGGTGTTTGGTGGGTGTCCCCCTAACTTTTGCCTCCCCCCTCCCCCGTGTCGTAGGTGCAGTACTCACCGGTATCTTCTGCGCCTACGTCGCTGTTGGTCGTGAAGGAGCAGAAAGACAAGGGCAGGTAGTATTTGGAGTTCCGGCTCCATGGAGTCGTTGTTCCTCGTGGGATGTGTAGAAGGTGAGCGTTTCCCCATAGCAAAAGCTGTTTCCGCCGTGTTTTTATCCACGGTGAATCCGCCCCGGAAAAGGTGGCGGATTGGTAGGTTGTGATACTGTGGGCGGTACATTTTCTCCCGCCTGTCTGTTGGAGGTGACCGCCGCGCTGCTTGTCTGTACCGCCGTGGCGGGCGGTGTGTTAAAGTGGCTGTCTTTGTTGGCGGTTTCCGCCAGGGTCATAATTCCCTTTCTTTGTCCGTCTGACTGTTTGCGGTATCACCGCATCTTTAACACCGTCCGCCAGGGTTGTAATGACCACCTGTGTTGTAAATCACTGAAGTTGGACTCTGTCATGAAAATTGTGGTATCTTGTGTTAACTTCATTAGAGCTCATGCACTAAACCACAGACAGTTTCAGGAATGTCTGTCTGAGCTAAATGTTGACTATGGAGATATTCTGTACCACACAGAGGTCCGTTGGCTGAGTCGAGGGAGAGTTTTGAAACATTTTATGACTTACTTCCACAGGTTTCTGATTTTATGCTTTCAAAAAACAAAGAAGTACCAGAGCTCAAAGATGCAGAATGGAAATGGCACCTTGCCTTTCTGATAGATATAACAGAGCTACTCAACAGTTTCAGTATTCAACTTCAAGGAAAGGGGAAGCTCATCTGTGATATGCATTCACATGTGAAAGCATTTCAAGTAAAATTAGACCTCCTCATTAAACAAGTGAAGGAGGAAAACTTCTGCTATCTCTCCACCACTCAAAACCTGTTGGCGGAAAAACCAGCAGTTGCATTCCCAAACAAAACATGTGTGGATTTATTAGAAATGCTGCAAAAGGAGTTTTAAATTAGATTTAAAGAGCTTCATCTCCGTGAACAGGACATACAGCTTTTCCGGAACCCATTTTCTGTTGACATTGAAGTTGTTGATCCGATTTCCCAAATGGAATTGGCCGGAATACAGAATTGTGACTCTCTGAAAGAAACATTCAAATCAAGCGGCCTTACTAATTTCTATGCATCGCTCCCCTCTGAGAAATATCCTAATCTCAGGAACGATGCACTCAAAATTGCAACCATCTTTGGCAGCACCTATATCTGTGAACAGACTTTTTCCCAAATGAAACTTCTGAAATCTCCAAATAGATCCAGACTTACTGATGAACACTTGCATCACTTGCTATGACAAGCAGTGACAAATATGGAACCGGATATTGACCTTCTCATTAACCAAAAGCAGACCCATTGTTCCAATTAAAATACGTTTATATTGATTAAAATCGTTCTTCATTGCATTGTTTCTCCTGCTTTTTGTGAACTACAAATAAAATAATTGCAGTGTGCATAGGAATTTGTTCATATTTTTTTCAAACTATAGTCCGACCCCCAACTGTGTCTGAGGAACAGTGAACTGGCCCCCTGTTTAAAAAGTTTGAGGACCCCTGCTCTAATGGATTCACGTGCTGCTTCACTACCAGCCAAGTAGATCGAACCAAGAAGTTTTTGTGCTATTTTTAGCTGTAGGAGACTCATTCATCTGACTTCACTATATTTTGTTCACTTTCTTCCCAAAGCTAGAGCATTTATCCTGATTAAATCAGGACTGCAGATCTTTAACATTAACTTAGGACCACACCAACATGTTTTAAAAAGGAACTTAAACAATTGGCTAATTTTCAAGGAACGATATATGGCCTTCCTGAAGCCATTAGGTAACTATAAAGCAATTTTCAGGTTTATTTTCAAAGCCTATACAGTAGCCTTGACATTGGAAATAACAATAAGACATTTAATTGAATATATATAATTTTTCTCTAGATGGTAAAGTAAAAAAGTGGTATTATTGATAAAACACCAGGGCAACATGAAAAGGAAGGCCAGTTGACAAAGTTTTATCGTTAACACGTCTAGGATGTGTCTGAGTGCTATCAAATAGGGGTGAGTACGTCTTTCAAATTGGTTTATTTTCTAAATTAATTAGTTACATTTTGTTTCTATCTCTTAGGAGGTTGACTAACTATCCCATAAAGAAGTAGTGACCTCATGTTAAACATGGATTTAATAATATAACTATATAATATGTTGTACTGTTGAATTAATAGATGCTGACCAGATGGAGAGCAAAGTACTAATACATGATTTCTGTATCGTATTTTAGGTGCTTCCCATTTCAATATTCTGTACTGATGATGACCCGCCTGAATTGATTTCTTTTTTTGAGGTCAAAACGTCGACATTGTATTTGAAAATGTGGTTTGACATTTGAAAATTTCAGCAGGCTCACAGTACCTACTGTTAAAGGTGCTTATCTGAGACGTCATGCTCTTAACCACAATGTGGTTTTAGTTTTCATGTAAATAGCACTGTAACACTTATACTAACACATAATTCATTCACCCTGCGCCGTTATACAGGAGCACCTTGATTACTTTACTCTAAATTGTGGAATTTGTGCAATTTAAGTTTCTAATAAATGTGATATATTACTCACAAACTTCAATGGTACAGAAAGTTCTTTATGGTACAACCACTGTCCTGGAAGTTAATTCATATCCTTCCCCCGGAGGGACCAAAACATTTTTTCTGTTACATTATTCACTTACCCAGGTCCCAGGGTACTGGGTTGCCCTTTTTTTTCAAAATGATTGTGCACTGTGAACTGAGCTGGGATGACTACAGTCAACCGGTTTTCAAACATGCAACAATGGCTGTGCATGGCCATTCAAATTATAACAGGAGCACTGATGACTAGGGTGCCATCACTGCATGAGAGCACCCCTGCCATACAGATTGTATTCACTTCCACCCATCTGCCAATAACATCTACATTTGAGTAATTGAACTTTGAAAATGTATGTTGTTAACACAACATACCTAAATGTATTCACACATGTCCCATCTGGATGGACCAGGCTTGTTGCTGTCAATTTGCGGATGCACAAATGAGTACAAATTACATCATAAAATGTGTATGTGTTAAATGATAACTTACAACTTATCATTACCAGTACAAATGTCCCTCTATTGTGAAACATGTTTTAAACAGATATGAGTACACAGCTTTGGAACAATGGCATACATATAAGATAGCCATATTAGAGGTTAGGTATGTGTCCAATCTTTAAACATACCACTGTATCATGCAGAACTTATCAGACATGATGCATATATTATCACACAAATACAAGTCACTTATATACCTACAATGACACGTCAGCTCACCATCTCTAACATTTTGCATGCATGGGGAACCATACGTTATATGTGTTGCTCTGCATCATTAAGTCTGCTCCTCAAAACACACTAGAGTGTGCACATACGTACACTCACATTTAAATAGCTTAAGGGGATGATATGCCTAAATATGTATTGCACATGGGACTTCCCATCTTATGTTGTGTATAATAATGCACAGTCGGAATTCTGACATGTCAATGTGGAAGACCCACAACATGAGTAGCATCCCATATGAACACTGAGTACCTATGTATAAACATGTATGCAACTAAGAGTCTTCATACACAGGCACATTTGCAAACTGTATCAGTCCTCACATGCGTCACACACTCACACATACATATGGTAACACATTCCTATGCTACTGCTACACAATAAAATGCACATGCACACATATGTAGCCATACCATACAAACTACGTAGATGCATATCCCCTGTAAACAAGCAATGTGAATGTGGGTGCAATGTCAGCCTTTCCACTAAAATCCACACATGAACGTTATTCGTCAAAACTTTTGCCACATATGGTACATCTCCATACAGTGCAAATCACTGAAATGATGCCTGGCCCATTGCGCATCTGAACTGTCTTTCTGTCTTAGCCTTATCTCAAAAGTCCACGCATGCCTGGTATGCGTCCAAAATTTTGCCTCATATGGTAAATCCCCATAAAGCGCAATTCACTAACATGACGCCTGGCACCATGTGCCTCTGAACTGTTTTCCTGTCTGAGCCTTCCCTCAAAAATCCATGGATGCCCGATATGCGTCAAAATGATTGACGCATATCACTGTCCTACAAACATCGCAAATTCCAAAAAGTAACACCTGGCCTCTCTGCGTCAATTGCAGGTCGACAGGCCTTGTCAGCCTTCATGGAAAAAAATCAATGCATGGCTGTCATGCGTCAAAGAAAATTGCACATATCAGGAAACATGACGCATACGCCCAGGAAGTGATGTAACAGGACTTCCTTGCTGCACACATGGTAAAGTAAATTTACTTTCACTTTGACTATACAGTTTATTCTGTCTGTGGTTGAAAGAGGTTGTGTGGAGCAGGTGCTGTTTGAGGAGCGGTAGTTGCTGAGAGTTTTGTGCTGTGACTTGTTGCTGTTCAGTCCATTTTGTTGTAGTTTTAAGTTTTGTGTAGTGTTATTGTCCTGTTATTGTATTTGTATTGTCGGGTGTTAGTCTTGGCATGGTGTAGTTTGTTGGGGTATTTGGGGTTAGGTGGGCTTATTATATATTTTTGGGGTCATTGGTTGCTGTGGCGGGAGACAGCAGGATGTCTGGCAAGGAAGGGCACAGCGCCTGAGTCCATATGAACTGGGGGGTTAATTTGGTTAGTGTGCCACTACCTCCCCAATATGTTGAGAATGGGTGACCATGTAATCATGGGCTACCCTACGGACGCCGGAAGCTGTGCTGGGGGAAGGTCCTGTTCCAACTGTGCAGGATCTTCAAGGTGGAGCACACAGCCCACCAGATGAAGCACCAGTGGGCAGACCACATTGCCAGGTAAGGCGATCTCCTGGATCACCTGGTAGTTCAGGTTGGTGGACCTGTTGGTAAGTTAATGTGTAACATTGCTACATCCTCCTTTGCATGTGCATAACAGTAGGGCATAAGGTAAAATATAGAATGTCATGAGAAAGGTGAGGACATCAAGGAGCAGATTTAAGGAAGGCGGCTCTGCTCCCAGTACAGTGCCACTTTCCTTGCACTTATTTGCACCCCCCTATTGCCACCATGTTTGCACTCTATCTAAGATAGGGCTCTACGGCACTGGTTAGGGGGCCATTGCGTCATAATTTTGATGCTATTGACATACTGTTCATGGTTATTCCCATTAATTTGCCAAAAACCCTGACCAGTACATAGTGGGCCATCAACATATAATGGTTTGCCCCCTTTTTATCACATGGTCTGAGCAGGCGTTAAGATGTGCTAAACAAAATGAAGCTAAATGTACCATTAGGTTTCAATGTACCATTTCTTCAGCCCCCCTAACGGGCAAACGCCTACTTGGCATGCGTAATGGCTGGTGCAGGCATAATGTAGCAGAAAGGGTGATAAAGTTGCATAATGTGCCACTTCATGAGCCTATGGGCAACATGATGGCAACGCCATGCATGATGTACGCCGGGGGGGGGGTTCCCACATTCTGGGGGGAAAATAATGAAAAGCACAAAGAAAACAGAGAGACATCTTCGTATTAATCATTCTGACATTTGCTACACCTGCTCAGAACAAGCATCAAAAGGTTGCACACCATAATTTTTGATGGGCCCCTATGTACTGTTCAGGGTTGGACCAAATTCTTGGCACTAAACACTGAACTGTACATCAATACCGTCAACAATTATGACACCATTGCCCCCTACCCTGCGCCATGGTGGGGCTTATCTTAGATACGGAGCAAACATGGTGGCAGTAGGGAAGTGCTAAGGGGTGCTAGGAAAGTGACGCTGTAGTGAGTGCAGCAACACTTCCCTATTATCTGTCCCTAAGCTTTGCACAGTTAACATTGTCCTGTCCCCCAGGCAGTGTGACGTTTGAATCAGAGACATGTATGTATGGGTAAGTCACATTGCTATACAGTATATGTTTTTGGGTGCTACCTTTTTCTGTCTGACTGACATGTTATGGATGGCAATGGGTCATTCCTAACACTGAGGTCACTGAGCTAAACAAGTGCAATGTGTAACAGTTGTCCATGTTAATCTTTGTTCACAAATCCTAAAGCTATGTTTTCCTGTGATGTCTTGCAGGCGGACCTCCATACTACATCATAGGAGAGGTTTACACTTTTGAAGGCCCCGATGCAACCAGTAAGTGTCACCTTGTACGTCACATGTGTACATACAGTGTTGTGTCTGAGAGGGTTTGATGTGTATTAAGCCATGTACAAATGGCTTATGTGACAATTTCAACACCATCATCTATCCTTGGGTATCGACATCATGTCTGATGGTATGCTGAGGATGTGGAATATATAGAATGTTGCACAGGTGCCAACGTGTGCTGCCATGGATTAGTGTGTCTCAGGAAATGTTTTGTATGGCCACTAACACACTGATGTCAGTCGCAATATGTGTCAGAGATGCTGTCTTTCTGCAATTCATGGATGTAGCCAACATATGTTGTTACAGCACCCGTTCCAGCTCTGTGTGCCACACGTTGCACAAATTTAGTCAGGTCATGGTACAATAGATGTACCTTGGCAGAGCTCTTCAAAGGCCTTTTGCAAGGACACACTTGCACCCACAGTGCATCACTGCTCTTCAATAATGAAGTGAGGCAACAGTCAGTTGAGTACTCATCGAAATTTGCGCTCTTTTCCAGATGGATGTTGGCAAGTACATGGATTGTAGCAAATAAGATGTGTGCAGATGAAACAATAGATTTTAGCCATCATGATAGTTGTGAGGAAGCAAGATCACATCACGTGTGTATGAAATGTGCATGGTGAGTGTGTAGTGAGTGTAGGAAGCTTGCTCTGTATATACCATATTAAAATGAGATATAGGCCCTCATTATGACATTGGCGATAAATGCCACTTACTGCCATCGTGACTGCCCCCAACATGCAGCCGCCGCGGATATCCATTCACCATATTATGACACACACACACTAGTCCGTCACTATTCAGCCACAGACACAAGTCCACCACACCAAAGGTCAGTGATAAACTGGCGGTATCAAAACCCACACCGTTACGCCAACAGAACAACGCCCATCACATTAGGACCCATGAATTACCACAGCAGACATTCAACTGCGGCAAACCATTGGTGGTACATACTGTTGCGCTCAAAATACACACACACAAACAAAACAACACCACATTGGACAATTCAAACTACACACACCTGACACCCATAAACACACCACACCCACACACCCACTCCACTATAAAACACACACACACATTACCCACAACCCTTTACCATTACAAATAATTGCCACCAGTGAGAGACAGCAAGACCACTCACACAACCAGAGCCACATACCACTCACACATATACACCACTCACACACCCCACATCGCACACCCCAACAGATTACACTACACACCCTCACCTACACACCTCACACAGCACCCATGGCACCCCAAAGACATCCCTTAATCTCAGAGGAGGAGCTAAGGGTCATGGTGGAGGAAATCATCAGGGTAGAGCCACAGCTATTTGGAGCAGAGGTGCAGCAGATATCCATTGCAAGGAAGATGGAGCTATGGCGGAGGATCGCAGACAGGGCCAACGCCGTGGGACAACACCCCAGAACAAGGGATGATATCAGGAAGAGGTGGAATGACGTACGGGGGAAGGTTTGTTCCATTGCAGTGAGACACCAACTCGCTGTACAGAGGACTGGCAGTGGATCCCCAACATGCGAGGAGCAAGTCTTGGCAATCATGCATCCTGAGGGCCTGCCCAGAGTAGGAGGAGGACTGGACTCTGGTAAGTCAAATCTCTATTACTATCACCCCCCTACCTGCATGCCATCACAAACCCCCACCCTTACCCTCACTCCCATCACTCCACCACCTGCCACATACCCCACCATCACAACCCACTCATCCCAATACCAAGCCCTGCATGTAACACCAATGCATGGACACCCCTCACAGACCTGCATGGACACCTATCAGCACAGCATGTACACTGGATAGAATCACCTAGACCACCAGATAGCAACTCACACAAAGGCAAATCTGCCAGTGCAACAACAACCATAGAGGGCAACACACCCATGCAAATGATGTCACACGCAGAAACAATAACACTGCCTTTACATCCCCACAGGTTCCCCAGCCAATGTCACGGGAGAAAAGGGGCCAGCAACATCCAGTCCCCCTCCAGAAGAGGCCCACAGTGATGACAGCAGTTCTGCTCACCTGGATTTGGACGACCAATCTGGGCCATCAGGGATCTCTGGACAGTCGGTTACCCAGGCACACTGTCACACCACCACAAAGCCTCCCCCCACAGGAAACATCACCACACCACCTACCCAGCGGGCCCATACCTCTGTCCCCAAGACACGTCAATCAGCTGTGTGTCCACCAGTACATGGACCCCAGGACAACCCACAAACACATGACGATCAGGGACCTGAGGTCATTGGCGGTGGGCACACGGTTCAGGGGACAGAGGCACAGGACAGCAGGGAAGCTGGGAGGACTGCTGTACGACAGGGGGAGGACAGGTCCAGCGAACTAACCGTCAAGGAGGCACTCACCGCGATCCTGGGAGGATACCAACATTCCCAGGAGACAATGGGCCAGATACTGGACAAGTTGCAGGAGAACATGCGGCTGCAGGAGGGACATTACTTGGGGATCAGTGAGGACTTGAAGAACATTAACACCACCCTGGTCTCCATTGCAGGGGTGCTGGCAGACATGGCCAACACGATGAGGGAGGCAGTGGCACACCACTGGACCTCTGCCACTAGCCAAACCGATGAACAGCCCTCCACCTCTGCTGCCACAGGACGAACAGGCCACCAGCACCCCTCCTCCTGCAAAAGGAGAACCACCCCACAAACGTTCCCTGCGATCCAGGCAGAAGCCAGAGACTATTGCCAAGACCCCTGCCAGGAAATAAGACTCTCCTGATTGTCACCCTTGTGTCCCACTGTGTCACCCTGTCCACCTTGAACTGCCGTTGCTCCCCTTCCTATGCCCCCTTGGACAATGCACCTGTGATGCAGATAAACTGGAACTATACCCTGGACATTCCGCCATCATCACCCCAGCACACTGCACATCCCCTTCTACCTCCTAGCACTTAAATAAACACCCTTTGAAAAAATTACAAGTATGGAGTATGTCAAATGATTTAAGTATGTATTAGTTCAACAAGGTTTAAACAGTGAAAATCAACTGTACAGAAATGTAAACATAGGAATGACCTGTAGTTGGCTGCAGTCAACACACCAAGAGCGATAATGGGGTACAAATATCTGCAAATAGAGATGCCAAAGGCTACAGTGTGTGGCCATAGAAGTAGGAAAAACAGCCTGCCAGTGATAATGTCAAACACAAAAATGTCAATTAAATGTGAAGTTACACTTACTTACCTGTGTGTCATTGGAAATATTGACAAATTATTGCACTTCTGTTGTCCTCATCCTCATCCTCTGCCTCCTCATCTTCACTGTCCACAGGGTCCACTGCTGCCACACGGCTATCTCCAGCCTCATCCTCCTGCAGAAAAGGCACCTGGCGACATAAGGCAATGATGCGTAACATACAGCATGCCACGATGATCTGGCACACCTTCTTGGGTGAGTAGTACAGGGATCCGCCTGTTAGATGGAGGCAACAAAACCTGGCCTTCAGGAGGCCAAAGGTCCTCTATATAATTCTTCTTGTTCGCCCATGTGCCTCATTGTAACGTTCCTCTTCCCGTGTCCTGGGATTCCTCACAGGGGTCAGCAGCCATGAGAGGTTGTGGTAACCAGAGTCACCTGAAAATATGGAGGGACAACTATTAGCCACACACCAACCCTTAGGGCCCACACCACACCCATACACCAACACCTAATATGTGGGAACCAGGGCTCACCTATTAGCCACACCCTGTGCCTCTGGAGTTGAGCCATCACATATGGGATGCTGCTATTGCTCAGGATAAAGGCATCATGCACAGACCCAGGATATTTCACATTGACGTGGGAGATGTACTGGTCCACCAGGCACACCATCTGCACATTCATGGAGTGAAAGCTCTTTCGATTTCCGAACACCTGTTCATTTAGCCGGGGGGGCAAATGCTATATGTGTTTCATCAATTGCCCCAGTAATGTTGGGGATATGTCCCATTGCATAGAAGTCAGTGTGGCCAAATCCTCCACCTGGGAGGAAAAAATTTAGCTGCGCATGTGTTTAATCAGGGCAGACAAAACTCTGGTCAGTACTATTGAGAACATTGGCTGAGACATTCCTGCTGCCAAGCCAACTGTCACTTGGAAGGAGCCAGTTGCCAGGAAATGGAGCACTGATAGCACTGATAGCACTTGCACAAGAGGGGTGATCCCGGTGGGGTGACGGATAGCAGATATCACGCCAGGCTCCAATTGGGCACACATCTCTGTGACTGTGGCCCTGTCCAGTCTATAGGTGAGGATAATGTGCCTGTTCTCCATTGTTGCCAAGTCCACCAGGGGTCTGTACACAGAGGTATGTCTCCATCTCCTATTCATCCGCAGCGGTTGCAACCTATGAGGCGACGGAGGGAGCTGCATCCCACAGGACCCAGGACGCCAAGTCCAATGACGGTGAGGGCACCAGTGGGACAAAGGGCGAGGGGAGCACCACGGCAGAGACAGAAGGGGACAGTTCAGACACAGATTCCTCCTCCGATGGAAGCTCCCTGGTAGTGGCGGATACCTCTGTGCCCACCCCAGCTACAGGTACAGCCGCCACACCCCATACCAGCATCACCCTCCCAGCAGCCCCTCATCGAGTTTCCCGTGCCTGCTCTCCCAGGAGGGTGGGCATCTCCTTCGCCCCAGGCAACTCAGGCCCTGCCCCAGTTAGCTCTGCTGCCCTGAGTGAGGAGGCTATTGACCTCCTGAGATCAATCTCTGTTGGGCAGTCAACCATTGTGAATGCCATCCAGGGGCTGGCAGCCCAAATGCAACAGACAAATGCATTCCTGGTGGGCATTCACACTGGATTGGTGGCCCAACAGAGATTGATCCAGGCTCTGGCCTCCTCTCTGACGGCAGCCATTGTCCCTGTTTCTAGCCTCCCCCCTCCAACTTCCTCTACCCAATCCCATTACCCTCAACCCCAACCTATCCCAAACACACAGTCAGACGAACATGCACTCAGGACAACACACAAGGGTGGACATGGTAAACACAAGCACCACACTTCATCCCACAGGCACTCACACAAACACCATCCAGATGCAGACGTACCAACATCCACTGCCTCCACTGTGGCCCACTCTTCCTCATTTCCCACCTCCCTCCCAGTTGCGTCTACACTCACACTTGCATGTACTCATCCTCAACCACTACCCCCATCACCAGCACACCTATCAGCGCATGCCCCTCACTGGCAGTCACCACCCCCACATTCATGCACACATCCCCTGTATCCTCTCCCACTGTGTCTGTGCCCCCTCCTCCCAAAGTACACAAACACAAGCAGTCAGCCACCCAACAGCCATCCACCTCACAACAGCATCCAGCCCATGCACCTGCACCTAAACACAGCAGACAGACACCTCCTACAACCACTCCCTCCACCTCCACTCCCAGACTATATTCCTCTTCCTGCCCCAATGTCCCTAAGAAGCTTTTCCTCGCCAACATTGAACTCTTCCCTAGCCCTCCCCCACCCTGTCCCTCACGTCAGGCCAGGGTGGTCAGAACCCAGGCAAGCACCTCAGCCACCCAGTCCAGGGGCACAGTAGTGTCCACATCTACACCAGGTAAGAGAGGATCCCAGGCACCAGGCAGCCACGCTGATAGGGTTAACCTGCACCAAGTGCTGCAAGAAAGGGAAAGGAGGCACCTCCAGCTGCTGCAAAGAAGGGCAAGGAGCAGTCCCCAGCTGCTGCCAAGAGTAGCAAGGAGCCATCCCAAGCTGCTGGCAGGAAGGGCAAGGAGCCTGAACCAGCAGGCAAAAAGGACAAGAGGCCTGGTGCTGGGACTCAGTCAGAGCCCCCACCACCAGCCATGGTGGGTCAGCCGTCTGAGGCTGCCGGGGATGGGCTGGACCTTCCCCCACCACTGCCAGCACAGCCACCAGCACCACTGTCAGCAGCAGCAGCCCCAGTGGGCAGCCACTCGAGGCTGCAGGGGAAGGGCTGGAGCCTTCCCCCACCACTGCCAGCACCCGACACCAACACCGCCACTGCCACCACTGCGCTTCCTTCACCGCCAGTGGACAGTGTGTAGTCCTGCATCCATGGGCTGTTGTGCGGCCTGGCCCCTGCAAATCCTTTGGGTCTGACACCCAGGTGAGAGACTGTGACCTTGTACTCCCCAAGATCTGCATCACAGGGTATAATGCCTCCTCCAGACCCAGTGGAGAAGCCATCCACTCACCGCATCCTTCCCAGGATGAAGCATACTGGGCACAATGCCCCCTCCAGGACCAGTGGAAGAAGCCATCCACTCACCGCATCCTTCCCAGGATGAAGCACACCGGGCACAATGCTCCCTCCAGACCCAGAGAAAAAGCCATCCACTCACTGCATCCTTCCCAGGATGAAGCACACTGGGCACAATGCCCCCTCCAGAACCAGTGGAGAAGCCATCCATTAGAGAGACTGTGGCCTTGCACTCCCAGGACCAAGCAGTGGGCAAATCACCCACTTGAGAGACTGTGGCCTTGCACTCCCAGGTCCAAGCAGTGCCCAAATCACCAACTTGAGAGACTGTGGCCTTGCACTCCCCAGGACCAAGCACAGGGCATGTTGCCCTCTCCAGGACCTCTGGCGTTGTACCATCTTCTGGCTGAGATGCCCCCCCCATTCCCTGTCCCCCTGAGGTGCCTGTCTATTTTTGATTTGACGCCCCTGCAGTTTTCTCTGCGTGTTGTTGCAGGAGTGAGGTTGGGCCTTGGACTTTGTGATGTGGCCCTGTGGCCCATGGACATTGAGGACTGGGCAGTGTCCCTTGCATTGTAAAGATGTTTATACTTTTTTATTTGGATGTATGTATTACTAATATATTTATCTTAATACACTCTTTTTACTCTATTTTGGTTGTCCTTGCATTATTCCTGAGGGGCACGGGGTGAATATGTAATGTTATTGCATCTGGTTGTGTGTGTGGTGTTGGGGGTGGGGGTATTGCGTGTTGCATGTGTGTGTCACTCTCTTTTTCCTCCCCCACTCTCCTGTGTGCTAGGCAGCAGTACTCACCGTGGTTGTCTTTGCCGGCATTGGTGTTGATAGTGGAGCAGAAGGTAGAAGACCATGGGAAAGACATGCAACTCGGGCTCCATGGTGGCTTGGTTCTTTCTTGAGGGTCTAGAGGTAAGTCGTTTCCCTTCTGTGCAGTGTTTCTGCCAGGCTTTAGATGTCATTGGTACCACCCCGGAAAAGGTGGTGGATAGGTGGGTCATATTACTGTGAGCGGTACATTGTCTTCCGCCTGGCTGTTGGCGGTTACCGCCATGGTGCCTGTTGATTTTGCACTGCTGGTCGGTGTGTTAATGTGGCTGTCTGTCTGAGCGGTTCCTGCCATGGTCATTATTTCATATTTCTTACTGCCGGCCTATTGGCGGTATTACCGCCGCTTTATCATCGACCGCCAGGGTTGTGATGAGGGCCTATATTTGTTTGGAGGAAGTTGTTTGGTAGGTTATATTTAGCGGTAGATGTACAAATTTAAAAACAAGTTGTGAGCGATTTTAAATACAAAAAGATATATCTTTGTTTAGAACATAGGATTAGTTAGTATATGCGTAGATGTAGTTCATGTTGTCCTACACGTATGTTGTCTCATAAGGGGATGAGGGGACAATGTTTATTGAGAGGCGTTATGGTTATAAATTAAGTTTAGAATAGGATAGATAACTGTAGGGTTAAATTAAGATAAGTTAGTATAGGTTAGCTTAGTGTGCGTTAGTGAGTAGGTTAGGTTTTTAATAGGTTGTGTTTTTAGGGTCCAATAAATCCTGTTATATTTTTGCCAATTATGTGTTCATTATGATTGAATCTCTGGGTGTTCTCATATCTGCAGTGGCCAAGTTGGGGAAGTGCCTTAGGGTATGCATTCAGTACTGATTTACATGTATGACTGTGTATCCGAAAAAGACTAAGGAGCTGTCTGATTGGCAGCGCTATGACATCAGCTACTCAAGACAGTTTTCAGCGCAGTTCCTGACACTCTGATTGTGTATGGATACAATATCTTTGACAGGTAGTGATGCAACATCAATTGTCATTCCTAAGATCTGTCACAATCATTTTAGAAAGGTTTTACACAATAAACTCCACTTTATTTGGGATATGGATACTGGCACACTGACAGCTACCATTGAATTAAGAGGGCTTATTGCCAGCTGTCACAATACTGTCATGATCTTAAGCACAGAACAAAGGAGATATTGTCCATGTGCCATAGACTGGTGCTACTGGGTGGTTTTACATGTGAATGTTGTTCCT
This sequence comes from Pleurodeles waltl, assembly GCF_031143425.1. Lineage (NCBI taxonomy): Eukaryota > Metazoa > Chordata > Amphibia > Caudata > Salamandridae > Pleurodeles > Pleurodeles waltl. The sequence goes on along the minus strand of NC_090447.1, from coordinate 989,469,275 downwards.
TCCACATCTTCATCCTCTGATGTGTGTGGTGCCTCCTGTGCCATGGATGGTGCTGTTGTTGAGGTTGAGGAAGCCCCACACACATCAGGGGATAGAGATGTAGAATCAAAGGTCCCGGCAGCTGCCCTTTGTGGGAACACATAAGACATCACTGCAGCAAGGAGGAACTGCTGATTTCTCAGCACCGCAGGTACGTCACAGTGGTAGGCAGCCATATTTTCCCTAAGGGAGGCCATTTCCCGGTGTATGGACTTTAGGGCATTTTCTGTGCCCCAAGCTTGTTATCTATAATGCTGCTGCCACTTTGGAAGGGCAATTGTTCAAGCCTCTGCCTCATGACAGCAGCTATGTTGACCAGGAACTGCTAGAGTCTACAAAGCGGGGAGCGGGTGCCTCTGATGGCAGCTGAGTTGTCTTTATTCAGACTGAGGTACATCTGCACTTCCTGTAGCTCACCTACCATGGTCTCCATCCCCACCTACACCTGCTGTGCCAGCTCCTGCTGGACTCCTACAGCTGTCCTCTGAAAGGTGATTTCTGGGTCCTCAGAGTCCAGGGTTGTGGCAGAACTGGTTGGTGCTGTATATTGGTAGTTGTGTTGTTCATGTGGCGACCCCACAACACTGTGTGTCTCCCTGCAACTGGAGGTGGTGTCTGGAAGGAACCTAGGACATCCTGGAGTCTCTTCACTGACGGTCGGCAGCTGGTCATCCATGTCATCTGTAAAATCCAGGACAGCCAGGTCGGCTGGAGGTAAGCCGTCATCCTCTGCAATGTGATAGTAAAATGTCAATCTTTGACTGTAGTGGCTGCTGACATGGCTCATCATTTACTTGCTACTGGTGGTTCAGTGACATGTTACAGGCCCCAGGTTGTAGTTGTTTAATATGTGTTACATTGTGCATCACACATAGGGCAGCCTTTCAAGGTATTTGGTGCATTGATCCCACACCACCATATTCCTTGAAGTCTTCTTGCCACAGCAGCTTACATTTACAATGCTGTTCACCATGGTAGACATTCTCACAGTAGTTTAATGAGTGTTGTCACTATTTTGGTGCTTTACTGCATTGGCACCAGTAATTACGGCACTAGTGCAGCAAAGCACAGGGAGGTCTATTGCTTACAATGCTTTTGTCACTTTGTCATTTGCCTTTAGCAGGACTCACAAATGTGGTAATTAGATGGCACAGTGCAACCTTTATGGATTGTCATCTCCATTAGTTTGCCCCTCCCTGCATAAGGGACATTTCCTTGCATACAGCATATTTTCCACAGGCATATGTTGGTGTAAGGATGTACAATGTGAATCAATACATTCATTTTGTGACACAAGGGGAATGGCCAGCTTGGATCCACATTGGCAACTATTTCAATGATGGTACTGTTGTATTACGGGCTAGTGACATTGGGGCCATAGTGCAACATTGATGCCGCTTGTGGCTGTTATTACGCATGAAGGTGTCCCTTTGTGCACAACGCAAACCATTCCCACGACACAGGCAACCTTGTTTCATGGTGAAACTAAAGCTACTTGTACAGCAGCACAAATGATGATCACAGACATGCCCCATATGCTGTATATGTTCTGTTTTGTGCCCATTTGCAAAAGGTGCATAGAGGTGTGTGAGAGTTGTTGTTGGGCCACCCTGTTCAACTAGCATAGGACATGTTGCACACTGAGGCCCGGATTTATTCAAAAGTGTCTCACTGCGCCAAATATAGCAGCGGCTGCACCAATTTTGAAATGCAAGGATGCACCGTATTTACAGGAATACTGTGCACCCCTGCTTTCCCTCTGCGGCAGAGCAGAATTTAGCTCTCTGCGCCAATGCAGTCATCCTTGCACCATAGTGCAAGGGTGCCTGCGTTGAGGGGATAGACTGGTTCTGCGCTAGAAGATGTCCCTTCCTGCACATATACAATCTGTACTAGCAATTTGGCACTTCTGAGTGTGCTGAAAAATGCAGCGCACATAGAAGTACCAAAGGGTCATTCTGAAATTATTGTTTATGTGCAGGAAGGATCACCTTCCTGCACTTAAACAATTACCCATAACATTTTGCTCTTTCTGTGTGTGCTGCAAAATGCAGCACACATGGAAAAAGCAAAAAACAAGGAGGAATAAAAGTATTCCTCCTCATTTTGCTATGCTAACGCCACCCCTCTGGGTGGCGTTAGTTTTTGGAGCTACAACAGATTTACGATTTCCCTTAAATCTGGGACAGTGTCACAAGCAATGGGTGTTGCGAAGGAACGCCCACTGCATCACCCATGGCACACCCCTCTGATGCTGAAAACTGCATCAAAGTGGCCCATATTTACAAGAAGCTGTAACGCCACAAAAAGTGGCATTACATCTCCTTGTAAATATAGAGCAGTGGTTAGTGCCACCAGAGCGTCACAAAAAGTGACACTCCAGTGGTGTTAGGGCCTCTTAAATCTGCCCCTGAGTTTTACACATGGGCAGGTGGATCTGTGGCAACAACAAAGCGATTGCTGGGATGGCTGAAAATATTTGGTGCAAATAGGGGGGAAGGTGTGGGCGCACCTGAAGTGTTGCCCAATTATTGCCCAGGTTTCAAGGAAAATAACGGAGTGCAACGTAGCACCACATTTGGCAGTGCCCCACCCTGTCTCTTTCAATACGGTTGGATGCACCATTTTACAGCGTATATGGCGCAGCCCTATGTTGGCCCCTGCATCAGTGCAATTTTTGCTGCCAAGCTCCAAAGCACACAACGTTGAGCCGTGGTGCAAGGATGGCTGCGCTGCAAGGGTGATGGATTTTGGGCAGGAAGGTACACCTTCATTCTGAAAATACAATGTTTTCTGGGCATTTGCACTTTCTACGTGTGCTGCAAGATGCAGCACACATAGGAAGGGCAATGACACAAGGAGGAAGGAAAGCATTTCGCCTTGTTGCGCCATCCTAACACCACCCCTGGGGTGGTGTTGGATTTAGTCGCAGCCTCAGGTTTACATGTAGTCTTAACTCAGAGGCAACAACAATATGCAATGGGTGTTGTTGTGGGACAGCCACAGCCACCCTGATTGCACACACTTTCCAGGCAAAGTGCTGCATGTGTAGGGGCCATATTTACAAGGTGGTGTTAAACCACAGTAAGTACCTCAACACCACATTGTGTGTATGGCGGAGTACATAGCGCCATCAGGGCGTCACTAAAAAGTGAGGCTCAGGTGGCGATGGGGCCTTTTGATTCTGGCACTATGGCCCTTATCATGACCCTGGCGGTCTTCTGAATGCGAGGGTAAAGGTGGCGGTTTCACCGCCAACAAGCTAGTGCTGAAGACCGCCACATTATGAGTGTGGCGGGTTGGCCTCTGCTAACCCGCCACATCCCTATTCATACCGCCAAGGTGGTCATACCCCCTGGGCCTGAGATGAGCATCTCCGACCTGGTGGTCCACAGAAGACCATAGGCCTTATTAGGAGCCGCCTTACCACCAGGGTTTCCACTGCAGTAGCACCGCTACAAAAACCCTGGCGGAAAGGCTACCAGTGACAGGGAATTTCTTCCCTGTCACCGGCAGACAACTCCCCCACCACTCCAGCAAGCACACTACACCCCACACCCCTCCATGTACAGCACCCACCACCCCCCTCCATGTTCAGCAAACCCAGCTCACCTCCATGTACAGCGCCCCCCTACTCCCACACCCTACCCCCTCCCTACATACATGCACACGCACAGACACCCACACGCACCCCACATACACTCATTCACCAACACTAACATACAAACATTCGCTGACATGCATTCATATGCGCATTGACCACAACACTCATACTCGCATTGACCCCAACACTCATACTTGCATACACACACGCATACACACACACATTCATACACTCATACACACTTACATTCCTACAGGCACTCACTCCTACATTCATACACACACTCACTTCTACATTGATACACGCATACAACCACGCTTCCACACATACATGCACACACGCGGACAACACCCACTCACACATGCACACACAACACAGACACCCTCCCACCCTCTCCCCTGTTGGACGATCAACTTACCTGGTCCGGGGAGGAGGTCGTTTGGCAGGGAACAGGAATGGGCGCTTCCACCTCTGGCAGCATCCCGCCATCAGGGCACCACCAGGCCGTATAATTGCACATGATACAGTGGTTGGAGTCCTGGCGGGGCAGGGCCAGTGGTGGAACTGTCCCAGCACTTCCACCCGCCAGGACAACTACTGCTGGATTTCCACCCAAAATGTGGCGGAAATCCAACAGCACTCATGATATGGTGGGCGGAAGACCGCCAGCACTGGCAGTCTACTGGCGCCCGTGCCGTTGGCGGTCTTGCAGTAAGGCCGTCAAAGTCATAATGAGGACCTATGTGTCCTGATGCGACCGTTTTGCATGCATTCAATGTGTCCTATGTGCCTCCCCCTTCTGCCATTTGTAAAAATACAGATAGCCCCCTCTGCAAATGACTGTGCATTTGTGGTAGGTATTGGTAGTCTGCGCTGTCCTGCGATTCCAGTGTCCAGCTCCTCCGGAATGACAGCTGCCACCATCTCCTCCAGGTCATCCAGGTCCTCCTGGGGTCGGGACTTCCACCTCCAGTGTGCAGTGCTGCCTTTCGGTTCCTGGCCAGTTTCTCTTTAGTTCTGCGCTTGCAATCGTGACAGCGCATCTTACAATCGGTGACAGACCCCTTCACCTCTGCCACGCTATTGACTTTATCTATTATTGCCTGCCATATAGCATCTCTCCTATCTATTGGCAATTTGGAGGTTATGAAGAGCTGGTGTTGGTGTTCTGTCACATCTCTGACCAAGATATAATTCTCCTCCTCACTAAAGCGACACTTCCTCTTCTCCTTCTCCTGGGAGTTTGCTGGTCCCTCCTGGCTCATACTGGGCTCATTGGGATCTCTCTGGGGTTTCTCCTGGCCTGCATTCTCCAACTTGTCTCCCAATTTTTTTTTTCTTGCTTGCACGTTTTATTTTTTTACGGTTATGTTATTAAATAAGTTGCAAACACATTTAGCGTCAAAAACGTAGCACAAAACTTTCTAACGCCATTTTTACAGCATTAGCAGCATTTTGCTTTCCGGCATGTCGCAATGGTTAGCGTCATTTTTCTTATACTAACCTTTCCTCAGCGCCATGATGCAGCATTTTTTTAAATACAGCGTACGGATGGTACTAAGGAAGGGCGTTAACCAGCGCTAATTGTTTTGATGCACAACTGCCCTATCCTAGTTGTGCATAATTTTTCTTAAATAAGGGTCTAAACTTTTACAATTTCTTTATTACCCTCCATACGTTCTTAATTTTGCTTTAATATGCACCATTTGCTCACCCTTATTTGAAATTTTAGCGGAAGGATAACTCTTATATAACAGTCGGGATTGCATGCGACACCACACTCATTGCCATCCTGTATGCCCTACCACTTTCAAATATCACCAACCGCCATTGCCCTTTCCTGTTACAGGCCTTAGGCCTACCCACACAAGTGATGTACCATTTTTATCGGAAGATATGTGAGAACATAGAATAGTAAAAGATTTGTTTTTGCCAATTAGAATTCTCTGCATTTGTCCCTTTCAAACCTAAGCCAGTGTGTAAGAAAGAAGACAGTTTGAAAAATGTTCTCCAATTTACATGCTAGTGCAGCATTGGCATCGTCAACCCCATCGCTTTAGCAGCTACAGATGGGGTGAGGTTTTTTGATGGGCCTCTTCTGTCTGCAACTTGGCAGACAAAGGCTCATAATTAAGATGAAAGGGTGGGAAGCTGAGTGAGTGAAAGAATAGATGGATGGATGTGTGTGAGAAATGATGGATGGGTGGGTGAGTGAAAGAATGCATAGATACATGGCTAAATGAGTGTAGATGGGTGAGTGTAAGGAAGGAAGGATGAATGAACGATGAATGGATGTGTGAAAGCATGGATCGATGGATGTTGAAAGAAAGGATGGATGTATGAGTGAGTGAAGCAGAGGCTTATGAGTGAAAGGGTAACTGTAGAGTGGATGGATGAATGGAGTGAAAGACTTGATGGATGGACAGATTGAAAGGGTGGATCGATGAGTGAAATTATGGATGGATTGATGAGCAAAAGGATGGAAGAGAAAAAATGGGTGAGTGAAAGAGAGGAGGGACGGATGTCTGTATGAAAGGGTGGCTGGATGGATGAGTGTAAGGATGGATGAATGAGCTAAAGGATAGATGGAAGAGTAAAAGGATGGATGGATCTCTGAGTGAAATGGTAGCTAGATCAGTGAGTGGAAATGTGGATGATAGATGCATGGATGAATGAGTGAAAGGATGGATGTAAGTATGAATAACTGAAAGGGAGGATGGATGAGTGAAAAGGAGAATAAATGAATGGAAGAGTGAAAGGTTGGGTTGAATGAATGGATGGATGATGAGAGAAAGGATGGTTGGGTGAGTGAAAGGACGGATCAGTGAGTGAAAGAGTAAATGGATAGTTGGATAGATAGACTGACTGAAAGGGTGTATGGATGGAAGAGTAAAAGGATGGATTGAAGGAAGGATGAATTAAAGAATGGATGGATGGGTAAAAGGGAGTGTAAAATGTTGGCTGGATGAAAGGGAGAACAGATTAATGAAAAAATGAATGGATAGATAAATGCATGAATGAGTGAAAGGGTGTGTGGGGAAGTGAAAGGATGGATGGATGAGTGAAAGGGTAAATGGATAGATGGATGAGTGGATGGATCGGTGACAGGGTGGATGGATGAGTGAAAGGATGGATTGCTGAGTGGAAGGGTGGCTGGATTGGTGAGTGAAAGGGAGGTTGGATGTATGGAGTGAAAGGATGGGTGGATGAGCGATGGATGAGGGAAAGGATGGATGATGGATGAAAGGGGATGGATAAGTTGAAGGATGGCTAACTGAGTGAGAGAATGGATATGCTTCATGGACAGGTTTGAAGATAGATGGATTGGTTTGGATATGGATGAATGGATTGATGGATGGAATAGTGACAGACTGAATGTTACATGAAATACTAAATGGATGACAGAATATAAAAGTGAAATGTGATTATCTGCTGGTGGATAGAAGAATGAAAAGAAAAGATGAATGAATAGATGTTGAATGGAAGGGGCATGCAAGCTCTTTTGCCGGGAGCAATGACTTGCTTCGCTTGCTTGGTGCCATAGGAGCTTTGGTTCAAAGTGGGGAGTACTTTAATTTTCTGGCTACTGACTTGTGGTACAGGTACCCACAAATACAGAGGTGTATAAATAACCATTGCTCCTGAACTCCATATCTGGTGCCCTTTTCAGAAATGCATAGGTTCCTTGGTATACATTTTACCATAGGAATTGCTCTATGCTCAGTACACAATGAAACCCTATTCTTAGGTGAGGCTCAGTTGTTGGCCGTAGGTACCCTGGGATTCTTGGACACCCTACAAACTTGATATATTCTTGCAGCAAGAAGGGTTAAGCAGACGTAATGGTACATTGCTTTTGTAAATCGGCCACCAACAAGTTACAGGTGAAAACATTGTCACAAATGGTCTTTTTTCCTATTCATTTTCAATGTTTCTTTTTTTAACAGTTAGTTTAATTTGGAAAACATTGAGGGATCTACAGAAGTGACCCCTCGCTAAATTCAGCATTTTGTCAGCTTTTGGGAAATGTATAACTTTCCTTGATCAGCCATGGGCTTCCATCACAAACTGGAATTAGGTTGAAGGTACAACATTTAGCAAAAATGTGCTACCTCTTTGGGAAATGTCAAAACTGTGGTTAAAAATTATAGCTTTTTTCATTCAGCTCTGCGTGTTCCTGAAACCTGGGAAGATGATGACTTTAGCACAACAGACATCTTTTTTTTTTTTTTTTTAGAAAAAAACGAACACTTTTTGCTTAGCACTTTTTCCTATTTTTCCTAAAAAAATCTCAAATGTTTGCTATATTTTCTCAATATCCTGAAGGTAATTCACAAACCCAGTGTACCTTTAGAATCCCCAGGATTTTGAAAAAGAACACACAAATTTGACATGGATACTTTATGTGGAAAACAAGCTATGGAGACCTAAACTTAAACTACCCCAAATAGCCAACAAATGGCTCATCATGGGTGGGTTGGGGGATCTAGGGGCAAAGGGGGGTGGGGGTTGAAGCTCCAGCAGTTAAGGGGCTCAAACTGCAATTTCTGATTTCTATCTTACATCAGTATCATACAGGCCCTTGCTTTGTGAGCTCCAGAGTGAAACTGTAACTTTCATTTAGAGTCAATTTCACATGGGTGCTCGATTTCGGGGCTGCAATTGAAAATGTTACTTTGTTCCAGTGAGTGGGGCTAATTTGTTTATTTCAAGTCAAATTCACATTTCCACTTGTTTTCAGGACCAAGGTGTGAATAATTTGTAGCAGCCGTGTAACTGGAGAGCTTTATTTACATTAATTTCATCATCAAATATATGGTGATATTTGTTGCAAGGCATATGCCTGCCTGGGGAAGCGTTTAGTTAAGCAGTTGCCTAGGTTTATGTGAATGCAATTTAAAGGCAGAACGTTTTTTGTGTCTGACTATAACTTGTTCTAAGAAAATATTAAAATGTTGAGGAGGGTTCCGTTGCCTATTGTTTTTTTTTTTAATTAAAATGGTTGGACTGCAGGGTTTTTAATGAGGAGGATAAGATTTTTAACAAAAAACTTTTGTAAGTGTTTGGATAATTCAGTTTCCAATCCCATTCATAAAGTGATCTCTTCATCATTTAGAAGTGTGGCCACTGATACAGGAAAGACTGAGGTGAATGCTATTACAAGCTCTTTGTTAGTTCCCGCGAGTGGCAAGTCACATTCCCAGCAAGGAGAATTATGTAGGCATGGTGGAAAAAGAATGGTAAAGAAAAGTTATGTTTCCCCCCATGGGTAAGAGGTAAATTGTTTGGCTGCCCACTTAACAGTAGTGGCTACAGGGGCTTGTTTTATGCCCCTGACCCTGTACAATAAAAAAATGGGGATAAGCCTTATATTGTTATTTTGGACGAGGGAGGTGGTACCATATTTGAGCCTGGCTCATTAAAGATCCAAGTTTGGTGGACTTGACTCTGCTGCTATGTATTGATGAGTACATTAAGTCCAAGTCAAGAAGTCCAGTAAACAGGGATGTCACATCTAAAATGAGGGTGGTGTGCCCAAGGGCAATATTACATGAGAAATCGGCCATGACTCTGGGGTATGATAATACATTTGTAACATCTTTAGGCAAAGGCTGCAAGGATACTACAAAAGTTGTGGATAGGGCAAGGTCTTCGTGCCAGGCTCAAGTATTAGATTCCTGAATCCTGCTTCCTGTATTTTGTGTGCTGCTGAAGAGATAACGTGAGGGTGTCAACTTGACCTGTAAACAATTTCTAGATGGGATGCAAGGGCAAGCCGTTCTCTTGGTAATGCAAATGTGAAACTTTCTTTTGAGAGACCCATGGGCTGTGGTTGAATATTGATCCCAAACTTGGGGAGCTGACAAACTCAAATTCAGGGCCAATTCTCAAGGGTATTTATTTGATGATAAATGTATAAAAGTAATTGTGTGGTATGTTCAGACCTTTGCCTATCTGGACAAGGCAAAATCATCCCTAGCTACTTTTTTTGGTTTGGTTTCTCCTAGGGCGAGTGGATATGGGGATCTTTTCACCAGCTGAGGAACCTTCTACAGACCTTTCTATCACCAGCAGTATGGACACTCAAGGCCAACACGCTTCCCACCAAGAAAGAGAGGATACTTTGTTGTAAGTAGAGGCCAAGCAAGGGGGGGAGGGACTTAAGTAAATGTACAGGTCTCTCCCTTATCGGGGAAAGGTCATTACTACACTAGTGGGAGGCAGGTTTGCCCTCTATGTTCAACAGCTGGGTTAAAAGTCAAAAGATCTATGGGTATTACAGACGGTGAGAGGATTGCAAAGGGAATTCTATACAAACCCAATACAGACCAGGGGCCATTTGCCAATACATTATTATCAGGAAGGTTGGGATCTAATCACCACAGAGGAACTGAAGCATTTGCAGGAAGTGGCTATAGAACAATGTTACTTAGAGCCCAAGGGTTTTGTCAGCAGATCATCGTAGTGCAGATAAAAAACAAAAAATATCAGTCAGAAATATATTTGAGCGAGCTCTACTAGTTCTATCTGTACTGCATTTTAAAATGCATGCCTAAGGGGCATCCTTTTTCCAGGGACTGCATGACATATCTGAATTTAAAAGACACCTACTTGACAATGATAATATGTCAAAAGCACAGGAAGTACCTGCAGTTTCTGTGACAGGGATGGGTAATGAGATTCAAGTCCTTTCATTCAGTCTTGGTGCTCTACCAAGCTGGTGAAGTTTCTCATGGAGGCCCCCAGAGCACGAGGACTGAGAAGGGGGTGGTGTACCTGGATTTTAGCATATTTCTGAGACAGACGAGAGAGGCTGGTGAAGCAAGTTTAGGGTGCCATTGAATTGCTTCAGTCATTGGGTTTTGTTATCAATGTGGAAAAATTGCTGTTGGCCCCCCTCAAGAAATATGGAATTCTTCTCTTGCCAGAAGCCAAGTTAAAGGTGATGAATAATGAGTTGAGAGTGATGTTGCCACAACAACAGATTTCTCTCCACCAGTTAGCGAGGCTGGTGGGCCTGCTTTTGTCCTCGAGGCAATTTTTCCATTACACCATTAATACAGGTCTCATCAGTGTCTGAAGACAAGACACCCTCAGAGGGGTCTAGCATACTCACAAACCATCCCCTTAGATCAGGAGTCAAAAGAGGAGATACATTTGGTTAGACATATAGACACGTGGAATGCTTGACCCATCTTTCCTAAGTCCCCAGATCTTGCCTTAGAATCAGATGCAAATTTGGGGGAGCTGGTGTGCAAGATGTGGTTGTTACTCGATTGGAGGAGAATAGTCCAGGAAGGATTCCTTGATACACTTAAATTGTTGAGAGCTTCTTGCATATTCCTTTGCAATTTGGAGCTCGACAAAAAAACAGTGTCAAACGTAAGGTCAAACGTAACTTCCTCCTTTGCATGCACAATATCTCAGGAGGCAGAATACATTCTAGGACCGAACAATGTGGTAGAAGATTGGTTTTCAAGAACCACATAGTCAACAGTGAGTGGCATCTGCATCTCCAAGTATTTCAGACTCTGAACAAGACATAGGATCCTTTCAGCTTTGAACTTTTTGTGTCATATTTGCCAGCTCAGTTAGAAAGATTTTACAGTTGGAGTTCGGATCCCAAAGCTCTAGCAATGGATGTCTTTTTCAGGACTGGTCCAATGGGAATCTTTATGCTTTTCGCCTATTTATTATGATTCCATGATGTGTATTCTAGATCCACAAACAGTTGGCAAAGTTCACATTGCTAAATGCATTGTGGAGGGTGTGGCCTTGGTTCTATTCACTCCTAGAATTGGCAATTCCTACTCAAACCTTTCCTCTGCTATTGATTGACTCTAAGGGGCAGTTTCACAAAATGGCTTTGGGCAGCAGATACACTCTGGTGACATGGAAACGTTCGAGGTGTTCACAGGTATGCCGGGTCTCTCAGAATCAGCTTCTAATTGTAGCAGATCATTTTGACTGAGTGGTTTAAACAAGGACCTACAAGTAAGCATGGGATACCAAGTGTATGTGATGTATGAGAAGAGATATTGATCCTGTTTTCTCTGATGTCACAAGTGTGCTAAATGTTATGATATCCTTAGCAGCAAAACAGAAGAGTTATGGAACTACTAATGGATATAGATCAGCTATATCAGCAGGGCTTCAGAAAGTTGGTGGTAAACCAGTTGTGCAGTACCAGCTGGTTTGTAAATTACAATATCAAGATGTACCAAGAATGTCTCTACCTCCATTGAGTTCCATGCCTTTCCTCTAGAATATAAATTGTGTTTAGTCACATGTTTCAAGTAGTAAGTACACGTAACAGAGTTTGAGGACTTCTGATCTGTAACTTGTGATAGCTTTGCACAGGACAATTAAGCCTATGTCTTCTACTACCTTTTGTCAGTGGGTTAAAAGTATAATGGTTATGGCAGATGTAGACATGGATTGTATTGGGGGTATTGGGCTTAGCCCTCCCTGTACGGTCACTCCAGACTTACTGCCTTCACTGCTCCTGTTTTCTAAACCCATTTTTGGTGGCTTTTTGGACTCTGGGCACTTTACTACTTTTAGCTAGTGCTAAAATTCTTCTTCTCTCTCCCTAAAACAAGGTAAAATTGACCTACTCCTGATTGGAACATTTAATTCACTTATAAGTCCCTAGTAATATGGTTGCCCAAGGCATGTAAATTAAAATGTTACTAGTGGGCTTTCAGTGTCAGGGCTCCATCTTGTGTAATATGCGCAGTGAGTTTTACTCACCAGGCTCATGTCACCCTTCCGTTGTGGTACCTTCCGAACCTGAGTACTCTCAGACATGCATGCTTCCCTAGTGGTGCCTCTCAGCCCCCGAGCTTTCTTTCTGTTTTCCCCCTCCCAAGAAGTCTGAACCACTGACCCTCCTCTTTTGTTGCTATGCACGTTTTAGCTAGTTTGACCTGCAGAAAGTGTGTATCTATTTAGAATAGTATTGTTTCCACTGTGAACCATTGGGTCATCACATCATGCACTTGGGTTCCATTGTAATTGTTATAGTGCCAATTACTATTTGCACCTGCTCTCTGTTAGGCCCATTTCTGTTGTTATGTAACACATGATTTTCCCCTAGGTTTATTGGAATATTCCATTATTCCACGTAGATCATGTGTTCTTCTGGAACACTCTGTTTAAATACTCCCCTTTGAACTTGCATCAGTGTTTGGCCACAAACCTGTTCCCGACATGCGTAAGCATTGTTCCTGCACTCACCTTTCAGCATTCTAGTCCTGTGCAAGCCTCTTCCCTGCATTCGTCTCCTGATTCACCCAAAGCTTCCAGTGCTCTAGCCTTCCAAGCATTCCTGATGACTCAGTGATTCTGGCGTCTGTGACACTTCCAGTGTCTTCCTTCATCAGTTATGAATTTGCCTGCTCTTCAGCTTCTTGCATCGAGTTTCCTGTCGCCTTCGGAGTCCTGTTTCAGTATTGTTAAAGCGAAGTACTTAACTCTCAGGTTAGTGCACACTAATCCATAGACTAGCAATATTTCAAGAATGAACTCCCTAAAGGTACAAGCCCGTTTTGGATTTTGACCATTGTTGGAGTATAGATCCCTTCCCTTGAGGCCCAGATCTCTGGACTATTTTGTTGTAGTGCTCTGGACCCTTCATACAAAAACTGAAAGTTTGTTGTTGTGTTTCTTGACAGGTTGCATTGAGTACCTTGGAATAAGTTCCTAGTGACTAAAGTTGTATTGGTTTAGAATCAGAAATCCTGCATGTTCCTGAGTTCCAGAAAATCACCATTTGCTCTTGAATTGATTGCTGCTCCCTTACATGCAAAGTTTATGATGATACCTACACGTGCACTAGAAATGCAAACTATTGTTTGAGATTAGTAGGGACTCTATAGATAACGTTGTTGTTTTTTTACATTTGTAGTGTACCACATGTGCATAGAGGATATCGAGGTCCAGAGAGTCCCAACCTTCTAGGCAATACACAAGGCAGTTGGACATTTCCATCCATGACGTGGGTTTATTTTTTTCTTGTTTTATCCCCTCCCACTTTCCCCTCTGGGGGCTGTCAGTAGAACTAGATAGCCGTTACCTGTTACACTGTGCAGCCCCAGCTGGGTTGCAGGTCCACCATCGCCTCCACGGTTGGAACCAGGTGAGTGTCTGACATGGAGCACTTATTGTGCCACTCACTTCAGTAGCCATTTCCAACATGTATCAGGGCTGCCATTGAACCCTGTGCGCAGTTTTAAATTGCCAATTCGACCTGGCAAAATAAACCTTTTGCCAGGCCTAAACCTTTCTTTTTAATACATACCTAAGTTAGGGCCTAACTGCCCATAAGGCAAAGTGCAGTGTATTTAAAAGGTTGGACATGTAAAAGTAGGTTTTACATGTCCTGGTAGTGAAAAAGTCCTAAATTACTTTTCCACTACTGTGAGGCCTGCCACTTCCATATGATACAATTGGGTTACCTTATTACATTTAATAAGTGCTAACATTTGATGGGGAACAGGTAGAAAAGTCATGAGTGATATTAAATGAATTATAATGTAAAATTCTATATAATGCTAAAGTGGGATTTTAATTCTGAAAATACCTCTTTTTGAAAGTTGGTGGGCATTTTCTTGTCCTATCCATTTGATGCTTCCAGCCTGTTTCTTGGGTAACATGACTGTGAATAGTTGGCAGCTGGCCTTTGTGTATTCTTTCCAGACAGTAAGACAAAGGGGGGCTGGGTGTTGGCAGGATGGGCCCTCCTAGCAGGATCAGAGGGGTGGAACTGTTACAAAGGAACTTGATATCAGCCTTTTGTCACCCTAGACCTCTTGGAACCTGGACAGGAAAAGGGTGGAAATGTATAGAACCAAATGTTGGAGTAGTCCAGAAGGTCCCCCTACTTCAAAGGCTGGCAGAGGTATAAATACTGGCCCCTCAGACCAGTTTCTCAGTTCACTGCTGGGCTAGCGTAGAAGGGCTGCCTCATACTTTGGAGAACTCCCCTGCTGTTTGAAGCTCGCCTTGTACCCTCAGATGACTGCCCAGCTGCTTGAGGCTTGACTTGCTGCTTAATCCCAGAACTGCCAGGGCTAGTTGGCTGGCCTCCTGTTGAACTACAGGGGACATAACAAGCTCCAGAGACCTGAAATCCTGCACCTACCATCTGCCTGGAGTGGGTTCTGAACCCACAAATAGTGTCCAGTCATCCCTGGACCCTTGGAAGTGGTGCTAAAGGTGCCCCCCCCGGCCACAATCTGAAACTTGAGACTCAGAAAAATTTTCACCAAAAAGTGGCTTGGGAACCGACAGGAGACCGGGACCTGCATGCTAGGTGATCCACCCTGGTGCACTGCCGGTCGGCCTGACTGCGCAGTAGTTTCCACTATGTTTCTTCTCCGCAGCAGCAAATCCTGTTCAGCAGGCCCGCTCAGAGACGTTATCTGACCTCATGGAGCCCTTGTTAGCTACAAGCCTACAGCTTCATCTCGCTGGAGATTTTCGACTTCCAAAAGATGACGAAGTCCGAACGCAACAATCTTCACCGCAACTTTGTCCAGTGGCTCTCCGATGATGATGCCTCGTCCTCTGTCACCCCCGGCTGCCTTGCTCAGCTGAACTCTACTTTCTCAGGAACTTTTCTTGAAATTTCTTTTAAGTCAGAAGGTACATCAAGACCTGGCACAATCCGCCTTGGGTATCTGAACCACGTTCCAGTGCAGTCAGCCATAACTTTTGAGTTTGCCCCTGTCTTGCGCAACTGAATGACTGCAGTTGTTGCTTTGATTTTTAAGGTGCTAACTTTCATTAAAACTTAAAAATTTCATAAATCTGGTTCTACTGATTGGATTTTTTGGTGTCGTTTTATTTATATTTTACTCTATTTTTCTAAATTGGTGTAGAAATGTTCTTGTGTTGTGTTTTCACTTTATAATTGTTTGTGTGCTGCATAACTATTTAACAGTGTCTCTATGCTGCACCTGCATGTTTTTGTGCAACGTTAACAGAGCATAAGCATAAGTCGATTTAGTGACTTGTGATTCACCATAATAAGGATTGTGATAATATACCGAGAAGGCTTACCACCCCATAATTCAAAAACCCAATTTCTTGCAGGGGTATCTCACTATGGGGTGCAATGGCTTATAAGGCTTTTTAGACTGGGGCAAGGTTGGAGGACATTTTGAGATCTGCATATTGGTCAAACGTATCTACATTTAAAATGTTCCATTGCAAACCTATAGAATATGGAGCTTTAGCAGCTGTGAAAAGGCTTTGAACCTGCATAATAGAACCTCCTGTCTTCTAATGAAATTAGTGGTTCTCCTAGATAATATTAAAGGAGAGTTCTGATTTAATAAAGACAAATGAGGGGAATAGTATTCCACCTTTGATATTTGTTAGCATTCCCTGTTGCTGATGGTAATAAATAAGTTTGGTTATTTCTAGTGCCAATCTCAAACAGCCAAGCAACAGGCTTAAACATCTAACTATTCGTCGTCTAGCATTTGGTTTGGGAGGAGGGTGACCGAAGGCAAGGAGAGGTTTTTTGGCTGCTTTTTTCTTTTTTTCTTTTTTGTTGTGGTTTATGATTCTTTTTCTTTCTTTCATGGACTGTAGACACTCACTCATCAAGAAAAGAGGGAGTGATCTATGGGCTGCTGCTAAATTTGGGGGCTGCCCTTTGTTTGGGTTAATATAAGTTTATACTTTAAGAGAAGCAACAATAATACGAAAATTGTGACAAGAAGAGGTGATGAACAAATCAGGAAGATATCAGGCTTACTTAGGTTATGCTGTAGTCCTAAGTCAAAAAGGAGGATATTCCTGGAGTCATTCTGAAGTCAGCGGGTGACAGCTGGGCTATTCCTGCAATTATCTAGGGAGGTCATCCCTAGCCACTCTGAAGTATGTGTACAGGGTGAAATATTTAAATGAGATGACCCCCCTCACGACGGACGAGACTTGCTCCACCATGAGCAGCATCCACTCTGGAGCCCCCCACTGACTCCTGCCCACACTACATATTCCATAAGGCCAGTGCATCAATTGCACCCAAGCTCTACAAGACCATCAACTGCTCCCTAAAGTCAGCCACCTTTCCCAAGGACTGGAAGCACACTGAGATCCACCCACCAATGAAGAAACCCACTGCCGACCCAACGGATATCAAGAACTACCACCCCATCTCGCTGCTGCCTTTTCCAGCCGAGGTCGCAAAAAAAGCAATCAGTGATCAGTACTGCCAACACATGAAGGACAACAATCTCCTGGACATCGCCCAATCAGGATTCAGAACTAACCACAGACCGAGACCGCCTTGCTCGCAATCACAGATGACATCCACTCTCTCCTCAACCATGGCCAAACAGCAGCCATCATCCTACTTGACCTATCGGCTGCTTTTGATGCAGTGTCCAACCGCACCTTATGCGTGAGACTCCACACAGCAGGAATACGCAGCAAGGCCATTCGATGGATACACTTCTTCCTGACAGGCAGCACGCAGAGTCAGGCTCCAGCCATACCTGTCAGAACCTACTGAATCAAGTGTGGAGTACCCCAAGGATCCTCGTTGAGCCCCACGCTGTTCCACGTCTACATGACCCGCTCGCCCCTATCGCCAGGAACTTCGGTCTGAACATCGTATCCTACGCTGATGATAACCAGCTGATCATCTCCCTGAATGAAAATCTCTCAACAGCCAAGAAGAACTTCAAGGATGGGATAGAAGCACTAGCGGCCTGAATGAAGGAGAGCTGCCTTAAGCTGAACCCCTACAAGATCGAGATCCTCATGCTGGGACCATCCTCCTCAGCCTGGGACGATTCCTGGAGCCCCCCCCACACCCACAGACCATGCATGAAACCTAGATGTCACCCTTGAGTCAGCACATGACAAGACAGGCCAATTCCTTCACCACCATCTGCTTTCACACCCTCCAACTCGGAAGATCTTCAGATGGATTCTTAATGACTGACGCAAAAACGAGACACATGTCCTGATCACAAGCAGACTTGACTACGGCAACATCCTCTATGCCAGAACCACCAAGAAGAACCTGAGCAAACTGCAACAAATCCAGAACGCCGTTGCCAGACTTGTCCTGAACATCCCCCGCCAAGAACACATCACAGAAGACCTGAGAGACCTCCACTAGCTCCCCATGGAGAAAAGGATGAATATCAAAGTTCTCGTACATGCCTACAGGGCCCTCCACATCCTCAGACCTAGCTACCTCAACCACCACATCACCTGGTACTCCCCTGCCAGACGTTTCTGCTCCTCCCAACAGTCACTCACCACCATACCCCGCATGAATAAGTCCTCGGCTGGAGGAAGATCGTTCACCTACCTCGCACCAAAATGTTGGAACACCTTGCCTCTCCACCTCAGACAGTCACCATTGCTACCTCAATTAAGAAAGGACCTCAAAACCTGGCTCTTCGACTGAACCCTGCGGACACACCCCACAGTGCCTTGAGACCCTATGGGTCAAAAGTGTGCTCTAAAACTGACTGATTGATTGATTGATTGACTGTAGAGCCATCACAGGAGCTTCTCCAGTACGATGATGTGATGAATTCAAGGCAATGATCGTTTACTACTGTAGGATGGTCATCTGATGACTTCAGCGGAAAACATGTGATGATTTACTACTAGAGGATGATCTCCTGATGATTTCAGGATTAGGCTGGATTACTCCAGAATGATACTAGGAGTATTTTAGGGTGGTGCTGTACTATTGCAGAATGATCTTGAAATGACTCCACAATGATGCTGTTACTCAAGGATGTTCCCTGAGTAACTTAGTATGGTGCTGTACTAGACGATGATGAGGTCATGATGGGGCTGTATTTCCCCAAGATGGCATCTGGCTGTATTGCTGTATGACGATCTTGAATACTAATGGGTAAATCTTGTTTAGCATACTGTTGAAGTTAAAATTCAATTTTTTTACTTTTGTCTGTAGAGCAGATCTCAGCTACAAATAAACACACAAATAATTGCTTTATGGTTTGTCTCCAAATAAAAACGTGGATTGCTTGTCTGAACAGAAGAAAACCACTCACAAATTGGTCTATGGAGGTATAAACTGTCCATTGTTACTCTGAATGAGTACGCAGCATACAATCAAAAGGATCTAACCTCAGGGAGCTATTCTGATTGTCTGAAAGCAGCAATTCTGAATTAATCTAAGAGAAGCCAGTGCTTAGATCCTTCTGATTGGCTTTTAAGAATAGTTCACCCTAGCACAGTCCTTGCTCGACCTGCCACTGATTGTGATTAGAGGAATGGGCAGGTATTCCCTCAGCAGCTCATGGATCACAATGGGATAACTTTGGCTATTCCCTATTTTATATGTGCACAGAAAACAGAAGAGTAAACCTGAAAAAGCAGACTTGGATTTAAATTGAATTTAGCCTACCACAGAAAACTTACCCAGCCTTACCTGTGAGGACTTTAGAATATGTTTATGCCTTAGCCACATAGTTCAACATTGGCCATAGCACTGAGCATACAATAGATAAACACCAAATCCACAACAACCATACTTAAAAACCCTCAACTGAACCCAGAGTAGTTTTACCTCTTGTTATTATTATATTTTTTATACTGTTGTTGTGTCTTTGACTCTGAGTGCTGACTTTAGTTTGTTTTTGGCCAAGGTCATGAGGTTAGGTCAGAAGAACTGAACTACAGAGAAAAACGTTTGTCTCCAGTGCAATGGTGTTACTGCTGGCAGTCTGCACAAAGAGGGAAGAGAGAGCAAGCACAGAGATTAAGTGCTCAGTCACTGCATAGCTTCACTATAAAGCCATGCATCGATTGGTCATGTCGTGGACCTGTCTGACAAGAGTTTCCCACCCGCACTGCCTCATGTCACATGCAGGACCACAGCCCCCTGTCCCCCTCCCAACAGGCCTGTATGCACCGCCCTTCTCAGGAACTGTAAACGACTGGCCCGCGGCTGACAAAAGCTGACAGCAGCAGCCAGGATAAAACACTTTATTATTCATTTAGATATTTATTTACACTTAATTTAGAGGTTCTGAGGGGCGCAAATATGGCAGGGCAATGCCCCCACACCCTAATAGAGTATCTGTCCCTTGGAAAGGGCCCAAAACATTGACACATCAAATCTTTCCACTGAAAAATTGCCCTTTTTGCAATGTGGGTAGCTGTGGATTTTGGGCCCTAGCTTAACTGGCACGTAGGAAAACCTAGCAAACCTTCAGATTGTTTAAAACTAGACCCCTGGGGTGGGATGACTTGTGTGGCTCTGCTCAGGCTAAATTACCCAGTAGCCCTCAAACGTTGACTAAAAACACACGTCCCTCACATTTCTATAAGAAAAACATCTGGAATCTGCAGGCAGCCACAAAATTCCTACCATCCAGCATTACCCCAGGTCTCTTGATAAAAATGCTATCTCATTTGTGTGTTGGCCTAATGCCCACAACATGAAAGGACTCAAAACACAAGACAGACACATGACATTTTTGCACTGAAAACACATTTTGTTTACATTGTGGGTAGTGCTGAATCTTGGGCCCTAACGAAGCCGGCACCTAGAGAAACCTAGCAAACCTGCACATTTCTGAAACTCAGACAACCAGGGGAGTCGATGGGTGCATAACTTGAATGGCTCTTATCAGTGAATTGTACCTAGAAGTCCTTGCAAACCTCTAACCTTGACTGAAAACACACATTTTCCTCACATTTCTGTGAGTAAAACTGGAATCTGCGGGAGACACGAATTTCCTACCACCAAGCATTTCCAGATAACTGGATAAAAATGCTACCTCACTTGTCTGTGTAGTGTTAGTGTTCATGACAGAGTAGGCCCAAAAATGCAACATAGACACATCAACATTTTTTCACCCATAACTGACCCTTGTTTGCAATTTGGGTCGCTATGGATTTTGGGCCCTATCACAGTAAGCAACTAGAGAAACTTACCAAACCTGTACATTTGTTGAAACTACACGACCAGTGGAGCCCAGGGGTGTGTGACTTGCCTGGCTCTCACTAGGACATTCTACCCAAAAAGCAACATCACAAAACAAAATAAAATGACAGACGGAGTGTTGAAACTTTTCAAACACTAACCCCCAGTCACAGCATTCTGGGACCGGTTTCAGGGTATCACCCTTCATCAGCCAGGCTAGCTTGAATCCAGTGGCGCAGCGAGCAAGGGACCCACGTCTGGGCATACCCCTGCCACTTAGGGCGCACAAAGCAACATCACAAAACAAAATAAAATGACAGACGGAGTGTTGAAACTTTTCAAACACTAACCCCCAGTCACAGATCTGGGTTTACTCCATCATTATTTTGCTCACCACGTCACCCCAGTTTGGACCCAGACATATGCAAATCAGTCTTGACCATGTTTCCCATGGGAACAGTCCAGCCTGAACTGCTAGAACAGGTCCTCCCTGGACAGGAAACAAGCATCCTGGGACCAGTTTCAAGGTATCACCTTTCATCAGCAAGGCTAGCTTGAATCCAGCGGCGCAGCGAGCAAGGGACCCACGTCTGGGAATACCCCTGCCACTTAGGGTGCACAAAGCAACATCACAAAACAAAATAAAATGACGGACGGAGTGTTGAAACTTTTCAAACACTCACCCCCAGTCACAGATCTGGGTTTAATCCATTGTTATTTTGCTCGCCACGTCAGGGGTGTGTGACTTGCCTGGCTCTCACTAGGTCATTCTACCCAGAAGCCTTTGCAAACTTCTAACTTTGACTGCTACTTAATGCCCAGCATTATCAGAAATGTCCTCCTCACAAGGTTTATACTTATTTTATTCCATATACTTGTGGCATTCCCTCACTACTATAACTAGGAATGTAATCTTGATCCCTGCCCCTGTGATTCAGTTTCTTCAGAAGGTAACCTACATGTTATGTTTTTTAGCTCTTTTTATTTGAAACCCAGATCTTGTATTATTAAAGTTTGAACACATTTTCTCTTAGACAGTGCATGCAAGCACGTTACTTTCTTCAATGTTTAGCTTCTGATGATATCATAACAATTGTTTACTCCTATTTCAGATAGGTAACAAATAAATGGAGGACTCATGGGTCTGGGGAAGGCGGGGCGGTAGTCACCATCGGCCCCCCAAAGATCAATGATTCATGATAATATGATGTTATAGTCCCATGTTGGCCAACTACGTGGGCCTTCCCTTTTTTCATGTTTACATTGCTGTGCCTGCGGGTAGGATTTCTTGCAGAGGAGGGCTCTGATTCTAATTTAGCACTTTATAACTTTATTAATCCTGTGGTCTGATAAGTTATGATTGTTTTGTAAGCTTTTTTAACTTCTGCAGTGCATTGTAAGCACCTTAGTTAATTAAGCCCTCGTAGCCCTCCTCATACCCTCTCAGTTCACAACGCTGCAGCCCTTTGTTTCTGTCTTCTGCCTTTAGGTGTGAGGATGCAGTTCTGAGCTCGGAGTCGTGGTCCCCACATTAAGCCCGCACTCATTTCTCCTGGAGTTAACATCTGTGTAGAGCTGGTATATTGGCGCTCCCTTCGGTGCATTTTTTAGATATTTTAAAGTGGCAATGATGTTTGCAGCAGGACGTAGTGGGCCATTAGTCGAGGTTTTTGTTCTCCTCACTGAAGTGTGCATATGTATTGTCGTTATGCGGATATCACGGATTGGGGAATGCCAAGGTGCGATAGTGCCTTATCATGGATTGTTTTCATTATGTAATGTTGTAGAAGTATTTGGATAGGAATTGTATTTTAATGTATTTTTTTCTTTTATTGTTTTTTTATGGTCTATTTATTTAGATTAAATAAAGTCTATTCTGATTCCGATTCTGACTAAAAATGCACATTTTCCTAACATTTCTATGAGGAAAACTACTAGAATCTGTGGGGAGCCACACTTTTTCTACCATCCAGCATTCCCTGAAGCTCGAAGACTGCCATAGGAAAGGGCCCAAATTGCAAAAGAGACACATCACATCCGGCTGGTTCTTGGATTTTTGGGGCCAGGGGCAGAAAGGGAACGTGCAACACCCCTCTAATTTGCATACACATTCAGAGAGACCTGTTTGCATCACAACAGATGCCTCTGCTCCTGAAGCTGCTTCAAGCAGACGACTCCTGGGCTGTAGCCCCTCCCTCTCAGCCACCTACAAGCATCTTGCTTATCACAAGTGGGTTAATACTGCCAGGGAACTAAACAGCAGAACAATAGTCATCCCCAGGTGGGAGGAGCGTAAAGGTGTTTGCAGATGCCAAATTTCAGGACATACCTGCAGAATGTGTCTGTTTGCATGACTTGCATGTCTCTCAAGTTACATTTACCCAGAAGCCTTTGCAAACCTCAGACTTTGACTAAAAAAGCACACATTTGCCCACATTTCTTGGGGGAAAATGTCTGCAATCTGCAGAGAACCACAAATTTCCTATCACCCAGCATTCCCTGATAAAAATGGTACTTCTCTAGTGTGGGTAGGCAGGAAAGGCTAGAAAACGCAACATAGACACATCACATTTCTGCACTGAAAACTGACCCTTTTTGCAGTGCGAGTAGCTGTGGATTTTGGGCACTAATTCAGCCAGTAACTAGGGATACCTGGCACACCTGCTCATTTTTGTAAAACTACACACCCTGGGGAGTTCAGGGGTGCATGACTTGTATGGCTCTCACCAGATTATTTTACCCAGAAGTCTTTGCAAACCTGAAATGTTGACTAAAAGCATACACTTTCTCACATTTCTGTGATAGAAGTTTTGGGAATTTGTGCGTAGCCACACATTTTCTACCACCCAGCAAGCATTCCCTGAAGTCTCTCAATAAAAAGGTACCTCACTTGTGTGAGTAGATCTAGTTTCTATGACAGGAATCAATTCTAAATGCAGCATGGGCACATCACATTTTTGCATAGAAACAGACCTTCTTTTGCAGTACAGGTAGTTGTGGATTTTGTGCCAGAACTCAGATTACAATTTAGGAAACCTAGAAAACCTGCACATTTTTTAAACCTAGATGATCCGGGGAGTCCAAGAGTGCATGTCTTGTGTACTCTTACCAGGTAATGTTACAGAGAAGCCTTTGAAAATCTGAAACATTGACTAAAAACATAAATTTCCCTCACATTTCTCCCAATGAAAATTCTGGAACCTACAGGGAGCCACAAATTTCCTACCACCCAACATTTCCCCAATTATCAAGATAAAAAGTGTACCTTATGTTGAGTTGCTAGACCTAATGACTGACAGCAGTGGCATAATAATAGCCCCACGGTGCTGGTGGGGCCCTGAACTCGGGGGCCTCTTTCCACTCTGTACATGGGTGGCAGGCCCCCAGTATAAGAGCTCCTGACTCGGTCTGGAGCATGTGGGGGACTCCTCTGTACATTTTGCGGGAGCCCCCTCAGGTTTTGTTACACCACTGAGTGACCGGAAGGGGCCCAAAACATGTTACCACCTTTCTTGTAAATGCTTTTTTAAAGTTTTATGCACGGCTCCATCAAAATGATGAAGCAATCTATCAGACTTTTTTTTATTTTCAAAAACGAAATTCTGGAGCAAGATTTTTTTTTCAAAAATAAAAAAAAAGTTCCCCTTCGCCATGTGTGTTATCTCCTATGGGGAGGGGGCATTAAATAGTTTTCACTGCCCCTTACTGCCAGGGTTTTCCTGACAGTGACAGGCAGTGAAAACTGACCTGTATGGCCGTCCATCTAAATTAAGTGGACAAACATAGAGGTCTTCCTGCAACAGCCCTTACTCCGTTAAGTTGTTGAAGGGCTGTAACCATGCAGGGATGAAGTAGTCTCTACCATGGTTACACTAATGGTCCGCCTGCATATAAATCAGGCTGGTGGACCATTGTTTTGGCATTAAAAATACTCTATATCCATTATGACAGAGTATCCTTACCATCACAGATATAAATGTGGCCCTAAGTTTTTGAAGAAATTCCACCACTTACCCTGGTTGTTTTTAGCACCTCCACACTACACACTAGTCTTTCATATTGCTTGCCACTGGCCAAATCCAATAGATCAGTGGACTCACATTAACATACTTCTGCCATTCAAGGGCTCATCACATTGATGTACCACAGGATGGAATCCCCAATCAAAACAATCTCTCAGCCAGTCATCAACCAACTTGCATACAAACACACCACAAGCAAACCTCTATATATACATATGTCCCGACACATTTTTGATTGGTGCCTCCATAACCTTCACTTACAAAAAACAAGTTTGACTATGTTTTTACTACCTGTCAATATCCATTGGTATTCAGAGCATTATTGAAAGCGTGCCTAATGAACTTTCAGTAATGGCTCCCATAAGAGTGGCATGAGGCTCAAGAAGACAAATGTCTTTTGTGTGCCTTTATCACACTCAGTGCGCTTAATCCAACTCCTTCATGTTTGTAAATGTGAGTAGCAGGTGTCCAATGATGCATAAATGACTAGATTCCTCAAACTGAGTGAACATATCTATCTTTGCAACTAAGGTAAACATGCTGGGGAAGACCGTCCTAAGATCACTAATGAGCACATCCTAAACTATGAAAGAGGTTCATTTTTGGCACACAGGGTAGTCAAGGATAATGTGGCATATGTCAAGGTCACTGTTATGTGCAGTTCTGTGACTGTAATACACTTCCCATATGGCAAATTAAACATCCAATATGTTCTGACGGAGGAAGAGCACGGAAATCAGGACATAAATAACACCCATACATGTAGATTTGGGTGGAGAGTTCTCTGCAATTCTATGTGTATTTGTAATGCACACTATCACCCGGGAGGGTATCCTGCCTGTTGGACTTTTGGCCATACGCATGGTCATCCCTAGTCTTTTTGCCTCCTTCCTCCTGGTTTTTCTGACCTTTCGCTGTTGGCTCTAGGACTCTGAGCACTTTATCACTGCTGACCAGTGTTAAAGTGCAGGTGCTCTCCCATCTAAAGTTGGTATGATTGGCTTATACCTGATTGGCATATTTAATTTACCTATAAGTCCCTTGTACAGTGGTATCTCTATACCCAGGGCCTGTAAATTAAATACTACTAGTGGGCCTGCAGCGCTGCTTGCGCCACCCACTGAAGTAGACTTTCAAACCTGTCTCAGGCCTGCTAGCGCAGGGCCTGTGTGCGCAGTTTTCTGCCACAGGGACCTGGCATCTAAATTTACTTGCCAGGCCCAGAACTCCCCTTTTACTACATGTAAGTCACCCCTAAAGTATGCCCTAGCTAGCCCTATGGGCAGGGTGCCATGTATGTAGAAAGGCAGGACATGTGCCATATTGCATGGCCTGTCCTGGTAGTGACAAACAGCCTAACTTGGTGTCTCACTGCTGTGAGTGCTGCCTTCTCATAGGATTGCATTAGAAATGCCCTGCCTTATGTGTAAGGGGTATTGTCTGATTTATGAGGGGTAGCGTAGGCGTGTTTGGTATGGTTGTGATGGTGATAATAAATACTGCTTACTGGTGTGGGTGTATTTTTTATTACTATCACAGAAATGCCACTTCTAGAAAGTGCGCATTTATCTGTGCTTATAATTCTGGTGTTTTGCAGCTTGACTCCAATCCACGTCTGGGCAGAGTGACAGTTGGGGCTTTGTGCATACTTTTCAGACAGCCTGTACACAGGGAGGGTGGAGGTGTCAGAGGTGCATCTGCATACTGAATAGTCTTCCTGGGCTGAGAGAAGGGAGAGGCGGGGCACACCTGCATTTGTAAAGACTGTGCCCTGGCCTCACACAATAGGGTCGTTAACCCCCCACTGATGTTTGGAGCCTGTGCTGAAAGGAGAGAGGGGGCACTCCCAGAACCAGTTGTAACTGGCTGGAACCTCCTCTCCCTACCACTGTAAAACACTGTAAAAACTGACTATAAATACAGGGGAATTTTCCCCACAATTTGGAGACTCTTTGAACATCATGGAACTGGCCACAGAAATGCTGGAAGGACTTACCAGGGACCGCCATGGACTGCTGCTGCTGTGCTGACCTGTGACCTGCTTGGTCACTGTAAAGGACTTGCCACTTGCTGCCTTTCCCTTGTGCTGGCCTGTTGCTAGGGCCCCTCCACCTGTGGGCCTTTCCTGAACCTTTTTCTCCCCAGGGGCTGGGTGCTGTGGCCCCTGACCCCTGCAGTAACCCTGAAGCACGGGGGTGCTTCACTTGATATCCAAGTTAGCGCTTAGGAAAGCGCTCCTTTGGGGATTCCACTAGCGCTTGAAAGCGCTTCCCCTTTTGTTGATTTTTTGTCTATGGTAACAGAGAATCACCACCGCAGCCCAGGCAGGGCTTTTTGTTCCCAGCGCGAGGATCGCGCTGACTTTAGTGCCCCCGGGGCACGTCAAGAAGTAAAGGAAGGAGCAGCACGCTCCTACCGTGCCCCTGGGGGACGCGCACTCTTCGGAGCGCCCCCGGGGCACATGCCGGCATCAGCTGCCGGAACTGCCTCCCTCGTGGACGAGGGACGGCAGGAGGAGCGGTCCGTGCACCAGACCGGTGCAGCTACCGCAGGAAGCCGGCGAGGGACCTCAACGGAGGTCCCTGCTTCGTATACTTCCTTTTGGGGCAGCCGCACCACGGACAAGGGCGGCTGCCCCCTGACACGCAGGACACGGGGAGGAACGGGAGTTCCCTTCTCCCCGGTCACTGCCCTAGGGGCGCGATCGCCCCCTCTACCATTAAAGTATTGGGTGACCTTGGCCCCCCACAGGAGGGCCGGTGGAGGCCCGGGGGGCCCCCAGTGATCGCGGGCCCTAGGAGGGGCCCGTCAGCAGTACAGAGGGGGTGCGTGCCGCCCCCCTCTTCCCCAGGACTTTAAGGAGGCCCCCTCATTGCGCAGAGGAGCGCTGGGGGCCCCTTTCTTCTTTGTCTTCGAGGCACGGAAGGTGCCTGCTTCATCATTCCCAGGTACTTTAAAATGAACCAATATAATTATAATCTAAAGTTCTTTCTACAGACTTTGCAATTATGATATGTTGCCTACCTGTTCTATGATGCTTTTACATATGTGTGCACATGTTCCTTTTATGGGCATGACTTGCTAATATGTTTCCCTAACTTGCCATAGGTTTTCTAATGTTCCTACTATGGGCGTTTTATGATATGCTTATGACAAGTGTTCTAATGTGATAACGTGTTTCCTGACTACTGCTTATGTTGCAGAATACTGAGTAACCTGTGTGTTATGTGTGACTACTGCTAGTTTGCAGAGTAACTAATGTGTAACGTTCTGACAACTGCTAAGGTAGCAGGATAGTACTGTTATGTGATGTTGGTCTGATAATTACGTTGTGTACAATACAGTGTATTTTTATATAATCTGGTGTTGTGTTTCCTTTGTGGTGGGGATATTGCGTCACATGTATGTGTGTGTTGTGCAAACGCTTTACGCATTGCCTCCGGGTTAAGCCTGACTGCTCGTGCCAAGCTACCAAGGGGGTGAGCAGGGGTTATCTTGGACGTGTAACTCCCTTGCCCTGACTAGAGTGGGTAAGTTCTGCCTGGCTGAGGTGCATACCCTAGCCAACCAGAAACCCCATTTCTAACATTGGAAGTCAGCGGTGAGGATAGGACTTGCGCTTGCACAATACCATTGTGACTCATTATTTCACTACAAGGATTGCGTTTAGACCATCACATGTTTGGCTTCTCTTAACTTTCTCTCTTTGGTCATTTTTCCTGTTTTCAGTTCTCACGCTTGGGTATTGTGGTTGTCACAGTTGAGTTATTTGTACCTTTTCAAGATGGGGCTTACCTTTGATTTAGAGGACCTGCCGTTTTACACGCAGGGGGAATTAGAGGGGTTCTGTAGAGAGAGAGGGCTGCCTGTAGAAGGGGACCTCAGGAGATCTCTGAATTTCTTTGAAAGGTTTGTGACATTTACCCAGGGAGGGAGTGTGCGTAGGGGGTACCCAGAGGATCCTGAGTGTAGCGAGGGTTCCCAATGGGAGGGCTCCCAGACCTCATCCCTAGAGAGTGGTAGAGAGACTGATCAGGAGGGTGAGAATGACCGGTTGGGGACGCCAGTTGACAGGGAAGGCCCCAGTGATAGGGAGTCCCTTGCTGGGTCCAGTGTAAGAAGCAGGGCTACCTCTCATTCCTTGACGCCTGATGAGCTAAGAGATAGGCGGGAAGAGAGGGACCTGAAGTTGCAGTTAGCGCGCCTAGCTGTTGAGGAGAGAAGGGCTGAGGTAGAGAAGGCCTTAGTACAGGAGAGAATGGCAGAGGCAGAGAGGGCCTTTGCCAGAGAAAGACTCGCTCTAGAGCGCAGTCTGAAGGTTCTGGACTCACCAGCGTTGCAGGTGGAGTCCAGTGGTGGCAGCAATGTACAGTGCTGTAGCAAAGATGTTCCTCACATACCCATAGATCTGGTACCTAGGTTCCAAGAGGGGGGTGACATACGTCAGTGGTTAAAGGAATATGAGAAGGCTCTGGTAGAGCGCAGGATCCCTGAGAAGGATTGGGGAACTGGCCTAGGGAGTTTTATTCCTGAGGAGGGGAGGGATGCCCTACTGACTCTAGAAGAGAGTGACAGGGAGGGGTACTCCGCTGTGAAGAACGCACTGATTGTGAAGTATGGTTTTTCCCCTGAGGAATACAGAAAAAGGTTTAGGGGTGGTAAGAAACTGTCCCACCAGTCTTGGGAGGAGTTTGTGGAGGCTTGCTGCATTGCACTAGATGGATGGGTGAAGGGTAGCACAGTAAACAATTTTGAAGGGCTGTTTAATCTGATTCTCAGAGAGCACCTGTTTCGTTGTTGTTTTTCAGAGTTACGCCAACACTTGTCAGTGTGTGAGCTCTCTGACCCCAGGGAGCTTGCAAAGGAGGCAGACTTCTGGTTGCGTACCAGAGGGTCTGGTGTGACATTAGGGGGTGTTCCTAATGAGAGTGGTCTAGGTGTTTCCCAACAAGGTGTGGTGGGAAAGGAATGGAGTGTCCCAGGTAGGTCCCAGTGGACTGGGATGGGTGAGGGACCCCATGTCCCGTCTCTGAGGAGAGGGAATGGGGCTGGGCTGAGGCCCAAGGTGCCCAAGATACCGTCCCAGGCCCCTGAAGGTTCCATGAGTGAACGCCAGGAGGTGAGCCTAGCTTGTGCCGTAGGGCCAGCTGTTCAGAAGGATCCCATTTTGTCATTAGGACTTGGGCGGGTGGCTGGTGATAGCGTTCCGCCGGTCCTGGTGTCTGGTAGTCTAGCTCTACAGCGGAGGAGGCGGAAATCCAGGCATAGGGTTGAGAGGGGGCTGCGGGCCCCAGTGGAGAACCTGGAGGGTCAGGGGTCAGCTCTGAGTGCAGAGCCCCCCAGGAATGACCTTGGTGAGACCATTTCTGGGCTGGGGGGAATCCAGACTCTGTCAGATGGGCAGAGGTCAGGAGACCTGCGCCAGCCAGACTCTTGTATGGCCCTTGGGGAAAGTGTTTCCCTTGTGGGGGGTAGGTGTGCCCCCCAGGAAGTCCTGGTGCGCCAGGCAATGATTCAACCGCAGGGTGGTGACTCTGGGTTGGATGATCAGGTTCAGGGGGTAAACTCTGACCTGATGGGGAGTACGTGTGCTCCCAAGGAAGTCCTGGTGCGCCGGGCAGTGGTTCAACCGCAGGGTAGTGACTCTGGGTTGGATTGCCAGATTCAGGGGGTAAGCTCTGATCTGGTAGGGGGTAGGTGTGCTCCCAAGGAAGTCCTGGTTCGCTGGGCAATGGTCCAGTCTAAGGGTGTCGTCCCTGGACTAGATAGACAGGTTCAGGGGGTAAACTCTGACCTGGTTGGGGGGGCGGTTAGTGCGCTCACCCCCCTGTGTGAAACTTCTGGTGGCTTCTCCCGAGGTGGGGAGACGCAGGACTCTGGAAGTGGGGTTCAGGGAGGGGGAAGCCCGCCCCGGACCCCGGTGCAACCCAAGGGTGTCGTCCCTGGGTTGGGTGGTCAGTCGCCAGGTAGTGATCCTGGGCTGGCGAGAAAGTTGTGCAGGGCTGCTGTACCCAGCACCCTGGCAAGTGTGGATTCTGGTGATACCCCTCCTAGGAGAGGAGGGCGGGATCCTAGAAGGAGGGGTAGAGGGAGGAGAGCCTCGCCTCTAGCCCCTGTAGAACCTATGGGTGCGGACCCTAGGTTGGTGGATCAGTGGCAGGGTAGAGCCCCTGAACTGATCGGAAAGGGAGTGGAGACAGGTTGCTTTGCACCTGGGGCTACCGCCCCCCACTCATTATGGTTTCAGAGACCAGAGGCTCCTAGATGGCCTGGGGCCTGGTTCTGGCCATTGGCAGCTAGAGAATCCCCGTGGGTTGGTCTAGGCTGCCTGGGACGCATTGACAGAGAGATCCCAGTGGAGTCAGGAAGGCGTAGAACTGGAACATGCCCCTGCTGTTGTGGGCCTGGGTCCTTGTTCTATCGCCCCAATCAGGAAAGTACATCAAGGTATTGATTGTTCTCCCCTGGATTTTGGCTGGTAGGGGGTTGTGTTGGACTTTTGGCCATACGCATGGTCATCCCTAGTCTTTTTGCCTCCTTCCTCCTGGTTTTTCTGACCTTTCGCTGTTGGCTCTAGGACTCTGAGCACTTTATCACTGCTGACCAGTGTTAAAGTGCAGGTGCTCTCCCATCTAAAGTTGGTATGATTGGCTTATACCTGATTGGCATATTTAATTTACCTATAAGTCCCTTGTACAGTGGTATCTCTATACCCAGGGCCTGTAAATTAAATACTACTAGTGGGCCTGCAGCGCTGCTTGCGCCACCCACTGAAGTAGACTTTCAAACCTGTCTCAGGCCTGCTAGCGCAGGGCCTGTGTGCGCAGTTTTCTGCCACAGGGACCTGGCATCTAAATTTACTTGCCAGGCCCAGAACTCCCCTTTTACTACATGTAAGTCACCCCTAAAGTATGCCCTAGCTAGCCCTATGGGCAGGGTGCCATGTATGTAGAAAGGCAGGACATGTGCCATATTGCATGGCCTGTCCTGGTAGTGACAAACAGCCTAACTTGGTGTCTCACTGCTGTGAGTGCTGCCTTCTCATAGGATTGCATTAGAAATGCCCTGCCTTATGTGTAAGGGGTATTGTCTGATTTATGAGGGGTAGCGTAGGCGTGTTTGGTATGGTTGTGATGGTGATAATAAATACTGCTTACTGGTGTGGGTGTATTTTTTATTACTATCACAGAAATGCCACTTCTAGAAAGTGCGCATTTATCTGTGCTTATAATTCTGGTGTTTTGCAGCTTGACTCCAATCCACGTCTGGGCAGAGTGACAGTTGGGGCTTTGTGCATACTTTTCAGACAGCCTGTACACAGGGAGGGTGGAGGTGTCAGAGGTGCATCTGCATACTGAATAGTCTTCCTGGGCTGAGAGAAGGGAGAGGCGTGGCACACCTGCATTTGTAAAGACTGTGCCCTGGCCTCACACAATAGGGTCGTTAACCCCCCACTGATGTTTGGAGCCTGTGCTGAAAGGAGAGAGGGGGCACTCCCAGAACCAGTTGTAACTGGCTGGAACCTCCTCTCCCTACCACTGTAAAACACTGTAAAAACTGACTATAAATACAGGGGAATTTTCCCCACAATTTGGAGACTCTTTGAACATCATGGAACTGGCCACAGAAATGCTGGAAGGACTTACCAGGGACCGCCATGGACTGCTGCTGCTGTGCTGACCTGTGACCTGCTTGGTCACTGTAAAGGACTTGCCACTTGCTGCCTTTCCCTTGTGCTGGCCTGTTGCTAGGGCCCCTCCACCTGTGGGCCTTTCCTGAACCTTTTTCTCCCCAGGGGCTGGGTGCTGTGGCCCCTGACCCCTGCAGTAACCCTGAAGCACGGGGGTGCTTCACTTGATATCCAAGTTAGCGCTTAGGAAAGCGCTCCTTTGGGGATTCCACTAGCGCTTGAAAGCGCTTCCCCTTTTGTTGATTTTTTGTCTATGGTAACAGAGAATCACCACCGCAGCCCAGGCAGGGCTTTTTGTTCCCAGCGCGAGGATCGCGCTGACTTTAGTGCCCCCGGGGCACGTCAAGAAGTAAAGGAAGGAGCAGCACGCTCCTACCGTGCCCCTGGGGGACGCGCACTCTTCGGAGCGCCCCCGGGGCACATGCCGGCATCAGCTGCCGGAACTGCCTCCCTCGTGGACGAGGGACGGCAGGAGGAGCGGTCCGTGCACCAGACCGGTGCAGCTACCGCAGGAAGCCGGCGAGGGACCTCAACGGAGGTCCCTGCTTCGTATACTTCCTTTTGGGGCAGCCGCACCACGGACAAGGGCGGCTGCCCCCTGACACGCAGGACACGGGGAGGAACGGGAGTTCCCTTCTCCCCGGTCACTGCCCTAGGGGCGCGATCGCCCCCTCTACCATTAAAGTATTGGGTGACCTTGGCCCCCCACAGGAGGGCCGGTGGAGGCCCGGGGGGCCCCCAGTGATCGCGGGCCCTAGGAGGGGCCCGTCAGCAGTACAGAGGGGGTGCGTGCCGCCCCCCTCTTCCCCAGGACTTTAAGGAGGCCCCCTCATTGCGCAGAGGAGCGCTGGGGGCCCCTTTCTTCTTTGTCTTCGAGGCACGGAAGGTGCCTGCTTCATCATTCCCAGGTACTTTAAAATGAACCAATATAATTATAATCTAAAGTTCTTTCTACAGACTTTGCAATTATGATATGTTGCCTACCTGTTCTATGATGCTTTTACATATGTGTGCACATGTTCCTTTTATGGGCATGACTTGCTAATATGTTTCCCTAACTTGCCATAGGTTTTCTAATGTTCCTACTATGGGCGTTTTATGATATGCTTATGACAAGTGTTCTAATGTGATAACGTGTTTCCTGACTACTGCTTATGTTGCAGAATACTGAGTAACCTGTGTGTTATGTGTGACTACTGCTAGTTTGCAGAGTAACTAATGTGTAACGTTCTGACAACTGCTAAGGTAGCAGGATAGTACTGTTATGTGATGTTGGTCTGATAATTACGTTGTGTACAATACAGTGTATTTTTATATAATCTGGTGTTGTGTTTCCTTTGTGGTGGGGATATTGCGTCACATGTATGTGTGTGTTGTGCAAACGCTTTACGCATTGCCTCCGGGTTAAGCCTGACTGCTCGTGCCAAGCTACCAAGGGGGTGAGCAGGGGTTATCTTGGACGTGTAACTCCCTTGCCCTGACTAGAGTGGGTAAGTTCTGCCTGGCTGAGGTGCATACCCTAGCCAACCAGAAACCCCATTTCTAACACTGCCACTGACACAGTTACAGTCATACAGTGAGCTGAACATCTAAAATATTCTGCCGAAGGACGAACTTGACAAGGAGGACAAAAATATGACCCAGATATATTGCATTGGGCACAGAGTTCTCTGTCATCTTTTGTGCATTTGTAAAGCACACTA
Organism: Pleurodeles waltl; assembly: GCF_031143425.1. Classification (NCBI taxonomy): domain Eukaryota; kingdom Metazoa; phylum Chordata; class Amphibia; order Caudata; family Salamandridae; genus Pleurodeles; species Pleurodeles waltl. Next base: position 989,435,281 of record NC_090447.1, on the reverse strand, counting down.
TCGCCCAGGGGAGAAGGGTATCCTGCTGCTGATGCAGGAGTAGTCAGTCCTGATCCATGGACTCACCTATTTAAAGAGTCAAGTCTTCAAGTTTGTGCGGAATACAACACTTTTAGAGGTGGGGCAAATGTTTAGGAGCAGGTAAGAAAAGTCACCACTGCTTGTTCTGGGCAAAGGTATACAGCAGGTTTCTGAAATCTGAGGCAGTTTGAGGTATGCTGGGCCAGTGTTTTGTAAGGCTTTGAATGTGTGTTTCACGAGTTTGTGGTTGGGGAGCCAGTGATGCTCTTTGAGGTGCAGGGTATGTGTGTGGTGGGAGGTAGAGGGGGAGTCTGGCTGCTGCATTCTGTATGGTTTGAAGTAATCTGCTCAGTTGAGTGAGCTACTAATTGAGTATCAGAGTGAGAGCAGCACCAATGGGGTTGAGTACTTTGGTGACGATGAAGTGACGACATGTGTATCTCTACTACCTTGAGTGTCTGCCTTATACCTATTTTATATCTCTGTGAAAGCACACCTAGCCTAAGCTTTTCCTGCCTGTTCATATCTCTGTCTCCTTCAAAGTTGTGACTAAACTGTGAATTTGCCAAGTGACTTTTTGTTAACCCCTTCTTTTGGTAACTACCTGAAGCTCAAGCAAACATCTTTCATGTGTCTTTAGTGTGCTCACTGTGCTAAATGCAACTCCTTCCAGTTTGTCAATGCAAGTTGGGGGTGTCCAAGAATGCCTTCGGAGGCCCACATTCCCCGAACTCAGTGAACATATCATCCTTTGAAACTAAGGCAAACATGCTGAGCAAGACTGCCTCAATTCCCTAAAGAGCACTTCAAAAACTATAAAAGACTTTGGCCCATATTTATACTTTTTTAGCGCTGCATTTGTGTCATTTGTTGACGCAACAACAGCGCAAACTTACAAAATACAGTTGTATTTTGTACGTTTGCGCCAATTTTGCATCCAAAAATGACACAAATGCAGCGCTAAAAAAGTATAATAATGGGACTTTAAGTTTTGCACACAGGGTACTCTGTGACAATGTGGCCGATGTTCCGTACATCATTATGTGCAGTGTGGTGACATACAGTGAACAGAACACCTACCAGGTTCTGACAGCAGATAAAGATGTTAAGAAGTCCATGATTTCCTCAAGTACAGGAAACCATTTGTAAGGCTGCTTGCCTAGTGAAGTAGTGGCCAATGGAAGGTATGTATACATGCACCTCTATTGAAAGATATATATTAAGGCATCTCCATCTCATTGAATTTCCCAATACTTCAATTTAGTACGGCAAAACATAAAGCAAGGTGGAAAACAGGCTATCTTCTGCCTTTTCCCTTGCTTAGAGCAGACTCTACAATAAGGACATGTTGAGTCTTTTTAGCTCTTGCAGGAATGTGGTCAAGAAAGTGCAGATCCTGCAGCTTAGCCCCGTCCTCCACACCAGATGAATTGGAGACTGCTGCTTCTGTAACAGTAAAACTTTCAATGGCGGTCAGCTGAAAGTCAAGGAAAGACATCGGTCTTCCTGTGATTGTCCGGTGATAAACAGCATACAGATTGTATTTTGCAAACTGTATCAAATAGATAAACAGCTTCTTATATTGAGTGTGAGTTTTATGACTCATGTTGTATGGCTGAAGAACATCCACTCCACATATATACTTGTTATAATCAAGTATAAAGATGGTCTTGTGAACTTCAGCCAGATGATCTCAGACCATGACGGGAGAAGTGCTAGCATTATGTTTTGAAGTGATCATGTTTACGTCTCCCATATCAGTGAATTTGACTGCGAGCAGTTTGTTGAAGCAGTGCTCTGGGATTTTTGGAGCTTCTTATAAATAAGCTTGTGTGGGAATCCTTTCCGGAGTCATCAAACTGTACCGCATGCCACAGTACAAGCTTTGTACAGCTCACTAAGCCGCTTTACTCCCGTATAGAACTTGTCCAGATCAAGGTTATGACCTTTATGAACGAGAGGCTGGACAGGCTCCCATACAATCTTTGCTGTGAATCCTAGTGTGGAAAGTCAGGCTACAGGATCTAGAACAAACTCCTTCTATGTATACACTCTCAAGCTGTATACATAGCCAGTAGAGGTCTCACACAGCATGTACAACTTGATGCCATAATAAGAACTTTTGCTCAGTATGTACTGCCTGAACAGTAGCTACCTTTTGTATAAGATCAATGACTCATCAGTAGCTATATTCTTTCCAAGAAAGGCAGGGAAATGCTCCACAATAGGCTGAATTTTGAACAACCTTTCATGGTCAGGATAGGCCAGGGCCAGTGCAGCAGAATTATTATTAAAATGTAGCATATGCTAAAATAGCAAAAACCGATCCATACTCATTTACAGTGCAATGATTGTTGGTAACCACACAGTGTGAGTAAACCAGTAGGACTGCAAGCCTGGTTTTTGCACTATTCCTGTAGGAAAGTACCCTCTTTTTGGCATGGTTACCCCCACTTTTTTGCCTGTTATCAGTGTGTTTTGACTGTGTTCACTGGGATCCCGCTAACCAGGACCCCAGCGAATGTGCTCTCTCACTTTAAATGTGGTTGCTTGGACCACACACACACCACGTTTGGCATACTGGTGCCCCTTTATAAGTCCCTAGTATATGGTACCCAGGGCACTGGGGTACCAGGGGTTCCCCATGGACTGCAGCACGTATTATGCCACCCATGGGAGCCCATGCAGTGTATCTGCAGGCCTGCCATTGGAGCCTGTGTGAAAGGGTGCATGCACCCTTTTCACTACAGGTCACTGCACCAGGTCACTGTAAGTCACCCCTCTTGCAGGTCCTCCTAGCCCAGAGGGTAGAGTGCAGGTTCCTGTGTGTGAGGGCACCCCTGCATGAGCAGAGATGTACCACAAACTCCAGCTCCATTTTTCTGGACTTCCTGAGTGAGGGATTGCCATTTTACGCATGTACTGGACATAGGTCACTACCTATGTCCAGCTATAGAATGGTAACTCTAAACCTGGTCATGTTTAGTAACAAACATGTTGGAATCATACCCCAATACTGTTGCCAGTAGTGGTTGTATGACTCCATGCACTCTGGGGGCTCCTTAGAGGACCCCCAGCATTGCTCCTACCAGCTTTCTGGGGTTTTGTGGGTGGACCAAGCTTCTGCCACCTCTCAGATGGGTTTTTGCCCTCCTGCTGCTTGAACAGCTCAAGCCCAGGAAGGCAGAACAAAAGATTTCCTTTGGGAAAGGGAGGCAACAGCCTCTCCCTTTGGAAATAGGTGTTACATGGCTTGGGAGGGGTAGCCTCCCCAAGCCACTGGGTTGCTTTGAAGGGCACATTTGGAGCCCTCCTTGCATAAACCAGAGTGCGCCAGTTCAGGGACCTCCATTTCCTCCTCTGGTGTGAAACTGGACAATGGAAAGTGGAGTGACCACTCCCCTTTACATCACAACCCCGAGGGGTGGTGTCCACAGCTCCTCCAGATGGCCCCTTGATTCTGCCATCTTGAATCCAAGGTAGGCAGAGGCCCCTGGTAGCATCTGAGTGGCCAGGTCAGGCAGGTGAAGGCAGAGCTATTTAGGGTCTCCCTTTTGGTTGGTCCTCAGATTCGATGTGCAAGACTTCAGGAGGAACCGCAACTGGACTCCACAGGCACCTACAATCTGTAGCTAGAGCGATGACTCTGCTCTGCAACATTGTTTCTCCGGCTCATTCCAGCAACTGCAACGTTTCCCCAGCTGTGCATCCTCTGAGGGTGGCAAGTCTTTAGGCTGCACAAGAATCAAGAAGGAATCTCCCTTGGGGTGAAGGAGTCACTTCCCTGCATCCACAGGCACCAACTGCAACGACGACGGCTGTGTGGATCTCCTCTCATCCTGAGCTGCATGGATCCTGCATCACAGGTGGTGGTCTGGAATGGTCCCTTTGGTCCTCTATGCCAGCTGTCCAACTTTGGTAAAGGTAAGCCCTTGCCTTCTCACACAAGACAGTACCCCCATGCACCATGTCCCTTGTAGCTACCAAGGCTTGCTGGCATCTCTTCCATGGGATCTTCAGTCTCCATGTATCCCCACCCCCCAGCACTCTTCCCTGCAAAGCACAGCCCTCTGCGTGCTTCTCCTGAGATGTGGGATCTCCCTTCAGGTGTGCATGGGCCTCTCTGTGACTCCTGAGCTCCTTGCCTCTGGGTCTTCTGTGGGGCTGCCTCTTCTTCTTTGGACTCTCTGCACTGCTGGGGGTAACCTGGGCCTCCCTCCATGGGTTGAGTCCCCCTTGGAGGGAGGGGGGAGGAGAGCCAACTAAAGAGGGGGCTGTAGAGAAAAGGTACAGAGAGACTACTTGTCACCTTTAAGGGATCCAGTAATTGGGGAGCACAAAAGAGCCAAAGTGAACAGGGGTGACCACCTCTCATCACCATTTCTCCCTGCACAAGCACTATACCCCTTCCTAGCCCTAACCCAAAGTAACAGAAGTAACAGGACCACTTACCTGATTCTTCCCTGTAATGCTTTGACAGAGGTACGAAGATGTCCCTACAACCACCAAGAATTCCATCTGCAAAGAAAAAAGAGAAGACGTTAAAAGGGGGATAGGAGCCAGAGGAATCTCCATACAACCGTAACTGAACAAATAAATGTCAAAAGAACACTAATAAAGACATGTGTGACCCTTAAGACCCTTATGCCTGGTCATTCCCTTGAAGAGAAAATGATCACCAATCGACCATTCACAGCGCTGTACTTTTTTATCTGTTTTATTTTTAGGAAGCAACACAAATAGCAATTTGCATTTGCTCTGCAAAATCCCAGCATGGATTTTGTATAGGGCATGTGTGGAAAAAAATCACACATGACACAAAATGTTTGTCAGTCTGGTGCCTATTTATTAGAGTAAAGTCAAAAGTAGCTACATTTCAACATTGGGGCATTTTTCAATTAAAATGATGACCCTTACATGGTTCATCTTACTCACTGGTGGTCAAGTGGACTATGGCTATGTTGCAATTGCACCCCTCAGGGCAAAACATACCTCTAAATAAATAATTAAGCCCCCAGTGGGGTCAGGACATTTACCACAAGCAACAGAATATAATGGAAGCCATATGTTTCCCCGGGGGGGAGGGGACTCCCTCCTTGAGGGCATGAAAAAATAAACATTTTGTGTATTTATTTTGCCTTCGCAGGGACATCAGCTGATATCTGAAGATGACGACCACCTCCAAGAAATAGACAAACATATAAATAGCGCCCTCCTTAGGGGTACAATCTCACTCCTCAACATACATTTTATTTTCTATTTCTTGCCCCTAAAGGGATTTGCTGATTTCTGAGGGGGTTGAACACCCCCAAAAACACACAAACTTTGAAATTATTTACAGCCAACCCAGGGGAGAACATACATATTTGTTTTGCACCCAGGGGGATGGCAGATTTCTGTGGGAAGCTGATACCCAAAACACACAAACTTTAAAAATCTATTTGTTTTCCTGTAGGAGGCGCAATAGTGCCATTCAGGGGAAAACATACATTTATTTTAATTTTTGTTAAACACAAACCCTAGTGACTAGTGGTTTCCTGTTCATGGCTCATGGCTGACTGCCATCCATGAGTAGGAAAGTGGTTAAGGAAGGCATCCTTGGAAAGCAGAGCCCCTCCCCTTTTCAAGAATGTCTGCCTCAACACTTGGCCATTTTCAACCTACTGGAAAGTGGGAGAGAGCACTCACCAGCTGCTCCTCATCGCTCTGGTGGGTGATTTTTGATGTAAGCATGCCTTGCAGCGCATTGACTTCACAGATAGGTGGGAGGGAGCGGGCTGAAGCATAAGTGATTCTGCTTCACCTCCGCCCTTTTTTTAAAACAAAAAGAGGAATTCTCAGGTGCAAGCACCAATGGATCCTTTTAATGGCTCCCCATTGTTGGCCCATGGCCGATGGACACCCTGCGGAGGTAGAGCGGGGGTCAGCCATTGGCCAACACCCACACTTAAAGGGTTAAACACCATACAACTAAGTCTACTGTAAATCACAATCTAATGTTAGCAAACAGTGTTTTGTAATCCACTTTCTCTTTAGCAGCAGGGAAAAAGGAAGTAGCCTATGACCTACTGCTATTTATGGGGGCTGGAGGAATGTCCTTTGTTTGTATTAATACCTTCCTTCCCAGGGGAGCAAGATGATGGGACTTGTAGTGTTCTTTTAAATGCTGTACAAAATAAAACAATAAGAAAAGCTGCATAAAAGAGGCTCCTGTCTTGTCATAAACTCTGAGGATTCTACACACTGAAGGAATTGTTTTAGGCTCAGTCATTTTGGACTAACATGGTTGTGCATTTGACTTTACCCACCCAACTGCCTAAGCCTTGCCCCCCAACACAGCTCATCAGTATCACCCACAGAGCTTATCCGAAAACTCACTATTTTTCGCTCCCTATTTGACCCTTTTAGTTTTCAAAAAGTCTCTTGCCAAAATGTTGTTTCCTTTCAGGTATCCCCTTCTTGAATTATGCATATAAATTGTTGGAAATAGATTTCAAAATATAAAATGCACATTTATTCATGTTATTCATTTTTGCCATGTGATAATTAGTTTTTCTTCAATGTATTCATGGTAGTTGATATGACTCAAATTTCTTGTTCCAGATTGTTTTGTATGACAAACAAGGTTTCATGGAAAAGTTCATTTCTAAAAGAGTTCTATCTGCATATTCCTCATGTTTTGAACCATCTTCAGCACAACCCCTGTGTTCCTGCAGGTAGTGCCACTTTGATGTTGTTCTGTGCCAGATGTGTCAAGTGTGAAATGTGTAGACATTTATAAGCACCACACATGCACACTGACATAATTTGCTTTCTTCATATCCACAACTACTGTTCGTCCGTCTTGAGACCATTGTTTTGACTAGGGGCCTGATTTAGATCTTGGCAGATTCGGTCCTGCCATTTTTTTACCATTGTACCTCCCATCCGCCGCCTTAGCAGTCGGCTGGCTCTATTTAGAACTTGGTGGCCTGTGATGAAAATATGTATGTTTGGTCAATGACTTTGTGTTGCACCACTTTGCATATTAGTTGTACAGTGCTCACCAGTTGCAGATTACATTTTGTATTCAGTTTAGCTGCCTATTGACTTTATTGTGGCATTAGACATTACAGTTGAGACATTGCAGTTGAGCTATGATTTTCCACATGGTAAACTGAGCTTGTTTTTCGTATTTCTTTCTCACCAAACCCGAACAGTTAGTCAGTCAATATGGTAAGAAAATACAGTGCAGGTAACGGTGCGGCCTTGGGAGGAGAGCCTGGAGAATCTGGCCAGTTTTCAATGTTTTTCTTACAACTCTGACCTACAGCAGCTAGCATGTTTGAATATTTATTTTTCATGGGAAGGTTTTTTTCCAGAAAGCCCTTTCGGTTCTTTAAAGGTATAAAAAAGGTGGCCCTGCTCAATAGCGAGGGAATTTCCAAGACCTCGGTCAGGATTAGACGTCAAATGCCTGTCACTTCTCCCGCGAGGGTGGAAATCTCTTTCTCGCAGTTGAACGGGGTCATCTTCTTGCTGGCACAAGAAAGACGAAGAGCTTGGTAGGCCCTACGGTGATGAATTTTTACTTTATTCTTTGCTTTGCAATTATGCTATAATATAATCACATATATTTGCTGTGTACATTGCAGTTGAGAATTATTGTGGTATATTTTCCTTTCATTGCTGTGACTATTTTTAGACGTGTGCTTTCGACCTACTAAGCGCCTTCATTTTTTTAGGAACCTCATGGTGAAATGATAATAAATGTCTTCTTTGAACTGAGAAAGTGCATTCCAGAAATTTTTGTCAGCTCGGTCATTAGTGAAAGCAAAACAATGGCCCCATAGACAAAAGACAGCCGGTGAACCACCATCAGCAAAAAGATTCTCCACCTGCGTTGGCGGTGCCCAAGAAAAAGCGGATGGCAGCGGGACTCATGGCACTTTTACCACCAAGTCAAACATGATGTGCCTTCTGGCTGATGCAACTGGGGTGGCTAACCCACCAAACCTAGGTTGGAGGGATTGGGAGGTATAAAAGCATGAAACCTACTTTTGTTTCTACTTTTCTAATTTCCTGCCACCATTAATCCAATCCTACAAGTCCTATATTTGCTGCTGCTGCTGGACCAAGACAAAAATCAACCACCTTCATTGCTGGAACCAAAGATACTTACCACTGGTATACCTGTCATCCTCGGAATTGCCTGGGTAAAATAGCACTGGGCTCATGCATGTTTAAAAAAATACATGCTAGCAATAGTACAATGATGTGCACTGTACATATGTGTAATGTGGCAGTTGTGGCAGTTAAAACTTCAAATAAAACACCTCACCATATCATTAACATTAACCAATCTGGTGCCAGCTGTCTCCATGCCACTTGACATCTACACAAAAAGTCACAACAATCCTTAAATTAAATGGCAATGTGTCCTTAAAGGTGTGTCTAATTAGTTAACACACACTACCATATCATATACATAAAATGTACACATCATTGTAAATACATAAAGCCAATATAATGTAGTATTTTTACTACACAATTTAACAAGTGGGTTTACATAGAATGTCCAACCAATGCAACATTTAAACTTCAGACATGGCAGAGATGTATTAAGGTCACATAAACCCTTGGTTTGTGCAATTTCTGTTACACATTAGAAATAATTTAACTCTAAATTTTTCCTTGTGTAATGCATAGGTGTATACAATTAGCACATCATGTTGAAACACATGCACACATGCATTTTCAAGTCACAAAAATGGAAACACAATGTTGGTGTAACTGTCCAGTAACATGATGAATGCTTGAACCACAATTAACATGTCCATCACAAATGTACAACTCTAATATATGCGCTAGGTAAGTATGTCAAAATTATAACCTGTGCGTGTCACTGTCAGAAATGAGTGCATCTCACAGACATTAGCATAGATAACATTATCAGCAAACAATTACTAAGAATATAAAATGAATGCCAGGACAAAGGTATTCAAAATTAAACAATCTTACTGTGGGAATGAGATACTTCTCTCAGTGTACTATCTTATTAATATATATATATATATATATATATATATATTTAAATAAGGTAATACACTGAAAGAAGGATCTCATTCTCATAAATATATAAATATATATAAAAATATATATATATATATATATATATATATATATATATATATATATATATATATATATATATATTGTCCACAACTTGACAAGTGGGCTATAGGCCCTGCACTGGCCTCCTAATTGCACTGCCAAGAACAAACTCCTCAGGAAGTGGCATCTATTGGGCACAGAACAGGCACCTCAATTATCTTACTTGGGAGGTGGGGGGTTGGGTTTAAGAGGGGTGGGCTTGTAATTACGTTTGGTAGGGGTGGGTTTGGATGTGGGAGAAGTGGGTTGGAGTTGGGAGGGTTGGATGTGGGTGTAGGAGGTGTGGGTTTGGGTGTGTGAAGAGTGTGATGAAGTTTGGGAGGGGTGGTTTGGGATGTGGAAGGGGTTGGGCCAGGGCAAATAAAAGATCTTCTTGAGGGAAATGGGTAGGGTGGTTGGTAGGGAGTTGGGGTTGGGGGTAGAGGGAGTGGCAGTGTGTGTGTGTGTCTGTTGAGGGTGCTGTTGCCTGTGAGTCTGGTGTATGTGGTGTATGTGTAATGATGGGTGTGGTGTCCCTAAGTATGTGGGCCCAGCTTTTTTGCTGGGTGTCTGTTCGGATGAGTGTGAGCATTTGTGACCTGTGGGTGTGGTTGTGGTGGTTGCGAATATGGTGGTGCATGTGTATGTGGTGGTGGGTGTGGTGTGTGCTAGTGGTGATGGCACATGTGGGCTTTATGGTGGGTGTTTGGTGTCTGCAGGTGTGCTGGTGGTGGTGGTGCATGTGGGTGTGGGGCTTGCAGGTGTGCTGGTGTTAGTGGAGGGTGTGGTATCTGCAAGTATGCTGGTGGTGGCAGTGGTTGTGGTGTCTGCAGGTGTGCTGGTGATGGCAGTTGTGGTTGTTGTAGTGATGGGTGAGGTGTCTCTGTGTGTGTCTGTGGTTTTTGCTCTGTATGTTTATGTGTGAATGTGCTGCTTGTGTGTTGGAGTAGGTGCATAAAAGGAATGAGTGAGCTTTGGACAGAGCTGGGGATAGGAAATTGGGATGGGAAAGGGGTGGGAGTTGGGGCATGAGGGTGGGAAGGTCGGGAGGCTGTGGTCGGTGAGGAGGCCAGACCTTGGAATGACCTCTGTAGGCCAGAACTTGCACTATGAATGCCTTCCAGGTAAGCCAGCATTTCTTGCATCTGGCAACTAAGCCCCTGCAGGGCATTCAGGAGTGCAGTCTGGCCTACATAGATAGTCCACAAGAGGTCCATATCCTCCTCCCTTAGCGCAGCCAAGGGAACAGAGGCAAAGGGCAGATACCTGCAGTGAAGGAGATGCCACCCTGATCGCTAGGGCTTTGTTGTTTAGAAAAGTAAATGTATGCCCGCAAAAATTACATAAACCAGAAATACATTTGTTCAGCGTATTTACAAGGTCAAATAATCAGTACCATCTACAGGTACTCATGTTTCCAGTGCTTTTGAATCAAATGCTCATTATCATTTGGTCATTGTACCAATTTACCAATGTAAAGTCAGAATCTGAAAACATCAGCTGTATCATAAATAATAGGCCCTGAATTACCTACTCACATTTGTGATGGAGCATCACACCTGACCTAACACTCAAATGGAGCGTGTTTGGTACAACTGTACCTCAGAACATAGCAAAAATGCAAGTACCTCTTTTTTCCTCAGCAGCCATGTGTCTGCTTAAAAAAGTACTTGGCTTTTGATAAGGAATCTAGTGGCAACCTTTAGCACAAATCAATACACCAAACACATCATCAGATATCGTCAGAAAAACGTATACCTCCAGAAATCATTGTGTGCGTTGAATGTGTGTCAACCGTCATGTTGATGCAATAAAGCATTGCTTTAAACAAAAAAAGGTTAACTAACAAGAATAGCTACAAACAATAACTCACCCCCATGATGCTGCTGTTGGGCCCTCAACTACCCATCAAGCTCTGGCTAAGCCACCACTAGGATGCAAGCCATTCAGGGGTTCAGGGTACAGCACAGGCACTTACCTCATTGGGAGGACTGGCCGAGCTGGATTTCAGTTGTCTTGTGGGTCCAGCATCATAGGTCCTCCCACCTCTTCCTGCAATTCAGGCAGCGCCACTGATGGACCCCCAGGGTCCGCACCTTCTTGGCGATGGCCATCTATATTTGACACTTTTGATGGGTGTTGACCTGTATCAATGAGAAAAAATTAAAACAAAATATGTTTTGAGTGATTTTGTTTGTCTGTAGTGCTGTGACACAATTTTGTTCCATCCCTCACATGCATTTCTAAAAGAGTAACTACAGATTGTTTACCAACATGTAAAAGTTCCTACAAAGGTCGGTGAGGAGGCCAGACCTTGGAATGACCTCTGTAGGCCAGAACTTGCACTATGAATGCCTTCCAGGTAAGCCAGCATTTCTTGCATCTGGCAACTAAGCCCCTCGAGGGCATTCAGGAGTGCAGTCTGGCCTACATAGATAGTCCACAAGAGGTCCATATCCTCCTCCCTTAGCGCAGCCAAGGGAACAGAGGCAAAGGGCAGATACCTGCAGTGAAGGAGATGCCACCCTGATCGCTAGGGCTTTGTTGTTTAGAAAAGTAAATGTATGCCCGCATAAATTACATAAACCAGAAATACATTTGTTGAGCGTATTTACAAGGTCAAATAATCAGTACCATCTACAGGTACTCATGTTTCCAGTGCTTTTGAATCAAATGCTCATTATCATTTGGTCATTGTACCAATTTACCAATGTAAAGTCAGAATCTGAAAACATCAGCTGTATCATAAATAATAGGCCCTGAATTACCTACTCACATTTGTGATGGAGCATCACACCTGACCTAACACTCAAATGGAGCGTGTTTGGTACAACTGTACCTCAGAACATAGCAAAAATGCAAGTACCTCTTTTTTCCTCAACAGCCATGTGTCTGCTTAAAAAAGTACTTGGCTTTTGATAAGGAATCTAGTGGCAACCTTTAGCACAAATCAATACACCAAACACATCATCAGATATCGTCAGAAAAACGTATACCTCCAGAAATCATTGTGTGCGTTGAATGTGTGTCAACCGTCATGTTGATGCAATAAAGCATTGCTTTAAACAAAAAAAAGGTTAACTAACAAGAATAGCTACAAACAATAACTCACCCCCATGATGCTGCTGTTGGGCCCTCAACTACCCATCAAGCTCTGGCTAAGCCACCACTAGGATGCAAGCCATTCAGGGGTTCAGGGTACAGCACAGGCACTTACCTCATTGGGAGGACTGGCCGAGCTGGATTTCAGTTGTCTTGTGGGTCCAGCATCATAGGTCCTCCCACCTCTTCCTGCAATTCAGGCAGCGCCACTGATGGACCCCCAGGGTCAGAGGAAAACATCAGACAACTCCATAACTTAAAAGTTTATTCTTGCACTTTACATTTCTCTCATCTCGACATGGGCTATATGTTTTCACTTATACTTGTGGTACAGTGTCTACTGGCTACTGCAAGTAAGGACCCTGCAGTTTGTCTAATGAACTCCATAGAATTGTGAGTAGCATGAACTGAAAATTCAGCTTATTCTTTCAGGTGACTTTTCATTTCATTGTATAGACATTTCTAACATTGTCAAACAACATTCTGTACCCAGCTAAACTGTTCACTTCACTTCACTCCAATCATAACACTTCACTTATGAACAAAATGGGATAAATTAGCCTGTGTACAAAGAAGGAACGAGTCACTTAGAAAACCTTTCCCACTCAAACATGAACCTGTTCCTCTGGATTCACATACAGCTGGCTGCACAGGGCCTCAGTGGTGAGGCGTTCCAATTTCTCAGGTGAGAAAGCAGGGGCCCTGTTGCCTGCTTTGCCCGGTATTGTGGCTCCCAGAGGTCGGTAAGAGCAGAAAAAGCTGAGGAGGTGTTGTTGGCTGCAGTTTTAGGAGGAGAGTGCAAGAACACGGTATGCATGATCTGCGATTAAGACAAACACAGCCATTGGCTTTTGTGCATAGCCGTCACACAGGTTAGCCTATGGCTGCGTCCGTTGTGGAGTTTTACACCACCATCGGATAACCAATGTCCTGTTCTCAAGGTCATGCAGCCGTCATTTTAGGATGTGAAGCAATGTATTTTTAAATTGTTTGTGTCATCATCACTCAAAATGGTGGCTAGTTTGTTTATCAATGTCAGATACATACAACACTGTTTTTGCTAAAATATGACATTAAAAAGTGAACCGTTACTTTGTTTAACATCGATAGTGCCATGGTGTATGTTATACTTCTGTTGACATTTATGTAAAAAAAAGATCACTGCCAACAGGCTCGTGGTAATGACTGCCAAATTATGGCCATGGCGGTGATCCCTCCCATAGACAGCCAATGTACCACACTAACCACCAGCGCAGTACAAACACCGAGCATGGCGGTAGCCACCTACAGGCAGGCGGAAGATAAGGATCCGCCACCATATTATGACATAGCACACCACCACAATTTCCGGGGCGGTAGCAAGGACACCAAAAGCCTGGCGGAAACACATCATTTAAAAGGAGCCACTCACCTCCAGGGACACACAGGAGTCCGCAGCTGCCACAGAACCTGAACTGCAAATATTCCCGATACTGTACTGTGCCATGGCCGTCCTGGAGCACCAATGCCGATGAAGACGACGATGGTGAGTACAGCCGCCTACCACACAAGGGTGGGGGGGGTGGAGTGACACACACAACACAGGCCATACACACACCACACACACCCATAAACACATGCAAAAGGAAAAAACAGTAACAGAACCCCGGAGTAAAGAAAAGCAGGACACATACACAGTTCCAACCACTGTATTCCTGATGTATGAATATGTAAAATGCAAAGACATGCACAACTACAGAAATAAATAAATGCAGGCCCAAAGGCCAGTCCAAAGTCACTAATGCCCACAGGGCAAAGTCCAAACCCCAACTTGACTACTGACAACATCGGGACTCCACTGTTCAGGGACATCATGTTGGAAATGGGTTGGCACCTCAGGGGGTGGGTGGGGTGGTTGGGAGAGGTGCACCTCATTGTGAGGGGGGCTCCTAATCCACTGGTTCTGGAGGGGACTGGTTGCCCACAGGATAAGGAGGGGATTCCTGTCCACAGATTGAGGCGGGGGCTTCCTGCCCACAGGATGAGGATGGGGCTTGCTGCCCACTGGTTCTGGAGGCGGCTTCCTGTCCACAGGATGAGGAGGGGCTGGCTGCCCACTGGTTATTGATGGTGCCTCTTGGCCTCTGGTTCCGGATGCTGCCCTTTGGCCTGGAGTTCTGGAAGCTGCTTCATGGCCACGATATTGTGGGCCTCCTGGTCCAGGGATTTCTGGGGGGCCTAATTGTCCAGGGATGTATGGGGGCCTCCTTGGCCCTTGATTTCTGGAGGGCCTCCTTGGCCTTGGATGTCTGGGGGGCCTCCTTGGCCTTTAATTTCTGGGGAGCCTCCTTGGCCTTGGATGTCTAAAGGGCCTCATGGTCTTTGATTTATGGGGGGCCTTCATGGCCTTGGATGTCTGGGGGGCCTCCTTGGTCTTTTATTTCTGGGGAGCCTCCTTGGCTTTTGATTTCTGGGGGCCTCCTTGACCTTTGATTTCTGGGGGCCTCCTTGGCCTTGGATATCTGGGGGCCTCCTTGTGCAGGGACTTTGTTGGGGCCTCCTTTGCCCTGGCTTTTGGAGGTGGTTCCATGGCCTTGCCAGTCTGTTTGGGAGGGGACGGCACTTTAGCGCTCCGTTTGGGGGGGCGGAGTGTCCATGTTGCAGCTGTTTGGCTTTTCACTCATGTGCCCCTTAGTGGCAGCTGGAGACTTTGGGGGTGGAGCTGTGTCGGACTGGGTGCATGTGGTTCTGACCTGGGGTGGTGTGACCTTCCTCTTACGGGCAGGGGGCAGGGGGAGGGAAGAAGTCAAGACGGGCAAGGAAAAGCTTCTTAGGGCCAATGGGGCGGGATGTGGGAGGAGGGATGGGAGTGAAGGTAGAGGGAGTGGTTGTAGGAGGAGGAGGTGTGCTGGACTTGGGAACAGGTGCATGGACAGTGTGCGTGTCTGAGGTGGATGGCTGTTGGGGGTCTGAGTGCGAGCGTCTGCGTGTTACTAGGGGGGCAGACAGGGTGGGGTAGAACAAACAGGACGTGTGGATGGATGTTGTGGTTGTGTCTGCAAGTGAGGTAGGTGTGCTACATGAGGTGGTGGTGGTGGTGACTGCTCATGTGGTGTGTGGGGTTCATGTCTGTGGGTCTGCTGTTGTGGTGACTATGGGCAAGGCTGTGCAGGAGGCAGGATCTGGGACTGTAGATGCAGTGCATGCAGGTGTGAATATAGATGTGACTGTGAGGGAGGAGGAGGGGGAGACATTGGAGGCAGTGGATGATGTGTGTGCATCTGTCTGTTGGCTGTGTGAATGCTTGTGGACTGAAGTGTGATGCTTGTGTTTGTCTGTGTGAGTCTTGTGTGTTGTTTTGGGTGCATGCCTGTCTGAATGTGTGCGTGGGATGGGTTGGGGGTCAGGAGACTGGGACTGGGTAGTGGTAGTTGGAGGGGGAACGGATGAAACAGGGACACTGGATGCTATCAGTGAAGAGGCAAGAGCTTGAAACAATCTCTGTTGGGCCGCCAAGCCACCGTGGATGCTCTCCAGGAAGGTGTTGCATTGCTGCAACTGGGATGCCAGCCCCTGGTTGACAATGGTTGTCTGCCCTACAGAGATGGATATCACGAGGTCAATAGCTTCCTCACTGAGGGCAGCAGGGCTGACTGGGACAGGGCCTGAGGTGCCTGGGGCGAAGGAGATGCCTACTCTCCTGGGTGAGCGGGTACAGGCAACTCGGTAGGGGGCTACTGGGAGGGCTGAGCTGGCACAGGTGGCAGTAGAACCTGTAGCTGGGGTGGTCCCAGAGGGGTCCGCCACCACCAGGGAGATCCCATCAGAGGGTGAATCAGAGACAGTGGTGCCACTTCCTGTCCCCGCCGTGGTGCTCCCTCATCATCCATCCCACTGGTCTCGTCAGCATCGGTGGACTCTGCCTCCTGGGTCCCTTGGGCTGCAGCTCCCTCACTTCCCGTTGCCCTTGCTCTTTTTCCAGATGATGCTAATGCACACATGGACAGGATGACAAAAGGAGGGGGGGAGAGAAAGGGAGCCTAGGGTCAATCTCAGCACCAACAGCACAGATGGCAGACACATCACTGTCACACACTGAGACTGCAAATGGGCAGTATGGGCCACACTTGAATACCATTGGCTAAGTACTACAGCAGGTGGGAGCCAAACACTGCCAGCTACACACCACCTGGGACCAGCTAAGCCCTGCCTGACATTAGAAGCCACCTACCTAGCTATCTAATGCATGCTTTACACCCTATTATCCTGAGCTGGACCACGCAGCAATATCTGAACTGGCATATTGGGGCATCAACTGACTGGTACCCTGCACCCAAATCCCATGCCAGGCAACAGAGATGGTTGACATACACACTGTACTCACCCCCTTGTGGCTGATGTGATGCCCTCAAGTGGCCATCCAGCTCTGGGCAGTCCACTGCCATTATACGGGCCATCAGGGCGGTCAGAGTCCGATGGCACCACTCCCTCATTGGGAGGCTGTACCCAGCTGGGCCTCTGAGGTCTTCCGGGCCTAGCGTCTCAGGTCCTCCCACTGTTTCCTGCAGTGGGTGCTCCACCTGCTATAGACACCCAGGGTTCATACGTCCTTGGCGATGGCATGCCACAATCCCTTCTTCTGACGGGCGCTGACCTGCAGAGGAAACACAGAAGGCGGTACACCATGAACCTGACAATCTAGCCTGTCACACATATCCCACATATAGCCCACAAAAAGCATTTCCCCTCATCAGGCACACACATGACCCCTGCATTGACGCTGCCACCAGCCATACCCCCCCACCTGACACACTGCCAGCATACACACACATCTCCATGCAGTCATGTTGCATGCAGCGTACCCATGGTGTACTCACCTGTTGGTCTGGAGGCCCATACAACCAGACATACTGGGGTAGGATCTCGTCCATGAGGCACTCCAACTCCTCTGATGTAAAGACTGAGGCCCTTTCCCCTGCAGCACGAGTCATGGCAGGTTCCAGACACAGGTCATGGCAGCACACGCAGTGGAGACGTCATTCTGTGGAAAGTCAGGAATCAAGTGAAGTGTTAGAAAGTAAATGGCGGTCACGTCCGCGGCAGTGAACACAATCATTTCCGGCGTTGATCATCATTGGTTCCCATACTCCATAGAGGGCCATGTTAGCCAATGAGGAATTGCACAGCGGTACAGACCGCCTTCTGCCATGACGCCAATGCCCACAGTGTGAGGTCTCTTCAACCTGTCCCTGAATACAGGACAGGCGGGTGACATTTTCTAATGCTGGTACCCATGTACAGATTAATAAGTGTGTCATTGTAGTCAAACGTACTCACCTACACAGTTCCAGTGTCCAACATACAAACGTGTTCTGTGTACACTGCTGTAGTGTGTTCATGGTTCCTGTTGACACTCCTTTTCTACATTTGGGTCCCTTAGGTACCAACCACTGTGGAGGAACAGGAAGAGGCAAGCACCCATGTCCAGACCCCTTGTGGACTTGGCTACATGGGAGGACCGACACATCATACTCACACATCATCTGGACAGGGCCACAATCACAGAGCTATGTGCACAATTGGACCCTAATCTGCTACATGGTATACGTAGCACCACAGCAATCCCCCCTCTTGTGCGGGTACTCTCAGTGCTCCATTTCCTGGCAACAGGCTCTTTCCAGGTGACAGTGGGCTTGGCTGCAGGGATGTCACAGCCAATGTTCTCTATTGTGCTTGCGAGGGTTTTGTCTGCTTGCTCAAACCATGTTCAGCTACATCGCAATTCCCCAGGTAGATGATTTACCCACTTTGAAGGCTGGATTCTATGCAATGGAACACATACCTCATGTTATTGGTGCTATCGACTGGACCCATATTGCCTTAGTCCCTCCAGGGCCAATGAACAAGTGTACAGGAATCGGAAGAGTTTCCACTCGCTCAATGTCCTCATGGTGTGCCTAGCTGACCAGTACATCTCCCAAGTCACTGCCAAGTATCCAGGGTTGGTGCATGATGCCTTTGTCCTGAGGAATAGCAGTGTTCAGCAGCTGATGGCACAACTACAGAGGTACAGAGTGTGGCAAATAGGTGAGCCTGTGTCCCCACCCAATGTTTGTGAGTGTATGCCTTCAGGAGTTATGGCCCATGCCATTGTGCAGGGCGAATGTGTGTCCCTTACTTCTTGCTGGTGATTCCGGCTACCCAAACCTGTCCTGGCTCATGACCCTTGTTAGAAATCTAAGAACAGGGGCTGAAAATAGGTACAATGATGCCCATGGGTGTACCAGGACGATTGTAGAAAGGACCTTTGGTCTATTGAAGACTAGGTTCAGGTGCTGCCATCTGACAGGTGGATCCCTATGCTACTCCCCGAGGAAGGTCTAAAGAAACGTTGTTGTGTGCTGCATGTTGCACAAATTGGCCCTCAGACGGAATGTACCCTAATTGCAAGAGGACTGGGGTGACAATGCAGCTTTGGCAGCAGTGGATACTGATGACAGTGAGGAGGAGGAAAAAGAGGAGGATATGGACAGCAGGTCATATTTGATCCAGCAGTACTTCCAATGACACTCTGGTAAGACTGTTGAACTAAGCAATACTATATTTTAGTGTTGTACTGTGTGACTGCAGCATGATGCCAGTCATTCCCTTTGCATCCTACCTGGCTGTCACCTGTATCTTTCCTTATTGCAGATGTTGCTGTTCTTCCGACAGTTTACTGCTGTGATGTGTAAAGACTGCTGAGACGCATTTGTTGGATGGGTCAACATGTGACTGGACATTTACACAGGATCATGTAGTTCATTACAGTTCTATGCATTGTACAATACCTTTAGATAAAGCACTCTTACTCAAGTTGTGTCCAAGGGTGTTGATTGAAAATTGTTCTGCAATGGGATATACAATAGAGTGGGGTAATGGTTGGGAATAGACCACAGTAGTGGTCCAGTCTGTTTGTAGCACAAGTCCAGTGTCCAAGGGGCCATAGGAAGGGGAGAAATGGCAGTTCAAACTGGACAAAGTGACACAGTGGAACACAAGGGGGACATTCAGAAGGGGCTCATTTCCGGGCGGTGGTCTTGGTCTTGGCAAGTGCCTCGGGTGTCTGTCTGGGTCGCAGGGATCGTTGGCGGGGTGTTTCACCTTCTGCAGGGGGAGGGGTGCTGGTGGCCTGTAGGTCCTGTGACAGGGCCTCCTGTCCACTAGCCGCAGCAGATGTGGAGGGATGGTCAGTTGACTGGCTAGTGGAAGGGGCCCACTGGTGTAATGTGTACTCCCACACGGTGTTGGCCATATCACCCAGCACCCCTACAATGGAGACCATGGTGGTGTTGAGGGCCTGCAATTCTTTCTTGATCTCCTGGTGGTGTTCCTCCTGCAGCCGCTGGTTCTCCTGCATGATGTCTATCACCTGACCCATCTTGTCCTGGGATTGTTGGTAAGCCCTCAGGACATTAGTGAGTGTCTCCTGGACAGTCGGTTCCCAGGGCCTGTCCTTCCCCTCTCACAAAGCTATCCTCCGAGTGTCCCTGGCCCCCTGTGCCAGTGTCCCCTGAACAGTGTGCCCACTGCCACTGACCCAAGGACCCTCATTGTCTTGCCTGTGAGGGTGGACTGGGGTTCTTGTACAGGTGGGCACACTGCTGATTGACGTGTCCTGGGGACAGAGGTCTGGGGACGTTAGGTGGCTGCTGTGGTGTTGGATACTGAGGGGGGAGGCTCTGTGGTGGACTGGGTGTGGTCTGGGGTATCCGACTGACCAGTGGTACCTGATGGATCAGGTAGTTCATCCAGTTCTAGATGTCCAGAGTTGCTGTCATCACTGGGGGCATCTTCTGGTGGGGGACTGGGTAGCCGTGGCACCTCCTCGCCGCTGAGATTGGCTGGGGCACCTGTGGGGATGTAAGTGGTATATTATGGTACATGTCTATGACATATTCTGCATCCCTAGCTTCCCCTACATTATTGCTGTAGCCCTGCCCCTTTTGTTTGTGTATGGTGATGTATTGTGGGATTGTTAGTTCTCCATGCTGTGCATGCATTGGTGGCGGGTGTACATGCAGGGCTTGAAGATATGTGCATGCAGTGGGCATGGCATGCAGGGCTTGGCATTTAGGTTAGTTAATTGTGGTGGTGCACTGTGTGGCATGGAGTGGAGTGATGGATTTCAGGGTGAGGGGTGGTGGTGGCCTGCAGGTATGAGAGGGGATAGGTGGTAAAATTGTCTCACCAGTGTCCAGTCCTCCGGAAACTCCAGTGAGTCCCTCAGGATTGCCAAGCCTTGCTCCTCCCATGCTGTCTTCTGTGAGGGAGGAGGTGGGGGGCCCACCGCCAGTACTCGGGATGGGGAGCTGGTGCCTTGCTGCTATAGAACGTACCTTCCCCGTAGGTTGTTCCACCTCTTCCTGATGTCGTCCCTTGTTCTTGGATGCTGTCCCACGGCATTCACCCTGTCCACGATCCTCCGCCATAGCTCCATCTTCCTGGTAATGGAGATCTGCTGGATGTGTGCTCCAAACAGCTGTGGCTCTACCCTGACTATTTCCTCAACCATGACCCGCAACTCCTCATCAGTGAAACAGAGGTGCCTTTGTGGGGACATGGGTGTTGTGTGGTGTGGGTTGTGCAGAGGGTGTTGAGTAATATGATGGGGCGTGGGGTGTGTGGTGCGTGACGGTTGAATGGGTGGTTGTGGTGTGTGGGTGTAGTTGTCTCTTTGGTTTGCGTGGCCAGCTAGTGCGGTCTTTTCGTGTTAACAAAGGATTGTGGGTGATGTAGCTGTGTGTTTTATAGTTCTGTTAGTGGGTGTGTGGGGTGTGTGTAATTGTGTCAGGTGTGGATTTTTTGTACTGGCCAATGTTGTATTGTTTTGTCTTTGGCTGGCCTTATCCATCGCGGTGGTGTTCACCACCAATGTTTTACTGTCATTCAGTGTCTGCTGTTGTGATTGGAGTGTGTATTGTTGGTGGTGTAACGGTGTGGGTGGTAGTTCCGACAGTTAATCACGTTCAGTGGGTCTGGCAGATTTGTGGTTGTGGCTGTTTTCTGTCTAATTTCATTGTCTGTGTCATTATGTAGCTGATGGATGTCTGCCTCTGCAACGGTATGCTGGCGGCAGTCAGCATGGCGGTATTCGTTATTTACCGCCAAGTTCATAATGAGGGCCATAATGTGAAAATAATACATTTAAAATGTATTATTTACACAATATTTGCTAAAAATGTCAGACATGTTAAAAATTGAGATTTCAAGTTGCAACATTATGCTAAAATTATGTGTACATACATGACACACAAAGGTGATTAATTTTACTAAGACATAAGGGTGGTCATTATGACATTGGTGGAGACTGTTAAAGTGGTGGTAATACCGCCAACAGGCTGGTGGTAATTACCCCCAAATTATGACCATGGCAGTGATAACTCCCGTAGACAACCAATGGACTACACCAGCCGCCAGGGTGTAAACACCATTGACCACGGCGGTTGCCATCAACAGCCAGGCAGAAGACAAGGTACCGCCCACCATATTATGACATAGCAAACCACCAGGATTTCTGGGGGCTGTACCAATGCCATCAAAAGCCTGGTGGAAACACATTACAGGAAAGGAAAACTAACCAACAGAGACACAGAGAAGAACAAGGCTGCCATGGAACCGGAACTTCAAGTCTTCCTGAGGCTCTTCTACGCCATGCTCACCCTGGAAC
The DNA here is from genome assembly GCF_031143425.1 of Pleurodeles waltl. NCBI lineage: Eukaryota > Metazoa > Chordata > Amphibia > Caudata > Salamandridae > Pleurodeles > Pleurodeles waltl. The sequence goes on along the minus strand of NC_090447.1, from coordinate 989,413,338 downwards.
ACCAACGCCACCAAGACGGCGACAGTGAGTACAGCCGCCTAGCACACAAGAGAGGGAGGGAGGAAATGGAGAGTGAGACACACACGCACAACACACACCAGACACACACACACATTACACACAACCAGCTGCAGAGCAAAACCGGTCTCACAGGACACACGTAGTAATAATGCAAGGACTACTGTTACCCAGAACCGATAGTGTAATGTGATGCAAACAGCCACCATATTGTCCGTGGGACAAGATAGACATGAGTCACTGTTCAGAGCAGGCAATGGCCAGTCCAAAGTACAAAAGGGCCACTTGGCCACAGGGCACAGTCCAAGGCCCAACTCGTTCCCTGATGTTATCAGCACTACACTGTGCAGGGGCATCATGTTGGGAATGGCCAGGCACCTCAGGGGGAAGTCGATGGTGGACACCTCAGCTGAAGTGGGGAACTTGCCCACTGGTTCTGGAGGGGGCTCCTTGCCCATTTCACTTTGCAGGGGAGTGCAAAGTCACAGTCTCTGAGTTGGGGAACTTGCCCACTGGTTCTGGAGGGGGCTCTTGCCCATTTCACTGTGCTGGGGAGTGCAAGGTCTTATTCTCTGAGTTGGGGTACCTGCCCACTGGTTCTGGAGGGGGCTTCTTGTAAAACAGTCACTGAGGGGTGGCCTACATGCCCCCTGCTGGAGGTGAGGGCTGCTGGGTCCCAGACGGAGGTGAGGGCTCCTTGCCCAATGCTCCTGGAGGGGAGACCCTGCCAGCCTCTGCTGCAGGTTAGGTCTGCTGTGTCCTAGCCAGAGGTGAGGGTTCCTTGTCCACTGCTGTTGGAGGGGAGACCCTGCAGGCATGTGCTGGAGGTGAGGGCTGCTGTGACCCAGCCGGAGGTAAGGGCTCCTTGCCCACTGCTTTTGGAGGGGAGACCCTGCCAGCCTGTGCTGGAGGTGAGGGCTGCTGTGTCCCAGTCGGAGGTGAGGGCTCCTTACTCACTGCTGTTGGAGGGGAGACTCTGCCAACCTCTGCTGGAGCCGAGGGTAGCTGTGTCCCAGCTGGAGGTGAGGGCACCTTGATAACTGTTTTTGGGGGGGGGCTTGTGCCTCTCTTAGTTGGTGGAGTGGGAACCTTCCCTTTCCTGGGTGGTGGAGTGAGAGCCTTCCCTTTCCTGGGTAGTGGAGTGGGATCCTTCTCTCTCTTGGGTGGTGGAGTGCGATCCTTCCCTCTCTTGTGTGGTGGAGTGGGATCTTTTACTTTCTTGCCTCCACGACTAGGAGGTGCCTCCACTGTCCCTGTGGACTGTTTGGCTGATGTGCTGGGTTGTTGCAACCCTGCTCTTACTGGCAGGATGGGGGGTAAAGGTGGGGGGAAGAGGTCAAGTTGGGCAAGGAAAAGCTTCTTAGGGATGGAGTGGCGGGATGAGGGAGGAGGGATGGGAGTGGACATAGAGGGAGTGGTTGTTGTAGGTGTAAGTCAGCTGGACTTGGGTGTAGGCACATGGGAACTGTGCTGATGTGAGGTGGATGGCTGTTGGGTGTCTGTGTGCGTGCGTTTGTGTCTCTTAGGAGGCGGAGAGACAGAGTGGGAGAGGACACAGGGGACTCATGGATGGATGATGTGAAGGTGTCTGCAAGTGAGATGTGTGTGCTGCTTGGTTTGGTGATGGTGGTGGTGGCTGTTGATGCAGTGCATGCAGGTTTGAGTATGGATGTGACAGTGAGAGAGGAAGTGGAGCAGGGGGAAACAGTGGAGGCAGTGGATGTTGTTGTGTGTGCAACTGTCTGTTGTTTGTGTGAGTGCTTGTGGCCTGAAGTGTGCTGACTGTGTTTGTCTGTGCCGCTCTTGTGTGATGGTTTGTGTGCATGCTTCTGTGTAGGTGTGCATGGGATAGGTTGGGTGTTGTGTGGTGTGTGTTCTGCAGAGGGTGTTAAGTGAAGTGGTGGGGTGTGGGGTGTGTGACGGTTGTATGGGTGTTTGTGGTGTGTGTGTGTAATTGTCTCAGTGGTCTTCGTTTACATCTTGTGGCGTTTATTGGTATTCGTAAAGGGTGGTGTGTAATGTGTATGTGTGTTTTATAGTGCTATGGGTGGGTGTGTGTGGTGTGTGTATGAGTGTCAGGTGTGTGACTTTGGTTTTGGCCAGTGTTGTGTTATTTTGTATTTGGGTGGCCATTCTGAGCGCGCTGGTGTGTACCGCCAATGGTTTACTGCCATTGAATGGCCGCCGTGGTGATTCCTGGGTCATGATGTGGTGGGCGTTATTTTGTTAGCATAACGGTTTGGGTGTTCATACTGCCACTTTAGCACTGACCTTTGGGCTGGCGGATTTGTGTATGTGGCAGTATCCTGTCGGTTTGGTGTGTGTGTGTCATAATATGGAAAATGGATATTAGCCACTGCGGGGTATGTTGGCAGCCGTCACTGAGGCAGTAAGTAGCATTTAGCAATAAGGGCCAAGATGAGTGCTGGTGATCAATTTATTGTGTGACCATTTTACGTATAGTTTGTTTTCCTTAAATGCAGGCATATGAGCCCAGTAAGGGTTAGAGGCCATTAGCCTCAAGTTTTCATACCATTTCCAGACCTTGCCACCATGGAGAAAAGGACATCATAAAGAAATTCATATTAAATAGACAAACTATACTAGATTTATGTCCCCAGATGGAGCCTAACCTCCTGCCTCACAATAGGAATCCAACAGCAATTACACCAATAGTGAAACTCATGGCATTACTTCCTTTTGTGGCCACAGGATCTTTCAAGTACACTGTGGCAGTATCTGGAGGCATGTCACAACCAACTTTTAGTGGTGTGCTACAAGAGGTCCTTGCTTCAATGATGAAAAGCATCAACAGCTTCATCTAGTTTCCAAGACATCAGGATTTGGTCAATGGGAAGGGAGATTTTTATGGTTTCGGTGGCCTACCACTTGTGGTTGGAGCAACTGATGGCACACATATTGCCTTGGTGCCACCACACACCTGGGAACAGATCTACTACAATCAGAAGAACTTACATTCCATCAATGGGCAAGTTGTCAGCTTAAGTGATTTGTACATCTCAAGTGTGTGTGCCCGCTTTCCAGGATCAATACACGATTCCTTTGTACTATGGAACAGCACCATACACCTGCAAATGTCACACTTGGCTTGGTGATCAGCACAATATTACTTGAGGGTTATTTCACTTGAATCCTATTTTAGGAATGTAAAATGGCTTGACATAATTGTAATCAATTTATTTTTGCTTTCATGTAGGAGACTCAACTTATCCTAACGGACCACTGGTGTTAGCACAGCTAAGGAATCCAACAATGCCAGGGGAAGGCTGCTTCAAAGAGGCCCATGGAAGAACACCAAGGCCAGTGGAGCATTATTTTGGAGTCCTGGAGGCCATATTTTGCTGTCTAGACAAGATCAGTGAAGCCCTCCTTTACTCACCCAATAAGGTGTGTGAAATCACGGTTGACTGCTGCAAGTTGCACAACATCAAACTGCGACAGAACATCCCAATCATCACAGAGAATGAGATTGTGAAAAGCAACCAGGTAAGGATGTTGAAATGCCCAATGAAGATGACAGTGGTGAAGAGGATGGAATTTACTCACATCAAGATGTTATTGACCACTTATTCACCTGAGTGTAAGTTTACCTTTATATGTTGTAACATCAAATGTCAGAACAACTTGTGACATAGTGAACATATCAGTCTCAGGGGTGTGGAATTAAATACATATCTACAGGTTGCTTCTTAAATCTACTTGTCCTCTAAAAAAATCTACTTGTCCCTTTGGTGCCATGTAGCGTGGTGACAAATTATGGCAGCAATCTCATTATGTAAGAGCTCTCATAATAGCCTCTCTGACTGTGCCAGGGCTAATACTATAATAGGGCTTGAATACTAGCAATTTCACCTACTATAGCAATTTCCTTATTTTCCCACCTTTCCACAGATCTACATACTGGGGCTGGAGCAAGCAATAGTTCCAGGGCTGGAATGCCTTTGAGTATGGGCAAACTACTAACCTGCATGTTTTAAGGATTTTCAGCAGCTCTTTTCTAATCTTTTCCCATACTGAGAAAGGTTGGAAACTTACTCCTGACAAGGGCAGAAGTAGAAGTTCTTCCAGGGTTGGAAAAAAAGTAGTTGAAGGGAAATTGAGCATGTAAAAGCTCAATAGATTTTTGCATGAGCAAATCTACACTTGCATATTTGCTCGTGCTAATGTCAGATTGGTTGGCTTTACCAGTGCTTGTTTATTTTCATGTAACCCATAATCTTGTTGAAAATGGTCACAGTGATTTTCCATTATGAACATTTTTAAAAATACTGGCATGCATCAACACATTTTACTAAATGATGTTTCAAATAAATAGTACCTACAATTTCACAGTAATTTAGCAAAACACTTTATTTTGAAAGCAAATAATCTTTCATCTTACTTACAAGCTTCTAAAAATATTTGCATCTAATCAGAGAGCATTGTGGAAGCATTAAACACAGCCTTATACTGTTAAACTTTTCAAATGTGTGCACACTTTCTGTTCCTTGAACCACTGGCAGTAGTGCAGTGTGACCTTATAGCATTTATTTAGAGCTCTTTCCCTACTTATAAAGACTTTGCATTTATAAACCATAAATACAAGTTCAAACAGCATTAACATATAGATACAAATATTGCCTCAACTGTAGGCAGTTTCCTTCTTTGAAAACAGGCAGCAAATTCCACAGTCCTACAGGTTTGTGATGGTAATTTAGAAGGAATGTTCAGTTAAGGAAAGTCCAAGGCAAAGATGTTGATTGATCAAAGTTTTCCTACATTGACTACTGTGTTAATTGACATAGATTATCTTTGCTTGTGCTCAGTATATATGTCCACCTAACTTATCATTTGAGTCAAATATTTTATGTGAACTTGTTAAATTTCACTTGTTATTCTGTTTCAGGATCTTTCACCATGCCATCTCCATTTAAAAGTTGTGACATTTGCAGTGATATTTTGCTGTTGGACAGTACAAAGGGAACATGGTTTGGTCCTGGGACAGACACGCACTTTGGATGTATAGATCTTGTACATTAACAACCTGCACAGTGATTGAATGGAAGTTCTTGAGGTTGTATCAGACCTGTTTTCTGCTAGATATTGCCACCAAGGCAATATATGCTGCTTAACTTGCTCTAACCACATGTATGTGTCAAGTCACAGCATACTGATCTACCTTCACAATGGCTAAATCTTCAATTTGTGTTCAGTGTATGAAGCTGTTGATGTGTCTCATCATATGTGAAATAACTTTTCCCCAGATACTGCCGCAGTGTACTGAAATGATCAGTGGCCTCAAATTGTATTACTACCATGATGTAGACTATTGGTGTTACTGGTGTAGGATTCCTATTGTAAGGCCAGATGTCTGGCTCCAAGTGAGGCCATGAATCAATAATAGTTTGCCTATTTAATTAGGTTTTATGAAATGTTCTCTTTCGTCCATGGTGTCAAGGTCGTGGGGTGTCAACTTATAAATCCCACAGACTATTTGGGTTATGCATGGTTTGGGAAACTCATCTATGATTTTGTGAAAGACTTGTTACCTACAAATTTATGACACCAATACATTGAGGTTGCAGGGTTTCATTTTCTATTTTTTAAATGGGAAACACATGACCAAGTTGTTATCTCTTATTTGTTTTTGAATCCTATTGCTTGACAGGTTTAAAAAAACAATGGTGTAATGAAGACATAGAAAAAGCAATAACAAAATATATATAACATCAGTCTTTGACTTTGTATTATGCACATTTATTTTGATGACACAAATGATTGAAATATCTTTGAAAGCAAAATAAAAAAGAATGAGAAAAAATAAAGTCCATCATGGTGGATAAAACAATTGTAGTTGACCACAAATTGTTTGGAGTCCAGTGTACAAAATATAACTGTCCGCAAAAAAGGTAAATGTGTCCATGAAATGGTCCACAGATTGAATGATAGACACACACTGAAGGAAATTAGGTTCAGCATCTTTTGAAGGTGGTGGTGGAGGTCTTGCCATCCTCTCATGGTAGCCCAGCGATGCAGGGACTGGGGCGGGTGGATCAGTGTCCTGTTGTGGCAGGGCCTCCCTCTGTGTGGCAGGTGTAGCTGTCTTGATGTTGAAGGACCACAGACAGGGGTAGGTGGTAGGGGAAACTCCCTGCAGATGTGGTGGTAAATATCAAATATCACCCAGTCAAGGAGCACAAATTTGAGCTGAGGTTCTGCATCTCTACATTGTGCTCCCTCTGCATGTGTGTCATCGCCTGGATCTCTGTTATGGCCTGGTCCATCATGTCTTAGGACTGCTATAGTGCTCCCAAGACTTGGTCAGTGGTGGTCTGGGTGACAGTTATCCCAGTGGCCGAAATTTGCTGGCCCACCGATTCCCTCCCATGACCCCTACCCCCACTACCCTGGGCCCTTGAGGCAGTGGGGCCCACCCCACTGTGTCCTGGCACAAATGGAAGTGGTGGTGGTGGTTGCTCAACAGTAGCCAGGACTGGGGGACACAAGATGGTAGTTGTGTTCCTCTGGACACAGAAAGTGAAGGTATCCTGAGGTGTTGTAGCTACTGGGGTGGGAGGTGTAGGAGTGGGTCGAGTGTGACTCACTGGAGTTGTCTGCCCTGTCAGGCCAGACCAATCAGGCATGTTTGCATCCCCAAGTCTTGCAGGAGTGGTATCCTCACTGATCCTGGTCTGGAGTTGAGGTGTCTTCTGTTGCAGACAGTGGTGCATTGGCCTGTTATGTTGGACCTAATATGAATTACAAACAAAGTGAAATTAAAGGTCTGTATAGTACCTCAAATGTGTCATCAGCTACAACTGAAGCAACCTAAACAAGCATTTGCAATGCAACGAGTCTCGCGTTTGCTCATGTTAGAGCTGATCGCGTTGTAAACTCCTAACCCGACTTTTCCTCTATCGGCAAAAGTACTTTTATGTACGTAACCCGAAAAAGTGAAATTAACTGTGTAAAGCACTTGACTTCTGCCAAGCAAAATCGCGCTAGGAAAATAGAGAAAAAGTAGTCCACGAGCCGGACAGAAAACAGCGAGCCTCGCATGTTTTCTGTACTTGGTCGTTGCGCTCAAGGAGGGCTAGCCACCGGAAAAGGCATGACGTATGCATGCCTTCGACTAATGAAGCAAGCAGATTTTACTAGGCAAGCCCACGAACCAATGAAAAACACTGACATGACGTCGACAGGGCTCCGAGCCCTTTTCTAATACCGAAAGCATCTTGCTGCAATACGCATGCGCGAGCGCATGCAACGCAGGCTCGACCCTAAAAAAGAAGTTAAGATTAATGGAATGATTAGGCCTTTGTGTGGTTTAAAAAAACCTTTTTACAAATGCAGGTTAATTTACACAGAGGCAAATTTCAGTGTCGATGATGGAGAGATGTCCTGAAATGTAAAATTGTTTTTAGAGAGTGTACATTACATGTACCAGACATGCAACTCAACACAGCAGAGAAGAGATTTGAGAGTTGAGCCACTTCAAGGCCTAGAAATCTCAAAAACAAACTATGGTACAACTTATTAGAATTACTGGCACTGGTTATCAAATGAACACTGCAAAGTAAATTGTGTATCAATTTTATATATATTCAGCACGCCACATGACATGATTGGAAACCTTTAAATCAACAAACTATGGCCCTCATTCTGACCCTGGCGGTAGGCTACCGCCAGGGCCAACGGGGGCGGGAGCACCGCCGACAGGCCGGCGGTGCTCCCGAGGGCATTCTGACCGCGGCGGTTCAGCCGCGGTCAGAAAGGGTAAACCGGCGGTCTCCCGCCGGTTTACCGCTGCCCCAGTGAATCCTCCATGGCGGCGGAGCGCGCTCCGCCGCCATGGGGATTCTGACTCCCCCTACCGCCATCCCGTTCCCGGCGGTCCTCCCGCCGGGAACAGGATGGCGGTAGGGGGTGCCGCGGGGCCCCTGGGGGCCCCTGCCGTGCCCATGCCAATGGCATGGGCACGGCAGGGGCCCCCGTAAGAGGGCCCCGCAAAGTATTTCAGTGTCTGCTAAGCAGACACTGAAATACGCGACGGGTGCTACTGCACCCGTCGCACCCCTGCAACTACGCCGGCTCTATTCTGAGCCGGCGTCCTCGTTGCAGGGGCATTTCCTCTGGGCCGGCGGGCGCTCTTTTGGAGAGCGCCCGCCGGCCCAGAGGAAATGTCGGAATGGCCGCCGCGGTCTTTTGACCGCGGTGCGGTCATTCGGCGGTGACCGCATGGCGGGCGGCGACTGCCGCCCGCCGCGGTCGGAATGAGGGCCTATGATTTATTTAGGCAAGTAGATCGATTCAATGGAGTAACTAGAAGGTAACAACATGTTGGATCAAACACAGCAGATGATATTTTCATACATACCATGAAATGGTAAATGACAAGTACATAAAACATTGACATTTGTGCATATATGGAATGAAACAGAGGTTGAGCAACATCACATTGTACTATTGTTTTCCAGAGACAAAAAACAGGGCATTATGGCATTGTAGTCATTTGTTAACAACATTGACAATACTGATTAAAAAGTGAGTTACAGATACCTATTTAAATTACTTCAGTGAAAATGAACAAGCATTTACAATATGTACACACATATGTGTGAGGAGATACAAATACCACTTACAAGCACAATACCTTCATGTGCAAATAGAGGTAGCTTGAAACCTGTTTTGGGGAGTACAACAACCTATATTGAGATAAAGCAAGGGACTAGGCAAATGCAAGGGATGATCCTTGAAGAACAACACACGATCTGACAAAACAAATTGCTCATTGTTAAAAATAGAGAAACAAACTTGATGCTAGTAATTTGGATAAAACAGATATTTTGGAGACTCAAGTTTAGATACATGGCAAAGACGCCATTTGTGATTAATGAGACATTGCCAAGTTCAACTTACCTATCTTTACTACACCAGGGATTCATATCAAACCCTCCGGATGTATGATCTGCAAAACCTTTTCTTCCCAGGGAAAGAGTTGTAAGGGGGGCTGGAAAACCACCACCAGTCCTCTGGGCCTCCAGGTGATACTTGGAGCGCAGGGAACACACTCTCCCCCGTAGGTCATTCTACCTTTTCCTAATTTTGTCCTGTGTGTGCAGATTGTTAGCTACAGCATTCACTCTGTTCACTATTGTGATCCACATTTTCCTTTTTGTGATATATGGTTGTATTTTGTACTTATGCTACGAACAATTGTGACTCTACTCTAATAATTTCATCCACCATGATAGACAATTTTCCCTCTGTGAAATATGGATTCCTCCTCCCTGCATAGTGACTGTTCAAAAAAAGAAATCTAGTGAACAAACAATGTAGTCAAAGAAAAGGAAAAAGAAATACAGAAGGAGACAAAAACTGTTCAAAAACCTGACTTCTGTCTTCAAAATCTTCACCAAAATGCTCAGGAGCAGTGGAATGGCAAAAAAATCATGGTCTGAAATGGAGTGTGTTTTATAGTGTGTTGTGCAGGTGTTCACAATTGTTAAATATACATATGGTATGGGGTGCTGGCATCCATTAAAAAGTAACATCCATAGTAAGATGCTGAACGGGTCCAGTGATGGACTCCCACCATCATGGGACCACCACTGGTAAACCGCCAGCACGACTGTGTTATCTAAATATAGACAGAGTAATAATCACCAGCATTGGAGTCCACTGCGTTGGCTGCGGGATACAGTTGGTGTGACAGAGTACAATCCATCGACGCAGACGGTGGTTGAACAGCCATCGATCTAAATACAGAGGTCAGCACTCCCTTAGCTTAGTGGAGTACTTGAGACCACTGTGGGGCGGCAGTATTATCGTCAAGATTTAAATCAGGCCCTAAATTTCTACAGTGTGCAAGGGAAAATAAATGTCACCTCCCAAATATACAGGGTTCAAACACCAAGAGTGTCATTAATCCATTTGTTGCCCATCTCGTACTTACCGTCATGGGCCACACTCACCTAATCACCAGTCCCGGTTGGGGGCCCTGAAAGAAGCAACATTTGCCAGGGCATTCCTGGTGTTGGAATTGCAGCCACCTTTTACTTTCCAAAACTCCCGACCTTGCCTCTGCCCATTCTAAAATGGCCACCATCAACTGCACAACTTTGACCAACCCAAAATGACCTCCTTTTAAAACTGACTAGGTCAAGGTGGCCGCCACAGCCGAACTCTTGCAAGGCCATGCAAACTTTCAGCACCCATCTAGGATCAGTCTTTATTTAAAAACACCATGACCAAAAATAAATGTCTGTTATTGTGAAGAAGCAGTCGGTATTCAGCAGAGTCTGCAACAGAGACAACACAAAGAATAGTATCAAAGGAGTTTCTTTCTGGGAGGTAAGGAGAAGAGTTTGTGCACCAGTACCGGGCCAAGGCAGAACACAAGGATCTGGTAAGACAGTTCATTTTTATTTACCAAACTGCAACTTTTTTGACAGTGGGTAACGCAGTGAGGATATCCATTGAGGAATTCAAATACATGGTAAATACCATTGCAAATCTTGAGGCTGGTGCTAAAGAAACAACCCTACACTACCAACAGAAGTGTGATAATTCTATCACATGTTCAGAAAGACATACTGCATGGACTGGATTCCTTAGTATTGGGCTATGTTGACATTGCAATGATCAATTATAACCCAAATGTGGTGTAACATAAAGGGGTGATACCTGATAACATAGTGTGATGTAACATGGACTCTGAATGAGGACTAGAGAATTGATTCCACTTTATTCTTGACATGTTTTGGTATTTATTCCCACACACCTAAATCTGGGGTATTGTTAATTGCCTGTGTATATGTTTGAGTTATAAGGCATCATCAATTGATATTAGAAAACTATTAAACTATATATTTTATATATCACTGTTTTCTTTGTGCTTAGTATTTCCTTTACAGATCTCCATCCCTGCAGTACCTTTCTTACTTCCCTTCCCTTCACCTAGCCATTCTGATACTTTGAATTTCCAATCGAAGTCAGAGCTGCTGGCAGGTAAGCTTCTTGAAGGATTGCTCCTTAGGATACTGTGTCCTGACAGTATGAACTGTTTCAAACGAATATTTATAACTGGCATGCACGTGGTTTCTCTGTGGCACCTCAGGTTGTTCCACAACTCCAAAGCCTGCAGTGATTGTGCCTTCATGCACCACAAGTCAATCCAGGCCTGGGAAGTGAAAATCTTTGTGGTGAAATATCTCCAAGACCACAAGATGTGATCAGTTGAGGTCCAAAATCAAGCCCCAGTCCCACTCATAATCTCCTGGGAAGGTGCAAGGGTATCACCGTGCATCCAGGCCATGCTCTTTGGAGCCAATTCCTACCTTTGTACTGCAGCCACTTAAATTTCCGGTGCTGTCCATGATGCTGATTTCTGAAGCCATTCTGTGGCCTTTAGGCATGCTACTGGCTTCCTCTGGTGCCCCCGTGCATCCCAAGCAGACAATAGCCTCCAACCTGGGCTTCCATCAGGAGGTCAGCCCTTGCACCAGCTATGCCCTCTGGTTTCCTTTTGGGCTGATTTTGGTGCCATTCTCCTCTCTGGAGCCACAATCCAAGCCAGATCACAATCCGCCGATGCTGGTAGCATCAACTTCAGACAACGAGTGCTAATCCATAGTGCTATCTGACGCCGAGGCGATACCGCCCCAACCTTGACTGAGGCAGTGCTCTACTTTAACTGAGCCACAGCCACTCAGCTGTCTTTCGTACTCTGACACAAGGCCTTTGCCCTCTGAAAGAACTCACGTCAAATTGTTTGGCACAGATTCGGACAATTGTGGCTGATGCTGGGATTTTATTTCTACAGTTGCACAAGGCAGAAAATGGTTACTAGGATGTCCAGGATGCCAGTGGTCTGGATACCTCCTCAGACTGGACTAGTTTCACCCCAAGGCCCTGCCATGGAACACAGTGCCTCCTTTCCTATGGTTGTGCAAACTGTGACAAAGGTTCTTGATCTTCAGATTCCTGCTCAGGAAGTTAAGACCAACATCTTGACTGAGGTGCTTCAGTCTGTCTAAACAGGTTCTGAGGCCCTCTTTCCATTTAATAAGGCTCTTACCGACATGCTTTAGGGGACCTGGGCCAAGCCCGGCTCAGGCACACCTACTAATTAAAAGATCACCAGGAGCCATTTGCCTTATCTGACTGACCCAGACTTTTTTACCCAGCACCATATGCATGAGAGCCTTATGGTGCAGGCTTCTGCCAGCAAGATAAACCCAAACTTGTGCCCCAGTGCCTCCCCTGACAGGGAATGAAAGAGGATGGATACCTTTCGCAAACAAGTCCTCTCATCTGCAAGCCTGGCCCTTCACAAGGTGAATGCCAGCTGCCTCTTACATGCTACTCTCATGCCTTTTGAGACTCACTGGCCCAGTTATTGCCCATGGTACTAGAAGAAGCCTGTGCCATCTTTTCTCAAGTAAGCCATGCAGGATGCCTGTGATGCAGCTAAGCTCACCTTTCGCTGTGGCTGAATACCACTGACTCTCTTGGTAGTGCTATTGGCATCAGTGTGGCCTTTCGCAGGCATGCCTGGAGGCAGACCACTGGATTTCCAGGAGACATCCACACCATTCTTATGGACATGCCATTTGACAGATCCTGACTGTTCAGGGATAAAGCAGACTCTGCCCTTGAGCACTTCAAAGATAGCAGAGCCAAAGAGCTCTCCGTGGTCCTCTCTACTCCTACCTTCCAGATGCATCAGCACTTTTGCACCCATGTGGCTATGGTAGGGGTTTCCAGTATCATCAACAGACCAGCCAGTACAGCAGTCCCCCCAGCCTTTTCATGGGTGCTGCTGTGGTGCTCACAGGAGAAGGCAACAAAGAATTCCCATAGCCCATTTATCAACCCCCCACTGATGCACTCCCGAAGCCTCTTTAGCGAGCTCTTGAAGACGCACAAACCCCTCTAAGAGGCAGGCTATAACTTTGGACAAGTGGGTCCTGCAGATTGTTCAGCTGGGTTACCTCTTGCTATTTCTCGAAACCCTGCTGCACCTCCCACCATCCTGATGGAGCTGTCTCTCTTGCAGCAAGAAGTTAAGGCTGTGTTGGCCAAAGGAGCCACAGAAAGGGTGCAGGTGCCAGACGTTCATCATGGTAGTTATTTGTGCTACTCCCTGGTCCCAAAAAAAGATGCAGCCTCCCTTCCATTTTAGTTCTTCATCCTGTCAATCACTTTCTGTAAAAAGAGCAGTTCAAGTTGATCACCATGGCCCAAGTCTTTTCTGCCTTTGACCCCAGAGAGTAGATGGTATTGCTGGACTAGCAGGATACTTATTTTCACAGCCCCGTCCTGGCTGCCACATGCATTACTTGTGGTTGATGGTAGGTTACAAGCATTTTCAGTTAATCATGCTTTCTTTTGGTCATGCAATGACCCCGCTGCTATTTCCGGAAGTGACAGCATATCTTAGATGGTCAGAGTTTCTCCAATCCATGTTTCAAGCACAACCTTGAGAGTGTCAGTAACTCCAAACTTGTGCTGAGAAATAACCTTGTTTCATGTATTTGCTTTTTTCTAAGTTTAGCAAATGTACAAGTATTACCTTGAGAGTGTCAGTAACTCGAATCTTGGCTCGAGAAATAATCTTGTTTCATGTATTGCCTTGTTTCTGAACCTAACAAATGTACAGAGCACAACCATGGGAGTGTCTGTAACTTCAACCTTGTGCCACGTATAGTCTTGTTCCAAGTTTACTTAATCTGAGTGTAATCAATTTCCGAGAATAACTTGGTTACTTACATACCTCAATAGTTTGTGCAGCTTCCAACCTATGTGCCTAGAGCAACCTGGTTTCCTATTTTCTTGTGAGTCTGTCGGATTCCTGTCTGTGTACTGCGTGCCATTATGGGAGTGTCATTAACTCCAACCTATGTTCTGAGCTTACCCATGGAGTGCCTTAAACTCTACCAGTATTTCAGTTTCTTCTTCGAGCATTCCAGGAAATTTCAATCGAATAGCTGGTTGATCTGCTATCATGTTACAATTATTAAGAAATATGTACGCATGAAATATTGAAGCATTGTATTGTAACCTGTGTAGAGAATTTGATGTATTGATAGTAACTGCCTCTGCTTGTTTTTTTCCGTGTATTGAATTTTACAATAGCCAGAAGTGCAGTCTTGTATACATCCACATTCCTCTCAACCAGAAGGTCCCAGAAGTGACATTCCTATTAAGCAGAGTAGCACTGTCACTGTGCAGAACCAGTACTGCAGGTGTTCATTTATTATTTTGTCCCTTAACTCCTTTGGAAGCAGGCCTGTAACTAAGAGTACTATCCCTGATTCTGGCTTCTTTCTGATTGGGTGCGAAGTCCAGCATCAGCTCCAGTATTGTTCCCGCGGTTTTGTACCAGGTAAGTGTATGACAGAAGGCCAAGCCCATCACATTCTAACACTTGGACAACATGGATGACCGGATGTATGTTTTGAATCTGGGCCATATCCTATTCACATATATTTTGAAAGCCTTAGACCTTGTCAAATCCTTAGTGGACGTGCAGTTTGTAGTTCATTTTACCAATCAGAGAAAACAAATAAATGCATTCACTAACTGACGTGTTAATCCTGTATTTGTCGCAGGTATCTGGGCAAAGCTATTTCCTAATTGTACTGGCCCAACCCTACTTGATTTTAAAAACCTAAAAAAGATGATGTCTTGTCTCCTGGGTGCACATACCCTAGTTTGGACCACCAATATTGAGTTACTAATTCAGCATCAGAGTAGTAAGAACCCTCTTACTTACATTATTGCTGTCGATAAATTAGTTATGGAATTTCAGTGGTCTGAAGAAACAAGAAGCCTTCCTTCTGTTAGAAAATTGAGTAGTAAATTAAAGACTTATTTGGCATGCCTTACTACTCCACCTTCAGACTGTTCTCAGTATATTGACTCAGTTGTCAGGTTAAATCATGAGATATTGGAAGGCAGAAAGACAATTACACCTTGTCTTTATGTTGGTGAGGCAGAGCATTCTACCTCAGAGTGTCCTGCCAAAACAAAGAAAATTTGAACAGTTAGTGCCTTGACTTCAGACACGGTACCTAACAGACTTGAATGCCCAACTGATAAAGACAGACACTACGCTTGACTCGGAACTCCCTCACATGACTGATACCTCACATAATATTCCACAGCCCATAATGTAACCAGTAACCTTGATCACTTCTCTTAAATAGAAACTGAGATTTTCTATGTTCATAGAATCTGGTACCATAGGGAAATTCTTAGATTTTAACCCAGCCATTCAGTGTATGTCCCCATGGTCATTAAAAGTAAGCCACAATGGGGTAAAAACAGTAGATGGCTCTGAACTTTCTTCTGGGTTGATTGTATCCCAAACTACTCCTGTGTCGTTAATATCTGAGGTAGGGCAGAGACCTTCGATCTCCTTATTATAACTACCTTTGGCACTATATTAGAGATTCCTTGGCTCCAACTGCACAATAATATCATTGACTGGTCTCTAACCTTGTCACTTTATTGTCAAACTTATTGCTACGATAACACACTGAGAGGTGTGCCTTTATTGGCACAAGCTGCTTTTACACTTGACTTCTTGACTCTGAACTCAGAAAGTAATCTGAACATTCCAGACCACAGCGACGAATAACCAAGTACACCTCTACCTCCCCATAAGGAATCTGATTGCCAAATAGATTCTGCATCAGACACAACACCCTTCCCTAATCAGACTTCTGCCCCTTTAAGACCTGAGACAAAACCTATTTTATCAGCCGAGTATGTGATTTCTCAAATATAGAAAACATTAATAAACAATAGAGGGAGCTGCTCACAGCCTTCAAGGCAGAGTGTGAAAGAGACTTGGGGATATTGGATGATGATGTAGCATTACTGAAGTAAAATACGTTGCTCTTCTGATGATTACTTCTTACGCATAGTCCTCACCTTTAGAATAGATACCAAAAGGTCCTGCAGGAATGAGAGGTCCAAGTGATCTTTGCGCAGGACCTGAAACAGGAGTGCTTCATGAATATATGCACCAATGCCCTCTTTAGATAAAGGCGGTAGAGCCTCTTCCCCTCTTTCCAGAGGTTATGCTAAGATAAGAATGCAGGCAAGATGATCAATTGACCATCCTGACATGGAGGAAAGTCGGCTCAACTGCTAACTTGTTTGGAAAGAAGATAGTGTAGGGCAGTTGCACTGACAGCTCCTGCAGCTTACTCACATGCCGTGCAGTCGAGGCTCGCGCAAAGCAGAAGGGGCGGGGCGGCGCGCCAGAGGTGGGATGGTGGCGGGGGATTAAATTACATAAAAAATAAATAAATTAAATTAAAAGAAAAGAAAAACACTTACCTTCCCGCTGCGCGCCGCTCTGCTCCTCCATCTCGCTGCAGACAGGCACAGGCTCCCAGCCTGCCCTGTGCCAATCCTGACGCTGCTCACAGCAGTGTCAGGATTTGCTGGGAGCGCCCAGCCAGAGAGCTCCCAGGCAGACTGGGAGCCTGTGCAAACTCTATCCAGCCCGGCAACTGTGTTGCCGGGCTGGATAGAGCCCCGTGCGCATGTGTGTTTGGCCATCCCTAGACAGCCGGCCAAACACACATGTGCTCCTAGGGGGAGCGCTGTGCATTCCCCCTCACTCCTCCTCTCTCCTGTGGCCCACCCCCTTTCCCAAAAAACAATAATAAATATGGTTTATTGTCTTTTTTTGTGAAAAGGTTTGCAGCTGCCGCTGCTGGGGGTGAGGGGAAACACTCCTCTGTCCTTATGGGGGAGCCGCCCCTGAATTGCCGTGATGATGCAATAGTGAAAAAGAAGACTACTTTCAACGCCAAGACGTCACAATTATGTGCTTTTTGGTTTTGTTGGAGTGTAGCTTTTATAATCAAAATTAACATGAACTGCTTGCAATTAATGTGTAATGAAGCTGCATAGAAAATGCACTAATATGTTTCTAATGTACGCCCTTGAAAGGTGCCCACGGGGAGTGGCCACCAATGTATACGATGATTAATGAAATTGACTAATAATTAATTATTAATGTACTAATGTATGATTCTGTTTTAGAATTAAGAGTTATGTGTTAAGGTTGCTGAATAAATCATTAGGCCTTAGTTAGCAAGAGTCTGGGCCTAGCTGCCTGGTCTCATATTAAATGTGTTTTTCTAATGTGCACTGTGCTGTCTTCTTGAAGGACATAAAGCTGTACTTTTCCAGAAGTTAGAGATGTGTGTAGCCGTAGTAAATTCTTTCTCATGAGACCCGACTTGCTCAAGGAGACATTCTTGTTGAATGCAACAGTGTAATTCGCAACAGGTACAAGGTCGCCTGAACTGGTAAAGACAATGGAGCTACTGACTGAAACCGTGCATGTAACTTTTCCTACCTGCCATCTCACCCGATGAAGACGTAAATCACAGGAGCCAATGAACTGTATGAGAACTGTCTTAGGTGAAAATTCTAGTAAGGTGACCACTCAACCATTGGATAGAGATAGTGGTGCACCAAATACTGACCAATGGGAAATTAGAGACTTGTCTGGCAAATTCAATTTAACGTCGTGTCACAAGGAGACATCAGCCATTAGAGGGACACCCCTGCTCTTACTCTGGCATTCCGTCTTTACCTTTGCTGCTTTGATTCTTCAATCCATCCTCACCTTGTCTTACCCGATATCTATTTCTTCTCCTCCTTTAGAGGGAAGAACTGTCTGCCCTAGTTTCTGAGACTTTGCTGTTTTATCCTGGCAGAGGGCGAATCGACTACTGTCCTGAGGACGAAGATTGACTCTGTATGCTGACCCATTATGGAGAGTAACTATATGATCATGAAATTGTAATTGTCTGCTTGCCTTTCCTTTCTAGGTACCAACTGCTTTTGACAGAGACCATAGTTAGATGTTTTCCAAATTTGTGTTACTAAATTGTTTGCATGAAGCCCAACATGCTGATGATAATTCGAGGTTAGTCAAGGATTTCACTAATATTGGGTGCAAACAGATAAATGACTGAATCTTTGCTGTGTTGAATAGATGCGCAAATGATACTCTGCTAAATAGATACCTGTTGACGCTATGTTTCGTTCTGTTTATAATCTTTGCTATGCTCAAATCCTATTTGAGATGCCACATTATAACATTGTTGATGTGTTTTCTGATGTTGAGACTAATAAACTTGCTAGTAGATTGTAATCAATAGGGAATAAATCTCATAAACCTCATTAAATTTGTGTGGTTATCATGGCTGAAAGGTCATGGTGAGTTTTGGATTCCTATTAATGTCATTAACAAATTTGATTAATTTGCTGTTGTGAATATTGATGAGACTATTGATCTATTGATTAACATGCTGGATAGGGATCTCGTCTTAAGGTGTCTCCAATCAGGGTCAAAAGGTTCATTGTCCTAAAAAGAGTCCCAGACTAAGTAAATTACATAGGGCGGGACGCGTTAGCAGTTCCCTTCTGAAAAAAATTAACTTTTCTCTTGGTGGGTCAGCTAGAGATATTTACCCAAACACAAGACTATCACCTCTACAAATGCCTGAATGCAGCAATCCCTGTCCTGAAAGATGACAATTCATATTTCACCAAGTATGGGGTGCAGCATTGCATCGATAGTTCACCGATGTTCATAACTTTTGATCTACTTGAGTTAAAGAAAAGCCCTTGTCTACAATCTGCAGATTAAACAGCAGATAATGAATTTTGTGGTAAATGCAGAAAATTCATATTTATGAAGAAAAATCAAAAGCTGCAGGATCACTTTTTTCAGTTGCCCTGCCTATAGCTAACAAACCCCAAGCAGACGCACCGGTGTAAACAACTGGATCTATTTTACCTGTAGCTACTTTCGTTGTTGTATTGTCTCCGCTTTCCTATAAACTGTTTACTGTTTACTGATGTCACTGTGCTGTGTTCTGTATCTGAGGGCAATGCTAGAGAAACGTGTTTGAATCTTTTTTGTTCACAAAAAGTCACAACGAATTGTCTGTCAGCTTTTTTGGAAGTTATAATTCGCCCTATATACCGACCATGCTTATCACAATCACATGGATAAATTGAGCTTTATATATAGGAAAGCTAGATCATAAGAACGAATAGCCGATTTGAAGGATGGATGGGGATATTTTTGCTGAGTCGAAAGGGGTTTGTTTGAAGCGAGAAGAAATCACCGTGAACTGTATCTAGTATAAAACAAATATACAAATATCCACTAGATGGCAGCACAGACAGAATGCCTTCATCCAGCCTCTTTTCATGCCACGTGATTTATTCGCCGTCAGTCAGCTGATTCGCTGGAAACAGGAACAAATGAAAGGAGTGTCGGCTAAAAACAACAAAACTGCAGGAATCCGGGGTTCTGCAACCTTTTATCTGAAATTCTTATTCACATGCGTGGACCAGGTGGGCCTGAAGTGCCCGTGGTGGGGATGTGTCGCACCATGATTTTGCTGACACACTCGGTGTTTGTTGTGGCTGTGACTGGAACATTTGCTCAGCATGTCTGGCCAGTGCCGTACAAGTGAGTACTCGTTAAAATCTGTGATGTGATAACGTTTTATACTTAACGTTTTTCTTCCATTGTGTTAATTACAATTAAGATTGTTAAGTAAGTGCGTAAACGAAGCTGAAAGTTTACAGGTGCTTGCTTTGTCAAATGAATCAACATGGATTGAGCTTCACTGCAAAAGAAAGCAACTTGTTTTATTCGTTCTGTAAGAATTTGGAAGGCGTCAAACTGCCTCAAGTAATAGTGGCCACGTTTCCAGTCCCCTTATGTAATATTTTCCGTTGTTCAGTGTACTTATGTGTGACATTTGAATGTCTTATGTGTGACACTTTGAGCCACACTTTATCAAGCACAACATGTTTTTATAATCCGTTAAGGTACATAAATTATACCATTTTGTGTGTAATAGCGCTTAGGATGTGAACAAAGTGGATTTGGCCACGGGAAAAAGGGCCATTTTGTAGCTTTTCCTTGGGGTCTCCCCACGTGGATATTGAATATGCTGAGCTCAGTTTATGTAAAAATACTGGATTTTAAACTAAAATAGCAGTGGCACCAACCTGGGCAACTAGAGGGTGTAGCAAAAGCTCATTTTATGTAAAAATACTGGATTTTAAACTGAAATAGCAGTGGCATCAACCTGGGCAACTAGAGGGTGTAGCAAAAGCTTATTTTATGTAAAAATACTGGATTTTAAACTGAAATAACAGTGGCACCAACCTGGGCAACTAGAGGGTGTAGCAAAAGCTCAGTTTATGTAAAAATACTGGATTTTAAACTGCAATAGCAGTGGCACCATACTGGGCAGCTAGAGGGTGTAGCAAAAGTTAACACAGTTTAAAATCAACCCTAGTAGA
Organism: Pleurodeles waltl; assembly: GCF_031143425.1. Lineage (NCBI taxonomy): Eukaryota > Metazoa > Chordata > Amphibia > Caudata > Salamandridae > Pleurodeles > Pleurodeles waltl. Next base: position 989,392,953 of record NC_090447.1, on the reverse strand, counting down.
GCTGCTCCTTACATCAGGGGTGTGGAATTGATTAAAATATCTACTTGTCCATGGGGCAGGTTACTTCTTAAATCTACTTATCCTGTAAAAACATCTACTTGTCCCTTTGGTGCCATGTAGTGCGGAAACAAATTATGGCAGCAATCTCATTATGTAAGAGCTCTGATAATAGCCTCTCTGATTATGTCAGGGCTACTACTATAGTAGGGCTTGAATACTTGCAATTTCAATCCCTACTTTAGCAATTTCCTTATTTTGCCACCTTCCCGCAGAGCTACATACTAGGGCTGGAGGAAGTAGTAAGCAATAGTTCCAGAGCTGGAATGCTTTCGAGTCTGCAAACCTACTAACTGGCATGTTTAAAGATTTTCACCAGCTTTTCTCTAATCTTTTCCCATAATGAGAAAGGTTGGAAATTTACTCCTGACAAGGGCAGAAGTAGAAGTTCTTCCAGGTTTGGAGGGAAAAAAAAGAGGTTGGAGGGAAATTGAACTTGTAAACGTTCAATAGATTTTCACATGAACAAATCTACACATGCATATTTGTTCCTGCTAAAATACAGTTCAGAAATATTTTCTAGGAGTAAGATTTCCTGGTCTACTTCTGTAAGTTCTTGTGAATTCATGAAAGCCACTAATTCAAAGACATAGACCATGGGTGTACTTTAGTGACCTTCTTTAAGAATTGTGTCCCTAATTAGGTCTGGCGTTAACAAAGACATTTTGTCCCAGATTCAAGAAAAGTGGTGCTTCACATCGTAAAGCTCCTCTTTTCTTGCGCCTCCCTAAAGCTACTATTTAAGATGTGGCGCACCATGGCGGAATTGGGTACAATATTGTCAAACTTTTTATGCTATTGTGGCGCTTTGCTCCACTAGCGTCAAAACGTCTGACGCTAGTGGAGCAAATTGCAAGGAGGCCTATTGATTCCAAAGGGTGCGTTCTTTAGTGCCTGCTTTAAGCAGGCATTAAAAATGACACCAAAAATGGCACAATTAAATCTTGTAGACTTCATTGCACCATTTTTGCGGGCCTCCTTGTGCGAGAACACCCCTTTGCATACATTATGCATGGTGCATGCATAATGTGGCACAAATGGTCACAAAGTGGCGCAGTGCATGCATTGTGCCACTTTGTAGATATGGTGCAGCGTTTTTGGCAAACTAATGACACATTAACTGCAGAAAAATGACGCTAATGTGGCGTTAGATGGCACAAAGCCATCCTTAAACTTGGGCCTTTGTTTTTAATAAACATCTATTTCTCTATCTATTGGCTGGCTTTACTGTGAGTGATTCATTCTGCTCTTCACAAGGAACATATTGGCACACAAAGTAGTTTTGTGCAGTGCCAGGAACCACTGTGGCAATCGGTGTCATAATGAAACTGGAGAGGGCCTCCCCCTGCAAAGAATATGGAGGGCCCCTCCCTCCAGACTAACTCGTGACAGGTGCTGTACTGAGGGGGCTCCCTGGAAGGGGGGTGCGAGGCCTTTGTTACACTACTAGTGGCAATGTGTGCGTTTTGAGACCAAAAGCTTTTTTTTCTTTTTGCCAGTGTTTGTTACAATTGTATGGGCCTGGCGGCTCCCACAACAATAAAGTGTTACAAAAGCCATTTCAAAACAAGGCACACATTGACAAAACCAAAACAAAAATATGTCAAATCGGTTGGTTTTGCCAGTGCTTGTTTATTTTTATGCTTTTTATAATCTTGTTGAAAATGGTTACACTGACTTTCCGTTAGGAATAGTTTTGGGAAATACTAGCATGCATCAACACATTTACTACATGACGCTTCAAAGAAATGGCATCTTTCATAGAAGCAAAACGTTTTTTTCCAACTTGCATTTTTTTCGGAACATTGAATTTTGAAAGCAAAAAATCACTCTTGCTTACAAGCTGCTGCAAACATTTGCATCTAATCAGAGAGCATTCTGGGAGAATTATACTTAGTCTCACACTGTTAAACTTTTCAAACAAGTGTGTACACTTCTTCTTTCTTTTTTTTCTTTTCTTTTTTTTACTGTAGCCACTGCCAGTAGTGTAGTGTGACCTTAAAACATTTATTTACAGAGCTCACCCTAATAATGAAGGCTTTTAATTAATGAACCATAAATACAAGTTCGAACAGCACTAACTTTTGGACACACCTATTACCTCAACTGCAGACATTTCCCTTCTCTGTAAACTGGCAGCCAAAGGGTTTGTGCTGCAGGGGGTTGGACCTACTTGTCCCAAGGATAAAATAAACATGAAAACTTGATGCCCTTGACCCCAAACCATATGTCCCTGACGTCGGGCGATAGGAATTCCACTTCCCTGTTACATTTACATCATGCTGCTCGAATATTCATTTTCAGAAATGGTTCTAGTTCACGTTTTTCGTATCAACAATATGCAACATTGGTGCAACTGGCTTTAAGCACAAAGTAGGCGTCACATAAAATTATGATAGTGGCTTGTACTTTATGTAGGGGCAGAGATCTTAGGTTTGTATTTTCTTCTAAGTTTGATCCGAGTAAACATTTAAATAACTCGGGCTGACCTGACTGCACCCACACTGTTTATGGCTGATTTAACAGAAGTGAGGGGCATGGACAGGTCCATTTGGAACCAAACCAGGCGGACCCGGTTCCAAAGGACAGGTCTGAATTTATTGCAGGCTATGAGCCCTGCCAGGAGTTGGACTGGCCTCAGGACCCGTCGCCGAGGAGTGCTCTGTACTGTGCTGCTGTTTCTCTGCCGCTTTAAAGTGCTCATAGAGAAACTCTGCCTGCTGCTTCAGTAGTTAGTCTGTGCTTCTTGCTGCCTGTCGCCGGTCACAGATTCCGGCATACTTTTGAGTCTTCCCTCCTTTGGGAAGAGGGGGCATTACCAATGCTGACACTTATTTGTGTGTGAAAAAGGACGCTTTATTGGCAAACAGGTGAACTTACAATTCAAACCCTGGCCTTTGCCCTACAAAACTATATACCTGACTATACAGTCAGTCACCTAACAAAACTCACCCCCATCCCCAACCCTCCCCTCCTCCGCCCTTTTAGCTTAACCTTGCCATCTAGTAATCCTTAAACTGTTCTGACTGTTTGCTCCCCATTCAAACTGTTTCCTATCATTAACAGCCTTCTGATGCAACATAACAAATGAACTTGCAACTAGCATAACTCTTAATGCAGCATTTTATTTCCAGCTTGTCCTGGAAAGCTGTTGTCCACCCCTCTTTTGTTCTCAATGTGTACTGCCAGGTTCGCTATCTGTACCTATTTGTATGCCATGTGAACTCGCCCTGCCTCCGCTTGCACGTGCTTCAAGCGACAAACTTACATCTACATCACCCCTGTGCACCCATAACCCAAACAAGCCGGCCGATAGAGGAAAAACCCCTCTCAATTCTGAACCCTGCCAAAACCCTTCCTTCTAGGGTGAGAGGGAGGGGGAAAATGTTCCTGCTAACTGCCAACCACTGTGTCACTTGCCCCAAAATGATGCCCTGCACCTAAAATGGCAACCTAAAATGCCGGACTGCACGTAGCCCAAAATGAGCCCAACCAGCCCAATGCAGTCTCGGACTGCACCACTTCCCCAATCCTCCAGGGGGAACCTCCCTCCAGTTGGCAATCCCCCACCCAAAATCCCATTGTGGCTAGCACAGTGCTTCCCTGCCGGTGCACGTATGTGAGTCATATTACAAAGGAGATCGGCGGTTTCTTTTCAACAGCCTTCCTGCAAAAAACAAAATCATGTGGGGGCTGGGAGGCGTAGAGAGATTAGGAGTTAATGATTATAATCCCCTTGGCGCCTCAGGTAAAAAAAACAGCCCATGCTGGAGCCTGCTTGTTTGCAGTATGGCCCCTAGATTCACCTAAAGTCTTGGCACTGCTGGATATGAATATCAGGATGTAACTACATATCATGTGACATTATGGTACCACCTCTGAGGCAGCCGGGGCCAGGTCTCAGCTATTTGCTAATTTAGATCAATAGTCAGCTGAACCCAGTTCGCGGCACTCTGCTCGAGGTGGGAGCAGTTGCAGGCTTCTAAAATGAATTAACTCTGCTGACACTCCGAGTATGGTGACCAGGCATCCCGGATTTACCCGGACAGTCCGGGTTTTCACCAACTGTCCCTGCAGATTTCTTGAAATTTAGCTCATGTCCTGGCTTTTAAAGAGGGTCGCCTGAAAACGGTGGGAGTTTTTTTTGTTGTTTTTTTGTTTGTTTTCTAAAGCAGAGATACTTAGCAGGTTTTAGCAGAAAGCAATTTAATTAACAGGCATGATACCGGTTTTAAAAATTTTATTTTATTTATGTTCTTAGTGCCTCTTCTTTAATAAAATGCTGATGAGCGCTGTCTTTCTGCACGCTCAGTTGAAGTAAAATTGTAGGCCTTCCAGTTTTGTGAAAGGTTCTGTTTTTTGGCTCTAAAATTCTGGTCAGCATACTCAGTGACCTGATTCCCAGCACCGGTCTAACAACACTCGCTACGCTGCTGTTAATGCAGCTCATTTGACAGTTGTGGTCACTCCGAGCTTCTCCCTCGCAGCACGCAGGGGGGTGTGAAGGTGCTAAAAATGCATGACTAATGAATTTTAGTGCAGTGATGCGGACCACCACACTAAAATGCGTTAGTCTAACCCCTGATGTGTGGTGTTTGACAGGGCTGCCTTGAGTAACACTTTGCTCAATTGCATTTAACCAACATCAGCACTTTGCAATCTTGTACTTGTAGTTTCCCATTCTCATTGAAAATGATGGGCTTAAACGTTCAGTATGCAACATGCAATTAGCTAAAACATCAAGCTGCACAGGTGACATCGGACCAGGGGCGGCCCCTCCATGAGAGCGGAGGAACACCACCATGCTGAACTAAAGCCCCAGAGCAGCTGAAAAGTAAAATGATAATAAAGTATGTTTATTACCATTTTATTTTCAGCAACCCATCCTGAAACGAGTGCCAGGTCAGGGCGGGACATTTAATGCTGAATGATAGCAGGAAGCTCTGCACAAATGCTTAAAGTGTGCATGTCCCTTTGGTTGACTGTCCTACAATGACCAGCCAGACGTGCATTTTAAACTTCTCTAACCTAGCTGTCTTAAGACAACTGGATAAGAGAAAGCACAGGCCTCCAGTCCTCTGAAGAGCACTAAGCGAGACCACTCTCTCCATTCCTGACGCTTCTCTTATGCTGTTTAACAGCATGAGCGCAGCAACGGGATTGGGCAATGCAGTTTTCTGGGTCCAGATCTTCCAGGAGAGAAGACACCAGAGCGAGGAGGACGTTGTGGCAAGTCAGGAAGGTAACTGCCTTTTTTTATTATTATATTAATGCCACCCGTATTTTGCCCACCCCACCACTCTAAATACATCTCAGCTGCCCCTGCATTGGACAGTCTTTCATGTCCTGCAAAATGAAAACAGTAACATGTGTATTGTAATAGATTCCCACTTTGATCTGCTATTGAAAAAGGGTTAACTAAGGTCAGAGGTGGTTGGCACTATCTGGAACATCATCTATACAAATGGGTTTCCTCGGGAAAGACAGCACGCAAAGAAGACACTCGACTCCATTTATTAGGGTAAAAGGGCTTTGATAGAACAGGTCTCGAAACTGACCATAACCCTAGACAAATGCACTTAAACAAAAAAACATTAATCTCACTAATACACTATACATTTCCTAACCAATTCACCTCTCACATCCTTCCCAGTCATATAACTCCTACATCCCACTCTCCTGTAACCTATGCCCAATCGATACATTTGCTCCTTGACCATATTCCCGACCTCCCTGAACTGTATTGCCCTCCCCTTGTGAGTCCCACATACAATTGTTCTGTTACTGCGCCAACCAGGAAAACTCTCACAGGCGTTTTCCATCCCCACACCATATCTGATCCCTTAACAAAATCTTGAACTAGGAACCCACAGAAAACAGTGTAATTAACTCCACAACTTAACATTTAACATGAAACTACCACCCTTGCTCCTTCAAGTCCTAGTTGCCTGGTGAATATCCTGACCTCCACTTGTTTTGCCAACCAACAAACCAAGGAATGCTCTACAATTCACAAAGCAGCAGTATTACTCCATGCCCACAACACAACCTATGAAGGAAAAACAGTTAAAACAGCCCAAGAAACACTAAAAATTAAAATTCTCCTTATCTGGAAACAAACATATCGGCAATAACTATTTGACCACCACCTGCCAAGCTGTTTTACTGTTTCATCAGAGACACCCAATCGCTTGGCCTCTGTCGCTGTATAGGTTCTTAACAAATGTATTCCACACTCAAAAGCACACAAACCCAAGTCCCCCAACATATGCCTTAACACATGTAAAACCTAGTAAGAAGTCAAGCTAGAACTTAGGTGTACAAACTCAACCCACCTGGAAACTGGACAATATGCTCTAGTAACCGTCCTGAACATAATGACCTCCTGAACCCTCCCTAACTGGTCGGTTTTGCTATGAGATAACCATACTCTAAATACATCAGATGAAGCCTGTAGGAAGCTGGCTCTTTATATAGTAGACCAAAATGAGGTACACTGTGCAAAGAGTCCAAGCAATCCCCAGAGGTATTACAGAGGCACAAATGACATCCCAAATGCTCTCTTTTTGAGTAGTGTGGTCGAGCAGTTAGGCATATCAGAGGGTAGTGCTAAGCATGTAAGGCACACACATATACGGTAAGAGAGACACACACTCAATAAAGAAATTTGACACCAATTTATAAAAATAACACACTTTTATATAACCTTTGATACCAAGATCACCGGAATCAGGTGAGTACTTTTCAATTTAGGATTTTTTACAGTTTTTAAATGTTTTCAGATGCTGTAATGTTAACCTATGGAGGAAGAACAAGCATCACATGCTGGTATAGTACAGCGACTTACAGGACTAGTCTCCTGGGCTTAGGGTAAGAATGGGTCAAGGTCCAAGGCCACACCAGCAGGTTACCTCGGGCACAACTGGGGAAGCCGTGTGCAGGGGTGCAGTTCAACTTCGGGTGCCCCTTGTAAGTCTGTGGGGATTGATCTGGTTACAAATTTGCTGCAGGTATGGACTGGAAGATCAGTCCAGGGGAACCCACAGTGGGGCTTGAACCTTGAGGTCCTTGGGCACATGGGGATTTCTTCAGTCAACCTCTCCTCAGGCTGTGGGGCACCGGTGTAGTGGTGTCTTCTGGAATCGGGTCCATTGCAGGACTTCCTTGCGGTTGCAGGGGGAGAAACAGTCTGCATGCATGGACTGGGGGTCCAGTCTGACCAAGCCCACAAGTGGGCTCAGGTCTCACGAGACTGGGAGATGTGGGGACGCCCTTTGTTCTCTCCTCCTCGGTCCAGGGCGGACTGGTGCAGAGGTGTCCTGAAGCTTTGGTTCCTTGTCTCCTGGTCACTTGCGATTGCAGGGGCTGCGAAACAGGCTGCAGACGCTGTCTCAAAGTCCACTGTGGGCAAACTCAATGTGGGCTTTGACTCTGGTGGGCCTGGGGACCACACTGACACTGTTGGCCCACTTCGGCTAGGGCTAGGTGGATCGAGTGCAATGGTGATGTCCAGCATTGGGTTTTTTGCGGTCCCGGTCCTCACAGTTCTTACCTGGGTTGCCTTCAGATGCAGTGAAGCAGCTACTCTGCTCCAAGGAAGTTCTTCATGGTGAATTGGGAAGCACTGGCAGCTCTTTCGATTTCTTGGAGGCTGCAGCGGCAGGACAGGTCTGTTTCTTGTCTAAGCTTGCAGCAGGCAGGCTAGCAGGGTTGGCAATAGGTCGGTCATGGTTCTGAGGTTCAGCAGGCTTCTTGTCCATACCTTCTTTTGTGTCCAGCAAAGATCTGAGGCTCTTGTATCAGGGGGTCCCCTAAATACTTAATTTAGGGGGAGTTAGGGGGAGTGAAAGGTAGTAGCCAATGGGCTACTTACTCTGGGGCCTCATCCTGTCCAGAGCACCTAAATTCCATCACACACAAGATAGCAGAATTTCCTAGGCTGTGCCCACTTCAGGTTGGTCACCCTAGGGGCTGTTCCCTGCCTGGAAGTGCAACATGCCTCCTGCATAGCTAATTTTCCCACCTGTCCACGTGCCAGATGGGCCCTGGGGAAAGAGGGTTGACATCCATCTCTGAGGAAGGCCAAATCTGCATTCTAAAGGTGGTAGGGCTTCTTTGAAGCTCCCTGCCTTGGAATGCAGGTCATCCTGTGGTGAGGGATGTGTAACACCCTTGCCGGAACAGACTTTTTTTCTGACCTCCAGAGAGCAAAAGGTCTCACCCTTTGGGGTCAGATTCTCTTCTGTTGGTGGCAGACTGGTAGAACTAGTCAGTGAGCTCACCAGCAGTTAGTAGGTTTTCAGGGGGCACCTTTTAAGGTGCCCTCTGGATGCATGTGTTAATAAATCCATCACTGCAATCAGTAAGGGTTTATTATTAATACAAGATGTTTGATACCAAACATCCCTATTTTCAGTGAAGCCATCATGTAGATGGGGAACTGGTACTGACAAGTTTCCAGCACATGTACTTCAAATGGCTTCCCTGTTCAATTACTAAGTCTAAGAATCAACAAAGACATGAGGGCATATCTGCTCTTGTGGATATGTTCACACATGTGATGTATTGCACCCTGCCTTAGGACTGTAAGGCCTGCTGTTGACTTATAAATATTACATGCAGTGTTTAGGGGACATGGCACACAGGCTGTGTGACAGATTGTGTTTCCACTTTTAGGGAGCCCCTTGTCACGCAGCCTGCAATGGCAGTCTGCATGAGGGTGGTGCTGGGTCCCTTGGAGTGGCACAAGTGGTGCTGCAGCTCTCAGGGCCCCTCATTAATACCCATGCCCTAGTTACCAGGGGTACCATTTACTAGGGACTTACAGAGGTGCTAAAGGACCTGGCCTCTTAGTGATCAAGTGACCAGGGGCCAAATGTAGCGACTTTCAGATTTGGGTCCCGCAAACTGCAAGTCGCAAATCCGAATGTAGGATGGTGTCCCTGACCAAGGGGGTCCCAAACGCCCACCTCATGAATAATTATGAGGTGGGTCGCAATTTGTGACCCCCATGAGAATGGCGGCCCTCACAGGGATGGTGGCCTGCTGCGGACAGCAGACCACTATGTCTGTGACTGCTTTTCAATAAAGCAGGTTTTTTTTTTGTTTGTAATGCCGCCCGTTTTCCTTAAAGGAAAACGAGATGCATTACAAAAAACAAAAAATGTAATGTTTTTGTTTCATTTTTTCAGAGACGCCAGTGGACCCCTTCCCTTTTGCGCATGGGTTACCACCCATTTGAAATGGGTGCAAAATGCGATTGGTTTGCGACCGCGTTCACGGTCACAAAACAATCCTACATTGCACTGCGAGTCGCAATTAGGAAGGGAGCCCCCCTTACAAATTGAGAATCGCAAAACGGGGTTTGTGCATCGCGATGTGCTTTTTGCATGTCGCAAACAGCTAAATTCGCTGTTTGCAACTTGCAAAAAGCTACATAATGTGGCAACAGGTGTCTTGTATTGGAGAAGAAACACTGGCACTGGGGACCCAAAGCACTTCAGCCAAATTTGCATTAAAAAACAGGCAAAAGTGGGGGGTACTGCAGCCAGAACCCAGCTTCCTACAAAGCCACAACATTCTTCCATAACAAACCAACTTTTCCCCTCGAACCCAACAACTCCCAAAATATGAAAGGCTTTATGAGATAACTATACAATAAGAAAACAGTGCCACTTTTCAAAATGAAAAATAAAAACAAAATAACTTTTCAGCATTGTCTAAAAACAACTTACCCAAAATTGGTCTACTCTGTCACATCAGACACCCCCTTCTTGAGCCCATCCTGCCAATATCCTTCTACATACCTCATACCTCCATTGGATCATATTCCCCAAAACACAATGTAAAAGAATATGCCTGCCAGCTTACATGAGATAGTGACCGATGAAAGACCCTTATCAATCTGTCTCATAATGAATTTTACAGCATCTGATTGCCTCAAAGGAAATTCAAGTAGATCCAAGCATCTCCTGCATGATCCTTGGAATTCTTGCCAGGCTGGCTTGTTTGCCTTTTTGGTCGAAATAGCTACTGACTTTTCAATCAGATGAAGTACTGTTATCTCCCCAGCTGCCAGCAGTCCAGCAACATCCTGATCTTTTCTGGTTCTGCTCCTGGTGCAATCCCATTGAACACTGTAAACAAGATAATGCATTTGTACACCAGGCAAATATCTCATCTTAATGATTATGTTAAACTTTAAGTAGCTTAGCAGAAAAGCACTTAAAAGCCTAAGCACCCTCTCATCTTTTGCTTTCTGTAAATTCACCAAAGCCGCCACTGTGGATTATCCACATTAAACACCATGTTCCTGCTTTCAAACCATTCTCCCCACAAAATCATGGCAACTACCAAAGAAAAGAATTCCCAGAAAGTGATGCTTCTCTTCTGTTGCAGCCATTCCTTTGGCTACGGCTCAGCAGCCCAGTGCTCGTCCCAAAAAAAGCCAAAACTTTGTGCACTTTTTGCATCTGAAGAAAATTGCACTTGCCAAAGAAAGTCACCCTCCAATGACCACAGTATCACACCATTAGATTGTTTTGAAAAGGTAAATCCAAATCCTCAAATCTCCTCTTGCTTGCTTTGATGCACAACCTGAGATGTGGTAAAACCATGCCTGAAATTGAAAAACCCAGCCATGATCCACAGCTAGGCACTTTGCAAAAAATGCTCTGTTTTCTTTGGGAAAATGTCCACGTTGTGTTTTGGGGCATTTTGTGTCGCGAGCGCTAGGCCTACCCACACAAGTGAGGTACCATTTTTATCGGGAAAGCTGGGTGGAAGGAAATTTGTGGCTCCTCTCAGATTCCAGAACTTTCTGTCACCGAAATGAGAGGAAAAAGTATTTTTTGGGCCAAATATTTAGGTTTGCACAGGATTCTGGGTAACAGAACCTGGTGAGAGCCCCACAAGTCACCCCATCTTGGATTTCCCTAGGTGTCTAGTTTTCAAAAATGCGCAGGTTTGCTGGGTTTCCATAGGTGCAGGCTGAGCTAGAGGCCAAAATCTACAGCTAGGCACTATGCAAAAAACACATCAGATTTCAATGTAAAAATTTGATGTGTCCATGTTGCGTTTCCTGTCACGAACATTAGGCCTGCCCACGCAAGTGAGGTACCATTTTTATCGGGAGACTTGGGGGAACACAGAATAGCAGAACAAGTGTTATTGCCCCTTGTCTTTCTCTATATTTTTTCCTTCCAAATGTAAGACAACGTGTAAAAAAGACGTCTATTTGAGAAATGCCCTGTAATTCACATGCTAGTATGGGCACCACCGAATTCAGAGATGTGGAAATAACCACTGCTTCTCAGCACCTTATACTGTGCCCATTTTGGAAATACAAAGGTTTTCTTGATACCTATTTTTCACTCTTTATATTTCAGCAAATGAATTGCTGTATACCCGATATAGAATGAAAACCCATTGCAAGGTGCAGTTCATTTATTGGTTCTGGGTACCTAGGGTTCTTGATGAACCTACAAGTCCTATATATCCCACCACCCAGAAGAGTTACTGAGTAAAACGTGGAGACAAATGGCTGTTTTTTTCACCTCAATTTCAATATTTTTTCATTTCAGCTGTTATTTTCTGTAGGGAACCCTTGTAGGATCTACACAAATTACCCATTGCTGAATTCAGAATTTTGTCTACTTTTCAGAACTGTTTAGCTTTCCGGGATCCAGCATTGGTTTCACACCCATTTCTGTCATTAACTGGAAGGAGGCTGAAAGCCAAACATAGTAAAAATGGGCTATGTCCCAGTAAAATGCCAAAATTGTGTTGAAAAATTGGGTTTTCTGATTCAAGTCTGCTGTTCCTGAAAGAAAGCTGGTGATTTTAGCACTGCACACCCTTTGTTGATGCCTTTTTCAGGGAAAAAGACACAAGCCTTCTTCTGCAGCTCTTTTTTTCCTTTTTTTTTAAAAAAACAAACAACATTTTCGCTGTATTTTGGCTAAATTCTTGGTCTCCTTCAGGGGAACCCACAAACTCTGGGTACCTCTAGAATCCCTAGGATGTTGGAAAAAAAGGACGCAAATTTGGTGTGGGTAGCTTATGTGAATGAAAAGTTATGAGGGCCTAAGTGCAACCTGCCCTAAATAGCCAAAAAAAGGCCTGGCACCTGAGGGGGAAAAAGGCCTGGCAGCGAAGGGGTTAATAAAGAGATAAACATGTGTCATCCTTTATGAGATGGATACTTGCTTTAGACTTTAAGGACTGAGGAAAGTTGGAAGAGTTCAGTGAAAGTTTAAGACTAAAGGCTGGTGTCATTTTTAGTACACCAGTGTAATTTGGCGTAATTTTGGACATTTGGCATAATGAAATTTACTTATAATGCCCAAAACCACTCCACGTTCTGTAACAAGAAAATAATTTGAGTAATTTGTTTTTAGCGCAAAACATATTTTTTATTAGAAAGTATATTGTTGTCCAGGAGGCGACTGTACATGCAATAGCAACTTTTTCTTCCTGTCATGAAGGCTCCTCCCTCTGCTTTGTTCAGCCTTTAGTCATTTCGATTTGGATTTTAAAGAGAAAGCATCACTCTGCATTATCTGCTGCTGCATCCACAAGCTTGGAATCTTTACTTATTGGGAAAAATCAAGTAAGTTCAATGCAGACTTGGAAAAAAACGTTTTTTGTGTTGACGGAGTCAGGCACTGCTACTTTCTTATCCTTTTTAGGTTATTTTTAACTTTTGTTTATTTGTTGCTGAATGGCCAGCGTTTTCGAAGTAGAAGCCCATGAGGGACTAAGGCTTCATAAGGAATAATGTTTCCATATCGTTGTGATGGTGGAGGTCTGAGGTTATATATAGATTTTGTCCATTTTCCTGTGTTGGTTTTAAGAAATGTGTACAGATGTGTTTGTTACTCATTTTTCGGTGTATTTTTACTGTTCGGGGCCCAGCCTGCCCACAGAAGTAGGCCACAGATGTATTTTTAATGTGTTTTTCACAGTCTCACTGGTGCTGTGCTTATAGCTATTTCGTTTATCATTTTTGGCGCTTGTGTATGGCCTTTGCATTAATGCAAAATGAGAGGTATTTTTTTATCTCCATATGCCTGTTGGTGGCTAAGGTCAGGGTGGCTCTTTTTTTCCCCATGTGCGTGCCCACCATTTTGTGTGAGTTTGTCTATATGTGAGATGGCTGAATATTTTTTTCTACTTTTAAAAGTATTTTGGACACGTAATTGATGTTGCCTTAGGTTGTTTGTGGTTGGGGTATCTTTAAAGTTTCTTTTCTTTTCTGATTAGTGCTGATTTATTGGTGGTGGGTAAAGGAGAATCCCATAGGGGAGGTTCAAAGATGGGGAAGACACATTTTGTGCATATGTTTGTGCAGATCTTTTTCTGCAGGGTGGGTTTGGGGGAAAGAAGTTGCTCCAGGCTCGGTAGGGCAGCCATGGTCTTTGTTCTCTATGTCTCCTTTGGTGGCCATGTGCGTGACCATAACAAATACAACAGGCATTTGCAATGCACTAGGTCTCGCATTTGCTTGAGTTAGAGCTATTGTCGTTTTTAATGCATAACTGGACTTTTCCTGCTGCATAAATTGGTCAACCTTGCTGCATAATTTGGTCCTTTCTGCCACCTAATTCCAGTGGCCCTACATATAATTAAAGAACTTCCATTTACCATCTTCTTCTGTCTGCAGCAAAAAATGAAAATATTGCCATTATTTATTTTACTGTTTTATATTATCATTTTGGGTCCCCCCCTAACCTATTGTGGGGACCCAGAGATGACCTAGACAGAAAGAGCACATTGTGCGATGTTATGAGCAAAAATGTTTTGTAAAAGGAATGTCCCTTTCCGAGTGCAGTGAATATTGTAGTATCTTGAATGTAATGATCAGAACAGCCCCTAGAGAGCAAATAACATTTGTAAAAACATGGTCATGTACCATATAGTCAGCCGCTAAAGAGCATAACCACATCATAACAGAATGGCAGAACATACTGCAGGGTAACCATATATTTAGCCCCTAGAGGGTGTAGTGCATTATACATTTCAGGCATAGCAGGCCTACTGCAATACTATTACAAACAAGACCCTTAAAACACAAACTACTCCCAACTGTAGAACAAACGTTCCAGCCATGAGAGAGCTTAAATACACATTGAATGGTGGGAGAGGTTACAATTTGGGAACACCCAACCTAGTGTGGGGACCCAGAGATGGCCTAGACAGAAAGAGTGTGTCGTGCTGAATGTTTTGATGGTGGTCTCATTGTCCTAGGACCACCAAACAGTGAGTTTGGGCAAAAATGTTTTGTAAAAGGAATGCCCTGCAAAGCATTATGTGGCAAGTTTCTGATTGCAGCGAATATTGTGGTATCTTCACTGTAATGCTCAGAACAGCCCCAAGAGAACACCATAATAAAACAAGCATTTGCAATGCAATAGGTCTTCAATTTTTGAGAGTTGGAGCTATTGGCTTGTAAATGACAATGGTGGTCATTACAACCCTGGCGGTCAGTGTTAAAGCGGCGGTAAGACGCCAACAGGCCGGCGGTAAAAAAATTGGAATTATGACCGTGGCGGAAACCGCCAACAAAGACAGCCACTTTAACACTCCGACCGCCACAGCGGTACAAACAAACAGTGCGGCGGTCACCACCAACAGACAGGCGGAGGACAATGTACCGCCCACAGTATCACAGCCTACCAATCCGCCACCTTTTCCGGGGCGGATTCACCGCGAACAAAAATACGGCAGAAACAGGACTTCGAAGGGAAAACGCTCACCTCTACACGACCCACGAGGAACCAGGACGCCATGGAGCCAGAGCTTCACATTTTCCCAGCCTTTATCTTCTTAAAGTAGCACGAACGCTGGTGGCGAAGACCACGGTGAGTACTGCACCTATGACACAGGGGAGGGGGGAGGGAAACAGGGACACACACAAGCAACACCCCCACCCTCACCCACTACAACACACACACAAGTACATGTTGATACATTACAGTTACACTCCCCAACCTCCCCCGGAAGAATGCAAAGACAAAAGGAAATGAGTGTAACCATTGTAATCTATTAAAATCCAGTACGCAAAAATATATATACACTATTAACAAATATATACACCAAGAATAGAAGTCCAGGTATTGCTCCATTTAAGTCCGTGGAACACTGGGCCCACACTGCATGGTCGAGGCCCACACAAGGTACCCGAACGTGACGGAGAGAACACTGCAGGGGCATCAGATAGAAATGAAACAGGCACCTCAGGGGGAAGGGAAAGGGGAGCACCTCAGCCAGTTGAGTGCACAACGCCAAATCCACGAGGGGGCCCCATGCCCACTGTTCAATCCTGGGGAGTGCAAAGCCACAGTCTCTCAAGTCTCTACAGTGGATGGTTTGCCCACTGTTCAATCCTGGGGAGTGTAAAGCCACAGTCTCTCAAGTCTCTACAGTGGGTGGGTTGCCCACTGCTTTATCCTGGGGAGTGCAAAGCCACAGTCTCTCAAGTCTCTACAGTGGGTGGTTTGCCCACTGTACAATCCTGGGGAGTGCAAAGCCACAGTCTGTCAAGTCTCTACAGTGGGTGGGTTGCCCACTGAACAATCCTGGGGAGTGCAAAGCCACAATCTCTCAAGTCTCTACAGTGGGTGGTTTGCCCACTGTTCAATCCTGGGGAGTGCAAAGCCACAGTCTCTCAAGTGGATAACAGTCTCCACTGGTTCTGGAGGGGGCTTTGTGCCCAGGGTGCTTCATCCTGCCAAGGGCAGAGGTAGTGGATGTAACTCTCCACTGGTTCTGGAGGGGGCTTTGTGCCCAGAGTGCTTGATCCTGCCAAGGACCGAGGTAGTGGATGCCTTTCTCCACTGGTTCTGGAGGGGGCTTTGTGCCCAGAGTGCTTCATCCTGCCAAGGACAGAGGTAGTGGATGCCTTTCTCCACTGGTTCTGGAGGGGGCTTTGGGCCCAGATTGCTTCATCCTGCCAAGGACTGAGGTAGTGGATGTAACTCTCCACTGGTTCTGGAGGGGGCTTTGTGCCCAGAGTGCTTCATCCTGCCAAGGACAGAGGTAGTGGATGCCTTTCTCCACTGGTTCTGGAGGGGGCTTTGTGCCCAGTGTGCTTCATCCTGCCAAGGACAGAGGTAGTGGATGCCTTTCTCCACTGGTTCTGGAGGGGGCTTTGTGCCCAGAGTGCGGTGTCCTTTGCAGCGGTGCTTGTGGCAGCGGCGTCCTTGGCAGCGACTCATCTGCTGGCGGTCCTGTCTGGGCCAGCGGGGCAGGTGCTGGCGGTCCTGGCTTGGCCTGCGGGGCTGCTGAGGGCGGTCGGCTCCTGGGCAGCGAGGCTGATGGTGGTCGCCTCCTGGGCAGCGGGGCTGATGGCGGTCGCCTCCTGGGCAGCGGGGCTGATGGCGGTCGCCTCCTTGGCAGCGGGGCTGATGGCGGTCTCCTCCTGGGCAGCGGGGCTGATGGCGGTCGCCTCCTGGGCAGCGGGGCTGATGGCGGTCGCCTCCTGGGCAGCGGGGCTGATGGCGGTCGCCTCCTGGGCAGCGGGGCTGATGGCGGTCGCCTCCTGGGCAGCGGGGCTGATGGCGGTCGCCTCCTGGGCAGCGGGGCTGATGGCGGTCGCCTCCTGGGCAGCGGGGCTGATGGCGGTCTTCTCCGCCGTGCCGATCTTCCCAGACTTGACGGGTTTCTTGTGCCCCTTCCCCACCCTGGAAGGTGTCGCAGCTGACTCCACACTCCGACCTGTACCCCTGGGAGCGGCTTTGGTGGCTGTTGTCTTCCCCCTCTCCCGCCGGGCACTGGCGAACTTTTGATGCTTGACAGGTGGGGGACTGTCCGTGCTGTGGCTCCTTGCCACATTGGCTGCCCTGCTACCTGGTGCACTCCAGAATCCGGTGACTACTGGCACCACTGATCCCGCCGATGTTGGGCTGAGGTGCTAGGTTGGGACCTGGAGAGTCGGGCCCTAGGAGACTGACGGGGTGGGGGAGGTGAGGTAAAGAGGTCAAGGGTGGACAGGAAAAGTTTCTTGGGAACACTGGGACGGGTAGCTGGAGGGGGTATGGGAGTGGAAGAAGAGGTTGTGGTTGTAGGAGGTGTACGTTTGGTGACTTTGGGTGAAGGTGCATGCGCTGGAGGCTGTTGTGAGGTGGATGGCTGTTGGGTGGGTGTGTGCGTGCGTTTGTGTACCTTGGGATTTGGCGTCACAGACACACTGGGAGAGGACACAGAGGATGTGTGAATGGTAGTGGGGGTGGTGACTGCACGTGAGCGGGGTGTGGTGGTGTGTGTGCTGGTGATGGAAGTAGTGGCTGTAAATGTAGTGCGTGCAGGTGTGAGTGGAGACGAGACTGGGAGGGAGGAGGGAGACGAGGAGTAAGGGGACACAGTGGAGGCAGTGGATGTTGCTATGTCTGCATGTGTGTGATGTTTGCGTGAGTGCCTGTGGGATGTGTGGTGCTTATGTTTGCCTGAGCTTCCTATGTGTGTTGGGGTGTGTGCATGCTGGTCTGATGGTGTGCTTGGGGAAGGCTGAGGTACAGGGGCGTGGGTCTGGGTGGAGGAAGTTGGAGGGGGGAAGCTAGAGACAGGGACAATGGCTGCCATCAGTGCTGAGGCCAGAGTCTGAAAAGCTCGCTGAAGGGCTGCCTGACCAGAATGAATGCCCTCCAGGAATGCATTGGTTTGTTGCAACTGCCTCTCTACATCCTGGATGGCATTCAAAATGGTAGACTGCCCAACAGTGAGGGACCTGAGGAGGTCAATGGCCTCCTCACTGAGGGTAGCAGGGGTGACTGGGGCAGGGCCTGAGGTGCCTGGGGCAAAGGAGATACCCACCCTCCTGGGTGAGTTGGCACGGGGCAATGGCTGAGGGGTTGCTGGGAGGGCTGTGCTGGAAGGGGGGGTGGCAGCTGTACCTGTAGATGGGGGGGGCACAGATAGGCCCGCCACCACAAGGGAGCTCCCATCAGAGGACGAGTCCGTGTCACTGGTGTCAGCTCCTGTCCCCGCCGTGGAGCTCCCCTCACCCTCCGGTGGTTTCCACAGTGAAATCAGACTCCGTAGTGTCGCCCTCCAGGGCCATGTGGGATGCAGCTCCCTCCTGCTCCGGTGCCACTGCTCCTCCGCCTGATGATGCTAATGCACATAAGAACAGGGGAACCACAAAAAGGGGGGGGCGACAGAAGAAAGACATGTTGAGTGCATGAATTACCGCTACCGTTGGCGGACACGACAGACACAGAAGCCCCCTGCACTACGCTGCGTACTTGGGGTCCACTATGCAATTCCTGGGACATGGCCTACAAGGCTATGACCGACTTCTGCACACATGGATGTCACAGGAGCCTGACTAGGTGTAGTTGGCACTGTACCCAGGTGGGGTGGGGTGCCACAGGGCGTGCCTGGAAAAGGGGACCTAACTAGCACACTCGCCCTGGCCTAGTGGAACCCACAGCCCACCTCCCCCACCCAGACACCTCCACTGCGCGCTGAATCAGCAGAATTAGAGTGTACTCACCCCCTTGTTGCTGCTGTGATGCCCTCAAGCGCCCGTCCAACTCCGGGTACGCCACCACCAGGATCCTGAACATCAGGGGGGGGTCATGGTGGGACAGGCACCCCTCCCACGGTGGGAGGCCATCCCCAGCTGGGTCTCCGCCGTCTTCTTGCTCCAGCGGCGAATGTCCTCCCATCTCTTACGGCAGTGGGTGCTCCGTCTGTGATAGACCCCCAGGGTCCGGACATCCTTGGCGATGGCACGCCAAATATCCTTCTTCTGGTGAGCGCTGACCTACGGGAATTGTACAGGGGAAAAAGAGAAGTTATTACCAACTGCACCGTCACAGTCATTGGCCCGCATCCCTACCCTTGCCATGTGGCTGTCACTCACTGTTGTTTCATGCACGCCTCATTCTCCCCCCCCCCATCTTTCATCCACCTCACTCCACACGGGTATAGCCCATACAGCATGCTCCCAGTGTACTTACCTGTTTGTCTGGAGGACCGTAGAATAGCGTGTACTGGGGGAGGACCCCATCCACGAGTTTCTCCAACTCCTCCGATGTGAAGGCAGGGGCCCTTTCCCCAGACGCACGAGCCATTGTGTCTTCCAGTCTGAGGTCACAGCAGCACTTGCAGTGTAGGTCCTCTCCTGTCGAAGATCAGGTTTCGAGTGATTGAACAGATAGAAAATGGCGGTCACGTCCGCGGCGGTGCGTACCGTCACCGCCGGCGTACATCGTAATTGGCTCCTGGGACCCATAGGGTCCAATGTTAACCAATGCAGAATTGCGCCACAGTCTTCGACCTTCTACCGCGACGGTGTACAATGCCAGCGAAGTTACCTCATATCCCATTGTCCCACTTTACAGGTCAGGCAGCCGCCATTTCAGGGGCCCACATGGCTCTATTCTTAACTGCGTCACACATACCTAGGCCTTGCCTCAACACTCATACATGCTAATTTCGGATTATGAATCGTGTTCTGTGTAAGCTCTGAGTTGGTTGACTCTGTGCTCGCTGTTGTCCTTCATAGGCACCGTCCGCTGGGACATGTGAAGAGATGGCGGCATCCTCCGGAGTACAGACCGCTGGTGGACCTTTCGACAATGGAGGAAAGACATATAATCATCACCTACAGGCTTGATCGTGCCACAATCCTGGAACTGTGTGCCCAGTTGGATCCAGACCTGATGTCAGCTATCCGCCATCCCACAGGAATCCCCCCTCAAGTGCAGGTGCTGTCAGTACTCCATTTCCTTGCAAGTGGGTCTTTTCAAACAACAGTTGCCATAGCATCAGGGATGTCCCAGCCTATGTTTTCCATAGTGTTGTCCAGAGTGTTGTCTGCACTGCTGAAACACATTCGGAGCTACATCGTTTTCCCTCAGGTGGAGGATTTGCCTACAGTGAAAGGTGACTTCTATGCCCTCGGACATATCCCCAACATCATAGGTGCCATTAATGGGACACATGTGGCCTTGGTCCCCCCCGCAGCAGTGAACAGGTGTACAGATGAATGTGCAGATGGTGTGTTTGGCCGACCAGTACATCCCCCATGTCAATGCCAAATTCCCTGGCTCAGTGCATGACGCTTACATCCTGCGGAATAGCAGGATCCCTTATGTGATGGGTCAACTCCAAAGGCACCGTGTGTGGCTATTAGGTGAGCACCTGGAACCAAATCAGTGGGAATAGTTGTCTGGGGATATCCCTAAGAGTTAGTGTGTGTCTAACAGTTGTCCCTCACCTTTTTCAGGTGACTCTGGTTACCCCAACCTGTCATGGCTATTGACCCCAGTGAGGAATCCCACGACAAGGGCAGAGGAACGCCACAATCAGGCCCAATGGGCGAACTAGGAGGATTATAGAGAGGACCTTCGGCCTCCTGAAGGCCAGGTTCAGGTGCCTCCATATGACAGGTCGTTCCCTATTCTACTCACCAAAGAAGGTATGCCAGATCATCGTGGACTGCTGTATGCTTCACAACTTAGCTTTGCGACAACAGGTGCCTTTTCTGCAGGAGGATGGTCCAGATGGAGGTGTTGTGGCAGCTGTGGAGCCTGTGGACAGTGAAGACGAGGAAGCAGAAGAAGAGGACATCGACAACAGGAACTCGGTTATCCTGCAATACTCCCAGTGAGACACAGGTAAGAAGACAAACCTGCCTACTACATGTAATTTAACACTACTTCCTCTCTACTGTCTGTCCTTTTCACCCAGTGTATGGTCACTGAGTTTTCACTTTCCCTTACAATTTCACAGATGTGGGTCCCACTGTGTGACATCTGCTTTGTTTCCCCATGGACTAGAGCTGTGTGACATAGGTATGTTGACATTACAATTTAAAGAGCATTTTGCCACTGTAATTACTAATACACTATTTGGAAATCAAAGACAGACTTCAGATTGTTTTGTGCTTTAAGGGTGTTTATTTTATTGCTCAATATTGGAGAATGCTGTAAAATGGTGAGGGGTGATGGTGGAGGAATGTCCATGGCAGAGTCCAGTCTATTTGTTTCACAGGTGCATTGTCCAAAGGGGCATAGGAAGTGGAGCTAGGGCAGTTTGAGGATGGACAGGGTGACAAGGTGGGACAAAAGGATGACATTCAGGGCGGTCTCATTTCTTGGCGGGGGTCTTGGCATTGTTCTCGGTCTTTGTCCTGGATCTCAGGGACTGTTTGCGGGGTGGTTCTCCCTCTGCAGGGGGTGGGGTGCTGGTGTGGTGGTCCTGTGGCGGTTCCTCCTGTCCACTAGCGCCGGCGGAGGTGGTGGGCAGTTCATCGTCCAGGCTAGTGTCAGGGGCCCCTTGTTGTGCCACAGTGTCCCTCCTGGTGTTGAGGACTTCCTTCAGCACCCCTACTATAGTGCCCAAGGTGGAATTGATGGTTCTGAGTTCCTCCCTGAAGCCCAAATACTGTTCCTCCTGCAGCCGCTGGGTCTCCTGAAACTTGGCCAGTAGCGTTGCCATCATTTCCTGGGAATGATAGTGTGCTTCCATGATGTTGGAGAGGGCCTCGTGGAGAGTGGGTTCCCTGGGCCTGTCCTCCCTCTGTCGCACAGCAGCCCTCCCAGTTCCCCTGTGTTCCTGGGCCTCTGTCCCCTGAACTGTGTGCCCACTACCACTGCCCCCAGGTCCCTGTTGTTGTTGGGGTGGTGGGTTAGCCTGTGTTCCCTGTAGTGGTGGACACACTGCTGATTGACGTGTCCTGGGGACAGAGGTATGGGCCCGCTGGGTGGGTGCTGTGCTGGTGTTTCCAGAGGGGGAAGCTCTGTGGTGGCCTGTGACTGTGTGAGGGGAATCGACTGTCCCGAGGTCGCAGATGGGCCGGGCTGGTAATCTAGATCCAGTTGGACAGAGCTGCTGTCATCACTGTGGGCCTCTTCTGTTGGTGGTGTGGACTTGTCTGGACCCTCCTGTTCTGCTTTCCCTCTTATCTCATAACCGAGCTTACAGAACCTCTCTGGAATGCACTTCTGAGTTTAAAGAAGACATTTATTGTTATTAATTCTCCACCACGAGGTTCCTGAGAGACGAAATTAGTAGATTGGAAGCACACGTTCAAAAGTAGTCACAGCAATGAAAGCAAAATATATCAAAGTACTTCTCAGTTGCAATGTACACAGCAAATATAGGTCATTATATCATAGCATAACTTCAAAGCAAAGCATAAAAGTCAAAATTCATCACCGTAGGGCCTATAGCTCGGCTTCATCTTTCTGGGGTCTGCAAGTTGATGACTCCGGTCAACTGCGAGAAAGAGATTTTCTATCCAAACGGGAGACAGGCCACTGACGTCTAGCTCCTGTCTGAAGTCAAGCAGATTCAATCTACCTCTCTGTAGCCCAGAGTCATCAATAAAAGCAAACTCAGTGTGAGAACCGAAGGACCCTGGAGAGTGGCCAATTCTCCCTTGCTCCCTTGCTCTCAGACTGGATTGCGAGGTAAACACAAAATCTACGACGTGCTCCTATCAGCTAAGTTCTGGTGTGAAGAAAACAGCTTGGTCCATCTTGTGGAAAAACACAGCTCATCTGCAATGTCTCAACTGCAGTGTCTAACCCCACGTTAGAGCCAATAGGCAGCTAACCTAAATATCAAATGTAATGTCTAATGTCATGTCAAAGCCAATAGTCAGCTAAACTGAATACAGAATGTAATGGCTAATGCCATGTCAAAGCCAGCTAAACTGAATACAAAATGTAATGGCCAATGGTGAACATTGAGCAACTAATATGCGCAGTGGTGAAACACAAAGTCATTGGTCAAACACAATTAATAGCATCACACCTCCTGTCCGGTGACATTGGGTAGGGGTCCTGTAGGGGTGTAAAAGCATGATTATTGCATCTGTGTGTACTATGGTATGCAATGTGTGGTTGACTGTGTACCCCAGTGCTTGCATTCCTCTGTGGGACCTTGTGTGATGATGGTTTAGTGGGGTGTATGGGTATGTGCCGTGGCCATGCATTGGTGATGGGTGTCCATGCTTTGGTGTTGCATGCAGGGCTTGGTGTTGGGATGTGTGGTTTGTGATAGTGGGACATGTGTGAGGAGTTGGAGTGATGGGGGTGAGGGCGAGGGTGGGGGTATGTGATAGCATGCAGGTAGGGTGGGGATAAGGTAGTTAAGGTTTGACTTACCAGAGTCCATTCCTCCAGCTACTCCTTCGAGGCGCTCAGGATGCAGAATCGCCAAGACTTGCTCCTCCCATGTTGTTAGTTGTGGGGGAGGAGGTGGGGGTCCGCCGCCAGTCCTCTGTACCGCTATGTGGTATCTGAATACCACAGAACGCACCTTCCCCTGTAGGTCGTTCCACCTCTTCCTGATGTCATCCCTATTTCTTGGGTGCTGTCCCACTGCGTTGACCCTGTCCACTATTCTTCGCCATAGCTCCATCTTCCTAGCTATGGAGGTGTGCTGCAACTGTGATCCGAATAGCAGTGGCTCTACCCGGATGATTTCCTCCACCATGACCCTGAGCTCCTTCTCAGAGAACCTGGGGTGTATTTGCGATGCCATGGGGTGGTGTGAGTGATGTGTGGGGTGATATTTAGTGGTGTGTTGTGTGGGGTGCGTGGATGTTATGTGGGTCATGGTGTTGAGTGCCTGTGGATGCTTGTTTGTAGATTGTAGTGTCTCTCTCTCTGGCCTTCTTTCGGGATTTTTGTCATAGGGGTTTGTGGGTGATGTGGGTGTGTTTTATATTATATTGGGTGTGTGGGAGTGGTGTGTGTATGTGTATCAGCTGTGTGTATTTTGAATTGTCCAATGTGGCTGTGTTTTGTAAATGTGTGTGTATTTTGAGCGCGGCGGTGTGTACCGCCAATGGAATCCCGCGGTTGAAAGACCGCCGCGTGGATTCGTGGGTCGTGATAGTGTGGGCTTATTCCTGTTGGCGTGACGGTGGAGGTTTTGTTTTCGCCAGTTTATCACTGACCTTTGGTGTGGCGGGCTTGTGTGGGTGTCTGGATTTTGGCGGATTCCGAGCTGTGGGTCATAATGACCGTGGCGGAATTCCGCGGCCGCTGCGGTGTGTTGGCGATCTTCTGCATGGCGGTAAGCGGCTTTTACCGCCAATGTTGTAATGACCCTCAATGTCTTTTACCTATGTGTTTTAGTTTGGAGTGTAATGGATCTATGCCAGGTGCCACAGCAACCCTCCTAGGCCGGTCACTGCAGGAGAGAGGATACAACAAGGCTGCCATCTTGGGAGTGTTTTTGCCTCATTCCTACAGCGTGGCTGTGATACCCTAGCGATGCAACCCTTTCTAGTGTGTTTACCTAAACTTTTATAGCACAAAACAGGTCCCAAAGAGGCACCTTTGTGGCATTTAACCCGGAGAATGAGGGGGTCAAAAGAGTTAGGCTCAAAGAATATGAGGCAGCCATATATTTCTGTGTGTTAAAATTTTAAAGGAATTATTCCTATACATTGGCAATACCAGCCCAACTTTTAAAAACACTGCCTGTATACAAAGAGAATAACAGAGATTTTTTTAAGAATGGCACCTTCTTTGCAGCACTATGAAATGGCAGAACCTGTATTACCAAGCTCTATATAAAAAAAAAAAAGTTATTCCCAGACTGCCCCAACATGCACCAGACAAAGAACCCTAGGGGAGAGGATGTGGCGTAAGGGCCAGAGCTACCGACTTTGAAGGTGGGGAACACGGTTTGAGTCTCTGTGCCTCTGGGGCTTATCAATAGCACGTGCTGTCGCTTAGTGTTAAACTCTACTCACGTCAGTTGGTTAATGCACCCACTGCAGAGGTCTTGACACAACATGAATGTCGCATATTACAATCCTAACATAGCTTTTTTACCTCTTCATCTCTGCTAGGTCAATGCAAATGAATTATAACAATTTTGTTAAGAATGTCACATTTGCAACGGAACCTATGTTTCTAAGCACTATATATAAAAAGAAAAAAAACGTTATTCCTAGACTGCCTCAACATACACCAGAAAAAGAAGTCTAAGCGGAGAGGATGTGGCATAAGGGTCAGAGCTGCCGACTTTGGAGGTGGGGAACACAGTTCGAGTCTCCTCGCCAGCTCAACATCCTGCGATTCTGGGCAAATCACTTAATCTCCCCCTGCTACCAAAGATTAATGTGTTCTTGTGTAATGTAACCGGTGCTCATGTAAAGCTCTGTAATACCTTTGTATGGAGTTCGCACTACATTAAACTGCAAAAAAACATTGCGATGCAAATTAATTATAGCGATTTTGTTAAGTATGGCACCTGCTTTTCAGTGCAGCGCTATATAAGCAAAAATGAGTTTTGCCCCAACACGCACCAGACAAGGACCACCACTGGCATCAAGCATTCATCCTTTTTTCCCCAAGTGCGGCACACCTTGGTGTACTCTTCATTGGGCAGAAAGAAGTTGGGAGGCAGATCCCCTTGGAGCAACACCACCATCAGAAGCGACGCAGATGTCTGTCAGCACTGCAGTGACTGTGATCGTGGCTGATAGCAGTGAATCAGAAATCAAACTATCCCAGCAGTATATGGAATACTTATGAGAAACTAAACTGCAACTACAGTCTGCTACACCTGATCTTCCAGAGGTAGACGTTGAGCAGGAAGTTGAGCTTGCTGATGAAGAAGAAGTAACTGCTCTTCCATTGACACATCAGCTTAACGATCTCATGCAAGTAAAAGAAAGACCACTCGACCATCTTCTGCAAGCCCTCTTGGGATAATCTTGGCATGGATTGGAACTAAACAGAGACCTACCATGAGAGGCCATGGAGAAGGAAGGTTGTTGAATGTCTTCAAAGTGAGGAAGACAATAATAAATCAGTGATTATTAATGTGGAGAGTGGCACAGAAGGAGCACAGATCACCTCTGTTCAACCTGCTCTGAGCCATGTAGTTTCACCAAGACTACTTGCTTCTCTCTTTTCAAGAACTCAAAAACCTGCAGCAACCAAACTTTGTTGTGATAAGCCAGGTGGACAGTATATTACTGGGCCAACTGACCTATCTGAAAAATCAACATTCAGTCATGTGTGAAACAGCACATCAAAAAGATATTTGCTACTGATAGAGAAGACATTGAACTCATAGAAGGAAGTGGTGTTGATGACGAAGAAGGGGATGTCGGCGTTTTTTGAAGCAGCTTAGTAGCTCATAGTGTGCAGTCACTACCCGCAGCAATCTTAAAATGACACCAGGTATGTACAGAGGGTTATAGTCACCCCAAAGAGCCCAAGCAGCCTGCCTCCTCTCCGTAGGTCTCTAGTGGAGATAACACAAAGAAAACAGTCACAACAACGGACTATCAAGGCTGTGTTCAGCTAGGAGTTGCCATACCACCAAACCCATGAGAATGTTCATTAATACAAAGGAAAGATGGTAAAAATATTAGTGCTTGACCTTCTCACTTTTTCTTTCGTGGAAAGAAAGCAGTTTCTGGAAGTTGAGGAGACCCTCTGTTGAAAATGGAAAGTTCCAGGCCGGACCTATTTTACCACTGTTGATGTCCCAGCCCTCCACAATTAAGTGATGCATTAATTTTGCAAAGTAATGAAGGAGAGCGCTGTTCAGTCCATCCACCTAATGATAGGCACGTGGACCAGTTGTCAAGGCATATCATTATGACATTGACGGTCAGCTGACCGCCACGCCGGCGATGGCGGAAGTACCATTGTCAGGCCGGTGGTGAAGACCGCCAAATTATGACCATGGTGGTGATCCCTCCCATAGACAGCAAATGTTCTACCTGAACTGCCAGTGTGGTCCGTCCACTGACCACAGCGGTAGCTATCTTCAGGCAGACGGAAGACAATGACCCGCCCACCATATTATGACATAGCAGACCACCAGGAATTCCGGGGCGGGAACACTGCCACCAAAAGCCTGGCGGAAACACATCATATAAAAGGAGACACTCACCTCCAGGGACACAGAGGACTTCTCTGCCGCAATGGAACCTGAACTGGAAGTCATGCCGATGCTGTACCATGCAATGGCAATCCAGGAGCACCAATGCCGATGAAGACTCCGACGGTGAGTACAGCTGACTAGCACACAAGGGAGGGAGGGGAGAGTTTCACACCCACACACCATACACACATACCACACACCCAGAACCATCTGCAGAGTTAATCAACATCAACATAGCTCAGGGGCAAAGAAAGCCAGTACACATACCTCCGGTCCAGCCACTGTAATTATGTGGGAACAGCGTCCGTATACTAAAATATATACATATATATAGCAAGGGCCATTGGCCAGGCCAAAGTTAACAAATGGCCACAAGGCAACATCCAAGGCCCAATTTGACTCCTGACAGCCCAGTCACTCCACTGTGCACGGGCATCATGGAGATGGTAGGCAGGCAGCTCAGGGGGTTGGGGATTTCTTCTTGGGAAGGGGGTGCTTGGGTTTGGGAGGGGGTGGGTCTTTGTCCTTCTGTTTAGGGTGTGGACAAGTGGCCTTGGGACGGGGGACAGAGTGCCACTCTTTTGCCCCTTATTGGCAGGTGTAGTCTTAGGGGGAGGAACAGGAGTCGACTGGGAGCTGGAGGTACCGGGCTGGGGGGTGGGACCTTTCTGTTACGGGCAGGATGGGGGGGAAGGGAAGAGGTCAAGGTGGGAAAGGAAAAGCTTCTTAGGACCAATGGGGTGGGGTGTGGGAGGAGGTTTGGCAGTGGAAGTAGAGGGAGTGGTTGTAGGAGGAGTAGGTGTGCTGGACTTGTGTGCAGGTGCATGGACAGTGTGCATGTGTGAGGTGGATGGCTGTTGGGTGTCTGAGTGGGAGCGTTTATGTACCTTTGGACGGGAGCAGACAGGGTGGGATAGGACAAAGAGGACGTGTGTCTGTATGTTGTGAGTTGGGTGTGCTGCATGAGGTGGTGATGGTGGTGGTGACTGTGCATGTGGTGTGTGGAGTGCATGTCTGCTGTTGTGACTGGGCAAGGCTGTACAGGCGGCAGGATCTGGGTCTGATGATGCAATGCATGCAGGTGTGAGTGTTGATGTGACTGTGAGGGAGGAGGAGGGGGAGACAGTGGAGGCAGTGGCTGTTGTAGTATGTGTATCTGGATGTTGGCTGTGTGTGCTTGTGGAGTGAAGTGTGGTGCCTGTGTTTGTCTGTGTGAGTTATGTCTGTTGTTTGGGTGCATGCTTGTCAGATTGTGTGCGTGGGATGGGTTGGGGGAGAGGGCTTTGGGACTGGGAACAGGTAGTTGGAGGGGGGACGGTAGAACCAGGGACACTGGCTGCCGCCAGAGAGGAGGCCAGAGCCTGAAACGATCTCTGTAGGACAGCCAAGCCACATGAATTTTCTCCAGGTATGCATTGCATTGCTGTATCTGGGATGCCAGCCCCTGGGTGGCATTCGCTATGGTTGACTGCCCTACATAGATGGATCTCAGGAGGTCAATAGCCTCCGTACCTAGGGCAGCAGGGGTAACTGGGGCAGAGCCTGAGTTGCCTGGAGCGAAGGAGACGCCCACCTTCCTGGGTGAGCGGGCACAGGCAACTGGGTGGGGGGCTACTGGGAGGGTGGTGCTGGCAGAAGACGACGTAGCTGGGGTGGTCCCAGAGTGGTCCACCACCACTGTTCAGGTGTGCATACTAGTGATCGAGGTGTCCTGGGGACAGGGGATTGGGGACATTGGGTGGCTGCTCTGGTGTTTGAGTCGGAGGGGGGGGCCCTGTGGTGGACTGGCTTTGGGATGTGGAAGCCGACTGACCTTTGGTCCCAGATGGGTCAGGGAGTTCATCCTTCTCGGACATCCAGATTTGCTGTCATTACTGAGGGCATCTTCTGGTGGAGGACTGGGTTGCCATGGCACCTCCTCGCCGCTGACATCGGCTGGGGCACCTGTGGGGATGTAAGTGATTTGTTAGGGTCATTGTCTGTCACATTTTCCACATTTCTACCTTTGCCTATGGGTTTGGTGTTGTCCTCCCACCTTTTGGTTGTATATGGTGTTGGATTGTGGGATTGGTAGTACTACATGCTGTCCATGCATTGCTGGTGGGTGTGCATGCAGTGTTCGGAGGGGTGTACCTGCAGTGGCTAGGGCATGCAAGGGTACAGATTTACATGTGGTCATTGGGGTGGTGCACTGCGTGGGGTGTGGGGAGTCGGGGTGAGGGGTGACATTCCATGCAGGAATTGGTGGAGGTAGGAAAGTAATGGTGACTTACCCGTGTCCAGCCCTCCAGTGAGGCCCTCAGGATGCAGGATTACCATGACTTGCTCCTCCCATTCTGTCAGCTGTAGGGGAGGAGGTGGAGGGTCCACCACCAGTACTCACGATGACGACCTGGTGTCTTGATGCAGTGGAACGCACCTTCCCCCGTAGGTCGTTCCACCTCTTTCGTATGTCGTCCCTTGTGCGTGGATATTGTCCCACGGAGTTCACCCTGTCCACGATCCTCCGCCATAGCTCCATCTTCCTGGCAATGGAGATCTGCTGAACCTGTGCACCAAACAGCTGTGGCTCTACCCTGACGAGTTCCTCTACTATCACCAGCAACTCATCTGTGAAACGGGGGTGCTTTTGTGGGGACATACCTATTGTGTGTTGAGTGTTGTGCAGAGGGTGTTCAGTGTTGTGGTAAGGTGTGTGGTGTGTGATGCGTGACGCATGTATAGGTGGATTTGGTGTGTGTGTGCAGTTCTGTAAGGGATGGGCCTGGCAAGATGTGGCAGCCTTTTCATGTTTGCATGGGATTGTGAGTTGTGTGGGGGGTGTTTTATAGTGCTGTTGGTGGGTGTGTAAGGTGTGCATTTATGTGTCAGGTGTGAGGTTTTTAAACTGGCCAATGTTGGCTTGTAGTGGTGATGGGCGCCCAGTTCCGCTGTGGCTGTGTGCACCGCCACTGGTTGACCACCGTTGGATGTCCACTTTGGTGATTCATGGGTCATAATTTGGAGGGTGATGTTTTGCGGGCATAGCAGTGTGGGTGGTGGGTCCGACAGTTTTTCGCCTTCGTTGGGTCTGGCGGACTTGTGGTTGTGTCAGTTTTCTATCGGTTTTGTGTTTCTGTGTCATAATCTGGCAGGCGGATTACCGCCTTCGCACCAGTCTTTTGGCGGCAGTCACTACGGCGGTTTTCGGAATAGACTGCCAGTGTTATAATGACCACTTTTATGTGCATAACACCTGCCCACTGGATCTCTTTTCAAAGACGTGAAGCTAAGTCTAGCCGTCAGTCTCACCACTGACAGTGCTTTATTGGCATGCAGAAGTTGTAGTGTACCCCATAGGGAAATCACATGCGGCTGTCATCATCTTGGAAGAATTTAATACTGAAAGCCAGGAATGGCTTCAACCGAGAAGTCTCAGCATTTGATTTGTTGCTACTGACAATTGAAGTAATATTATCTGATGGAGGATACTTCTGAGTCCTATAATTGTGCAGGACTTCCTCAGGAAAGAAAAAGTCAGCAACATACAGGCCACTTCTCACAGAACGTGCACTCACTGTAGTCATTTGTTCAAAGCCCAAGTTCGAAAGCAGAAAGCATTTGAGGATCATTCAGTGTGTTAATGGAGTCCCCGTAAAAGTCCTCCTACAGGAAGTGCCAACTCGTTGGACCTCTACCTACTACATCCTGCAAAGCCTTTTTGATCAGTACATGCCAAAACCATGACAATGGATGTGGACAAATGGAGGCTATTAGAGTTCCTCATCCAAATACTACTGCCTTTTGAGATTTTGAAACTGGAAATTAACGAGTAGGAAAGTATCATGAGCCAAGCAATACCACTGTTGCACCTCCGCAGGACCTTTTTTATAAAAGGTGGAGGAAAGATTTAGCAATGTCAGTTAAGAAGCAGCTGCTTTGGGCAACATTTTAATCCTTCAATTGAAGACAAAGTGAAGTGTGCAAAATAAGATTGTTTCCTGCAAAGAATAAATCAGTGCCACAATACTGGACCCACTGTCCAAAAAAATGCTGGCCACTTTTATTCCTTTCTCAACATTTAAAGTCTCAAATTACCAGAATTGGGTGGTCAGTAAAGCAGGTGATCCAGACAATTAACAATTTCAAATTCAAGGGCCAGACATAACTGAAGTGTAGCCTTCAGCCTCCAAAGAGGGCAGTGCAGTTGGTTAATTCCTCCAGAAGCATGTCACAACCGCATCAGCAGAACCCAGCACCATCAGCAGGTACTAGTAAACGGACAGCAACAAAACCTTTACTTCCATTATCTGCAGTGAATTGGTTTCTTAAGGAAAAACTTAAATCACAGGCACAGACATAGGCAACATAGACACAGCAGGCATCAACAATAATGACGGTTCAGAACATGGTCCAGGATTATCCAGATCACCGAAAAGAGATCAACCTGGATCAAGACCCATTTAGCTATTGGCATGGAAAATGATCAGAACTCAAAAGGCTGACAATAAAGTATCTAACATGTAGGCACTATGGGGGTCATTCCGAGTTTGGCGGGTGGCGGTAGCCGCCCGCCAAGCGGGAACTGCCAATTGGCTGCTACGCGGTCAGAAGACCGCGGGGGCCATTCTGACATTCCCGCTGGGCCGGCGGGCGCCCACCAAGGGAGCGCCCGCCGGCCCAGCGGGAAAGGGCCTGCAACACTGAAGCCGGCTCCGAATGGAGCCGGCGGTGTTGCAGGTGTGCAACGGGTGCAGTTGCACCCATCGCGCTTTTCACTGTCTGCTAAGCAGACAGTGAAAAGCATACTGGGGCCCTGTTAGGGGGCCCCAGGACACCCGTTCCCACCATCCTGTTTCTGGCGGTGAAAACCACCAGAAACAGGCTGGCGGGAAGGGGGTCAGAATCCCCATGGCGGCGCTGCTTGCAGCGCCGCCATGGAGGATTCGCCCAGCCGGGGCTAATCGGGCGGGAAACCGCCGGACCCGGTTTTCCGACCGCGGCTTTACAGCCACGGTCGGAATGGGCAATGAAGCACCGCCAGCCTGTTGGCCGTGCTTCAGTCGTTCGTGGCCCTGACGGTCAGAGACCGCCAGGGTCAGAATGACCCCCTATATCTTTTGAGCATG
Source organism: Pleurodeles waltl (assembly GCF_031143425.1). Taxonomy (NCBI): domain Eukaryota; kingdom Metazoa; phylum Chordata; class Amphibia; order Caudata; family Salamandridae; genus Pleurodeles; species Pleurodeles waltl. The sequence goes on along the minus strand of NC_090447.1, from coordinate 989,360,914 downwards.
TGTCAGAGTAGCTGGGGAAGTTTTCAAAGTCAAAAGGGCCAGCCTCTTCACATAAATATGGGGAGCCTGACAATGCTTAAAATGAATGAATATATATAGATCTATTTGGTGAGCGACTTACACAGGCTATTGTAAAAAAAAAATTAAAGGGCCAGTGTACATGGCAGAGATAGTCCATCAAGGAGGGCACATTCATTTCTTCACCAGGACTGACAGATCCGTGAGAAAGAATAATTCACTTTTCAACTTCAAACTTTGAAATAAGCAGTGGTATCTAAGTCTGCAATGGAAGCCTCCATTTCATCACAGGAACATGATGTTTCCCATCCCTATCCTTTGTTTCATTCCCATGCTGGGCTGTCAGTTAAGATTTAAAGGACTGCATTTGTTATATGTATAGTATATCGCTTCCATGAGAGAGGGGCACATAGGTTAGTGTATGCCACACTTTGAACAGGTAACTTGCACAAATGAAGATAATTAACATGATGGCTTGGAGGGTCTTAACAGGATAAATAAACTTTATATTTCATGTTTGAGTGATCATTCTGGATCATTACTTCCACATGCCAATGAGAACGTTACTTTACATAATTGTCCTTTGGTTAACTTGTGTCCATCATCTTTAGGTTCTCCTGAGATCACTCTTCTGCCAGAAGGACCAATGCCTATCTACTTCTAGCGGAAACAAGAGGACTCAAAGCGTCCTTCCTGTGGAATGGAAGGAGGTGTGTTGATTAGGGTAATACAGACTAGAGGCTCAAGTTGCAAACTTGAATTAAGTTATTGTGATCTGGACATGTCATATGATGGGCACAATTAATTTATTTGAGTGTTTAGGTTATCAGCCTGGTACATGCAGATAGCTGTCTGGGATCAGTATGAGATTCACTCTTGGTTAATGGTGTACCACTGTGACAGCCTATGTTTCACACTCTGACTCCTCACCATACTTACCTTGACTTTCCTATATTGTAACTTTCTTTTTACATTCCAAAGGACTTCTCTTGTGCAAAGAACCTCAAAGGCACCTAAGACAGACAATGCCAGAAGAATGCAGTTGCACCTTACGTTGTATACACTATAATTTTTCTTTTGACTTGTGTGGCTCTCCCTCTTTTGCATTTTTCCAGCCTAGGTAATACGGAAGTAACTTGGGAGACTGTGGGCTACCAAAGAGCCCACTGACTGAACTGTCATTTTTCCTCCATGACAGATGTGATATGCCCATGGACATGGTGAATACAGTGCTTGTGCATCTCTCATCTTTCCCTGAGTCCCTTTAGCTATCTACTCATGAAATCCCTAACTCTGCCTCTCTTACCCGAATTGATGAAATCTGGTGTGCTGTTAATTTGCATCATCAACAGATCTTGCACTTGGTAGGTGGATGTGGTTAAAGCTGCGACAACTGCTACAGGAAGAGGTTACCAAAACCTTTAGCTTGTGCACACCACCCCTTTCACCCTCACATGAAATGGAATCATAGTTTGGAGATATAGGGCCCGATTACGACATTTGGTAGATGGGATACTCAGTCACAAATGTGACAGCTATCCCGCCTGCCATTTTACAAGTTCCATAGGCTATATTGGAACTTGTAATACAGCGAACAGGATAGCCGTCATGTTTCTGACAGAGTATGCCATCCGCCAAGGTTGTAACCAGGCCCTAAATTACAAAAGCTGTTAGCCAAGGAAAGGTAGTAACCACAATCTACTTTTATGAATTCTAGTCAAGTAACCTTCTCTTAAATCCAGAGACTTCATGTCTTCATTATGCTTGCTTGCGTAAATAACTATGCACTCTGTTATTTTATCATGATGGTCTCTGTCTTGGATTTTCTACTCCCTCTGTGTTTTCTTTTAATTTAGTTGCCTGTGATGCAGTATGGGAATCCTTTGACTGGTTCACCAGCATCATTCAGAAAAAGAAGAACCTTGTTTTTCCTGTGCTGTCTGCCATGTTAGCGGTGGGCTACCACCAGCATTAAGGCCATTTGTGGAAAAGAATCTGCTTTTAAGTAATGGGTCTAATAGGGGAAATAATAGACAACCCTTTTTCTACTCAGGTGAGAAAAGAAGCACTAAGAATAGGAAAGATGGAGTGTTGTGGCTCTGGGTTGGCAAGCACTATTCTATAGTTACAGTGCGTAGGATAAGGGCAGTGTACAACTGTTACTGATGGAAGGGTGGTTGCTGCTCAGGTAAAATAAGATCAAGCCATGAAAGGAGGGAGAGGAGGCTGGGCATGATCATGTCCGTTATCTAACACTGATTGCAGTGGAGCTGGCTCCAGAAGTTATGGTTAGGTAGCCTACTTAACTTGGCAAAGGAGATCAGAGGGACTAAAGAGATGATCGAGTTAGAAACAGCTGGACAATTTCTTTATGAATGGCCAGGTGCAATGTTAAGCCTCTGTTGTTACTACGTTGGTGGAGCTTCCTGTTTGATTAACAGGGATGTTACACTAACTGATAATGCTTAGTAATACATAAAAAATGTTTAAGACATAGTGGAGAAAAAAGTAGCCCATTTATTAACAAAATATGGACACTCTAACACTTATCTCCCACAAAAGATTCATACTCTGTTCCTAAACTATTAAACAGTAAAACCAGCTGAACTAATCAATTCTAGCTGCCGGTTTTTTCCACCCTCACCTCCCGCACTAGGCCCACTGCAGTCCCTAAGGAAAACGTCACTCAAGAGCATACAACCTCCTACAAATGTTCTGCTGGCCTTTGCATTATCAGCTGGAGGAGGGCCTTTGTGGTGTGGAGTGTGGAAGAGTGGAGTGTCTGCTGGGTCCTTTGCTGCACGGGTGGCAATAGCGTTGTCAGGGTATCACCAGCTGGTGATCTGAGGAACCCTTGAAGGCAGCGGTTGCTTGCCCTTCCTCCACCTTGAGGATCACCAGATGGTGACACACCATAACTTTGGCCTGTATCTTCTTGAGGCACATACTCGGATTCCAGGGCCCGGCTTCCAGCAGGAACAGCTTGATAATAGTTAAGAATAAAAGAATATTAATTATTGCTTCTTTGCCATAGGGTCTTTTTCTCCAAGCAAAAGTAATATAATCCAGTACGTGATATGAATTAATCCATAACTACCGACATAATCAAAATGTGTTTTTCCCACACTGGATGAAATGTTTAACTGAATTCACGGGGTGATGCGTCTTTGACCATTGTTTTTTAACAATGTCTAAACTGCAAAGTTGTGTACATTGCCTTAGGAAAATATGGTGCATTAAATTTATGCTGCTCAATTTATTTGACTATATATAGCGTGCAAAACTAATTGAGTCAAACTGCTAGGCCAGCAAGGCAGCAAGTGTTTTTTTTGTTTTTTTTTTACAACTAACAATATATAATATTTTCAGTGGCCCTGCTCTTACCCTACTCAGTCCAAAGTCCCACCTTCGTTCAAGGCTGAGTCCCACACTACACCCAGCCTCAAACCAAAATTAATTAAACGTGTAACACATATATTTTTCCTGGGCTGTAGAGCAAGTGAGTTTTGGGTAGCGTCTCCTCTAAAACATCAGGGCTTGGGCTAGGTTTAGGTTTGGCTACAGACACATGTAGTAGGCTTAGCCACATGCTTAATATCAGATAGAAGACAGAACACTGTAACAGAAGCCTTGAGAAGAAGACACTTAGATAGAAACTGTGGTGAAATGTGACATCTACAGAAGCAGTGTTATGGCTTGGACAGAATGGGGAAGTGGTAGGTATGAGTGGGCACTGGACAACACACATTTTCTTCTCCTGATTACTTCCTATGGTAGAAAGGCTGTGACAGAAATCTAGGATTTTGGGTAATTTAAAAAGGATTGGTAACCAGACTTGGAAGCAAGGAGGAAATACTTTAACAAATGCAGCATTTGTTATTGAGAAAGGAAAATGACTTAACTGCTCACTTGATCCCTCCTCACAGGTTTGTGGTCATCCTTGCACCCTTCCAGAGAGTTGACCTGGAGTGACTGAGGTTCTAGTTAGACAGAAATGTCATACCATTGTTTATGATATCAGTACCAGCCACAGTCTCTGCTCAAGATGAAAACATCATAACAAATGTGAAATTATCGATAGGCAAAGTATCACTTTGAAAGGTTTAATCTACTTTTAAAATCAAATAGTTAACTATTCAACACTGTGAAGCCAATTTTTAATAATGAGGCGAATGTCTAGGAAAGGATTGGGATAACAATAATTTAGAAGGAGAAAGAAATTGAAAGGAGATATGTACAAGGGGTGTAAGGGAGATGTTGCTGCTGCATTGTCAAAAATAGTATATGATAATTTCAGTGTAGGATATAATAAACCTAACTTACCCACACCAGTGGAGGCTATCATAGATTCCTGAGCCGTGATGGTGGTCTACTTCGCCCCGCTGGTTCACTTTGGTTGTCCTGAGTGAAGGAACGCTAAAGAAGACTCTGGTTAGTTGTACTGCGTACAAAATGGAACCTCTTGTCTGATGCACCTATCCTATTCTTCTCTATTCCTCCCTTTAGCCTACATCCTACACCCCACATGTTAGCAATATCCTACCGTTGTCTGTGGACCCCAAGAAACTCCAAGTTGCATAGTGTATTCAGAAAATATATCTGTATATATTTTATCTACATATGTGCCTGCCCCTTGCTTTTTTTAATTGTTTTTTTTTTTTCATTCATTTTGAGTTGAAAATAATCACAAAGCAACATCATATAGAAATAGCGGCACAGGGTAACATCGAGCAAAAGAAAGATAAACAATGAGACAACCATAGGGAATCATACAAAAAATAAATAAATAAAACAAAAAGAAGAAAAAGACCGTGCCGGTGGGGGGGAGGGGTTCGGCAATTAAGAATAATGGCCCACATGTGTTTGGAGCGTTCGATTTCCTGTGCCCTAGAGATAGCCAATTTCAGTTCAAATGTCTGAAAGAATAGAACCCACCACTCGGTTGTCGTGGGGGGTGAGGAATTAATCCAATATATTGCACTACATAGTCATACAGTGATGGTGGCAATTGTTGAGATTGCGGTATAGCTAGATCCACAGTCAAGTTTGTGAGCCAGCATAATCTCTTTAACGGCAGCTGAAGGTCGAACCACATATGCAAAGAGAGAAGCTGAATCAAACTAGACCAGAATTCCTGCAAAGTAGGACATCTGGCAAACATATAGACAATATCAGCCACATGTAAGCTGTATTTAGGGCAGGAGGTCCAATCATAGGAATAGTTTGTAGCCCACTTGCAGATTCTTTCAGGGGTGTAGTATAGCATGCAGATAGTTTTGAACTGCTGGAGCTTAAGACTAACTGAGAGGACAGGGTGATTACCCATGTTAAGGCTGGAGACGGACGCTCCATTTAGAAGCCAGCATGGACATATCATCAACTCAATGAGCAGATAAGATCTTATGATGTGTCCCAATCGATAATTAACCAGTGATAGTAAATATATTCAACAGTATGTCTGGATCCTCCCCGACTGTGGTATATGCCTAATTATGCAGAAAGAAATCATGGATCTGCAAGTATTTCATAAAGAATGCTGTGGGAGATCATGCAGCATGTGTAAGGCAGAGAAATTAACAAAGTCCATTAAAATCTAAAATCTGCCCGACAGTTTTAAGCCCCTTGTTGTACCAGAGCTTCGCCACAGAGTCATGAAAAAAGGCAGAAGAATAGGATTCCCCAATAGTGGTGTATGTACATGTATGGCAGGAAGAAAGTGCCTGGAGCATATCTTCCCCCCTATATTTGAACAATGTCTTTGATAATCTTGAACTGGACCCGCTTGAAGTAGCTGGAATCTGAATGCCTGTGTAAGAAAAGCCTGGTACCAGGTCCCAGTGCTATTTGATATCCCAATAGGGGCAGAACCAGGTCTTGATAGATTGCTTATGCAAGCTCCAAAGGATGCCCAAAAGTAATGCTTGAAGTCAGGTAGCTAGAGATTCCCCCCTCCCCCGGTTAAACTGGAGTTTTAGAAAGCGAACATCCCTCTTAGCTCTCGTATAGCTCCAGATGAAGCTACTGACAGCACCTTCAAGACTTTTGAAAAACTAGTCCAGAACCAAGAGTGGAAAAGATAGAGGAACTTTGGGAGGATATTAAATTTGACAATGTTACACCACCCAATTATACTTATCTGAAGGCTATTCTACAACCACATCTTGGCTATAACTGATTGTAATAAGGGCTCCAAGTTAAGTTGAGAAATGCAATGCACGTTAGTACACATCCTAATCTTGAGGTAGGTAGCAACCAAGACAATCCCGGGGATTGGGCTCTCTGCTTGAGAGTTTAGTGGAACATGACTATTTGTTAGATTAAGGGCCTGATTTAGAACTTGCGGACGGGTTATCTGGCGAATATCCCATCTGCCGACAAGTAAATCCCATAGGATAGAATGGGATTTAGATTTTGGCGGATGGGATGTCTGTCACAGCTGTGACTGAGTAACCCTTCCTCCGAGTTCTAAATCGGGCCCTAAGTTTATAAACAGAGACAGTCTCAAACCTCATGGCCTCATTAGGCTCTTGGTCAATAGCTGACATAGAGTCAAAGGTATAGATTAAGACATCACCCACAAAATCACTTACTTTCAGCTCTACCCAATTGGATATGACCGGACGGATCCTTTTGGTTAAAAATAAAGAGCCCTAGGTAGAGCTCGATGAAACAGGCAAACAACAAGGGGGACATTGGGCAGCCCTGATGGGTACCTCTGCGAGTATTAAACAATGGAGTACAATAACTGTCCAGAACCACCCTAACCATAGGGTTTCTCTAGAGGCTCTGTACTTGAGAAATACATCTACATCCGATGCCAAAGGCATTCATTGTTGCCCACAGAAAATCCCATGAGACCAGTTGGAATTTCTTCTGTGTCTAGTAATATCATACTGACCTTTTTGCCAAAAGATTCGGCTATGTCAAAAACAGCAACTGCATTATTAGTGCATCTAGTGGTATCCTTACACAATACAAAACTATATTGTTGAGTTGTGACCTGATACTGGACCAGAGGAGCAAGCCCTGAGGCTAATACCTTAGCTTGAATTTTTGCATCAGCAGTAATGAAAGAGATGGGTGATATGACCCATTCACCTCCAAAGGTTTCATTTTTTTTAAAAAGACCACTATATGGTACAACTCCAGGAAGCGTGAATCTCACCCTCATCATCAAAATACCTTACCAGCTTAATAAATTTCAGGAGAAATGTCCCACTGAGTGTCTTGTAAAACTCCAGAGGAATAGTATCTTCTCCTGTGGCCTTCCCCACTAGCAGAGATCTGATTGCCGCTTCTACTTCCAGACTATTGAAACCACTCTCAAGAACTAAAACCAGAAGAGGGTCAAGATGGGGTATGTTTGTTCCCTGTATGTATTCCTCAATCTCACACCCTCCCATTAGCTGAGATTGTCCATACAGATCCTTCTAGATGTCATAGAAGTGCTTCACAATGCCATTAGTGCCATAGTGTAGGGTACTTCATCCTTTAAATATTTTATAATAATGTTCCAATGGTTTTGTTTTTCAGGAAGTTGATGGGCTAGTACCCTACCTATCTTCTTTCCCTATACTATCTGAGCACCTTATTCCTATGATACTGGAGAGCTACCTTATCCTTTAGCCCGCAATCCATTATACAGCATTGTTTGACTAGTTTAAGATAAACAGATGCCTCCTCAGGAGTGTTATTTGAAACTGCCTGGGCAAGCAGATGCTCTAATTCCTATAAACATTAACACAGTTTGAATGCTGCATCTTTTTCTGATTTATTTAAATCAAGGGTGAACTGCCATGTAATCCCCTGTACATATGCTTTCAATGCATCCCAAACAGTATGTGGCGAAGCAGAGACAGAGTGATTAACTCCCTAAGCAAGTCATAAATGTGAGTTCTATAAGCAGTATTAGAGAGAATAGAACAAGGAAACATAAAGCAACGCACCTCCTTGCCAGTATCAATTAACATCTAAGTCAACAAGATCAGATTGTGATTGGATGTTATCTTTGGACATACCTCGACATTGGCTAGTTGAATTAACCTTTCCCCAATAAAAGCCATATCCATTCTAGAATACCAGTTATGGGGTGAGGAATTGAAATTATTGCCAGGTTTCACAGGATGCGGAATCTGTCATAGGTCAGCTAAGCAATGCACTCAAATTATCTTGAGATAGCTGCTCACGTTTTGGTCATACGGGGTTAAGCAGTTTGGTTGTTAGTAGTATTGATCGCTTAGTTCATTATACAGTTGAAATCACCAATGAATAGAAGATCACCTGTCCACTCAAATAATTCGAAATTCAACCAATCAAATAGCCTGAGGTCGTCAGTGTTTGGGCCGTACACAGCACACACAGTAACCGTCTTATGGGAAGTCATTATCTGAGCAAATTCTCATCTACCCTTCAAGTCAAAGGAAGATTTAAGAACTTTATAATCAAGGTGCCTAGAACGGATTATAACCACTCCACATATGGAAATTGCTTGACTAGTACAAGTGATGTTATTGCAGCCCAACTAGCTCAAGAGAGACCAGTCTTTATATGTGAGGTGGATCTCCGTTAGGCACAATACATGGGACCTATAAATAGTGATTTCCTCTTTACTCGACAATGCTTAAGAGGACGATTGAGACCAGCCACATTCCTGACACATTAACACAGTCATGCTGCTACCAGGAAGTGGTGGGGGTGGGGAGCAGCGCACAGAGCACGGAGGCAGTTAAATAAAAAAATCAATAAACTTACCCGCCCCTCCGTGATGCGCCGCTCCCCTCCAGCCACCTTGTCTTCTCTCCCCAACCAATCCTGATGCTTCTTTCATGCTGTTACACAGCATAAAAGAAGTGCCGCGATTGGCCTGAGCAGGCAGAAATGCTGCTCAAGGGGAGAGCGGGGCGCTGCGCTTGGTATCCAGCTGGCTGTAAAATACAGCCGGGTGAAGAGTTGCTAAGTGTGCATGTCAATATGGCTGGCCTCAGACAGCTAGCCAAACTGACATGCGCACTTAGAAGTACATACTATTCCTATTCCACTTGATGTGTAGGAGGCAGGCCCTGCCCCCTCCAAAGGAGGAAAAATAAAGGGATAATAAAAGAGTTTTATTATCCCTTTATTTTTCTGCTTTTTGTCAGTTGGGTGACACTCCTTCACCATAGCAGAGGGGCTGCCCCTGCATTAACGTAAGCTCAGATGTGGTAGACAGGTAGACATTTCTTAGCACAAAAGATACCCAACTGGCATTTCAAAGAGTTATCAAAAGCAAGACTAGTGCCTATGTCCAAATTGATCAGACCAACACTTCTTTCCCTGAACCCTTCTTATCCCTAACCTCAGATGAACCCACCAGAACACAAATCCCAGACCTAACATCAGATTTAAATGATGGACACCCCTCCACCCCCAAGTGAACCCCTCTCCCTCCCAGTAACTTGGGAAAAACCCTCCCTCTCCTACAGCTATCAAATAACTAGACAGCCACAGTGTTTTTCTACCCTTTGTGCCCCTTCACCACCCTCTTCACACAAAAAAAGAAGAGGCAAGCCTTTTTTTAAAAAATGTATAGGCACAGTTCTGAATAGTGGACAGGTTGGTTCTAAAAGTGACATGATCTGTAGAAGCTAGAAGACCATACCAAGTCCAGTGCACACATCCACCCTTTTCTGACCTGGTTCCAGACACACTACAGGGTGGTATGCAGCTCTTTGTGTGAGGACAGGCCCAGCCCTATTCAGGTGCAAGTGTCCGCTCCTCCCTTCCATCCTGCCCAGGATGGTTCAACAGCCTGTGATTGCCCGTCAGGACGTGAATGGCCCATCAGGCATCAATTTGTACTATGAACTCCTTGGAAAAGTGAGGGGCTTTGAGCACAGGGACTGTGCATGTTGCTTGTTTCAGGGAGTAAAATGTTTTCTGCCATGCTTCTGTCCAGGTCACATTTCTGGGCTGCTTTTTTGATGTTAGTTCAGTGAAGGGGGCCACAGCGGTACCATACCCTTTGACAAACGGCCTGTAAAATCTGGTGAGGCCTAGGAAGGTGTTAACCTCTGTCTGAGGCTTTGGGGGCTCCCAGACCATGATGGTTTCTGTCTTGGCCTGGAAGGGCTGCTCTTTACTCCCACCCACCAGATGTCCAAAGTACACCACAGACCTCTACCCTATATGTCACTTACTGTCCTTGATAGTCAGACCTGCCT